>NC_071506.1:264318459-264923928 GCF_027887155.1 Malaclemys terrapin pileata
GCCACAATCCTAAAGGTTGTTGATAGCTGTGGCTTGCAAGAGATAGAGGATAGTCACCTGGGCGGAGCAGCTGCCATTTTGGAAACTCATATGGGGAGGCTAACAGGTCAGCATGGACTGATGGACAGAGGGAGGCAGGGGCTAGCTTCTGGCTCACATCTGTCTAAAATGGCTGTGGGGCACCCAGAATAAAATCATAGACTTTACTGTCATAAGGGACCATTATGATCATCTAGTCTGACCTCCTGTATAACACCGGCCACAGAATCTCACCTATCCAGAAGACAAAAGGCATTATATTATATAGCACAACAATAATAAATTGTAAAGATAGGTACTTACATGCTGAAATTCCCTTCAGGGAATTTGACACTTCGGTTGCAGCATGGCTTTCTAGCAGGGACTGAGCCTCTGTGACTGCAGCTGGCTTTCCAGCTGGATAGCATTAGTGTTCGGGGTCCCAAAAAGATCTTGACTCTCTCAGGAATCAGCTCTTTTCCAGCATCCTCCCAGTCATCCTCCAGTGAGTCTTGCTGGTCATCTGTGGTGGTGGGGAGAGCAGGTTCCACATGGTGTCTTGGATGAGTTGTGCAATAATTGTGTAGGACCCTGTCCAGTTCATCATAAAATGGACAGATCACATGTCCTCTGCCAGATTATCATTGTCCCTCATTTCAGTGTACGTCCTCTTAAAATGCTTGCTCTTTTTCCTGTATTTCTCCTTGTCCCAGTCTTGGGTCCAAAAGGTCTTTATTCTAGTGGCCAGCCACAAGAGCGTCCTGTGCCAATACTTTTCTCCAGATGGTGATGGAGATCCAGGGTCTCAGTATGGCTCCAAGAATAATGATACTGTGGGATTCAGGAGCAAATGAGAATATTTTGTCTCTGTTCCAGCTTTAAAGGGAGAAGGGATTATGGGAACTTGACACCATAGCAGGAGGATGACACACATGTGAACAGACAAGTCAGTAATGGGCAACCTGCAGAGCACTGTGGGATAGCCTTTGGAAGCATGGAGGCAAATGCATGCACGTGAACAATAGACTGCACTAATTTAATTTTGCAGGATTCCTAGTCCACTTGGCAAGAGGATTCCAGAGTTTATGGCAAATGAGGAGTTTGTGTGCAGCAATGGAATGAATCATGTATACATCCATTTTCAAACAGGATTAACTTGGTTTGATCCACTTTAAAACTCCCATGTAGACAAGCTCTAAGTGAGGCAGAGGGATTTCTTCAATCTTGTATCTAGGAAACCTCAGTGAATGGACACCATATAACATTTAATGACCAATCAAACTACTTACTGTGTTAGGCTCTCTGAAATAGCTTGGAAACCCCATTGTTGGATGCTATTAAAACTAGACAAAGCACATGCAAATTGGCTGTAAGAAACAATCCTACTTTGGCAGAAAACTGAACTAGACTGAACATTTGCCATCTTTAATGTCAGCAACTTTGAGAAACTCCCATATCTAAAATAATTTGTTTTTAAAACCTCAATATACCCTCATTTAAAAAGTAATAAAATTGCAGTGGTGGAGTCAAGTGATTCTTATCTTCTGGGATCCTTATTGTCCAGTCCCAAAGTTTTCTTTGTTCCTCTAGTACTAAATTACTATCAGTTCTTGATGTCACTTTTTTGATTTTGTATTGTTTCTGTCTGTCATCGTACTTGGGCCATATCCCCATTTTACAGATGAGGAACTGAGGCACAGTAAGAGAAAGTGACTTGCCCAAGATCTCACAAGCTTAGACAACTGTGAATTGAATTTTCATCTCCTAAGTAATTTCATTCTTCAACCACAAAAGAGGCTGCTTTCGATAGTGGGGAGTGTGTGGTTTTTTTTTTTAGGTGTTCTAATAGCAGCCCTATGACAATACATTTTACCATTCCTAATTTGATTATTCTGTTGCTCACTGTAGAGAAGATCTTTAACTTGGGCACAGTTTGTCTGGTTCATCTACTGCTCAGATAATGCGTCCCTGTCCGCCAGAGTTACGTGGGTGTACCTGGTTCATACGTGGACTGTCAATCTGACAAACAAGCAGTTGAAAATTGCAAAGAACTTGCTTTCATAGCAGCTGGCTGAGACAAGGACCAGTTTTAGAACTTGCTGATGGAAGCTTAACTTGAGATGAATGAGGTCCTTGTTACCAAGTGAAGGCAACTTGAGGAATAGACTGGGATTGCAACTGTTGCATCTATTGGTGCAGCAGGTTCATCCCTTACTGAAGATTCAGGGTTTACTTCCAGACCCTCCCATGTGCTCCTGCGATGCAGTGGTGGCTCTACTGCTTTTTCATTTACACTTGAGCTTAACTGAGGTTGCATTTCCTCAGTGTAGACCTTTCCAGTCATTCATGCCTTGCTCATCTTTAGGTTGGACTTGAGTGGTATACTGTTCTTGGGTCTACCTTTTTGAGTCTACCACTCAGAAGCCTCACCTGATGGTGAATGATATCCAACCTAATTAATGGGGTTGGGGCAGTGTGAGCACATTAGCAGTGCTCCATGAACTGCCCTGGTTTCTTTCAAAGTGCAATTAAAGCAGTTGATTTGGTAATACTAGGAGATATGGCTATTTTATTGTAAACCCTTGTGGGTTCCTTTTCCGGGTTATTCATGGTCTGGTTGCCCCAGGTGACCTGTCCTACCATATTTGTCCATCTAGATGACACTAAATAGTAATTATTACAAGATTCCCAGAAAAAGGTAGGGTGAATAGATTGGAGAAGAGACATTAGGAAGATTAGAGAAGGAAATGCATGAGGGAAAGGATCTTGCGGAATAGTTGTTAATCAGACCATTCCTCGACTGATAAGGCCTCACTGACTTGTTTCAAAGGCTGGCCTCTAGTCTAGAATCAGGTATAGCCAAAACCTCCATTTCTGGCATCACTCTGATGGATAGAAGTGTCTGAGTCATCCTCAGCAAAGGTTTGTTATGAGCAGCTACTGGGCCGGACCAACAGACTTCTCGCATATAGTTATTACCCATACTTCTCGCATTTGTATGTAGGCATCTAAGATACTGGTTCGATCTTGCCTCCCAGTTTTGCCCTGACCCTCCTTTCTCTCTGCCATTATAGCCCACACTCCCTCTTGTTTCCGACCCATCTCCCAGGTCTCCATGTTCCCCACTTACCTGTGGGCTTTGCTCACCTGTCCTCATCAGATGGTGCCTGTCTTTTCTTCCCCCACCACCTTGATGGTTGAGGTCACTAGCAAACTATTGCCCTTGAAATAGTCAAGTCATTTTAAAGGCTACAGTTTTTTTAAATCATGGTTTAAATCACTCTTTAAAAATATCAATTACTTAAATCAGGTTGAAGCTTTGTAAACCTAATATTCTTGAGCTAATGTAACTTGAAATTTATAATGCTGGTTCTGTTTTGTTTTTGTTCAAGTAGTGACATTATCTTATTTGTGTGGTGTAGGCAGAAAATAAACTCTGTTCCTGCAAAGACTAAGTAGATACTTGAGTCTTCTCACATAGTTAATCCCATTCACTTCAGTGGGAATGCCCATGCCGAAGTGTTTGCAGGAACTAAACCTGAATTTATTAAATTTTTGTTAATGGTATTAAAAATTTTGTCACTTTGAAACAAAATTGCTTCACTGGCAATGCAAATGTACTTAGATTTTTCAAAACCGTAGCACAGATATTGTGAACTCTCTTGTATACACAGACCAAAACTTTCAAAAATAGGAGGCTAAATTTAGGCTCCTTTGCTTTTAATAAAAGCCCCTGAGTGACCTAAGAGACAAATCCTTTTGATTTCAAAGTGAAAACCATGATGGAGGGATACAACCTGGTCAAAGTACATCAGCTTTATCGGTTTGCGAAAATTCGGTGTATCAGAAGGTGGTGGTGGTTGCAAATATAGCATGGTTATTTGCTTATTAGTGTTCTCCACAGGGTGGATTTGATTTAAATCACTAGTCAGGGAGACTTGATTTAATCATGGTTTTCTACATAAAAGTGCATTCTTGTGGGTTGCTGTAACCTTAATACATATTCTTTACAACTCAGAGAGATGTAGGTTTCATTTTTAGAAGGTACACGCTATACGTTTTTAAACAGTGATTTATTTTGAAAACTTTTCCGATTTAGTTTTACAGCTATATCGGAAAATGAAAGATTGGTTATTTCATTTACCAAAGGTAATTGAAGCAGATAGTTCACCTCCCAATGACTTCATAAATATCTCCAATTCAACAGGTTAATTATTAATATTTGGAGGATTTTCTTGCCATGCTGTATTAGGAGGAGAACCTCACCAGACAGACATTTAAATTGTTTTATTTAACTTCAACAATGTTATGTATTCTGGATTTTTCTTCAACAGCAAACATATAATATTTTAACAAAACAAGCATATGTCCCTCACTTCTCACATTTATCTCCAAACTTCTTCTCCTTGTCCAGATCTATTCTGCCCCCAACCATCTTCTATTCATTTAATTTTTTGAAACTTTGCATTTTTAGAGAGAGGTAAGGGATTAACTCTGTGAACACAAATTTGCAGAGACCGCAGTCCTCAACTCTATTGTATTGCTCACCTCTATATATTATTTATTTATTTAAAAACATTTTTTGCTGCTAACAAGCATGTTATGTCTGGAGACACAAATCCACAGTTTGAGAACTGCAAAACTAAGCATCTCTGATGGTATCTTCTAGACTGAGCACTAAGTCCCATTGGGTAGATAGAAAGATGAACCTAAATAATCTATACAGAAGCGGGTGGGACCCCATAAGATTGGGTCCTTAATCCATGAACTATTGGAACTCATTTACAAAACTTTGCTTAAAAATTACATGACTATATTGTCTCATACTATAGAATTTATAATCCCTATTCCATGATGAGATATCTTTGAACTATAATATGTCTTAATTAAAAATATCTTTAGATAAAATGCTTTTTGAGGAAAAAATCAGAAATCAAAAAATCAGATTTAAATAAAATCCGTTGTTTTTTTTAATCATCAATTTTTATCCACCCTGGTTCTCCCAGTAAGCATCTCAATGAGGCCTGTCCGTCTTTTCTTTTGTTTTTCCCTTCCTCCCCGTCCCAGTGTAAATGAGCATTTTGAGAGAGATTTCTTAGCAGGAAAAAAATCTCTGTAAAATCTGAATTTTATTAAGTAGGAAATTTAAAGAAAGTACAAAACGTTCTGTTTAGCAACTTAAGACTAAATATGGGCAAGAACTAAACTTGCATCCTATCAATAAAGTTATTTTTCATATTTTTTCTCCATCCTGTCTTAGAATCACCAGAACATATATAAAGAAAATGGTATGGTAAAGCCACAGCAAGTTACTTCTTGGCCACAGAATTTTCCATTTTGTTTTCCTGTTAATGTAAATAGTAGAATTGCTTGCCTGTGAGAGCACTAAATGAAAACTTTCAGATCAGTAGGCAAACTCTAGTTTTAATGGTACTTTGCTCTGTTGTAGCAAGCTTTCTCTTCACATTTCATTATGTCTGTGACATCGTTTCATATTCTGTATGAAAATATGCTTATAATATGAATGACATAACTGAGATATACTTTATGCAAGATGGCTCATGTGAAATATCCTTGGAAAGGTTACTACTTACTGAATGCGATTATAGGTCTGTCGCATCTTACGCTGGGGTTACGTTCCGCAGTCAGTGCGTAAAGCGAAAATCGCGTATAGTCAAAATTACATTGAGTGTAATGGCGGGCAGAATCACCCGCACTACAGGTACAGTATTAAAATTGTTTTTCCTCTTTTTGTTTTGTTTTTTTGTTTTTGCCGATCGCATAAAGCTGAAATCACACATGTTAAATGTGCATAAGATGCGACAGACCTGTATCCAATTTGTATGCCTGTATCATTTCTGTATCTAAAGTTAGGAATATTGACTATGTATCTGTATTTCAACTATGCTGCTCTGGGTGATGCCAAAGGCTAATACTTCAGGTACAACAATGGAAAAGCCAGACTGGGGGGATGACCTATCTCCGAAGACAATGAGCTGTGAAAAACGTGGCCTTCCTGTGGACGCTCCATGCTGCCTCTGACTCATGGATGCTGTGATGCTACAGAGTCAGGTGGTCTTGTCACCTGATACTAAACATTACCTGGGACTTCTTGTAACTTTCCACTGTAAAGGAAGGGGGGGGTCAAGTTTGGGAAACAAAGGATTCCCACCTCATGTAAATCCTATTTAAGGATGGCGAGGAAGGCAAACAGGAGTCCTCTTCATGGCCGGTCTGCCCAAGAGGAAAGACTGCAAAAGGGAAGGCAAGGGGGGAGTCCAGACTGAGACAGGGGTCCAGTCTGAAAAGGAATATGACTGGAACTCTGAGCCACAGAAACTTTGCAAACTGCCTGCAACAATATCTAGGGTGAGAAATACTATTTGACCTTACAAATTTTTGGATCATTCACACATGTCATATATTCAATGAAATGTATTCTAAATGGGGAGGAGAGACCACCAGTTCTCCTTTCCAGGAAATGTAGTGGAAAAATGACTCAGAATTAAATCTGAGTCAAGTTAGACACAAGAATGTTGAGAAACCCTGTCCTAGGAGAGAATTTAGGGGGGGACAGAAGAGGGGTGGGCAGCAGATGGTACCAATGATGCATCAGACTTCCTGTGCTTAAGAACAGTTCAGCTATAGGGACTTGTGACATTGTTCCCAGATTTGGTAACTTGGGCCAAGATAGTCTCCATCTTCTCTGTTGCTGTGAGTCTCAAGGCAAATCTCTTGGAGATTTATGCCTTCTGCCAATTCAGCAATGGTGAGAGGCTTAGTGTTGAATAGTTTCTTCTGAAAATTGGCCAGCTTAACTCTTTAGCATGTGCATGTTTGAGGTTAGAGAGTTGGCTGTCCGTTTGACTTAATGTATTTTAGCCTTTAAGAACTTGAGGCAATGAGTAGCACTTCCCAAATTCAGGTGTTGTTTTTGTTCTGTGGATAGAACAAATTTTAGTCTGCAACAGACTAGTACAGTGGCATACGAAAAATCAGTTGCAAAAAGTTGCTACAGAGAAAACTCTCTTCAAACAAATACACACTGTGTACAAAATATGGGTAGGGAACCATTGGATATGAAATCACTTGAAACACTTCCTACAAGGTTTGTGGAATTTTATGAGAACTGGGGACTTTAGACAGCTGATGAACATTGATTTTTGGCCTATAAGTCTTGCTGCAACCACTTCACAGTGCTGCTCCTCAAGGTAAAAAGAAATCAAACTGGCAGAGTTGGTGTTTGTTCCTACTGTATCTCTGCAGAGAGATTCTGTCCCAGGAATTGCAAATAGATGCGTGTCGAATTTCTGTGCATACACACTAGTTAATGCAAGGACTGGCTCACTTGATACTTATTCTTCTAGGAATACTTTCTCCCACAATGGCTCACCTGCAAATTCTTGAAATGTTTTTTAAAAAAATCATCTGCATGCTCAATTTTTATAGTACGATTTCTCTCCCCAAGTACAAACACAAGCTCCTGATCCACCTTGGGGTAATTAAGATTTGTTCTGATATCCTTTTGTACCTTTTCCACTTAGTCTCATCTATAGGATGTCTCTAGATAGTGTGGTTAAATGTAACCCCTGCTCCTTTATTGTTATGGCACTGGTATGTTCATGTTTCCTACATTTGAAACCTGCATGTTGCAATTTTTCCTTGTAAATTTCTTACTAATAAATAGCATATTACAAAGGGATTGAAATGTTTAGTTTTTGGAGATGGGACTTTTTACTTTTTTGTATTGTCTTTTTCTTGAAAGCAGTCTGTGTCTCCAGGTGTTTGTAGGTCTTATGCTGGCCACTGCTGATAAAGTGCATCTCACTGGTGAGTCATCTTCTCTTTAGAGTTCTGAAGATTAAAGCTTTCATGTTAGTCACAGTCTGGAAGTGCAGGCTCAGTAGTGGGAATCCGGTAGAAAACATTTTACCAAAATAAAAGGATTATAGGTAATTCTCCATACTGACAGTCTTTCCAAAAGTTTACTTGGGGAGAGGGATAGCTCAGTGGTTTGAGCATTGGCCTGCTAAACCCAGGGTTGAGTTCAATCTTTGAGGGGGGCACTTAGGGATCTGGGGCAAGATCAGTACTTGGTCCTGCTAGTGAAGGCAGGGGGCTGGACTTGATGACCTGTCAAGGTCCTTTCCAGTTCTAGGAGATAGGATATCTCCATTAATTTATTTTATACTCCTTGTTTGGCACACATTAAATTCAATGAAAAATAGAGCAGAAATTAATAGCAAGATATTTGCACAAAGATCTAGTGGAACACCTGGAAGACTGTTGTACAATTTTGTACCCCATAGTACACTAAATAGACTGGAAAAACTTACCATCTTCTTTGCCTTTGCCACAAAGATAAAGAAATAGCTCAGGCAATAGTAAGGTGGGGAAGTTGTAAAGAAAAAAAAAATGAATCTGAGCTGTATAAAATTGGGAATAGACAAGGTAGAGATAGTTGAGTAATCTGAGAGAAATGTGATTGTGGCCTTGTTTAAACTGAAGCTGAAGGATTGTGTATTTAATACAATTTTGGAAACTTCTTTCAGAACTTGAAAACTGTTTGCCCAAGACAAGTAAGAATCTTTCCTAGACAAGTGTCGTCAACTTAAGCAGCTTGTATTCTTTGCTTTATTTATTGATTTGATTGATAGTGCTCAGGTTCCAGTCTCTATGGTTGCACGGAGAATCTTCTAAACCTGAACTAAGTGTGAAATAATACAGGGTCATCTTCCTGAGTCTGCAGGCATGGGACCATCACCTGTGCTGCTGTTCAGAACTTGTTACGCAGCAGCAGAATAAATGTTAATTGCAGCAGTTGAATTGACAAGACTTGACTTACAATCTCCTAGGTGGCAATGAAACTTCTGAATAGGTGACTTTCATGCTGATGCTTCTTGGGAAAGGTCTGAGCAACAGCAGAATAAGACACTGTCTGTTTTCCAAGTAAAACTGAAAAGATGCTGGGAGATGGGTAACTTGGTTAGACTCTCACTACCCCTTTTGGAGAATCTTGGAATTTATGAAGTGGATGAGAGGAATACACACTGTTCCTTTCAGTATCCAGAGGAATTTTTGTGGTAACAGTGGAGGCACGTTTCACATTAGTCTCCCATACTAGCCACAGGCTATAAAAGATAGGCATTCCCTAGGCTGTACCAAGAGTATTTTGGTTGTAAGCCAAGCCCTGATGATGGGAGGTTGGTTCTGTTCATTATTCCTGGACAATTAGACCTGGAACACTTAATCCTGGTAAATGTGTCAAGCCTTATGGAAAGGATAAATGGGAGAATGGGCAGATAGAAGAACGCCTAGTTGTGGATGGGAAGTAGGGGAATTATTGTTGGGGTAGATAGAAAAGATAAGTAGAATGAGTGAGCAAGCGATTTTTGGCAAAAATGGCATAGACAAATAGAGAAGGAGGTAGAACTACCATGTAGGTAAAGGGGGTGGGGGGGAAAACAGGAAATAGACACTGAAAACAGTGCAGGAAAAATTCTCTCGTAGGAAAGAAGAGTGAAGTGAAGTCCAAGAAGGGAAAGCAAGAGACTATTTAAAATTAAATAAACAAACCTACTCCTTTAAATTACAGTGGTGTGGTGACAGAGGCAATTTTGCTTTATGATGAGGACAACTAAGCTTTGTCAGAATTTGAAAGCCCTGAAGAATGGAAGTAAAAATTATGTAGATAAGACTAGAACAGATATCTAGATATGTTGCAGGGCTTTTTGTTTTAGAAAATTAATGCATTTAGTAGAGCACTTAGAGTGAACTACAGTAACAATGAAGCATGCTGTGGTATTGGTTCATTAAATCTATTTCCCTTTAAACCTGCAAGCCCGTCAGATATATTGGAGTTGTACAAGGGGGAATAACAAGTTGCCTGAGTAACTACTATATTTATTTCTACTTTTGGACAAGCGATTGTTTTGTATTGATACATTAATTTAAAAAAAATTGTTTGGAGGAGAGGAATTTTGGATAGCTTATGACTCTTGATTACAAGAGTTGTGACCTTTAATTCGCTTTTCTAAAAAGTAGTAACTTAGTATATATTCACCTTTATAGAAACACTTTTGGAATATAGTAATGTGCACAACAGCTTCAGTAATACTTTTTCTCTTTTTTTTAATTTGAATCAAACTTACATGTAGCTCTGCTTTAGATACTCTTGTACAAATATTGATGGTAATCATCTGCAACTTGAAGGAAAACCAGTTTAGGGCACGCTTGCACTTTGGTAAAGACATAGTTAAAATAGTTTTGGTTTAAGGTAGGTTGACCAGATGTCCAGATTTTATAGGGACAGTCCTGATATTTGGGGCTTTTTTTAATATGGGCTCCTATTACCTCCCACTCCCTGTCCCGATTTTTCATGCTTGCTATCTGGTGATACTAGTTTAAGGAAATCTCAGGAAATGTAACAATTCAGTGGTCACAGGTCTTAAAATATTAGCCAAGTCTGCTATGTTTTGGTTAGGAAAACTCTTTGACTAGATATTACAGTGCATATAATGAAACATTAAAACATTGCTCTGTAACTGGGATTTGGACTTTGAGTGGCAATGGCATATGAGCTCCCTGTACTATTTTTGGCATCTGGGTGTTGGCTTGTCTTTTCAGAAGCAGTAGAAAGTTAGTTTAGATGTGCAAGAAGGCAATTTGCAATGTGAGCTCTCCTGTAGTACAACTTCTTGAAACATGGGTTGCTGCTTCAGTAAAGAACTAACTACCAGCAAAAATAATGAAAAAACTGGCCTGTTACAAAAATCGGTGGAAGAGGAGGCACCAGAAAACAGGATAAGTAAAACTTTACCTTCAATTTTAGAAACTGTGGAAAGTAAGGAGCTGCACGCAGCAGAAAAGACAGCTAATGGGACAGCTGCTTTAGTCAGCATTGAGTGCATTCATACCGATAATTGCATGGAGTCAAATCCTAAACGTGGGTTCTGGGGTAGAAAAACAAAGTATCGTTCATACAGAAGTGTGGAGAACACTGACAGTAAGCAAGTCACTAAAAGAAAGTATAACAGACCTTTTAACTTTTTTCTTTCATTTAGTCATATCCTAAAGGTCTTTAAAAGATATGAAAATTTGGAAAAGAGTAAAGAAAAGGAAGACTGGGATGGCAGTGAAAGAATAATTGAGAATACCAATAGGAATACTCAGTGTGTGAACAATACAGAAATCTCTCAATGTAATAGTCATAATGGAAATAAATATATTCTAGCCAGAGAGCCATGTTCATTGGATTGTATTTCTCCTTCATGGGAACCGGTGACTCTAGACCAAGGCTCACAGGAAGAAAATTTGGTAAATATGAGTTATCTGGAATATTACCCAGTTAAATGTGAACATTCACAAACACAGAATGAAATAGTGGAGAATGTTCAAGACAACAGTCATGACAGCCATAGAAAGATTTCAGATACATCATGCAGACAAACAGCAGTTCCAGCTTTTACCTATATTGATATAGACCATAGACAACGTAGACGAGAGGAGTTTTATAGTATTTGTATTGTAGATGCTGAAGATCTGAAAATGGATGAAGAGATGCCAGCTACTGAGCATGGAGCAATTGCAGCAGACGTAGATAATTCAGCTGTTACAGTTGAAGGAATGTGCAATGTGGTATGCCCTCTAGATACTAGAAAAGAATTTGCAATCCTGCAGTCAGCACAAGTAGAAGCAGAGTTTAATACACAGAAAGAACCCTCTGTAGGTGAAGAGGAGCATAGGTCAAACCTGCAAAAAAATGAAACAAAGGAGTGTCGTCATATGGACGTCCAATCATCTTATAACGACTTACTGGCTAGCAGCTGTCAGACATATAAGCTAAATATGGACAATATAGCAACAGATGGTTTAAGAGCACTGGTATATGATGAGTTTCCTGAAAATAGAATTCAAGGATTGGATACACTAGATAGTAGTGTCAGTTTAAATGAATCAATTAATAGAAACAATAAGTCTGTAAAATTTGTGAATGCTCTTGGAGAAGAACGATATTCTTATTCAAAAAGTGTGAAATGTGTTGACGGCTCCACTTCTGACATCTTATTGGCTTTAAATGCTAAAGAATATAATTCAGGAAAGACTAAGAGAAATTGTAACACTGAGACCACACCATTTCATTTAAGTGAACCTTTACTGAAAACTGAAAAGGAAGCAAATACTAAACAAAAGTTAGATGATACAGGTAACTTATGTTTCCACTTAGAATGTCACAAAATAGACAGTGATTCCTTTTCAGTGAAACAAGATCTGGAAAACCTTAGCCAAGAGGATTCCCTACTAAAGCCAGAAAGTCAACTAAATTCTAGTGAGAAAACAAACAAATTTCAGACAATGTACTGTGAATTTAGAAAAGAGGCCCCTTTTACTATTTGTCAACGTGACAGTAAATTGGAACAGCTCCTGGAAGATGAAGAGAAATACGCAGATGAAATTTTGTGTAACTTGGAAAATGCTTTGGTTGCAAACATGATTAAAGTACCCTCAAAATTGAAGAGTGTGTTAGATTTTCAAACTGATATGAAAGGCAGCACTGAAACAAAAATGTCAAATGTTTTAAGTTCTAATACCATGGAAGATGACAATCATGTGAGCATCATTGGGCAAACTCCCTCATATCAAGCAGATAACATTCGTGTGGAAACTGGTTGTCTGAGGACTTCATTAAGGGTAAGAAATCATACTTTAGCTTCTTGCAAACCACATAACATAAATACACATGCAATAATACAAAAGGAAAACTGTCTAGAATGTCAGCTTTCACCAGCACTGCCAGAAAATAAAAGTAAATTATATGACTATTCCAGTTCATTTAACAAAAACAGTATTTCCTCTGTATCTTTTCTGGCATATTCAAATGTGAATCAAATGGACTTTAATTATAAACAAGATGAACTATGGGATAAATGTTCATTCCATGCAATGGAAAATGAATTGAGTGCTGGGACTGACCCTGCCAGATTAACAGGTGGTGGTGTAGAAATGGTAAAACAGCCAAAACTAGAAATGCTTCAACGGGAGACCGTTAATAATGAAACAGAAAATAGTGAGCCAGATTCTGAAGTTACCATTTTTGATCGTGACAGTAATACACTAAGTCTCAATAGAGACTTAATGCACAATCAGAATGTTTTCTCAGTTATGCATGATAGACCTGTAACTTTGGAAGACTGTACAGATGATAGATTAAAAATGGGGAACAGTTTCAGAAATCATGAAAGAGCTAGTGATCAGATATTTGAATCTCAGAGCTGTCTGTCTCCATCAAGTCAAAGATCCTATTCAGACGTTCTTCAGAAACAAGTGAGAAAGTGTGATGTGATAGGTAACTGTGAGGACACAGAATTAGGATCAGTTTACGTTAAAAGGCCTCCTGAACCTTCAGCTGCAGAACTTTCAGAAACTTATGAAAAATGTGTTTCAGATCTACAGGAACCAGAATTTCAAAGGGGTGAAGAAAATCTGTTTCTCAATCCATCAAAGGAAGAAAATGTTGATGTTTCTAATACATCAACTGACCATGAAGAAGCACAAACCAGTGAGAATATAAAGTGGTTGGGAACAAAGAACACTGAATCTGAAAACAGCAGTTACATTCTAGATGCTGAGATGAAAAGTGTGAAAACTATTTCCACCGCAAATCACGAACAGACTGAAACTTGTGATCTGAACACAACTGATAAAGATTTTTGTGGGGTTTTTACTGACCCAGGGCAGGTAGATAGATATGCTGCTACTCCTTCATATGAATTACCTAATGTCCCAGTTGGTGCTAGAGAACTTCAGCAAGGCAATGAGAGGTGTGTTTTAGATCTGATGGAAGATATTTTGAATGAATCAGAAAATACCTGTAAACTAGATACACAAAATTCCCAAGATGAAATGGGTTCACAGTTCTTAACTCTGCAGACTGATGATGTTGATTTAACAAGTCAGATTTTTTCTGACACCATTTTTAGTGGTAATAGTGAATATCTGATGGGCTATTTATGGAATACTGCTACTTCTAATACAGTTATGGAGAATGACAGACAACACGTAACTAATGAGAATTTCCAGAACCACCCTCAAGATTTGACAGTTTCTTCATTCTCTATAGAAAGAGATCCTTATCAGTTACTAGTAGCAAAAAATGGTGGTATTTGGGGATGGCAAGATGAAGAATTGGTAAGTATTTTTATAAGTATGATTTCATCATTTACAGTATATTAGATTTTAAAATATGGCTGTTGAAATTGGGAGTTGGAGTAAATCTAAGTCCAATTTATGATTTGACTAAACAGCACAAGTTTCATATACTCTTTCAAAAAGCATATTGATCAGTTTTGGCTCGATAAAATGAAGCTTACGTCATGCTGATTTAGTCCAAAAATGTTACTGAACATTGTCAAATCTAAATCAATGCTGTATTTTGCTGTTTAGAAGTTTAATCCTTGCCAAAGTATGTGAATTTCCAGAATTGAGAATTGCTGTACACATGAGATCTTGCTACATTTGTTCATCACAAGTAAGGAAAGCTATCTGAAGATTGTCAGTAGTCCCCTTCAGTGTGGTATCTAAGAACTATATTTATAAACACAAAATAAAATGACATTTTCTATTTTAATGTATTCTACATCAAGTATATTAAAAACTGGTGAGAGCCTGCATCACTTAGTTTTAAATCTTAAATCAAACTTTTTCAGAGTAGTTCAGATCAGCCATGCAAGGCGTCCATTTATTTCAGTGGGAATGCCTCATGTATGTCAATATTAATTAGATTTTTAGAACCAAGTAAATCTTGTGCCTGCACACTTCACACCAAGTACTCCTTCTCACGAGGAAGGATGGTACAGTGGGTAGGGGCACTAGGCTAGGACATGGGAAATTAGAGTTCAGTTTCCTGCTCTGCCACAGACTTGCTATATGAACTTGGAGAGGTCACTTAGACCCATACTTGAAAAGGTAGTTAGGCATTGCAGTGCTGAGTGGAGCAACATCTAAATACATGTAAAAACTCTGCGCCTTAGTCTCTGTTTCCTATCTGCAAAATGTGATATTAGCACTTCCCTTCCAGAGTTGTTGAGGATAAATACATGGAGAAATTGACAGAGGTACAATAGTGATGGGGATAGATACATGTGCTATGCATCAATCTTGCTAATTTACCCCATCCTCCCCACATAAATCTCTTGTAGCATGAATCATTCCCACCATTCCATCACTCACTTCAGCTCATCAGTTCTCCACACCCCTCATTTAATCACTTTTTCTCTTCCACCAACCCAACCCTAAAATTAATCACCTTCCTCTCCTACCAAATCTGTTAAATTATGAGTTCATTGGTGGCAATGGCAACAACATCCCACCCAGGCGGCTCTAGCCTTTTTTGCCACCCCAAGCATGGCAGGCAGGCTGCATTCGGCGGCATGCCTGTGGGAGGCCCGCTGGTCCCGCGGATTCGGCATACCCGCCGCCGAATCTGTGGGACTGGCGGACCTCCCACAGGCAAGCCACCGAAGGCTGCCTGACTGCCGCCCTCGCAGGACCGACAGGGCGCCCCCCGCGGCTTGCCACCCAAGGCACGCGCTTGGAGCGCTGGTGCCTGGAGTTGCCGTTGATCACACCCAACCTGGGTAGGCTTCAAGTCCTCCCTGATGGCAAATGCCTCTCCCTTTCCTTGCTGCTCCACTTCTGCTGTTCCTGAGGCATGGGGGTTCTGCTTTGCCCCCTCCTTTATTTAGGGAGGAGGCATGTGGCCTGAAATCTTTAGTTCCTTCCTAGAAAGGGATTAGAAACTTGGGTAACTTCTGCTCACCTTTGAGGAGGGCATCGTGGAAGTGAGGGGGAAAGGAAGAGGCTGCAGTGGAGCTAAATAGCAATGTTCTGCGTTAGGTCTTGGCCAACTGGGGGAGAGAAAGGAACAAACTTGACTTGCAGCTGCTTCTCCAACTCTGCCTTGGTTCGCTAGCAAAGCAAATGGAGTTACACTGGGCCTGTATGTGGATCAGTAGCAGCTGCTCTCACCTTGCCCAGCAATTTCAGCATCGGCACCTGATTCACATTTTTAAGGCCCTTTGCAATCATAAGGGCTGGGAATTTACTTTGTTTTAAAGACGGAAGCTGATGGCATTGGTCATAATCACTTGGGAAAGCTTCCTGTGCAAGCAGGCAAATGGGATTTTGCAAATCTGTTTTAGGTTAACTAAAAATACTTACTCTACCACTTTCTTTTGCCTTTTTAAATGTTGCAAGCCAGAGGAAAACAGTGGTTTAATTTTTTCACATCTATTTACCCTTTGGGGAGAAGGGTGTACTAGCACAATACTGCAATGTTTGGGTTGCAGGCAGCTCAGAATATAAACTGTTCACTGTATACCATCTAGAATACTTTTTTAATCAACTAAAATTTGAAACAGTTAAACTTAATTTTGTGAACTTAAGTCTAGTAGCTGGTGTCAAATAGCAAGTAAACCAATTGGAAAAATGTGAGTAGTCTTCAGAAAATGAAAAATTCTTAACTTTTTTGTGCTTGAAAGATAATGAAATAAGATGTGCCATAATGGAAAATGCTTGGAGTGCCCTGTCTATATTGAAGTGCAATGTGCTGACATTAGCTGGCTCTGTGATCATTCAGCAGTATAGTGCCATAATATTTGTTTTTTTGGAAAAGCTGGACAATAAGTAACGCAGCATGCCTGAGTTCAGCAGCATTTATAAGTGTATTACCTGCCACACACACTCATCACCCTTTTAAACTAGTATTGACCTGGTTGTAAAAATGGATGAATTGGGAGTCTAAATGGAACAAAATTGTCTTCAGCACTATTGCCATTTTAGTGATTTCTATAATGATTCTGGAAACAGTGTTGTCCTATCCTATTTATACTAATTGTTTCCAGTGCTGGTTAAGGGAGGGGGCATATGCTGTCAGCAGCAGCAATTCGGTGTGCTTGTATAGGTGGTGCTAAAGGAAAATGCCGAATTATCATATTTTACTACCAACTTTTTGGCCGCCTTCTTGCCAAATGGTATTACCCAAGTTTTGTCCTACATACTTCATATGGTGCTATTTTTCTCCTCTGTTCTGTTTCAGAGGAACAGGCAGGGAACAAATCTATTGAAGTAGAAATGTAACATAAATATTTGTTAATACATCTTTTCCATTGCTTACTAACAAATTTACAGGTGACAGATCCATGGAAGCTACAAACATTAGTCTTTGTAGCCTGCAGAAATGTTAAGTTCTACACAATGGTATCGTCCTTGCACCAGTAGTTCTATTACTGTTTCTCCTTTTTCCTCAATGCGATCATGTGGTGAAGAAACTGGGGATGCCCTCTAGCATTATATGTCCGGTTTCTTTTATGTCACATATATAAATGTGACTCATCTACAAAGTACATAATCCAAAATTTCTTTTGTAGGAGTCAACCAAGGTTTCTGAGTTAAATCCTAATGCAAAGGTATGGGGGAATCATATGTTACATTTGGAAGCTAGTGGTGCCACTGATGGTAGCGTGAACAAAACCTGGGAAGAAATACCTGACCATCCTCCAGATTCCTGCAAAGAAGGTATGAATAATAGTTTTAAAAGCTTCCGTTCTGGCTGAAGTAAACCCAGTCCAGAACTTCTGAGTAATGTCACAAATTTTCTGATGTAAGACCTAAACATGAAAATGATTAAGAAAACAAGGGTATTCTCAGATTTCTTCCAGAATACAATTCTTTACTGAGGTTTATTTATATAAATCAGTTGTTGCAAATGAAAGTTTAGACCTCCTTAATGAAAAATCCACTTCAGACATTTTCTTGTAATCCTTGCTACAGGACTGGATGCCAATGGTGATGGTGACAAAAAGCAGCAAAATGCAGTGTTAACAGAACTGCAAGAGCCAACGCTAACAGTTCCAGGGTCGGACCAAAGAGATATGAACCCTTTGGCTCTAGATAATTCTGAGTATGAATCAATACATGAAACCACCCAGACAGGTAGGAAAAGCAACTTTGTTTATGCTTCGATAGAAATTAATTGTAAACTCTTTATCTTGTAACTGAATAATGAACATATACAGTAGAACCTCAGTTGCAAATACCTCGGGAATGGAGGTTGTTTGTAACTCTGAAATGTTTGTAACTCTGAACAAAACATTATGGTAGTTCTTTCAAAAGTTTACATCTGAACATTGACTTAATACAGCTTTGAAACTTCACTATACAGAAGAAGAAGAATGCTGCTTTTAACCATCTTAATTTAAATAAAACAAGCACAGAAACAATTGCCTTGTCATCCTTTTTTTAACTTTCCCTTTATTTGTTTAGTAGTTCACGTTTAACACACTACTGTACTGTAGTTGCTTTTTTGTCTCCGCTGCTGCCTGATTGCATACTTCCAGTTCCAAATGAGGTGTGTGGTCAGTTCATAACTCTGGTGTTCATAAATCTGAGATTCTACTGTACTATATACAAACATCACAGGAAATAATCACTCTCGCTCGTCAAACTAAACATCTTACAGAATGTTTTCAAAATCTAAATTCTGTCAAAGTACAGTATTTTCCCTTAAAAATTAACATGCTAATATAAACATAGTCGGTTCTTGTACAATACTGCATTTTGTGGGTGTTAAATATCTACAATAAGTGTAGGTAGGTGAGCTAATAAGTGTCTAATACTTGTGTGAAGCAAAAGACAATATTAGTCGGTATAAAGACTTTTTTTAAAATATGAATTTTTCACTTATCCTAATGTGTTGCTTATCCTCTCTTTCGTTTGTCTTATGAAACTGTTTCACACAAACTCTTCTGAGTCCCCCTTGTTACAAGCTTCTTAATGAAGCTGTAAATTACCAAACTTTGTAGTGGTCTGTTTTAGTAAAGTTTTCAGACTACTGCAGCAGGGTCTTGCTATACTTACTGTTAACTAACTCTTTTTTTTTTAAGTATATATTATGATTATATAGCATAGTGTCAGGAATAGTCCAGTTCTGCTTAGTGGCATAACAACTAACAGCTTCAGGGATGGGGGGAAGGAAAGTGAAGAGAAATGGGTAAAGGTGAAGGAAGAAAAACAAGACTAATAATGGTGGTGGGTTCTAGAGATGAGCATATTTTTCCGCTGAATAGAAGAGATTACTAAACAGGCAGTAAACAGTAACTGAGCATTTAATTTATAGCATGTTTGGTCTTTGTACATACCTGCCATTGACCTCATTGGGAGTCTTCACTCTAGAGTGATTGTTGTATGTAGTCCTAAACTTGTACACTAGCCAAAAGGCAATAATTAGAAATGGAATTTGATCTTCTTGACACAGAGTTCGACATTCCTGGTCTAGGAGACACAAACTTAACCTTTTACAACGAGGGGGAAAATATATTGGCTGATCCGATGTGGCTGTAACCATTTGTACATCAATTACGTTTACAAAAATGGTACTATAAAATTGTGGTTTGAGTTACAACAACTACATCTTTCCTTCGGAGTTGTAGTGTTTGTGAATTTGGAACACGGTGGTGAGGGCATTGAGAACTGATCCATTTTCACCAAACTTCATTGGACTTCGGCCCCCTTCTGACAACAAAAAATACTACATGATCTCAGGAGAGGGCACCAAAACCTGAGCCGGCCCGAGCCCTGCCACCCCGATGGGGAGGGAGGGGAAAAGTCAAAGGCCAAGAGCTTCACCCCGGGCAGGGCACCTGTAACTTGAGCCCCGCTGCCCAGGGCTGAAGCTCTCAGGCTTTGGCTTTACCATGGGGCTTGGGCTTCAGCTCTGGGCGGCTGGGTTCGGGTTACAGGCCCCCCGCCCGGGGGTGGTAGGGCTTGGTCTTTGGCTTCGGGCCTGGGCCCCAGCAAGTCTAACACCCTCCCTGGCAATCCCATTGAAACAGTGTCATGACCCACCTTGGGGTCCCAACCCACAGTTTGAGAACTGCTGATACTTCACTGCACTGCTTTCTTCCTATTTGCAAGGGGTTACTCAACCTTGAATTTACTTAAGTTTCTTTTCAGATGTGTAAGTGTGATAGAGGGAAAAACATAAAACCAAATCCAACTCAAGTATTTACATACCTTACCATCAAAAAAAAAAAAACAACCAGGAGTCCTTGTGGCACCTTAGACTAACAAATTTATTTGGGCATAAGATTTCATGGGCTAGAACCTACTTCATCTAGCGAAAGCTCATGCCCAAATTGGTTAGTCTCGAAGGTGCCACTCCTCGTTGTTTTTGCTGATACAGACTAACACGGCTACCACTCTGAAACCTGATACCTTACCATATGCTTCCAGCTCTTCTCTAAAGCTCTTCCAACTGCTTGTGTGCACAATGAGAGACTTAGATGACATCCAGACACGTTGCCTTATTAATCTTTTATATTCCTGATGTAGGGATTATTTATTCCTTACTTTTCTGATTGGTAGTCTTTTTTTTTTTTTTTTTTTTTTAAGTATTTAGCATTCGAGTCTTATTAATGTTGAAAGTGTAGGCTACAGCTGACCCTGGGTATGACATTTTGAAGAAGTTACTTTTAGTACTTTCCAGCAGAATTCACTTTTTAGATTTCACTGTTTCTATTCGATTTAATCATACAACTGTACATCTTCCATACTTAGGAGGAAATGACCAATTACAGCCAGAAGGTCAGGAAGACCTACGAGAAGTGCTTAAAAAAACACTGGAGTTCTGCTTATCTAGGTATGTATAATAATACGTAAATATGGGACATCATAAGATAGGTAGGATCCTATTATATATTTCTGTCCCAAAGACGTGATGGGATCTCTATCTTCCAAAAGTAAAACTTAGTGGAAAGGAATAGCAATATTAGAGGAAATGATCCATAGAAAAAGTCCAGCATGTAATGCTACTGATACATTCTGTAGCTCAAATGGAAACAATGGATCCAGTGCAGAAATTACTGGATCAGGTGCTGCGGCCTGTGTTTTATATAGGAGGTCAACAGTAGTTGCTTCTGGCTTCTAAAATTCATGAATCTACTGTTCTAAAATTCATAACCCAGTTTTATTCATCATATCTTTGTACTACTTAACCTAAATTCACAAAAAAGGTAGTGAAGAGGATAGTGAAACTACTATGAAATAAATCAAATACAATTCATAAGATGGTTTGTTTCTGTACCAGAGGGCTTTGATATGCTTGTGCATTCTGCCTATGCATCTGTATTTGAGATGAAGTAAATAATTCCTTTCATCCTACATGGTTACAAAACTAATACAAGATGTTAACCTTTGAATTCCTGTGTTACCACTTAAAGTTAACATCCACTTACAATTGACCGTCCATTGAAATAGTGGAATTTTCAGGACCTTCCATGTTCAGGAAGATGGATCACTTGCCTCTTCCAAGTATACCAGCACAATTTGTAGCAGTGAAATGGCTAATGGCTGGTGGTAATTCTAAAAATTTGTTTGAAGTGGAACAGCAAAATAATGGTGCTGAGTGGTTCTGATGGGAAAATGAGTGAAAATGTTCTCTCAAGATAAAGGATGCTGTAAGAATCTGGTACTTCCTACTTTATGGAGATGGCTATAACATTCCACTGTGGGAGTTTGTTGTCTTTGCAAATAATCCTTTTTGCCCATGATGAATTTAATGGGAAACCGGGATTAACCACTTATTTTTCCTTCCAACAGAGAGAATCTTGCCAGTGATATGTACCTTATATCACAGATGGACAGTGATCAGTATGTGCCAATAATGACAGTAGCAAACCTTGATCATGTCAAGAAACTCAGTACTGATATGGATTTGATTGTGGAAGTGCTGAGATGTAAGTAAATGGTGTATTTTGACAGCATTTTGTAGTTCATACTAAATGCTTTAGTACATACTAAATATTTGCAACTTAAATAAGGTCACTTAAAACTATTGAACATTAAGAATGTTCAGCCTTTCATCTAATGCTAACACATGCATATTTCAGTGCCTTAAACAGAATTTCATGGTTGCTAGTGTAGTTTTAATTAGATTAAGGGTCTATCTATACTGTGACAATGAGCATGTTTAAGATGTTTGGAAAGTAACCACATTTTACACTATGACCCTTTACACAAACAGGATCAAAATTGTTTAAAAACAGGTTTATGTAAACAGTGCAGGCAGATCTTAAGTGACTAGCACTTTCAGAGTGTAAAACTGCTTCACTTACTGTTTTTCTAAAACCAGACTTTTTTCCCTTTCCTCTTAGCATTGCCTTTAGTCCAAGTGGATGAGAAGGGAGAGAAAGTCAGGCCAAATCAGAATCGTTGCATTGTGATTTTACGTGAAGTACCAGAATCTACACCCATTGAAGTAAGGATATTGTAGTTCCATAAAACAAATAATGCTTCACCCTCTTGACTCAGGAATTAGCATTTTCCAGTTGATAAGAATATGGGATTTAACCTACTTTTTAACATTCCTAATGAGATTGCTAGACTTTGGTTTATAAAGTCCATTAGAATGATCTGTGGTGTTTCTCTGTAGAAATGCATGGTTTCAAGAACATTACAGTAAGACGTATTTCACATGAACTTTTGTAAAGGGCTAAAGCACTCAAACTGCTATTGAGACCATACAGAAATGCTTATAAATAGGTTTAAATGCTGGTCTCCCTCTATAGAACCATGTAGGTCCCTTACACAAGGGACCTATTCAGGTTAGGCAGGTGACCATGCCTCCGCAATAGATCAGCAGAGTACTTCTCTATGGCCTTCCTCAGCTTAGAATCTCCCTCCCTTAAAATACTCTCTGCTTGCCTTCTTTACAATATGTTCCAGCCTCTTTGCTCTGGGGCAAAACTAGTAAATGGATGAAATTGTGAAAAGGAAAAACTTCTAACAGAAAAAGTCACTGGTGAAGCTGGAAGCCCGTCCTTGTGAATGACTTCAAGCGTCAAAGCTTTTCTGTAGCACTGAGGCAATCAGCTTAATATACACTAGTTTGTTGGAAGGAGTGTTAGTGGTCCAGTGGATCTCTAATTATGGAACATGAAGAAAAACACTGGAGGGAGGGGGAACAAGGGGAGGGAATGTTTCCCTATGCCTGAATAGTGAAGGAATTCAGTGCGTATCTTTGAAGCAGATTGGACTTGAGATAGTAGAAAGAAGATGGAGCAGCAGAGGGATCCTTAACTACTTCATTTTGGGGAGCAAGAAGGAGGCAGAGAGACTTAACACAGGATGGGAAAGCATAGGAATGAAAATGTACAAGAAAAATTCATGTTGAAAGGAATGAAATGTATTATTACTGAAGGAAAAAGTAATAGGAAATAACAATGGACTTTAAAATAAACAGAAGATATGGCAAGTCTTCCTTTCAATAGGCCAGCTATTTTAACTTTCAAAGTAGTTAGCGAAGAGAGACATTTCATGTGCGTACAAAGTCCTTACATGGATGTTTTCCCCCTGTCACCCATTTGCAGATTATCATAAGATGTATTGATGCTGGAACTGTGTAGCTGATCTGCCTTGAACACTTGCAAAATAGCTGTGTGAACCACTGGCTTTAAAACCGGCCAAGACCTGTCAGAAGCCAAGTGCATAGTGTAGCTAAACACACTAGAAACTACAGTAGATGTTAATTGCATACATTTTCTAGCGTAATGGAAAATTGTACAAAGTCTGACCAAAATGTTCAAAGCTGCAGTCAGGTCTTCAGAGTCGCATCATGGTTCTGATATTGGCTTTTGGCTCTATAAAAAAGAGAATGGAATATTCTGTACCTTAGGCAGTACAATTGTAAATTGACATTGAAAAGTATTTTCGCTTCTGTGCTGCCAAAATCCGCTATTTTGAGACAACAGAAATCCTGCATTTATTCTCAAATGAAAGCCCTCTAAATAGCTTTGTGCTCCTGTTTTTAAACACTACTTAGAAGAAAAATTCCAGTATGGCCTTGGTAATGCAACATTTCATATTCCTTTATATTAAAAGTAAACTTCAAGATTAAGCATTACTGCGGGTATTTTAATCTCTCTCAGTTCTTAGTCTAGCAAGCTGAAAAGCATTTTTATTCTTTTTGTTTCTTACCAGTAGTTCACATTCAAAGTTCTACACTTCACCTTTCTTTTCATCCATTTCCCCCCCAACCTTTTCTTAGGAGGTTGAAGCGCTCTTCAGGGGAGATAATTTGCCTAAATTTATCAACTGTGAGTTTGCCTATAATGACAATTGGTTCATTACATTTGAGTCAGAAGCTGATGCACAGCAGGTAACAACTTTTTTTTTCTCAGATGTAAAATAGTTACACAGTCTTTAGGATGTTTCAGGGTAATAGCAAATCCGGGTGGGCAAAAATCCATACGTAATAGAAATTTTTTGTGAATATTTCTAGTCAAAGAAGTACTGCTAAACCTCCAGTTAAGTCTGATGTTAGGTAAACATAACCAGTAAGAACTTTATCCTGTGTGCATATGTTCTGGTTTCCTGTGAAATACTTTAACTTTACTACAAATGGTGATATTCTGTAGCATAATAATCTTGAAGCATCACCCTATCTTAAGAAATAAAATATTGATTTAGACTTTCTAAATGCCTTTTTAAAAAGCTGTGTAATTCTATATCAAATTTAACTTCAATGACTGAAGTGTTCTCACTTGCATTGACTGTTTATGCAATTACTTACCTCCATTTAGTACTGGTGATACTTCAAATATAGCAATAGTTCTTGGTTTATCAAAACTCCTTTAATACTAGTTGTTGTGTTAAATTAATATTCATAATGGATATTTGACCACTTTTTTTTACAAATGTCAATTTTATAAGGCTTACAGATACCTTAGAGAAGAAGTGAAAACTTTCCAAGGAAAACCAATTAAGGTAAATAAAGCTGTTTGTACTGTTTTATTTACTATTAACATAATAGGTTGGTATACTTAAGTAATCTAACTCTATCTTGCAGGCAAGGATAAAAGCAAAGGCAATAGCTATAAATACATTTTTGCCAAAGAATGGATATAGACCTCTGGACATGAACCTCTACACACAACAGCGTTATACAGCATCCTTTTATTTACCTCCAGTATATAGTCCCCAACAGCAGTTTCCTCTGTACAGCTTAATTGCTCCACAGACCTGGTCTACGACACACAGCTATCTTGATCCAACATTGGTAAGTGTTTAGGAGTATGAGAAGCATTTGTCTACAGCTGCTGCATGTTTAATTGTTTCAGGAAGAGTGTTTAGCATTCAGTTTGAAGGACTGCATGTGGGAGGTCACAATCTAAGTTCCACTCTTCTGATTGTATGTGGTGTGGGTTTTTCTTGAAAGTGGACATTGGCAGTCCATATTTTGGAGTATGAGAGCCTCTCTTTGAAAGAGGCATCTGGTTTCTTCTATTTTAAATAAAGAAAGGGAGGCTTCAGAAGTTACTTTCCTCATGCTTTAAATTCAAATAGGGTTTTTTGTTTTAAAGGTTAGACACTTATGAATCCTCTTCTCAGTAATAGTATTAAATACTTTTTTAAAAGTAATCTTCATAGCATATGTGTATGAGTGTATTTATAAATTCACTTCAATATTATGTGTGGAAAGCACCTAACAGGGCTAGCTGAGAGGGGATAATCTAGCGCATCAGTTTAAAATTTAAGTTTTTTCTCTTGCAAGGTTAATGTGCCCTATTTGACATATCCTGACAGTTGCAAAACTAACATCTTTATCAACAATTCTTAAACCTAATAATCTCTAAGGAAGTACAGATTTAAAGAAATCTTACATTTTCTATATTCAAAACTAGCAGCAGCCTTAGGTCTACGTTGCTAGTGCAGTCACATTAGCTACTTGACAGACCCCACATTCTATGTACTCTACTGTCTTTCTTCCCCCCACTTACTCTTGCATCAGCATTCATGTCACACTCCCTGGCAGTACCCAGCCCAAGTCAGGGAAGCTAATGATCCAACCAGCAGACCAAATTTGGTGATGAATCCTGGTTATGGGCCACCTGGGGCATGTTGTACATAGGTGAAGAAGAATGTGTGACTTAGTGCCATATCAGAATTACTTCAGCAAGCTCCGTTCTCCACTTGTGCTTCTTGTTTGGGCAGTTGTATTCATGCATGCAGCTTTTTGTGCACTCACTGGCTATGGAGTGTCATTGATTGGTCGGGGCCAGGGTTGTCACAAGTGGAACCATCCTTCCACCCTCATATCTATCTTTAATTGAGGTTAAAATAAACTAGGGTAGCAGTGCTCAAAATTAGAAAGACTATTTAGAAATCTTGGCAAACGATTAAAGTCTCCTTGAACGAACTCCCTGTGTATTGAAAGGCAAGATAATTAGGAAGTTGTGGTGAACACATTTGACACAGGGAAAGCAGCCAGAACCCTTTGCAGTTGGTGTTTAAAAGGAGCTATAGAATGGGGAGGAGACTTGATGGGTGTCCAGAGATGAATGTGCACTCCATGTCCTGATTAAGTAACACCTAGAAACTTGTTTGTTTGTGGGTTGTTGTTTTTCGTGTGTGTGTGTTTTTTGTTTTTGTTTTGGAGATGTGGACAAATGAAGACTCAGTAACGGCAGTAAGTGTACCACTTTTAAGCACGGTCACATTCTTGGTGTCCAACAGTATCAACGGTTATGTCAAAGTCAATAAAAGCATGTTGAGGGTTCCATTAGAATTGGAAGGAAAAGACATTCCATGAATGGAAAACGATGATCATAATGAAATGTTTTCAAACTAAGGGCCCTTCTGAGGAAAGGGTATTGATCATTTAAAAGACTATCTCTTAAAGATTTGATTTGAACTAACCTGAATAACCATTTATTTACCTCGTGCATTTCACTCAGTTTGGACAACAAAAAATACTTGACTTTCTGGTTCTTCACAACTAGTGCCATGTTGCAGTGTTTGGATTACAAACGCTGTAACTTCAGAGCAAGCCTTTTTCACTGAATCTTCACTTGTATTAATAGACTTTGTAAAATCTTTAATTACCTAAATTTGAAGCCTAAAGTATTGAACAGTGTCACTTTTTTAATCCCTTGGTGATGATGGCCTGTTTGCTGGCATTTTATTTTATGCTAACAGTAAGTTGTGGTGTGAAAATTGCACTGTTAAATTTCAATTGTCAGTGTTTTGTGATGCTCTTCGCATTTCCAGACAATGCTTTTTCTGTTTATATATAATTTTCAGTTGACATAATGTAGCCTCCAATTCTTTGAGAAGGACTTGGCACTGTTAAGCATTTATGTAGTACTCTTTTCATAGCTGTTTGAAAGTTAATTCTCAAATCATCTCGCTGATGCAAGTATTAATTGAGACTATGGTCGTACTGTTACCACATTCAGTGGTGGGTTGTTGGGGGTTTTTTTTGTTTTCTTGAGCAACAAACTTTATTTTGAACTAATTAGGCAGAAAAGACAATTTTCTTGATGCTTGTGCCATTGTAAGAAGTAACCTTAAATTTGGGTTTAAATTTTTAACTAAAACTATTATTAGTATGCTCAATGATAGAGGGAACATTAGAAGGTGGACAGGAATAGTAAAAAGGAAGTCTAAAATTTAAGAGTCGCACTTTGACTTTGGTAGCTCCCATTCAATAAGCATTCTATTATGTCCTCATTTTCATATTGGGAGCAAGACCAACAGTAATACACCTGTAGAGTGGTGCCGTACAACATGAAAAATTAGCGGGTTCCTGTAGCAGACTTTTGGTAAGATTTTCTCAGCAAGCTCCTCAGAAGATGAGGAAGAGATCTAACATATGGAGAAACCTGTAAGCAAAAGGTTGCTAGCCTTGACAGTCAACATGTTTTGTATACATTTGTAATATTGTATTTGACTAAACGTACTTTAAGAGATCGTGTCTGAAGTATTGATATGTGATTACTATTGTTGAATGCTTGTAGTATTAAATAGGTCAATGTATATTAACTGATTAAATAGTAGTTTCCTTGGCATACTGAATAAATTTAACTTACCTGTTTTACTGTCTTTTGCATATTCAATGAAGATTTGTGCCCACTTCTTAAAAGTTGTACTAACGAGCTAACTGACCATTCCAATAGTTACTGTGAACTCTGAACAAAAGTTTTTTTTACACCGTCCATAATTTTCAAATATGGATGTCAGCGCTGTTCAAAATCATTTGTGCGTCAACATAGCAATCACAACTATTTTTACCTTCAAACGGCTAAAACGTGAGATGTGATTGTATCCTCCTATTTGGCATACTTGAAAATGAGTATTGGAAAGTGAGCTTATTTTACCACCACCAAAAAATGTAACATGAATCTATAATGTATTGTGCAGTGGGATGGAGTAACAAGGTACTAGAAATACCAAATTGGGATGTTGGGGCATAATATTATCCGTTTTGTTTCCTATTACCTTTTTACACTGTGCTACCTAATACTATTCCTCTTCCAAAGCTAAATGGCTTCATGTCCTCCTTCCACACATCTCATTCTTCTCTGTGGCTGTTCACTCCTGGAACTCCCTTCCTGACCCTGTCTGTCATGCATCCAGCCTTGCCTTAAACGTCTTTATCAAAATGCACTTATTCCATGGGGCTAACATTTTAATCTCCCTCGAGTTATCTTTGAATCCAAACCAGTAAGGGGGGAAACTCCTAATCTTCGTGAAGCATGAATTAGTTACTTAAATAGCCGTGTAAGCCTATTGCTGTAGTCTTCTTCCTACCCCAGCTGAATGTTGTCGCCGTCTTGACGTAAACTCTTTGGGACATGGACACCGTTTTACTAGTCTGTAAAGCTCCATGCATGTTCTAATGCTTTAGAATTTCGGAAACATATCTTAGACCACATAAGGGAGAAAATTATATTAATATTACAAATAAATTTTACTGTGGTCTCCAGTTGTCATCTTTTGAGCATGCGTAATGGCTGTTTATAAACTTCCTCTTGAATGAGTTTGTCATGCATGCACTGGCCAAAAAATGTTCTCTTGTTACACAATCTTAAACTAAAATGAAAAAATAAAATCCTTTTTGGAATACTGCCCTGCGTAGAATGACATGGGATATAGGTTTAAAAAATAACTTTAGACATTCAGAACAAGCAAAGAGGACTAGATCTTAGAAATAAAGGGAATTAACCTCCAAATTTATCTTTCTTTAAAGAATATCATAGTTGCTATTTTGACAAACCCGTGGAGGTTCAAGACCTTTAGTATAAGCAAGTATTTAATTTTCCACTCTGAAAATAAACAGTCAATTTGGCTATATAGTATGTAATCTACAAATGTATGTCCACACAATGTTTTTATTCTCTAGGTAACGCCATTTCCCAATGCTGGATTTATCAATGGCTTTACATCACCAACCTTCAAGCCCCCTGCTTCTCCATTGACTTCACTCAGACAGTATCCTCCCAGAAGCAGGCAAGTTCAACCAAATAAAAATGTATATAATCATTTTTTAAAGTATCTGTATTCCAGGAGTTCTGCAAGTTACTTTATTCTTCATAGCTTAACAAAAATCTTTAACTTGCAAAGTGCACACTAAATTAAACTTGCTGTAAGATTAAATATGGCCAGATGATACTTACTGATATCAACATAAAGACACAGCAATATTAAAAGTGATTGATTGCACTGCTGTCTCATAGCTCTGAACTGGTCTGCTATGTGCATGATCAGAGTTTGGCTTCTTAACTTTGTAACATTTTCAGTGGCAGCTTGGATCTTTCTGTAATGCAGATTACTAAAATTGTTTTTCTGGACTGGTTTGCCACTTCAGCTCTGAGAATACTCTATTTGGAATGTCTTTCATGAAGTCCTTGGTTGCAATTACACTATTTGAAATATAATTATCAGCAGATTTATTCATTATATATTTAAGTTTAGAATAGTTTTAATCAAGCACTAAGTTAGAATAGAAATTCCAAGGTTTAATTTTGCTAAAAATACTTTACATGTATCCAAATGAAAATCCATCTCTATTTTTAAGAGGATGATCAATTTATAATAATTATATAAATATACAATAAAGTGCTAAGCCGTTCATGTAACCATTTTTTTAATACAATGTATTCCTGATTTGTAGGAATCCTAGCAAATCACATCTACGGCACACCATACCCAATGCAGAAAGGGGACCTGGGCTTCTAGACAGTCCTACAATATTCAACTTTTCTGCTGATCGTTTAATTAATGGTGTCAGGAGTCCACAGACAAGGCAGCCGGGGCAAAACAGGACACGGATGCAAAATACTACTACAAGTTATACCAAGAGGGATATAGGAACTGGACGAATGGAACAGACTAATATTGACTCTTCCCCTGGTTTAGGAAGAGGAAGGTGAGAGATTTTAACAGTTCATATAAATAAAATGTGGTCTGCTTCTGAGTATTTATTTGTATACACAAGAGTAAACACTTGTAAAAACAGGAGTAACATTAAAAGAGCAATATTTAATTATAGCTATGTCTTTTCAATATAATTCAGGCTCTGACAGAGAATTTTTTCTCTGACCATGTTCAGTTGATTAACTAATACATTAATGTTAAATAACAGAGGTAACCTGTTGTGGCTGTAAAATGTCGAAGTTCTAACCTCTTTTGTGTTCGTTTTTGATTTGTGCTAAAATCATCTGTTTACTAAAATTATATAAGTGTTCTATGGCTTATAGAATCTCCAGGAAATATTTAAATGGGAGCCCAGTTTAAGTGCATTGGTTTTCTTAAGTGACTGTTTAAAAATGGCACTTTCAGTTGGTCCTGCTTACTGTGTTCAGTCGTAACTGCAAGATTGGGTGAAATAGTTAACACTTTGCACTCAGTCTAGTACTGTAGATAATTCACCTAGGAATATGTGAGCGGGATTGTATCCCAGCTAACACATAATATAGTTACCTTATATACTCGTTCCTAAGCCAAATATTTTTGGTTAAAAAGTGACGCATCAAAGAGGGGATTGGCTTATAAATGGGTCTACACCAAAATTTGATTTTAAACTCTATGGCAGGGATCGGCAACCTTTGGCACGCAGCTCGCCAGGGTAAGCCCTGGTGGGCCGGGCTGGTTTGTTTATCTGCCCTGTCCACAGGTTCGGCCAATCGCGGCTCCCGCTGGGCGCGGTTCGCCACTCCAGGCCAATGGGGGTGGCAGGAAGTGGCGGCCAGCACATCTCTTGGCCTGCGCCGCTTCCCGCCGCCCCCATTGGCCTGGAGCAGTGAACTGCACCCAGTGGGAGCCGTGATCGGGTGAACCTGCGGACACGGCAGGTAAACAAACCCACCTGGCCTGCCAGGGTACCTACCCCGGCAAGCCGCATGCCAAAGGTTGCCAATCCCTGCTCTATGGAATCATTGAATTGAATCTCTAATACATTGTCATTTTGTTTACCTGGGGCATCTGCCGGCATGGAGCCCCTCAACTCCCTGTGGCCATGGTTCTCTGCTCCCAGCCAATGGGAGCTGCAGGAAGTGGCGCGTGCCCTTGTTTATTGGATGATTTTGGGTGTCCCTGAGACTTCCTGATAGTTTTAGATAGTTGTACTTTGAACAGGGGAATTCTTTGATTTTAAAAAAAAAAGGGGGGGGAGAGTAGTTTTGTCTTGGGTAAACTTCGTGCTTTTTTCTAGTGTTTTGTATGAAGCTTTTCTTCAATCATGTTTCCTCTTAATTCTTACTAGTCACGGTCTTTAAAACAATGACTTGTATAATAAGCCTTTAGCATGAGGGTGACTGTACTAAGGTAATTCAAAAATAAATTATTTTTATATCACATCTAGGCAAAGTTCTGATGTTAATTGTATGTTCTCTCTTCTAGGAAAAATTCATATGGCTATCGAAAGAAAAGGGAGGACAAGTTTACAGTGAGTGTTGTGAAATATGGGTAACAAAAAAGAACTTGATATCAAGATTACCATGAAGAATAACTGATAAGGCTTAAATAAGATGTTGCACAAGAAAGCATGCATTCTAATAGTAAACTAAAGATAACTGCCTGTTTTTGTTAAGGAAAATACATCTAAATCCACATTAGAATACACCACGTAATGAACACCAAATACCTGGGGGGAGGGAGGGGGGCCATCTGATTATTAATGCATAAGGTTTGAGAGAATTTGAAATGCCACGTTTTTTAATGATACATTACTCGCATTCTTACTACTTGTGATGATACTTCGTCTGAATGCCTGTATATTTAAACTTCCAGGGAGAGTTGACAAAGTACGTACAAGGATTCCTTGAGATTCAGACATGCCTCATTTGGAACTTGAAAATCACTAATGCACCATAGTAGAATTAAGAGTTAAAGAATGTTATCTTACAGTGATTAATTCATATGCAATATCAATGGTATAACTGGAACACCTGTTAAAATGATTGTAGTATGATTCAGCTCTAAAAACATCTTTGTAGAGAAGAAGCTGTTAAAGTGCTTCTAAAGTTGGCAAGGGGTGAAATCAGATGGATTTCAGAGGGAACACCACACAAAACACCTCATTTCAGACACTAGTGAGCTCCTTTTATGATGGGTGGTTTATGAGCATAGTTGCCATTTACATAAAACTCAAGGAGTGGGATTTGAATGTGGCCTGCACTAACAGTATTGAAAGTTACCAAAAAATGCTGTTAATCTGTAACTTAATACAACTTTAATTTTAGGCATAAATAAAACATCAGACTTGAAGTTTGAAAAGCTTGGGCTTACACCAAAAAATAATTTTACAGTCAGTATCTGTAATTCTGTTGTGGGACCTGAGATTTGATTTAACTTTATACCCACAGCCTTTCCCTCAATTCACTAATTTAAAACTTCATTGCCATACCCCATTTGACCACTGTTGCAACACAGTTTCTTGGTAGATGACTTCATGAAGTTTTACCTTTTTTTTTTTTTTTTTTTTTTTTTTTTTTTTCTCGTGACATTATTACTGCAGAACTTTACTGAAGGAGGTGGCCTCTGCATAGTCCCACTTGTGGGATTAGTGCCTCGTGGCATTGAGCTGTGGAATCTTCTAGACAGCAGGGTCTGTTAGTTAAAGCCCCTCCCAGAAATTCAAATGGTATAAAAGAGAGAATGGGCCCAGCTGCCCTTCAGTTGTTTTTAGCAGACAAATGTGCAATGGTCTTGGATTACACTTGGTGTCCTTGGTGCTTCCCTTTCTTTTTCTTCTGTCCTTTCAGTTGCTGCTTACATTTTAGATTGACAGGTTGGTACAGGTTTGTTTAGTTAGCAGAACAAAGGAGAAATGGTACCCATTAGGCACAGGTACTGTCTGGACGACCTCAGGAGAGCCACCTCATTCACTCCTGCTCATGGCAGTGAATCTTCAGGCCCAGTTGACTAATTCTGGCATCAGATGTCCAGCATCAGCTTTACTAGCTAAGGTAGTGTTTCTGACACCAACTCCCCAGTAGGACCTGGGCCTTTTTCAGCTCTGAAACTGTTCAGCTGAGTTCCCTAACCAACATGTCTGGATAACACCACTGAAACCTTGTAAGCTGTTTTTGGGCCCAGATTTGACGTGGCTGTTGTACCTATTAAGTCTCATTCAAAGTCCTGCACCACTTAATGGCTCTGAAAATGTCTGATTTCTAATCATGTGCTGGTGCCGTGACTTTGAAACTGTCCAAGACCATTATTGCTTGGAGACATCTAGTTTACAAACACTATGGCCTGTCTCAGAAACAAAGCAGCAACACTTCAGACCTTTTCTGAAGTAGTCTTTGCTATCAGCCATTGCTGGATCACTGTAGCTGTATGTTTGTCTTGCTTATATGCAGTCAGCCGCACACGGACAATCCTGCGAGCTTCTAGAAGAAAGCAATTTAAATATATTATTTTAAAAAAAAAAAAAAAAAGATGGCAACTGTTCTTCAGACCCCACTGCTTCGGCATCAAAAATCTTGATTCTGACTGGATTGGTCTCTTGGGTGCTGCATTGCCAGTGCTTTAGTCCTGGAATCTCTGCTGCTGCCTTCATCTGCTAAGTATAGCAGGCAATCTATTTCAAGTACAGATGCAGTATCAGTGGTATAACTGGAACACCTATTAAAATGAGTCAGAACTCAGATTGTAATTTGTCTCAGCTCTAAAAACATTTTTGAAGAGAAAAAGCCTCTAAGGTACATCGAAAGTCGGCCCGGGGTGAAATGAGATGGATTTCAGAGGGAACACCACACCAAAAAACAACCCTGATTTCAGATCTTTCTATGCTAGATAGAGCACAGTGGCAGTATCATGCTGTCATACTGTGTTAAATTTACCAGAATCTGAGTGCTCAGGTAGTGACAGTGTCCAGTGGGAAAACTCTTAATGTGTAAATCTGGGATTCCCAGTTGAGATTAGTAACACCAGTTCCTTGGAGTTACTGGTGTGTAGTGCTATACCTCAGCCATACAGCACATGGACATGGCCACCTGTAAGGCGATGTTGGCATATATTTCACATATTTTCACAAGACAGACTTCAGCCCTGCTGTATTCACCCAACTAACCACAAGCATCCATGGGATATTTCTTTTTAAATCAAGAAAGAGTACTCTGCTGTCCTGACCCTATCGGTCTCAGACATCAGTCATTCAATGTCAGTACTTAAACTGGTCCACAGACTGGCTCCTTAGCTAGGTACCTGCTACCTTTATCCAGACTACATCTGGGACCTGCATTGGGGCCAGGGTGCTCCCTGATTATAAAGAGGCTACCCCTTCTTGATACTTACTCCAGAGTCACTCAGGTCATTCCAGATGCATAAAATGATGGTAACATGCTCATCAGGAAAATGTTTAGATTTCCCTGATCTACAATAATATTTCCAAATGGTGAACTTGGTGGTTTGCCTTTTTATCCAGCCTCTTCGAGGTTTGTGAACTTTATAGAAGGTGAAAGTTCCACACTAGCATTCTGGAGTTAAAAGCTGTTTCTTTAGGTTGGGAGTAAGAATATCCACTTGAGTCCATAAGTTAGGCTGCTGATAATGAAAGGAAATACAGGGCGGATGGGGCCATTTCCTCTCTTATACACCTGGAAGCCTCCTGAGAGAAGGTGAAATGAGGGGTGAGGGGCCCACCCTTCACAGTTCAATACCAGGAGATGCCAGTGCCACAAGTGTGACTCTATAGAGATGACTCTTAAACTGTTACTGCTTAAGCAACTCTCCTGTCAGAGTAGGTAACCATTATGGGCATGTCTCAGTTCCTGTCCTGAAACAGGACTGAGCAGTCACAAAACAATTACTTCCTTGTTTACAAGGTACATACCAGAATTCAAGGAGGAGATAAGTACAATGTAGTGTAAAACAGTTGTTACTCCTCAATCTAGATACAATTTATAAACGCATTAAAAATTACCCCCCCCCACACACACACACACAAAAATGTGAAGGAGATTTCTTTTGTTACTTTTTCTGTCTCTGAAATTGTACTCTGCTTGAGTATAATCCAAACTTCAGTTACTCCTGTGGTGTGTTTTTGGTGGTGGTGGTGTTTGTTTGTTTTGTTTTTTTACTGAAACCTGGACAAATAGTAAAGTTTTGCTGTGTAACTTTTACTTTTTTGTATTAAGTCCTATTTCTAAAATAGTGACTCGATGGGGAGAAATAAGCTTCAGTTTCTACAGTGCAGTGTGACAGACCATGCGTAAGTAAGCTGTTCAGCAAATGGCCTGGTCTACCAGTAGACTTTGTACCGGTATAACTATTTTGGATAGGGAAGGTGATTTTTATTTATCAAAATAGTTGCACCAGTGTAACCACTAGTGTAGAGACAGTTCTCTGTACAAAGGTGCTCTATAGTGATACAGCTTATTTCCCTTCCTCTACAGGCATAAGTTATACTGGAATAACTACATCCACACTTGTAACTCAGTAACTATTCAAGTATAGTTAAAGCAGTACAGCTTGTGTGTGTAAATAGGGCTTATATTCCTCACTTCCCATTGTACCTTTTAGTCAGATTTAAATCTTGTTAGGGATCCGATGGGGAGTAACATTGAGGCCCTGGTCTTTCCTATTTTTGGTGCTTAATAGTTTTGTATCAGAGTCCCATAATCTTCCTTAACTATAGTCTGATTTCATAATATGTCACACTTCTGTTACAGAGAGGTCAAACGCAGTCTCCGCCACCTCCAAAGCCTCCATCTCCTAGTTTTGAATTGGGATTATCCAGCTTCCCTCCATTACCTGGGGCTGCAGGCAATTTGAAGACTGAAGACTTGTTTGAAAACAGACTGTCCAGTGTCATAATGGGAACGTCAAAGGAAAGAGTGAGTAGTTTGAGTTTACTGCTTTACATACCTCCTTGTTTCAAATTCAGTGGTTTATGCAGTAAAAACATAATTCAAGTAGAACTTAACTATGCTTTTATGTAGGTCATGGAAAACTGTAGTTTTGTGTATAACTCCTTTGCTGTCATCTCCATTCTCATCCTAGCAGTTGGTTGGCAAGAATGTACCCTCCTTGTTGAAGGATAACTGAGGTGGTGTGGAGTATTAGTGCCCCAGAGTAACTATTTTTAATTAGTTGCTAGTGATAAAAACAGAGATCACCTTTTTCAGTGTTTCCAGCTGAGTCAGGTTACTACTTGTTACCTTTTTGATCGCATTAAGTGAAAAATAATCTTACACCGCAATTTGTTCATAGTTTGATTTGTCAGGTTTTTTTTTCCTTCCCCTTAAACACCTAGAAAACAAATGCAGGTGGGGAAGACACATTTTCAAACTCTGAAATATAAGGAAAGAGCCCAGAAACTCTCTCTAAACACTAGGCTTGTTAGTTAAAATAAGAAGTATTGCTAAACCAATTGAATCCGGGAGCTGATATGTGAGATCAGTTGGAGAATGTAAAAATACACCAAAATGACTTGGCAGACTGTGCTTTCAGGATGCAGCTAGAGATATAATTCAGAGTTGATGCTATCTCTAGCTGCTCATAGTGCAGAGGACAGAATCCTAAAGAATGCAATCTATGGGTCCAGGGTGCTCTCCAAGAGAAATTTAATTCCACAGTGAGTATCAAAGAGTCTGGGTTGTGGAAGTCTGTTCCACCAACCCTTCAGTTTAAATTTGGTTGCTTTATTTTTGTTGCAACTTTATCAACATTGTGTATGTTGATTCCCAGTTATAATATAACCAGATCCTCTGGTGCAGGAGGGTTGCTGTGGACTATTTACAAAATTGGTTTAACTGGCTCAGGGGTGATCACCTTCCTCAGTGTAAAGGTGACCCACTAGTGGTAAAGAGCATCATAAAGGGGCTTACACAACATTCCCTCTCTTCCACTATATCCTCTTTACTACCACCATATCAGGGTGGGTGGGAAAGGGGTTGGGGAAGTGCCCTATGTTGTAGCAATCTCTGGTTACGTTTTCTGTCCACTGATGCTGGTAATGGTGTCCATTGAAGCCCTAAGGTTGTTCTAACGAGGTTTGCATTTACAGAACAGTGCAACAGTGGTTTCTAAACCACCTTCACCCATTTTCCTCATCCTTCTTCTCCTCCCCACCGCCCCACACACACTTTTCCACCAACTTGTAGTCTGTGCATTTGGGCCATATTTAAGGATATTTAAGACCGGCCCACAGTCTCTTGAAAATTGTATCTGTTTTAACTCTTACAGATTCATATCTTCTTTACTCAAATATAACAAGTCTCCACTCGTCTACAAAGGCAGCTCTAATTTGGTTAGGCCAGGGTGGTCTCGCGGCAGCACAGTCTATTGCCACATTGGGTGCAGTGTTTGCCTTGGACTCTGAACTCCTGTTTCTGGTTTCTGCTACGTTGTGCATGTGCTCATATTTGGAAAGGATTGGCCTCCAAGGGAGTTTGATTCCACCCTGTAGGGTGTTGTAGGCATGCTCAACAGAGTTTAAAGTGGGAATTCCTAGATGATGCTTTTCATCTCAAGATTTCATATCCTTTTTTGCCAAGCTTCACAATAGCCCTCTGAAGTAGGCAAGTATTACTAACCTTATTTTACAGATGAGCGACCAGATGCAGAGGTTTATTCAAACCAGGTTACACAAATCAGTTGAAAAGAGAGGTAAATAGTGGTGTCCCCCGGGGTCTGTATTGGGACCAGTCCTATTCAAGGTATTCATAAGTGATCTGGAAATGGGGTAAACAGAGAAGTGGCAAAATTTGCAGATGATACAAAACTACCCAAGATAGTTAAGTCCCAGGCAGACTGCGAAGAGCTACAAAAGGATCTCACAAAACTGTGTGATTGGGCAACAAAATGGCAGATGAAATTTAATGTTGATAAATGCAAAGTAATGCACGTGGGAAAACATAATCCTAACTATACATAGTTAATTTAGACCCCATCATTTTATGTTACCACTCAAGAAAGAGATCTTGGAGTCCTTCTGGATAGTTCTCTGAAAACATCCACTCAATGTGCAGCAGCAGTCAAAGCCAACAGAATGTTGGGAATCATTAAGAAAGGGATAGATAATAAGACAGAAAATATCATATTGCCTCTAAATTCATGGTATGCCCACATCTTGAATACTGCATGCAGATGTGGTTGCCCCATCTCAAAAAAGATGTATTGGACTTGGAAAAGGTTCAGAAAAGGGCAATAAAAACGATTAGAGGTATGGAACGACTTCTGTATGAGGAGAGATTAATAAGACTGGAACTTTTCAGCTTGGAAAAGAGACAACGGGGGGGATATGATTGAAGTCATAAAATCATGACTGGTGTAAGAGTAAGTAATGCTTCCTTATTTACTTTCTCTTCTCCTAACACAAGAACTGGGGTCACCATATGAAATTAATAGGCAGCTGGTTTAAAACTAACAAAAGGAAGTATTTTTTTCACACAACGCACAGTCAGTCTGTGGAACTCTTTTCCAGAGGATGTGAAGGCCAAGACTATAACAGGGTTCAAAAAAGAGCTAGGTAAATTCATGGAGGATAGATCCATCCATGGCTGATAGCCAGAATGGGCAGGGATGGTGTCCCAGCTTCTGTTTGCCAGAAGCTGGGAATGGGCGAGAGGGGATGGATCACTTGATTGCCTGTTCTGTTCATTCCCTCTAGGGCACCTGGCATTGGCCACTGTCGGAAGATAGGATACTAGGCTAGATGGACCTTTGGTCTGACCCAGTATGGCCGCTCTTATGTAAAAGACAGGAATAGAACCTAGATATCCAGTCCTTTGTTCATCATGCACCATACTCCCCCTCTAAGAATAGCTTGGGAAACTGTTTCAAAAGAGCTCTGCATAAGCCTGAAAGCTTGTGTCTCGCACCACCAGAAGTTGGGCCAATAAAAGATATTACCTCACCCACATTGTCTCTGTTCTCTAACCATGAAATTTTAGGGCTCAATCACGTAAGGAGTTGAGCACTCAGGCCCAAATCCATCATATGCTTCTATTGAGACTACTCATATAATTATAGTTAAGTATGTGCATAAGTGCTGTGCTGGATTTGGGCCAGGATGTTCAGTACCTTGCAGGATCAAGCCTTTACCCACTTAATTGTGGGTGCAGAGTAGTACTCTTTTTTTTTTTTTTCTCTAGTTAATTCCTAAACACCAGCTATGTACGTGCTGCATGCAGCTGCTCGTGATTTCGTTTTCACTAAAGTGTAAGTCTCTGATTTTGTTCAGAGAAACTGCATAGTCAGTATGTGGTCTCATAGTCAGTATCATAACCACCTCACGGATTACTGTTCACCTTCATGGAATTGCCTATCTACAGACCCCACTGTAGGGATCTCATGCTTAGCCACATGAACATGGAACCAATGCTGAGTGGTAGTTGGAGAACAAAAAAATCCCCTGTACACACACACACTCTGCTCACCTTACTTCCCTTCTCTGCTTGCCAAAGTGGTGTCAGAGCCAACCTCTCCCTTCTGTCTCTCTTGATGGACAAATCTAATATTTTAAATTGGTTATGTTATTAGAGCTGGTTTTAGGATGGGTAAATTTTTTTTACTTTTGCAGCTATTTGGATTTTAATCTGTCTAGATCCTCTTAGGCCTTGCCCAGGAGGAAGGATCAGTCCTCTGAGCAGTGGAAAATTTTAAGGTGTTTATCATATTCATTGGTCAGTCCCACTTCAGATGAGCATGAAAAGGGCCTTTTAGGGCTTGGGTAAGAGCACTTCTCTAAAGGCTGTGATGCCACACACTCTTCTTAAAGTACCAAAGTCCATGAGACACTTACCGAGAACTTGCCTTTGTAAAATACCAAGTTGAAAGAAGTGATCCTGTTGTCAAGGCGCTCCATTAAGAGGCATTGAAACAAGCTTCGCCAGCTAAAAAAATCAGGCTTTTGGGACAGAGCCCAAGAACAGCATCTCTTCATGGTGTCATTGGTTCCAAATGGCTACACAAGGTACTTCAGTAAGGATCCTACTGTTGGATCCCAAGTATTGCTGTGCCCATTGGATCTATCTGACCAAAGCCCCAGGAGTAAACACTTTTTTGAAGGTGAAAAGGATGTTGGGAGACTCTGAACTATCTTCATGGTCAAACCGTTGCTGCTCCCCCCCCTCCCCCCCCCCCCTCCGAGTTAACTTAGCTTCCTTTATTTTCAGCATTAGCCTGTTGATCTGTGGCTGTTCACTGTACATTAATTTGTAAATCATGTAGTTTTCTTGTTACTTTGCAAGTAAATAACCTACAAGAACAAGGGCAGTCCTAACACTTCTGCTTAAACATACTGTTTTGTTTTTTTTAGAACCTAAATGTGGATGCAAGTACAAACACTATTCCATCAGGAATTCCTCGAGAGCCATTGTTGCCAGCGTCTCCTGCTCTGTCTGGGACGTTTGAAAGGTCTCCTTCCCCATCCCAGTCTCCTGAGTAAGGATTTAATTACATGCCTATAATTCTTTTCTGAATCAAGAGTTTGCATTTTCAAAAGTTTAGGTACACTGTGTAACTAGCTATTGAATCCTTAATCAAAGAATGGAGTAACAATATCTCATGTGAACTATGCATAAAGCAGAAGGCATTAGCTTGTTTATCATGTAATAAATGTGCACACTTTATAGGTGCTAATGAATTGCTTAGTCTTGATTCTTAATATCTGTAAATGTTTAATAAAATGGCATAAAGAATACTTTAAGCCAGGGGTGAGGAATCTACGGGCTGTGGGCCAAATCCTGCCGCTGCTTCATTTCGTTCAATCTGCAGCAAGTTTCCACACCGTGGGCCAGAAGCCCTAAGCCTCGGCACCCTCTTTCTCACATCTTCCCCTCCTTCCCCCCCCCCCCCCAACCTGGGGGGCTGGAGCCGCGAATGCTGGGTTGCCCCACTGTGGGGGAAGCTAGGGTTGCCAGGCTGTTAGAAGTCCAATCGGCTCCATGCAGTTCCCAGAAGTGACCAGCATGTCCCAGCGGCCCCTTGGTGCAGGTGTGATCAGGGAAGTGCCTCACGCTGCCCCCACCAGTGCCAGCTCTGCAGCTCCCATTGGCCGGGAACCGCAGCCAATGGGAATTGCAGGGAGGGCACATGTGGTTAGTGTGCACCCTGCAGAGCCACCTGGCCCCGCTGCTCACTGTGGAGCCAGGGCAGGCAGAGAGGCTGCCTTAGTCCCACTGCGCTGCCGACAGGGAACTGCCTGAGGTAAGCGTCCCCTGGCTGGAGCCTGCACCCCAAGTCCTTATCCCAGCCCTGAACCCCCTCCTGAACCCTAACTCCCTGCCAGAGCCCACACCCCAACCACCTGCCCCAACCTTGAGCCCACTCCCACACACCAAACCCCTCATCCCCAGCCCAGCACTTCCTCCCACACCTTGAACCCCTCCTTTCTGGCCCCACCCCAGAACCTAGGGCAGGAGTAGGCAAACTGCGGTCTACAGACTAGATCTGGCCCGTGAGGGCTTTGGATCCAGCCCATGGGATTGCCACCCCCGTGGCACCGCGGGCCCTGCGCCGCTCCCAGAAGAAGCTGGCACCGTATACCTGCGTCTCCTGGGGGGAGCGGGGGGAAGGACCGAGGATTCTGCATGCTGCCCTCACCTGCAGGCACCGCCCTCTGCAGCTCCCATTGGCCAGGAACAGGGAACTGTGGCCAATGGGAGCTTCAGAGGAAGTACCCACAGGCGAGGGCAATGCGCAGAGCCCTCTGCCCTGCCCCCACGCGCCCCCCTCTCCCCCCCAGGGGCCACAGGGACATGGTGTCATCCACTTATGGGAGCGGCGCAGGGTCAGGGCAGGCAGGGAGCCTGCCTTAAGCCCCGCTGCGTGCCGCTGCCACCCCGGAGCTGTTCAAGGAAAGTGGCACCTGGCTGAAACCCGCACCCTGAACCCCCTCCTGCACCTCAACCCCCTCTCCTGAGTCCCTTGCGGCACCCTGCACCCCTCTTGCACCCCAATCCCCTGCCCTGAGCCCCCTCCCACACTCCACACATCCTCCTGCACCCCAACCCCCTGCACTGAGCCCCCTCGTGCACCCCTCCTCTGCCCCAACCCCTTGCCCTGAGCCCCTTCCTGCACTCGAGTCCCCTGCCCTGAGCCCCCTCCTGCACCTGAGCCTGCACATGCGCCCCTCTGCATGGCTGTGTGGCCCGCGACTGTTTTTTTGTTTTGTTTTGTTTTTTTCTGTGGGTCAGTAGCGCCTGATAGAAAAAAGGTTCCCCATCCCTGCTTTAAACCATCGTACAAGGAATGTCTACCCTGAAATGTATGCCCCATTTTAGTAGAACTTGAGTTAGCATTCCCTGGCTTTGTTAACCTAGAGCTTCAAAATCATTTGTAACTTGGCTCACCCCAGTACTGCTCCTCCAGCAGGTGGCGCTACTCCCAGTCATTCGCCTACCAGGGTCAGTAAGCAGACTCTGGCCTTGACGGCCCCACCATGGTCTCCGGAGGGGCAGTGGTCAGGATCGGACTGCGACTTCAGCCCCGAGGTGGGACAACTCCCCTCCCACGCGGAAGACTGAGGGGAGTGCCAACGCAGCAGGGGCCGTGGTCGTGCCCCCCACCCCCCCCCACCCCAGTGGCAGTACTGGAATCCATGAGGGATGCCAGTGATGCTGGTCCAGCACTCCTAGCCCTCCCTGAACACATCAGACAAGCTGGGTCTGATGCCATCGGTGCCACTGCGAGCTGTAGGCAGCCCTGCTTGTGGACGGTCAATGTAAATAAACTGTGTCGCGGGCTGCAGGTTGCCCACTACTGCCCTAAACTGTAAGCTGGACGTCGAAAAAACTTTTCTCCCAAATAAGTTGAATCTCTTGGCCTCCTTAGTTTTGGCTGTTCCGCTGGGGTGGCCCTTGTCTGTCCCTTTCATTTGCTGCGGGGGGGATAAATATACAGATACTCTAAACCCTTTGCAGGGACATAGTATTTCCTTTCCACTTTGTTGGATGTTGGTGGAATAGATGAGGACGTTTGCCACACCAGCTTGGCTATTTTGATCACCCCTGGGTGGATGGGCAATGCAATTTTTGCCCGTGTGGTGGCCGAGATGACATTGAAGAGGTTGTCTGCCTCCTCAGCGACCTCTGAGATTTGCAAGCCCAGATTCTCTGCAACCCATTTAAGGAGGGCCTGGTGCTCCTTAAAGTTGTCCAGGGGGCTGCTGGTGTTGGAGGTCCAGCCATCGCCGCCTCCGCAGATGACTGACAGTTGAGTGGCCTGAGGGATGGTATCACCCCCTTCTTTGCCAGGGGAGGGCTCCCTTGGCACCTGAGTACGGAGACCACTGGTTTAGGGTCTCTAACCCCCAAGCCCTGCTGGGACTTTATAATTTTAACCTGTGGAACTTCCTCAGTAAGTTTACAGAAGCCCTCCCACAGGATGGTGCCCAAGAGTTTGCCGCGTTGGTGAGCGAAGGCACAGTGGTGGCCGGTGGAGTCCTCCAGATGGCCTGGAACGCGATGGACTCGGCTGCCATGGTGGTTGCATCGGCGGTGGCCATGCAACGTAGCTCCTGGTTGCAGGCTTCTGGGCTGTTCCGGGAGATGCAGACCACAATACATGGGGATTCGGGGCTCTTTTCTGAGCTGACTCTAGGCTCCATGCGTTCAAGGACTCCCGAATCACTCTCCAATCCCTGGGTTTGCACACCCCTCAGCAGTCTACAAAGCTGTTCCACCCTCTGCCGCCTCCTCCGCCACAGTCTAGGTCCTGGAGGGCTCCCAGGTCTGGCTCCTATGGAAGAAAGAACAAGGACAAAGGGCTTAAGAGACGCTACCCGTCCTCTTCCCACCCAGCTGCCCAACCTGACCCTCCCAGAAGTCAGGGAGGCCAGAAGCAGTCATTTTGAGGGTGTGCTCGAGGACAGTGCCCCAGCCATCGTACTGGATTCAACCCTTCCTTTCCTCAACTGCCTCTGCCCTTTCTGGTTGGCCTGGTCCTGTGTCACCTTGGACTGCTGGGTGCTAGACACAGTTTCTTCGGGCTACACCTTGCAGTTGACAGCTGACCACCCCTCCTACCCCCTTCTCCGTCCCTCTTTAGGGACCCTTCTCATGAGCAACTCCTAGTTCAGGAGGTCAGAGGGGCAGTGGAAAAGTTTCCTCAAAACATGGAAGGCAGAAGATTCTACTCCCGCTAATTCCGAAGGCAAAGGGGGGCCTCAGACCCTTCCTAGACCTGCATCGCCTCAACAAGTTACTCCAGAAGTTGAAGTTTTGCATGGTCTCCCTGGCCTCCATAATTCCCTCCCTGGATCCAGGAGACTGGTTTGCCACCCTCGATTTAAAAGACTCATACTTCCATATTTCCATCTTCCCAGGGTCTATGGATCAGGTGCAGACATCTCAACCTGGTCTGTTCGACCTGTCGAGACCTGGGGTTGATAATAAACCAGAAAAAATTAACCTTAACCCTGGTACAATGCGTAGAGTTCATCGGAGTGGTCTTCGACTCCACTCAGGCCCACAATGAGGTCCACACTATGGCCTGGAATTAAGATTTGGGGAGTAAGGCCATGGCCTATGAGCCCACCTGCTCACCACTCCCCACACCTGCCTGTGGCTGCTGGGCCACATGGCAGCATGTACTTACATAGTCTAGCATGCACAACTCCACCTCAGATCTCTCCAGGCGTGGCTGGCATCGGTCTATGTCCCCAACCAGCACAGCAGGGACCAGGTGGTCAGGATTCCAGACAGCGTACTGCCGTCCCTCATCTGGTAGCAGGATCCCTTGTCAGTGTTGGAAGGTGTTTCCTTCACGGCCCCGTATTCGTTGGTGACCCTTGTCTCGGATGCTTCAGACCTAGGCTGGGGAACCTCAAAACCATTGGTCCAGTCACAATCGTTCTCTTCATATCAATGTCAGGGAACCCAGGGCCGTTCGACTGGCCTGCCATCCTTTCTACCTTGTATAGAAGACAGGGTGGTCCAGGTCCTGACAGACAACACAGCTACGGTTTTCTGTATCAACAGGCCGGGCAGAACCAGGTTGTCTGTCCTTTGCCAGGAAGCAGTCTGTCTACAGTACAATGTCCAACTCGTAGCCACTCACTTTCCAGGGTCCAAGAACACATTGGCAATCACCTCAGCAGGACATTATCATCTTTCCACAAGTGTCCCTTCATATGCAGGTGGTCAGCTCCATCTTCTGCAGGTGGGGAACTCCCCGGGTGGACTTGTTCGCATCCAGGCAGAATAGGAAGTGCCACATCTTCTGCTCGATTGGAGGAGGAGCCCTGCCTGATGCCTTTATCCTCCCATGGTCAGAGGATCTGATGTACGCCTTCCCTCCAGTACCGTTGCTGCTTAGGGTCCTCATGAAGATCAAACAGGACAGGGCGAGGATCATCCTCATAGCGTCAGCGTGGCCACCGCCAACACTGGTAGCCTCTTGATAGCAACCCCATTCCAGCTACTGCTCAGATCGGACCTGTTGTCCCAGAACCATGGCAGTCTTCTGCACCGCAACCTGTCAGCGATATAACTGATGGCTTGGCAGCTGCATTGTTAAACGCACAGGAGCAGCAGTGCTTGGCAGTGGTTCAGTGCGTTCTGTTGGGAAGCAGGAAGCCCTCCACCAGAGCAACCTACCTGGCCAAGTAGAGACCGTTCACCTGTTGGATTGTGGACAAAGATGTTTGTCCTGAGCAGGCTTCGTTGCAGCTTATTCTGGACTACCTCCTGCATCTCAAGATCCAGTAATTGTCTCTCCCCCCCACCCCCCCATCGATCAAGGTCCATCTAGCGGCCATCTCAGCCTTTCACCCACCATTTTAGGGAAGGTCTGTTTTTTGCTCAGGATGTCCCAGCCAGATTTCTTAAGGGCCTGGAGTGGCCTCTACCCGCAAGTCAAAAACCCTGTTCCTCCATGGGACTTGAATCTGGTGCTGTCTCAGCTCACGGGTCCTCCCTTTGAGCCCCTGGCTTCCTGGTCTCTCTTACTCTCTTGGAAGGTTGTGTTCCTGGTTACAGTGTCCACCCGGTATCCAAGATTCAGGAGCTCACCTCGGATCACCGTACACATCTTCTACAAGGACAAGGTCAGCTAAGGCCGCACCTGGCTCTTCTTCCTAAAGTAGTATCTCAGTTTCATTTGAGCCAGGACATTTACTTACCAGTCTTCTTTCCAAAGCCGCATAAGTCAGAAGAGGTGTGCAGGACGTCAGGAAGGCTCTGTCCTTCTGTGTAAATAGGACCAAGTCATTCCGTAAGTCAATGCAATTGTTCATCGCTGTGGCCGACGGGATGAAAGGTCACCCGGTATCCACTCAAAGAATTTTTTCTTGGATCGCTGCCTGCATTTGCTTCTGCTACAACCAAGCGAAGGTGCCGCACCTGGTGATCGTGACCACCAACTCTACCAGGTCACAGGCCTCCTTGGCAGCGTTTCTGGCCCATGTGCCTATCCAGGACATCTGTAGGGCAGCCACCTGGTCGTCTATCCACACTTTTACATCCCACTATGCTCTTAGCCAGCAGGCCCGGGACAATGTTGGCTTCGGTAGGGCAGTACTGCAAGCTGCTAAGATGTGAACTCCGAGCCCACCTCCGTGGATACTGCTTGTGAGTCACCTAATGTGGAATTGCCATGAGTAAGCTCTCTCGAAAAATGGTTACCTACCTTTCGTAACTGTTGTTCTTCAAGATGTGTTGCTCATGTCCATTCCATTACTTGCTCTCCTACCCTTCTGTCAGAGTTGCCTGCACAAATGAACTGAGAGGGTGCAGGGCTGGCGGCTCTTGATATACCTCCGCATGGGAGCACCACTCCAGGGGGTGCCACAGCCGGCCCTACGGATACCGCTAAGGCAGAAATCTCCAACTGTGCACGTGGGCACATGCACACTTAAAATGGAATGGACATGAGCAATACATCTCGAAGAACAAGTTACAGAAGGTAGGTAACCATTTTTCGTCAAGATTGACTGTCCAGTGGACAAAGAAAGTCGGCCCTTGGGATTGTGGGTTGCTTTTGGCAGATTCCCAGAGCAGGAGTCCAGTGGCGCCTACACTGCAAAGCAATAGGGTTTGAACCATGAGTCCTGGCTTGACTCAGGCTTGAACTTCCACTCCCATGGGGTCCTGGGACCCTGGGTCTGAGCCCTACGTTAGTGCAATATGTGTGTAGACAGAAGGGGATTAAGATTGAGTCTGAGTTCAAACCCTGGGCATACATTAATTGTAGACATACCCACACTTACAGAACAAAGGAGTGCATAGACTAACTCCCAAATCAATATTCAATATCGCTTTGTGCATACAATAAAAGAATTGTTTCCAAGTACTGTGTGCTACAACCTGTTTTACTTGAGACTTCAGAATCAGACATTAGGATTATAGCAAGATAAAATGTGAGCTTTAATGTCCTGGTCTATCTCCATTTTCAAACAAATACAAACTTAATTAGAATTTGTAACATGTTCCTTTTTTTAAATTATGTATTAAAGTGTAATATGCTTCTTAAAAAGATAGGGTTTAAAATGTATAGCGAATTAACTTTTAAAAGGCTGTTTTATTTATTTTTTTTATTAATGGAGATATCCTATCTCCTAGAACTGGAAGGGACATTGAAAGGTCATCAAGTCCAGCCCCCTGTCTTCACTAGCAGGACCAAGTACTGATTTTGCCCCAGATCCCTAAGTGGCCTCCCCCTCCCCCTCCCCGGATTGAACACACAACCCTGGGTTTAGCAGGCCAGTGCTCAAACCACTGAACTATCCCTCCCCCGCTCCCCCCCCCCCCCCCCCCAACAACTGTTATAGTTGTCAGTTCAGATAGCTGTAACTTTCTTGCAGTCCAAATCAGTCTGATTTAAAAGTACTCTTAGATGCGTAATCTGCTCACATGACTTTTCAAGTTCCAAACATAAGATAGCTTTTCATGAGATTCATTTTCTGATATGTGCTTGCAGTGACTCCAAGGTTGTCGACAAGCAGCAGAGAGAGACACAAAGTATGGAAAGACTTTCTTCCACGCTCAGTACTGCATGTAAATCAGTACAAGTCAATGGGGCTGCCATAGTAAGTGATATACTAGGTGTCTTTTATAAGTGTTATCACTTGATGTATTTTATTAACAGTACAGCATTTCCATTGTTTGTCTATAGGTACCTACGGCTTCTTTACCCTTGCCTCAGGTCTCTTCTGATTACTGGCAATAATATAGCTGTATAACATCTTGAAGGAAAATGGCAAGAGTATTTTTGTATTTCCATGATTAAAATTCAGCTCACTGGAAAAATTAGAAGGAACAGTTAGTCATAGTTGGAGTGACTTTTTTTTCCTGATCCCCAGTAAGAGCAATTTTGGCGTTGGGAAGGAGAAAAAACATCGATTTAGGCAATTGTCATCTTTTTATGTTCATAGTGGAGAGTTTTGATATGGGAGCACCATTTAACTAACACGTTTCCTCGTCTCATGATTTGCTAACCCACTTCCCATAGTTTAGTTTCACTCCATCCCCTCTCTGCTGCCTCTCCTTCCTCTCTGTTACTTCCCCAGATCCCCCAACACTACCTCTATCCATTATCCCACCAAACCTTTTTGGAGGTCACTCAGACCTTCATATATTTATCAGTGAGACTGAAACCTGCACTGCACTGCCTGTGTACTCCAGGCACAGCAAGGTGTGTAATGGTGAACTTTACTGATCACAAAAAAGGATGTTTTGTAGGTGTTGGCAGAGCCTGTGTAATAAACCCTTAAGCACATGTGTAAATAATGTCTGCAGTGAAAGCCCAGGGTTGGTTAGAACTCAAGTTAGTAGACCCTGAGTTTGTTAACCTCGAGCTAGAGCATCTCCACTTATTTGTAACCTCAGGTTGCTAATTATTGAAACCTGGATCCCAATCTAGGGCTCTATCTACATTGCATTCTGTGGGCCTAAGTCCAACCACGCATAGCTCAGACTTCCTAGCACCTTCCCAAAATGTGGCCACTCTGATCCTTTGTTAATGGTGCAGTTTGTGTGTAAACTTGACTGTCCACCAAACTTGACAGTCCAGAGGACAAAAAGTCAGCCCGTGGGGTTGTGGGATACTTTTGGCAGTCTCCCAGAACATAAATCGGTTGGGCTGCATCTACATTGCAAACCAGTAGGGCTTGAACCAGGGGTCCTGGCTTGACTCAGGCTGGAACCCTCTACCCCCAGGAGTCCTGGAAACTGGGGTCCAAGTGCTGGATCAGCAGGATTTATGTGTAGATGGAAGTGAGGGGGGGGGGCGGGTTAGGTTTGAGCCTGAGTTTAAACCCTGGACTTACATTGCTGTGTAGACATACCCTTAAAGGAAACATTGCTTGAGGCACTTATTTTATCCAGAACTCCAAATCATCTGATGACTTGTGAGCTTTGTCAACAATTGGATGGCTTGTCAATGACTCAGACAGTATGGTTAGTTTCAAATATTTAACTGCTTTTTTGCCTATGTCTGTGGTGCTGTATGCAAGTATCCATGTTTTCTTTTGATTTATCTATTTGTCCTTTCTGCTTTGGACAATATGCTAATTTGACCTCCCTGGTGTGACCACCACCACTACCTCCTCCTCCATACTTAGATATTTTATTTGGCAAAATTTTTTCCCTTTTAATGAATAACATTTTTTTCAAACTCCCTTCTTTCTTGGTACTGCTGCCCTTTTCTGTCATAATCCAAGAAGAGGGAAGAGAACTGGTTACATGGAAAGTTTTTCTTAGAGTGCTTGCCCGTGTCCATTCCATGTTAGGTGCATGATGTTTGGAAATTTTTCCCTTAGCGGTATGCAGAGCAACAGTTTTGGTACCTCCTGGAGTCTTCTGCTCATGCACCAGTATATTGGCTGCCGCCAGCCCCACACCCTCTCAGTTCCTACTTACCGCCTGTGATGGTTGTTGGAATGCTCCTAGCTCTCTCAAGTTCCCTAATGTTGTTTGTTCTTAGATTCTTCGAGTTTTTCCTTCTATATAGTTTAAAAATCGTCAAAGCACTGTGACAAATGCCATCCTCTTAAGCCCCCAACATCTAAAAGGGCAGAGAAAAAACTATGTCCCTGCCCAAGGCTTTGAATACATGTCCTCCCACCCATACACCCCCATGGTCACTGGTGGTCTCACCTGCCAACAAACAGGCCAGACAGGCAATCTAGCGCAACCCCTAAAAATAAAGACCCTAAGAAACTTGACCTTTTTGGTATTCTACTGCCAGTGTAAAAGTGTATTCTTCTACCAGTCTGCAGCTACGTATCACCAATCAGCAAGCATTGCTGGAGTGATATAATTACAACACTTGGCATTCAATGGTCAGGGTCTCTGCCCAGGAGTCAAGAAGAGTTTTTCCTCTTCTTGGAAGAGGGCAAGGCAGTGGCCAAGGCCTCTCTTCAAGCAGCGTTAGATGCAGCCATCGATGGACTCTGCTGTCTCCATGCAACACAGTTCGTGGCTGCAGTCCTCAGAGCTCTTGAACAAGGTCCAGCTGTCATCCAGGACCTCCCATTCGAGAGTAATGCCCTGTTTTTGCAGCAGACGGACACCAGGCTGCATGGGCTGAAGGACTCGAGGGCCACCCTGTGCTCCTCTGGGCTCTAAACATCTCCAACCTCAAGGAGGCACTTCCGGCCGCCGCTGCCCAGATAGTCAGGTCCATCTTGACAAAGCTCCTATATAAGGAAAGAGACTTTTTTAATGCCACCAATCTTCCCCATTCTCCTCGACCCCACAGTCGGGTCCTACACGCCACTTGGGTGGCCCATGGCAAACATTTTGAGTGTGCGCCCTAGGGCAACACACCACACTAACCCCAGGATCCAGTCCCCCCTTCTATTTTTGCACTGGTTGTCCCCATTCCTTTCTGCATGGGCCTGAATTATCTCAGACCTTTGGGTGCTCAACACCACAACATCTGGTTACACCCTGAAGTTCTCTTCCCCCCCCACCCCTCTCCGTCCCCTCCCCTCCCCTCCTTCAGTGACCCTTCTCACAAGAGTCTTCTCATCCAGGAGGTGGAAACCCTCTTATGGGTAGGGGCCGTAGAGGAAATTTCTCAAGATTTGAGGGGAAAGGGATTTTATTCCTGCTATTTTCTAATCCCAAAGGCCAAGGGGGGGCCTCAGACCCATCCTAGACCTACGTCACCTCAACAGATATCTCAAGAAGTTGAAGTTCCATGTGGTCTCCCTGGCCTTCATCATCCCCTCTCTGGGTCCAGGAGACCGGTATCTCTAGATTAAAGGATGCCTCTTTCCATACTTTTATTTCCATGGTCACACAAGATTCCTCAGATTCATAGTAGGCCAGTGCCATTACCAATTCACGGCACTGCCCATCTGCCTTTTGTCTGCTCTGAGGGTCTTCACAAAGTGTATGGCAGTAGTGGCCGCTTACCTGGGGCATTGAGGGATGCAGATCTACCAAAACATAGACAACTGGCTTGTCAGAGGCAAGTCATCAGCCCAGGTTCAGCACAGCCTTGATCTGTTGTGGGCCACCTGTCAAGAACTATGTCTGCTTATGAATGAGCAGAAATCAACTCTGGCCCCGGTTCAGCGAACAGTTTATAGGAGCAGTACTCGATTCTACCCAGGCCAAGGCCTTTCTGCTGGAGTCCTGATTCCGAGCCATGTCGGACCTCATCATGCTTTTAAGAGCCACACCCGCTCACAAGCGCTTGGATATTCCTCAAGCTGCTGGGCCACATGGTAGCATGTACTTGGTCCAACTTGCATGTCTACGCCTTAAACCCCTGCAGATATGGCTGTTATCAGTCTATGCTCCCAGCAGACATGATTTGGACCTACTGGTCACAGTCCTATCGCACATCCTATCATCTCTATCTTGATGGACAGACCCTTGACTGGTGTTGGAATAGATTCCCTTCACAGCCCCATCTCTATCAATGATGTTGGTCTCTGAGTTGAATCTGGGGTGACACCTCGATGTCCTCCACACACAAGGTCTCTGGTCATAGGATTGTTCCCTCCATATAAATGTCGGGGAACTCGGAGTGATACGCTTGGCCTGCCAGGCGTTTCTTCCCTACCTGATGGACAGAGTTGTTCAAATCCTGACAGACGATACCGCCACGATGTTCTATATCCACAAACAAGATGGAGCTTGCTCATCAGCCCTGTGCCAAGAGGCTCTCCAGTTATGAGACTTCTTTTGTGCAGCACGCCATTCATCTTGTGGCTTTGCACGTCCCGGGGACCAGGAATTCACTGTCAGATCTCCTCAGCAGGTCCTTCTTGTCTTGCCTCAAGTGGTCACTCCACCCACAGGGGACTCCCCAGGTGGACTTGTTTGCGTCCAGACTGAACAGGAAGTGTCAGCAGTTTTGTTAAATTGACAGGCTCGACAGAGGTTCCCTGTTGGACACCTTTCTGTTCCCATGGACAGGTATTTCTATACACTTGCCTGCCAAATACCCCTGCTGCACGAGATCCTCTTGAAGATCAAGAGGCAAGGCAAAAATCACGATGGCTCCAGCATGGCCTCGACAGCATTGGTTCGGCACGTGTGTGGATCTCTCCATAGCTTGAACCCGGCTTGAACTCCTGTTCCAAACGGACCTACTCTCGCGGAACCAGGGCCATCTGCTCCACCCAAACCTAGTGTCCCTTTGTCTGACAGTGTGGCTTCTGCGTGGCTGTATGCTGAGGAACGGGCCTGCTCGGCTCAAGTGCAACACATCCTGCTGGATAGCAGGAAGACCTCCAGCAGGGTGATCTACCTGGCCAAATGGAAACGCTTTACCAGTTGGGTCTTCCCCTCCAAGTCCATGCTTCAATCCATCCCGGACTACCTGCTTCACCTCAAACTCCAGGGCTTGGCCCTTTCATCAATCAGGGTGCGTTTGGCAGCTATCTCCGCTTTTCATCCTCTGATCCAGGGCAGATCAGTCTTCTCTCACAAAATTATGCTCCAGTTCTTGAAAGGCTTAGAGAGGCTCTACCCTCAGATCCGCGATCCAATCTTTCCGTGGGACTTGAATCTGGTTCTCTCTCAGCTCACAGGTCCTCCTTTCAAGCCATTGGCATCCTGCTCTCTGCTGCTTCTCTCGTGGAAGGTCGCCTTCCTGGTAGCAATCGCTTTGGCCCGACAGTTCTCCAAGATCAGAGCTTCCATGTCAGAACACCCCTTCACGGTTTTCTATAAGGATAAAGTCCAGCTACCCCCATCCAGCGTTCGCAGTGTCCTCCCCCCCCGATCCCCCCATCCAGCATTCGCAGTGTCCTATAATCAGGGCATCTTCCTATTGGTCTTCTTCCTGAAGCTTCACCAGTCTAACAGTTACACTCTTTGGATGTTAGACGGGCTTTAGCCTTCTACATCAAGAGAACTAAACCCTTCCATAAGTTGATGCAGCTTTTCATCACAGAGGTAGATAGAATGAAGGGCCTGCCCGTTTCCTCTCAGAAGATCTCCTTGTGTATAACAGCCTGCATCAGGTTCTGCTATGAACAAGCCGGGGTGTCACCACCGGCTATCGTGACTGCCCATTCCACTAGAGCGCAAGTTTCTTCAGCAGCTTTCTTCGTGCAGGTACCAATTCAAGATATCTGTAGAGCCGATACCTGGTCTTTAAGTTCATACCTTCGCGTCCAAACACACCATCACCCAGCAGGCCTGGAACGACACCAGCTTTGGCAAAGCAGTGTTGCAAGCCGCACAACCATGAACTGCGAGCCCACCTCCAGGGTTGCTGCTTGTGAGTCACCTAACATGGAATCGACGTGAGCAAGTACTTGAAGAAAACTGTTATCTACCTTTTGTAACTGTTCTTGAAATGTCGCTCATGTCCATTCCATGACCCGCCCTCCTTCCCCACTGTCTCAGTTGACAGCAAGAAGGAACTGAGAGGGTGCGGGGCTGGTGGCATCCATTATACTGGCACGTGAGCATGGGACTAGAGGGGGCGCCAGAGCCAGCCCTATGGATACCGCTAAAGGAAAAATTTCTGACAACCATGCATGTGGGTGTGCACACACACCTAACATGGAGTGTACATGAGCATGCCATCTCAAAGAACAACAGTTATGAAAGGTGGGTAACACTTATTCCAAAGTAGGCACTCTTAGTATTAGCAAATATATCTGTTAAAGTTTAAAAGGAGGTAATTCTTTACCCCTGTTCCCACTGTCTTGTTCAGGTTCAGATGGGAGGTCATACTCTGCTGTTCGGAGATAAACCTGTTACTCAAAGATTACTCTCTTGCTTACAGCCAGCCTTGGCTGTAATGCTACTTGCATGAACTTCACATGCTAGATTGTGCTAAATCTTCCCTGTAGTTGCCTATATTATCATGCATAATTGCTGTGTTATGTAGTCACAACGAAGACTAATACTGTTTTAACTTCAGTGTCTTGTGTTTACCTTCCATTTCACAGGAACTGCGAAAACCTAGTTATGCAGAGATTTGCCAGAGAACAACTAAGGATCCACCTACGTTGCAGCCCCAGAAAGAACAGAAGCCAAACACTGTAGCTTGTGGGAAAGATGAAAGAAAACCCACAGAAACGATAGAGAAAAACAGAGAACCCCCTCCCACAAAGTCAAATCCAGGACAGCCCAAAGACCAGAGGAGACAGTCAGGGCGCAGATCGCCCCCTCCAGCCGTTGGGAAACGTTTAAATAAAGAACAGAACACCCCCCCAAAGTCTCCTCAGTGAAACTAATGCTTGGGAGGGGGTTGAAAAGAGTTCTACTTCCCACAAATTAAAACCCATGTTCCCACTCAGAGTACAGAGAATGAGTTGCTGGCTAGGGAGCTTGCAGTGCTGCTAGGCATATAGAATGCCTGCAAGTTTTTTCTTCTATGAAATAATTTTTTACCCTCTTGAGCAAACGTTCTATTTTTCCAGGATTTAATTGATCTAAACCTTATATTTAGGTTGGTGCTTAACTGGAGGTGATGCTTAGTCTGATTATTTTCAAGATAGAAAATGTGTTGTCTTAAAAAAATCAATTTTTTTATCAAGCCTCCTTATGGCAATATGAATACAAGCTCAATATAGTGAGTATTCCTGAACTATTAAGCAGAACTGTGCTGCTGCAATTTTTAATAAACTAGTCTGCAAGTAACTATATCTCTAAAATGTCCAAAAGACTGATAATGGCAGCTAGCGTAGAGCATGAAAAAAAGTATATCGTACAAAATAGTATGAATATGACCTTGAGGATTTTTTTATTGGGCTGCTGTTCCAAGTATCAGTTAATAAACTTGCACTTTTAGGTTAAACTAATAGTTGATTATAGCATTTTTTTAAAACTAATCTTTTTTTGATGTCTTCTGCAAAAAAAAAAAAAGTAAGTCCTCCAGAGAGCACCAATAGAGATTTTCTAAAATATTTATGTTTGGATGTACTGCAAGCAAGTAACCAGCTTCTCACTCCAGAATAAAATGAATACTATAATTTACAAATACAAAGCACATTGTGAATAGAAAAAAAATTGTGAGGTCGTGAGCTTCTATAGTGGTGAAGCCTGCTAATGGCTGTTATCACAAGAAAGCACAGTAGTGTTCTTGTGATGATCTAAACTTCCCCCTCACCAGGATGGAGTTAACTAGTCATTACTGTACTTTCTAGTTTATCCCTGTGCTCAGTGTAGACTTTTTTTTAACTTGGCCCCAAGTGCTCTTTGAAAGAGTTCATATCTTAGTCAGCCTAGTGTTGACGTCTTCCTGTAACTACAAGCATTGGCATGTGGATTTAAATTTTTCTAACCTTGAGAGAATGGTATTTGTTTTTTGTGGTGGAGGAAGAGATCCCTGCTATTTACCTCTGGGATGAGGTTTCTCACACTTGTATTTACTTTAGAAGTGATGCGCTTTCTGAAGGACAAGGATGCACTAAATTAGCAAGCTTCTAATAAAGTTGAATATAAATTATTTTTGTTTTAAAATGCCTAAAAATTTTCTTTAAGTGTTTAAATAGCAGGCAGTTCAGATAAACCTCTTTCCTGCTGAATATAACAGTACAGTTTATTCCACAAAAATGTTTGTTTAAACAACTGATTTTTTTTAAAGAATTATTTCCATCCAATATTTAAAGACTTGAATTTTATTTAAACTTGAAAATGACTTTGCCTTAACTTTTGTATAAGACAGCTTAGAGTTAATGAAGTCTGACCCCCTTAAGGGTTAGCATGAGTTAATTACAGAATTACTCAGTTACAGTATGTATCTATTGTCACTGGTCTTACTGGGTAAACATACTGTAGTACAGGAACTAGCAGCAGTTTTTGTAATATACCTTAAAGATCTTAAACAGTTGATCTTTTTCAGATTGTTGAAAAATCTGTAAATGCAAATAGTCAATACTGTATTAAATATGTGCACTTGGAAGTGTGTGCTTTGCTTGTACAGTTGTAAATAATCAGAACATATAAAAAGGTACCCTAAAGAAAAAAAATCTGATAAAAATTATTGATATATTATAAATGTTGCTGTTGAGCTGGATGTAGATAAACTAAATGTTGTGGTTTGAATATTACTTTAATTTGTTGTTTTTTGTTTTTTATTTTATTCTGGTGTGCTGAACTGACTCTGCCTCTTCACTGCAAAAGGGAAATGGAAAGAAAGTCTTATTTCAAAGCCCTCAAATGTTTTCATAATAGTCTCTCTAAAAGTGTGCATTTCAACCAATAGGTGTTCCGTAACATAATGTAAATAGCAAACTCTGGCAGTCTAGCAGTTCAGCTGAAATTTTAAAAATCCCAGTCATAAAATCAAATAAATTCATTGGGATAATAGTTCAAATCACCAGGAAAAAACACCCTGAAGCTTATTTGACCACCTCTTCCAGGGAGAGTATCCATGCTTACGTAGATGGATAATGACATTGACTATGGCTGTGTGTAAAAATAAATTAAAAAAAAAATAAAGTAAAGTAGCAGTTAATTTCCTAGCAATTTTTATACTGCAGACATCTGATGGCAATGAATTGACCTTTTAAATCCAGCCTGCCGCTGCAGAGTTGGTTAACATGGGCAAGATGGGATTTGTTTGTTCCTTGGTTAAAAAGCACACTTTGAATTCCGTTGGAGGAGATAGGACTCTGACAATAGTGAACATCACCAAAATTTAGAAACCAGTTCTGTCATTGGATTTTAATACTTATCCTTTCCCCAGTGGGCAGTGAAAATGGCAGCTAGACTTGTATATGGTTTAGGCCAGCTGTGTGATTTGTTGTTTGCCTGCTGAAAGTATAAATCTCAACAGCTGCAAACAATACAAAATGGTCACTTACAGCACCAGTGTACAGCTAATCATAATAGCCAACTGGGACATAAGGTAATATATTGAGACCAGCGGATTGTGTTGTGCTGTTCTAATGTATTCTGCTGCCATTTGTACTAGGTCAATACACTGTAATTACTGCTTACCCAGCAACAGTCTGTTGCAACAGGAGTTTAAACCTTGCTCTGATGTGGTTTTATAGCTTTTTAAAAATAAGCAAAAGTGACCTGCCAAGTAGCTGTATATAATATACAAAAACTTATCTTTGCTGCATTTACTTTGAGATTTTTCCACTCAGTGACAAAATGGACTTTCAGAGTAGAAAGTTGTGATGTTGCATGCAGACTGTTGCTATGGTTCCTATAGCTATTAACATGTGGCTTTTAAAAAGTTAAAAGGAAAAATTCCTCCCAGAAAGCAGTATCTGAGTTACAGGTTCAGAGATAAAGTAATTAAAATTGGCATTTTAACTTGTAGGATTGTGTGGTGATGCTTTTCATTTGGAAGTATAAAACAAGTTAACACAGGATCTGCGACTTTTGTTCCAGGAATGTATTTGAAACAAAGGTTGGTTTTGAGACATAATGTGAATTTCATTTCAGATCAGTCCCCACCATGACATCATAATTTGCCACTTAGAAATCAGTGGAAAGTGGCAAACTTTTATGTTGCTGCATTATCTTCTGAAGATTCAGCAGTTAATATGGAAAGGCCCTTGTTTGTGGGTGCGATGCAGTGTATCACAAGCAACAGCTGACTGTAATGGTGCATACCTATCTCTATATCTCCTTCAGCTAGCGACGGTTAGGGATTTTTATGTGCTTTGTAACCTATTACACTAATAGCAGCAGACAATCGAAGACTTTCAAGGAGAGCTAACAGCTGCCAATTCATGACATAGAAGTGTAATATGGAAGCTTTTTTGAGGGTTTTTGTTTTTGTTCTACTTCTTCCATTAAGACTGGAATCAAGCTTACATGTAAACTATTGGTAATTTAAGTTTCCTTTTGTGTCATAAAATGTAAAACTGTCTAATTTGAAAAATATGTAGGTTATGAAAAATAAAGATTTAGGCACTGTTGAATTCTTGATTTTTTTTTTTTAATTAAAATGTTCAACGGTATCGGTCACTACCTTTGTTTTTGCTCACATTTGTATGAGAGAGTATGTTGCTTCAACATTGCTTTATATTATGGATGTTTCTCTGCTGTGAATAGACTTGAAATGAGCATTTATAAACTATGGTGTAAAGATTAAGCCTCGTAAAAATGTCTTCACAATTTAAAAAGACAAACAATTCACGCCTTCATTAGGAAAAGTTAATGTAGAAGTGATGCTTGTCCCAATGTACATTGATCTTTTTATGAACGCTTCCATTGCAACCCCTTTTGGGGAATTTATGACTGTCTCAATATTTTGGGTTTCAATTTTGGATTGAAACTTAGTGTTCTGGTGCATGACTTTTCAGTCTTGTATAGGTTTTGTCTTTTTTAATGTATAGTAGCTGTAGAATCTTTAAAATTAAACTTCTTACCCTATTGACTAGCATAAGGTTTGGTCTACACTGAAAAGCTTTATCAGTTCAGTTAAGGATGAGACTTTTAGTTAAAAATAGCTATACTGGTACAAGCCCTAGTCTGGATACTTGTTTTCCTTTCTGTATGTGAATAGGCTGTACCAATATAGCTGCATCCACACTGGAGCAGGGGTTCTCAAACTGGGGATCAGGACCCCTGAGGGGCTTGCAAGGTTGTTACATGGGGGGGGGGGGTAGCGAGCTGTCAGCCTCCACCCCAAACCCCACTTTGCCTCCAGCATTTATAATAGTGTTAAATATATTTAAAAGTTTTTAATGTATAAGGGTGTCTTACTCAGTGGCTTGCTATGTGAAAGGGATCACTAGTACAAAAGTTTGAGAACCACTGCACTAGAGGGATTGTACTGCTATACTAGCATAGTTTAAAGCAGAACAACTTTCAGACACTCCCTACAGTGCCACCTTTTGAAAATATTTTTGATAAAACAGAAACCATACTTACTTTGGGTGGTAGTTTTATCAGTTCTGTGTTGGGAGAAGCTTGCTAACTTTCTTTCCCCCTCCCCCCAAAATGTTGTAAGACTACAGTTTATAGAAAAACTTCAATTTGAGGAGATTTGTGTGCCCTTATTAGGTTGATTTGAATACTAACACTCTCCTCCATTTCAGTAGCTTTATGTTCACATTTACTGTGGGTAGACAGTTGTCTGTAGAGCAGTAAATCTATTATGGTGAAGAGCACTCTGAGGGAAGAAAGGATAGCTGGATAAACTTGGAGTCGTAAAACATGATAGCGAGGCTTAAATGTACGTAATTATCAAAACAGATGGAATTATAGGTGCCTAATAAAAATGCCTCTTAAATTTTATGCCATTATGGCTCCAGTTCTGGGCATGTGCCATGCACAAACTCCCACTCCTTCCTGCAAAGGAAGGGGTCCTGTTGTGACCTGCTCTTCAGATCCCAGGAGGATTTCTGCCCTACCTACACCCACATCTGCCTCTCCACTCTAACAGCTCTTAAAGCTTATCACTACTTCTAGAAGTCTCTGCCCTTCTCCCCTACTACTAATATCCTTCCCTCATGCTCCACCACTTTCCCCACCTGCTCTAGCAATTTAATCTTGTAATTATTTGCTATAAAATCACCCATGACAGAATATGCTTTTGATGTTTGCTGATCCTCACACGTGAATAGCAAGGTGTTTTCATAGATCAATATGCTCTGTGCATTGTAACACTTTTAATGTATGTTGAACTTAATTTTTCCTTTGCCCCCCTACACACACTCACTCACACTCACATTGTTGATGTGGTATGTTTAAAAGTCCATGGATTAAAATCAGTTTTAGAATAAATGTATCAGATTTGGTTTTTTAGATTTTTGGATCCCAGACTAGTTTTTAGTGCAAATTAAACAAGTGTGGTCTCTCTCTCTGAATATTTATAGTTATTGCTGGCTTTCCTGTGTGTGTGTGTGTGTATATGTATATATGTGTGTGTGTGTGTGTGTGTGTGTGTGTGTGTGTAATATATATATATATATATAAATAAATAAAATAGTTGTTCAGTTCTATCATGCTAAAATCTTAGCATGCTTCCTACATTCCATGTTGTGTGGAACAAGTCCTAGCTGTGCTGAAGGAAACTTTGTTTATGAATAAGTGGAAAGTGCTGGTTAGAGGTGCTACTCCAAGTGATAGGCACCATATTGATTCTATTTTTTGCTGTGAAGCATGTGTTCTTATTCATTGAACTGGCTGCTTCCCTAGTAGTGAATCTTGAAAAAATGCAAAGGCTTTCTCTAGTTGTGTTAGGCAGCTCTCACTGAGATAGATGTTCTGGAGATCCTGGTCAGTATCCTGCATAATAGTGGACATGTCCCTTCCTCTGACTGGTAAAATTTAGTGTGGGAAGTTATTGAAACCTTTGAAGGATCATTCATTACATGACAGCATGATGACATCTTGTATGTGAGTGTTTGAGACTGGAAGCCAAGCCAAAAGGGAACAGTCGAAGCTTGCTTATGTGAACTTGGAAATAGCGATTCCTTTCCTGTTAAAATCCTGGCATTGGGGGAGGGACTAATTTGCTAAATTCAAGTTCCACTTCCCACTGTTGATAGGCAGTGTGCGCACCCAGCGTATTACCTAGCTTGACTACGCTACTGTGCATACCATTCTTTCATTGCTTTTTGACATAACTGGAAGGTTGAGCAGCACTCATCAACTTCCTCTGTTGGAAATTTTTTTTTTCATATTTCAGCATCTGCAGTTTGCTCAGTTCAGTCATTGTGGGAGAAGTGGGTTTTGTTGCCATCTTACCACCCATGGAAAAGATGAGGGACTAGTAAAACCACAGGAGCATGCGAATGTTCAAGAGCTGGTCCCTATATGCCTGAGATCAGAGATTTCTAGCAAATAGTGTCTGTCTGTGCAGTTGCCCTCATGCTTCAAACCAAGGGTATAAAGGTCAGTATGGACAGATGCCTCTCTAGTTCCCAGTTACCACCAAATGGCCTGAGTCAGAATCCTCTGTGTCCATAGATACCTCCATGTTTCCTCTTCAGAAGCTGTAAATATATTGTACATAGTTTTTAGTATTTTAGTGTTTATACTGTAAGACTAAAACACTAATTAGCGTAGCTTAGCTTTTTCCCCTCCTTGGGGAGTCTCTCCCTGTGGACAAAGACAAGGCCCAGGCTTAAGAGCTGACTCTCCTGCCCCTGCTCCTTCTCTATGACCGACTAACACAGGCACTGCCTCTATAGCCTGGGAGAGGTTTCATATCTCAGCATTTGCCACTCCTTCCCTCCACTAACCCATGAGGGGTGAAAGCACTATCTAAGAAAACATTTTGTGGAGATGGCCAGGAGCCCTCAGTCGGATCTGGTCCAGGGAGACCTCCCTTGCATACATCGGCCTCAATCAATGAGCATCACCCCTCGGCACACAAGTTCAGGAGTGAAAGCCAGAGCTAAGCAAGCCCAAGGCATCATCAACTGGGGCTTCTCATAAGAGTAAGAGCCACTCTTATAAACACAAGGTGAGATCTCTTTCCAGGTCTGCCTCCAAAAGAATGGATCCTTCTCCGACTGTCAGTCAAGTGAGTCCTTGCACCTGGGTCCTAAGGATTTCAGCCTGTTTAAACACTAAACATGAGGATAAGTCACAAAGCAGAAAGGATCAACCAGTACCAGTGACAGCTCTGACTCAAGCCTAAGAATCGGCACCACAACCACCATCTAAGAGTTCCCAGTTAGACACTTTGACAGTACTCACCCATACCTGGAAGGACCAGCCATCCAGTTTGACCACGGTTGTGCTGTATCTGTCCATTCTAATTAATGGAATACCCTCTGCTCTGGGACTGACTGAAACCTACAGTTCCCTGAAGGATATCTTCACCCTTCTCTATCCTCAATCTCTTCTTCTTTCAGGACCAATCCTCCTGAGACACACTTTGACAGCAGAAAAGGAAAAGATGAGATGGGGATGCTTCCCTCTCCCACCCATAGCCAGGAGCTTTCACCCACCGGTATTGACAGCTCCACCAGTCGAACAGGAACCAGCCTTGTCTCTGAACGAATCAGAAGCTCTAGCTGAACCATTCTCCCCTCTTTCCCTCCTCCCCCCCACCCCGTCCCCACAGAGGGAGGCGAGTTCAGACAAGGACTTGATCTGGAGTCCATCTTCCACCCTGATATGACTGTCCGAGGGAACAATAGTATCTGATGCTGTGGGATCCGCCTGACCGGTCAGTCCTTCATATTGACCCTATTGAGGTCCATGGAATCCCTGCGTTAGACGTGCTGGATCTGTCCATGAGTCCCATTGACCATCTCCTACACAACACCAACTGGCTCTGCCTGAGTATGAGGGAGAGGAAATTGAGCCAGATCCACAGGCAATGGTGATGGCAGGTGTTTCATCATCCTCACCAGGTGAGGCAATAGCCCCATATTTGCCATCTCTGCCTGACAACCACAAGTTCTGCTAAAGATTTGTTGTGACAAAATTCAGGTCATTGTCCTAGCACCCTACTGGCCCAGATAATTCTGATTTCTGGACCTTCTGCGAATGTCATCCCATCCTCTCCTCAACATCTGACCCTTCCCAAATCTTTTAAATCACAAGAACAGCAAGACCACTTGTCCCAATCCAGGCCCCCTTCACCTCACGGCCTAGTATTTGGATGGGCATCAGATTTAAGATGTGCAAGCTGTTCAGTCTACTGTCAATGAAAGTAGAAAAGACTCCACCAGAAAATGTTTCCTGTCTAAATGGAGACATTACCTTGTTTCCAGGTAGAGAAATCAGTCGTTTCCAGAATCTGCAGATATCTCTATTCGAGACTCTCTCCTGTCCCTGAAGACTTCAGGGCTTTCTATTAGCTCCCTGTGGGTCTGTCTAAGAACAATCAGTGCCTTCTATCCTCTGTAGGACACTCCTCCATTTTTATTTGCCCAACAATAATTAGATTTGTGAAAGGTCTAGCTAGGACCTTCCCACCAGTGTGAAATCTGCACCACAATGGAACCTCAACCTCATACTATCCGTACTTACCAGACCACCCTGTGAACCACTGGCCACATTTGTGTCCCACCTTTATATGCAGGCCACTGTTTTTAGTCCCTATCACATTGGTCAGAAGAGTAAGTGAACAGGGAGCACTCATGACTGACCTGCCATACACCGTTTTTCATAAGGAGACTGTTCAAAATTCGTAATGAAGGTAACTTCACAAATCAATCTGACTTACCAGTATTCTTTCAAAAACCTCATGCTTCCAGTGAGAGGAGGAGACTTCACTCGCTGGATGTCAGGCAAGTTTTGGCACTGCCTGCAAACAACTGAATCCATTAGAAAATCATGAGGGTTATTTGTTGCATTAGTGATAGCAAGGACAAGCATTAGCTGCTTTAGAGACTCCCTAAATTCATCTTACCCTGTGTCATTCTTTATCCATTGGCATGTATTCCTCCCCTGGATGAGGTGGGAGTCCATTCCACTATAGCATAAGCAACCGTAACATCATCCCTTTTGAGAGGTACCTATATGCACATCTGTAGGGCAGCTACCTGGAGTTCCATCCATACATTATGAAACATTACACATTAGTTAAAGCCTATTCTGGAGATGCAGCTGTTGGGCCAGCAGTATTACAAACGTCATACCAACTACATTTTTGCACCCTCCTCCTATTTAAGTATTGCTTGCCAATTGCCTATGGGGAATACTCAGGGACCAGCATTCAAAGAAATGGAAATTACTTACCTGCAACTGGAAGGTCTTCAAAATGTGAGGTCCATATTTGCAAATCACTATCCACCATCTTTTTCCTCTGATTCGATCCTTATGATTCATGGTAACAGCGGAACTGGAGAGGCGTCCATCAGGAGAGCAACTATGCAGGCACAGACCAAAAGTTGTTAGAAATCTCTGATCTCAGTTACACGGTATGCATGTGTGGAATACAGGTAGGGACCATCTGCTTTGAAGAACCTCCAACTACAAGTAAGAAACTTCAATTTATTAGTCTTAATTTTATTGGTCAGGCAAAAGATGTAAGGAAAGCAAAATTATTCCCTGTAGGTTTGGTGTCTCAGTGAAAGAATGTTAACTTTCTGTTTTTAAAATGACCTTTTACTGGTCTACAGAGAATTTAGTAGAAGGTACATCTGTGAAAGAAACTTTGCCTTATCTGTTCAAGGTTGTCCTACTGTCTGTGAACCTGCTGTCCTTGGACATCTCTGGCACTTTAGGCCTAGAATTGGATTGAGGAGTTCAGTCTGTAGAGCTATCTTTTCTTAACAGGTTTCAGAGTGGTAGCCGTATTTAGTCTGTATCAGCAAAAACAAGGAGTACTTGTGGCACCTTATAGACTAACACATTTATTTGGGCATAAGCTTTTGTGGGCTAAAACCCACTTCATCAGATGCATGGAGTGGAAAATACAGTAGGAAGATGTATAGCAGTACATGAAAAGATGGGAGTTGCATTATTCGGGGGAGGGGGTAGAGACAAATCAATTAAAGTGGGCTATTAACAGGATGAAAAAGCATTTTTGTAGTGATAATCAGGGTGGTTCATTTTGAACAGTTAATGTGTGAGTAACAGTAGGGGGAAATTAGCATGGGGAAATTAGGTTTTTTTTTTAGTTCTTGTAGTGACTCATCCATTCCCAACTTTTCATGTACTGATACATATCTTCCTACTGTATTTTCCACTCCATACATCTGATGAAGTGGATTTTAGCCCACGAAAGCTTATGCTGAAATAAATTGGTTAGTCTATAAGGTGCCACAAGTACTCCTTGTTGTTTTTATCTTTTCTTAACTAGATCTGTTGCATCTTTCTCTGCAAAAGTTTTCAGTTTTTACTCTGGTATCTTGGGTTTCCTAGCGTCTTTCTGAGACTAAATGTCTAGCAGGCTGAACTCTTGTATGTGATGCTAAAATATTTGAGGGAAAACAATCTGCCATGTGCATGGTTTGCTGAACCTTTTAGGCCTGGAATCAGGAATTGGCCTTGCAAGGTGAAGAAGTGTTCTTGGAGAAGAAAGCATTGTGCTATGTTGCTTTGAATTTTTAGAGATTCTTCCTGGGTACCTAAAGAGCCAGGTCTGGCTGAAAATTTTCTATTAAAATTGGTTTTTAATGGAAAATTAAGTTTGACTAAACGAAATTTGTTTCCCAAAAATGTCTGGCTCCTGCAGAAAACTTTGTTTGTAGAAAAACATCAGAAAACCAAAATGTTTCAGCTGCAGTGCCTTATGCTCCCTTTCTCATCTCTGGGACAGGTTCCCCAGACTTAGTCTTCTATGATGAATCACAGCAGCATTTCAGAGTCAAAATATTTCAGTTTTCACTCCAAAGCTCAATTTTCTGGGGGAATAATCCTTTTTCCCCACTAGTCCTTGTATTGTCTCTTTTACAGGGATTTACAGGGTAGCAGGATGGATTGATTTTTTTTTTTTTAAATCAAGATGATTTAAATCACCACGTGGAAAACTTTGACCAATCATTAATTTTAATCAACTTTTTTCCATTTTTCATTGTTTTCTAAAGAGAGGTGCATTCTCATTAGTTGATATAGCCATTAAAACATGTTGCTTTACAACTAGAGAGCTTTCACAGTAGCTTTGGTACATCCTTCCTGCCTAGGAGAGTACACTATAACACATTTATTTAAGCAATTATATGGTTTAATATTTTGATTCTTATTGACTAATTGCACATTTTAGTATGTTAGAAAATGGTGAATGATATATCGCTTATTTAGGGGAGAATTTTTTGCTCAGGATTTGTCAAGCTGCATTAGGGTAACTGGAATTTAAGCACACAAAACCGCATACAACATTTATCGAACAAAACAAGCCTTAGTAGAGTACATGACCTACTGTGCCATGTTTGTAAAGCTTGACTTCAAAAGCTAGATGTTCCCCCCCGGATTCTTTCTTTATATAGAAAAGCAGTCCAGGACTCAAAGTTTTTGATAGAGGCTCATGGATTCATCATATTTTTTTTTATTTTACTAGATTTGGGGATTATAAGTAGTTTAGGCCTTAAAATATTTTGTATTAAATTCAGAATTATTTTAAATGATTTAAAAAGAAACTGATTACAATTTAAATAATCAAAAACTGATTTTTCTCCATTTGGTGTGGTAGAGCTCTGTCTACTTTTAGGGACTTGTGTTGGCTCCATTACCATAATATTTGAATGCCTCATAGTCTTCCTGGTATTTAAACTCTCAACCCCCATGTAAGGGAGAGATGTACTAGTAGCCTGATTTTACAGGTAGGGAATAGAGGGTAGAGAGATTAAGCCTCACACTGGAAGAATATTGTGGAGCAGGGAATTGAACCTGGCTCTCCTGTGTAGTACCCTGATTACTGGACCATATTATTGCTCTTACTCTAGTGAAGTAAAGAAACTAAATGGAGGATGCAGGGTATCGCATCTCTTTACTTAAATCTCTAATTAAAGAAGGGATGGGCTGACTCTATGAAAAGACTTCTGCGTGCGTGGGCTATAAATTGCTCTTCCTAAGTGCTGAGGAACACACATTTTTGAGGATATAAAGTTACAGGGATTGGAGATTTGAATGGCGGTGCACAGTGGCCCTCCACCTTTTTAGGGAGCTCAATTCAAATAGATTCCTTAAGGATAACACCAAGGAAGGCATTCGTGACCTGCTTTGTTTGTGACCACTAGAGATTCAAGAAGTGGGACATAAGTTCTCACCAGGGTACAAATGCCACCTGTGTTCTCACGATAAGTACCAGCCAGCTTAACACTATGGTGGAATTGTGGAGCCTGAAGAGAGTTGTGACATCCCTGGCTGAGGAAAAATGGAGGTAAACTGAAATATAACCAAGGGAGCGGACAAGATGTGCACTGGTTTGCTTTTATTTCACTTTTTAGCTATCTCCGTCCTTCCTCTTGTCTTTAGCTTTTAAGCGCTTCAGAGCAGGGACCATACATTGACGCTGTGTGTGGCCTGTTGTAGATTCTACCTCAATATTGTGAATTTCCCCAGGCAGTTCAGATGGCAACAGCAATCTGGAATGGCTGATTACTTGAAGCTTTTATTTCAAGTAACTTAACTGCTGCTTTTAGCACTTAATGGGGCCCATTGACTTCCTCATGAATGTGAGGGAGGTGGGGTCTGAGGTATTCATTATATTGCTGACTTGGACGTGTAGAACACTCAAATTTTATCTTCCTAGTTGGCAGTGATCTGGCCTAACTGCTGTCTGGAAGGGACACTGATCTGGTTTGGCTGCTCTAGTTGATAGCAGTTATTCAACTCCTAAATTCCACCTGTGTGAACCAAATAGTCAAATCCCCCCTCAGTACAGGGTTGATTCAAGCTGAACTCCTCACAGATGATTTTTTTGCACTGAAAATCAGCCCTTTAAGTACCTTTTTCCTGCATGAGGTGGTCCATTGAAGTACTGCAGAAAACTGCTAATTACGTCAGACTCCTGTGAGCCAGTTTAGAAACTTAAGAGCAAAACTGGCAATTCTTGGGCAAAACTGCAGTTGATTGACTATAATATCAGAAGCCCAGAGCTGTCTTTGTGCTGCTGATAGAGACAGAATCAGCTTGGGCGGCTCCCAAAAGCAACTGGCACATCTCTTTGGCAGCCGCTCCTAGGCGGGGGGGTCTCTGCCCCTGCTCACAGTTCCCGGCCGATGGGAGCTATGGAGTCTGCGCTCGGGTCGGGGGCAGCGTGCAGAGACCCCCTGCCCCCCCCCCAGGGGCTGCAGGAACATGCCAGCCACTTCCAGGGGTGGCACGGAGCCAGGGCAGGTAGGGAGCCTGCCTTAGCCCCACTTCCGGAGGGGGAGGAGTTGATCAGCGGGGCATGTGGACCCCCAAGGGTTTGAGAAACACTGCTGTAGATAATAGATTGCTCGGTGTGTATGTGGTGGTTGCTGGATCTGTGAAGATAAGTGTGATCCAGGGGTTTCTTGTCTAGATTTGCAGGGCTCCATTGCTGTCACTGATCGTAGTGACTAGCAAGTTGATGCTGGTATGGGAGTCTTCTAGAGAGTTTGACGGGTGGGTGGTGGTTCTTGAAGTTTGTGCAAATCTGTGAGAGTGTTTAGGTCACCTATCCAAAGGATGAAAATATCATTGGTGTATCAAAACACATGACAATGGTTAGCTAGATGATGAGTTGTGACTCTTGCATATTACACTGATTAGTGTTGCCTTGTGCTCCCCAATCTTCTCGTATCCACTTGTCGTCTTACACTTAGATTATAATCTTTTTATGGGCAAGGACTGTCATCTTACGTATGTACGGTGCCAAGCACAATGGGAGTCTTAATCCATGATCCCTGGGCATTACCTCTACACTACTAGGTTTTAAAGGCAAGTATTTATGTAGGGTGCATGATGCTTCAGACATAGAAGTAAGAGGAGAACCCTTCCACATGGAATTTAAAATCCACTTTATAAAGATAAAATATAGGCTCATTCTGCAGTTTAATTCTTCCGGTCTATTGGGTTCAATAAGAGCTTGTCAAATATGGTTAGTAAGGCCTCTGGAGTTTTGGCAATTAAATATTGCAAGGTGGGAGGGGTGTTAGAGAAACCCAAGAGTGTATTTTAAAAAACTTAATAGTGTTTAAGAGCTACAATTCCACCTCATACAAAGAGGTATGATAGTAAACTGGATACTTTGACCCAATGTCTATTTGTTGCAGATTTACCACGCCCCTTGGAAACAGCCTTATTTTGCGTAGGTGGTGTTCCAAAAGCTGAGCTGGCTAAAGCACAATCCTAATAAGATGGAGGAAATGCTCGTTGACAGCGGGAAATCCCTTTAGGAACTGGCTGCCCAAGTGGTTTATCTTTTTCCTTCTATAGAAGACTTCTGTGCTTGGCTTGTTAAAATGGTGCACAGTCTAGGCTCATTCCTGCTCTTCCACACAACTAGCCTGAAATTCTGCTTTCCATTTTCAGAAAGCAAGTAGCCTATAGAGTTTGTTCTCAGGTAGAGACCTAGCTACAGCCATGCAAAAGCTTTCACTTCCAGTCCATGCACTATACCTGGGGCTGATGAAGGACACCATGTGAAGTTTCATCTGGCACCTTCTAAGTAGGACAGACTGAGAGCACATTGCTGTAGTACTCTATGCTGTACATTAGTCCTATCAGATTCCAGCCCTGTTTCTAATCTCCAAAGCCCTCAACAGGCTAAGCTCTGTAACCCTACCAGAAACCAGTGAAATTGGTCAGCAAAATGCCACAGCACTCCCTGGAGACGCAGCAGCCACCAGTAACCCCTCCTTCTGTCAGTGTGGGGCAGATGCCCCATCACACACACTCCCCCTTAAGACCACACCCCCTGGGATGATGGAGGGTCTCTACCTTCCCAGCTTCCCTCGCAGCTGGGCCCGCAGGCTGTCCCTCTCTTGCCTCAGGCTCTCTATCAAGAGGAGCAACCTGCTTCCCTCTTCAGGGTCTGGGTCCCTACCATAGCCTGTCCTGCTCTTGTGTGGGTTCCCCTGTTTGTCTGGGTCTCTTCTGTCCAGTCATCCTATTCATCACCTCCCTATCTCCCCCTGCTGAGTGTGGGAGATGGTGTTCTTCCAGGACCTCAGTCCTCACTGCCCCCCACTGTGGGCAGTCTCCAACCAAGCCCGGCTCTCAGGCATCCCCCTACTTCTCTTCTGGGGGCAATGCCTTTTTATATGGCCCTCCTTATGGCACTGGAAGCATGTCCTTTACCTCCCTGTGGCCATGGACCTCCTATAGTCTTTCTCTGGCTCAGCCCCGTACTCTGGGCTAGCCTGGGCCCTACAGTTATGGGTCGGGCATTCCCTCTTCAGGTGCCCCTGTTGCCCATAGGCCCAACATGCAAGTTGCCTCCCTGTTCTCATCACAGGGACTCTCTTGGGCTATTTCTCCCATCCATTCTCCGAATAAGGCCACTGTTCTCTCCAGCAGACACACTCCTGCTTAAAGTGTCCTTGCTGCCCACAGGTGAAACATTCTCCCGGCCTCCTGGTCCTGGTGCCAGAATTCCCCTCTTGTTTCCTGTGATTCTTATCTTACAGACTCACGCTCGCAGCGACTTAAACAGGTACAACTGCTGCTTTGGTAGTCTGGCCATACAGGTCTGCAGGTACTCATGTGCCTCCCATTGTCTGTTAACTCCGTTGGTATTGGACATTAAGATGAAAGATAGTGCCCTTCTGTGAAAGGAATAGCAGTGTGTAGGAGAATTACAGACTATCAGGGTTGGAAGGGACTTCAGGAGATCATCTAGTCCAACCCCCTGCTCAAAGCAGGACCAATCCCCAGACAGATTTTTACCCCAGATCCCTAAGTGGCGCCCTCAAGGATTGAACTCACAACCCTGGGTTTAGCAGGCCAATGCTCAAACCACTGAGCTATCCCTCCCCGTATTCTCCATTGCTGTATTCCCTCTTTCTTGATTTTCCTCCTTGTCAAAATTAGAATCAGGTGTGGTGGTTACAAGAGCATCTCCACTGAGTTCCTAGTTTAAAGCTCTTCTAATCAGTTTTTTCAACGTCCAGCCCAGAATTGTTTCTCTCCCTACTCAGGTGGAGTCCATGCCCTGACAACAGCCCTCTGTCCATGAATGCCTCCCAGTGGTCAAACATCTCTAAGCCCTCTTTATAGCACCACTGCCTATAGTACCGTCTGTTGATCACCGTAATCTTGTCTCACCTTCGTTCCCCTTCTCTAGGGACAGGTAGAATCTGGATTCTGAGTAGCAGCCGTGTTAGTCTGTATCCGCAAAGAGAAGAACAGGAGTACTTATGGCACCTTAGAGACTAACAAATTTATTAGAGCATAAGCTTTCGTGGACTACAGCCCACTTCTTCGGATGCATATAGTAGAATCCGGAGGTGCACTGGGGTCCGGCCAGGGGGCTGAGAGGAGCAGGGGATGGGTTTTATTAGCTGGGGTTGAGAAGAAAGGACTATAGAAATATGGCAGAGGGGTTTGACCTGGATGTGAAGCTAAGTTAATTCCAAGACACTGAGTGGCAGGTCAGATCATACCATTCTTCAAAAATATGTACTCTCACAACTTGTATCCTTCTTGAGCACTTTAAAGCCAGCCCCAGTAATGAACACTGCAGCACTGACTTCATACCAATAAACAGCATAATAGAGAGAGATGATCATTTATCTGTTCCCCTTCTCACTCAGTCTAAGGCAATAAGCTATTTAGAATGAAGAGTGGGTGGTTCATGATATCAGAATGATGAAATGAATGAAAAGGTCTTACTCATTCCATATCCTAAAAGATACACCACCCTAAAAGAACAAATGTTGTCTCATGCTGAGAGGCTCTTATGGGGCCAGCGGTCAGTTCTTCACTGCCTCTCTTTTACCAAGCTTGCTTGTCACTACTTAGAACATCTGATCCACTGTTCTGCTTCTGAAACATCTGACTCACTGTAAATTGGGCTAGGGGGCATCTGATATGATGTAAGGGACTGGATGAATCAGGGGATGAGTAATAGAATACTGGAACTGGTTATCCGTTCAAATCCCTCTCAAGTCAGCAGTGACTGGGGAACATCTTCACTGCAGAGTGCACCTGGATTAGCCTAGCTCAGGTGTGTGTGGCCACACTGCAAAGCTATACTCAGTTACTTCTCAGAGCATATCCCATGGTTCTTGGTGCTGCACTGAACTGTGCTACTCTGAGTTGTTTCACAGTGTATTGTGTGAGAACTTGACTCTTCTCCTGGGCCCCCTTGTGGAAGAGTTCTTAGTCCACTAGCTCAGGCATGCTCTAGACCAGGGTTGGCCAACCTGTCACTCCGGAGCCACATGTGGCTCTTCAGAAGTTAATATGCGGCTCCTTGTATAGGCGCTGACTCCGGGGCTGGTGCTACAGGCACCAACTTTCCAATGTGCTGGGGGGTGCTCACTGCTCAGCCCCTGGCTCTGCCACAGGCCCTTCCCACCCCCTCCCCTGAGCCTGCTGTGCCCTCACTCCTCCACCCATCCCCCCAGAGCCTCCTGCACACCACAAAACAGCTGATCCAGATGTGCAGAAGGGAGGGGGAGCAGTGCTCAGTTTACAATGGCTCCATGGAGCCGGGCTCATGCTCAGAAGGGGCCCTGGTCTGCTCCCCTTCCACTGGACCCCGAGACGCCACTGGCTCCCCCCACCCACCACTTGCTCCTCTGGGCCTGCCTGCGGGCTGGCCGAGAGCTCCTTTCCACTCCCTGGCCCCACACCCTGCCCCTCTCAGCCCCCTGGCCGGACCCCAGTGCACCTCCAGCTCCAGGCAGTCTCTACTTCCCACCACCTGTGGTGCCCCACGTGCCTCCCTAGAGCTGAGCCGCCTGGGACTGGTGCAGAAGTCTGGCCAGTCTCAGCTGGGGGCGGGGGGTAGAAAGACGGAGAAAGACAATGAGGGAGGCTTGACTGGGCCCCTTCAGGCAAGTGCATCTTGAGGGAGCCTGGCCTGGCTGATCGTGCCATTCCCAAGGGGCCGGAGCCATTCCCGGTCCTGGGACCAGCCTTGGCTGTGCTGCTGGCTCAGCCCAGAAGACAGCCGCCTCCCAGCAGGCCACTGAGTTCAGCCAAGAGACAGGGTGTGTGGGAGTGGGTCTCTTGGGGAAATGGGGGTGGGGGTGTGCTGGGCTGTGAGGGGGTGGGTAAGGTGTGTGTGTGTGTGTGTGTTGGGGCACTAAGGAGAAGGGTTCTGTGGGGGGTGCTGGGCAGTTGTAGGGGGCTGTGGGTGGTGGTGGGCAGGGCGCTGTGAATTTGTGGGTGGGTCTGGGGGGGCTCTGGCCATAGGGAGTTGGGCAGGGGGGCTGTGTGGTGTGGCATGGGCCCGCCCCCAAGGGGAAGGGGCATGCTGGCAGCACAGGGCCGGGCAGGCCACTGTGCATCTGGCAACTGCTGGTTTGTAAAGAGTGCCCTCGCATTGGGCAGAGTGGGGCTGCCTCTGCCATGCCATGCCCCATTGCCTCTGGCTGGCCCCTCACTCTGGGAACTGACCTCCCACACCATGCTCCATTGCCTCCATGGGGGCCCACAAATATGTTTGGTGCCAGGCCCACAAAAGGTTAATCCGGCCCTGAGGGGGGAGGCACTAATTGGCAGGGCTGCCGGTGGGTGGGAGGCGCTTGGAGCTGGGGAGAGCTGTTGGGGGGGTCTGCTGACGTATTACTGTGGCTCTTCGGCAATGTACATTGGTAAATTCTGACTCCTTCTCAGGCTCAGGTTGGCCACCCCTGCTCTAGACAAGGACAAGTGCAGAGTCCTGCACTTAGGATGGAAGAATCCCATTCACTGCTACAGACTAGGGATCGAATGGCTAGGAAGCAGTTCTGCAGAAAAGGACCTAGGGGTTACAATGGACGAGAAGCTGGATATGAGTCGACAGTGTGCCCCTGTTGCCAAGAAGGCTAATGGTCTTTTGGGCTGTATAAGTAGGGGCATTGCCAGCAGATCGAGGGACGTGATCATTCCCCTCTATTCGACATTGGTGAGGCCTCATCTGGAGTAGTGTGTCCAGTTTTGGGCCCCACACTACAAGAAGGATGTGGAAAAATTGGAAAGAGTCCAGCGGAGGGCAACAAAAATGATTAGGGGGATGGAGCACATGACTATGAGGAGAGGCTGAGGGAACTGGGATTGTTTAGTCTGCAGAAGAGAAGAATGAGGAGGGATTTGATAGCTGCTTTCAACAACCTGAAAGGGGATTCCAAAGAGGATGGATCTAGACTGTTCTCAGTGGTACCTGATGACAGAACAAGGAGTCATGGTCTCAAGTTGCAGTGGGGGAGGTTTAGGTTGGATATTAGGAAAAACGTTTTCACTAGGAGGGTGGTGAAGCACTGGAATGGATTACCTAGGGAGGTGGTGGAATCTCCTTCCTCAGAGGTTTTTAAGGTCAGGCTTGACAAAGCCCTGGCTGGGATGATTTAGTTGGGGATTGGTCCTGCTTTGAGCAGAGAGTTGGACTAGATGACCTCCTCACATCCCTTCCAACCCTGATATTCTATGATAGACTTGCCCTTTATCATGCTCTAGACTTCCGTCTGTGGCTTCTGTTCCCACCAGGGGCCAACGCATGGATCCAGCTCAGGACAATGACTATTTCAGCTGTTGCCATTAATGCAACTCTGATTTTGGCAACAGAAGGCAGGTATACAGATCATAAGACATGGTGGAAGGCATTTTGACAGTGTCTTACCCTGCGAAGGTGGTGGCACGCATTGCTAAGAAGATAACAGACTGCATACAGACTCAGCAGGGTGGAGACTGCTGAAGCAGGTTTGAATAGGTGTGGATTCCCCCTATGCTGGCAGCAGTTCTGGAGCAGGACCACAAACCTAGTGGTGGGAGTACATTATCCTACAGGCCTGGGATGGCCAGTAGTGGGTCCAGAAGTTCTGCATGAGGAGGATCATCTATTTGGAGCTGTGTGGGATCTTGCTCTGGCCCTTCAGCACTAGGACGTGCAGATAAAAGAGATCAGACAAGTCCACAAGTAGATGGCAATAGCAATCTGGAAGTTGGCTACCACAGACCGATACAGGTCTGTGGCTAATCAGTTTGGTGTTTGCGAGTTAATGGTCAGTGCTGTGGTGATGGAGGTTTGTGAGGCGATTGCTGCTGTAGATTATCCATGGGTAGTGAAGATTGCTAATATCCCAAAATAATAGCAGACTCTGGGGGAATGAACTTCCCAAACTGTTTGGGGACCCTTGATAGCACACAGGTGCCCATTGTCTGCCTTCCCACCCCCACAAGGTTCACACACATGCATAAACCAGAAAGGATACTATCTGCTCATTACTCAGGCCTTACTTGACTACAGAAGGAGGTTTAGGAGCATCAAAGTGGGCTGCACCGGCAGGGTGGAAGATGACTCAGTTTTGGCCTCCCTGTGTCACCGCTCAGGGCGGGGGTGTGACCCTGCACCTGGATGAGACAGGCTGGAAGGTGGAGGCCGAGCATAGCACTCAGTTGGCAGGTGAGTCGCTGGGCCAGTGTCTGCAGTGGGGATGGCTCCACAGGGATTAACCGTGTGTGCCATGGAAACAAATTTCCGGGGGTGCCCCTGCATGATGCTGAGGTGTCCCAGGGATCTGGGGTTTTCAAATATGGACAAGATGGGGCTTAATTCCTGACCAATAATATGGATATCAACAGGGTGTCTATGCCCAATGTTAGGCTGGGTCTCTCAAGATATCCTTTCTGTCCTGGCTCATGAAGCCCTGCTCTGATATGAGTGTATGTGGAAGAAGGAGGTTTATATATCCCTGACCGGGTGCAGATGGTGATGGAATGTGCATTCCACCCACTGAAGGCAAGATCGTGCTGCCTATAAAACCATCTGGATGCCCGTGTGTACAAGGCCATTCATGTGGTTATGGCCTCTGGGCCCCACACAACAGATATGAGGAGAAGGCAGAGTGCTTTGGCTAGGAGTGGGTCGATGCCTGTGCTGGTACAAGCAGCCAGTAAATGTGCCTCTGATCTTTGGGGTTGGCTCTAGAAGTACTGGATACCTTGTATACCCACCTCCTTGGTTTGGATGGGAAAATGAGGGAAGGGATAATGTGAGCACAACACTTGTGCGCTATATCAATCTACCTGTATTATCCTTATCAATATACATATGGTTAATCTGAGACGTCAAGAAAAGCTTTGCTTTGAACTTCCTGTCTTTCTCTAAGCACTCACGCTCTGAGAGATTGAACAGCAAAATAATTTATTAAGTCAACACCGGTAGATCAGCTGCCACTAACTAAAGAAAGGGCAAACAAAATGGAGTGCAAAGAAAACAAAACATAAAACCCAGGAGTGCAATGTCCCGTGGAATAGAATTTCACATAATCAGTGCACCTATTCTCCTTTCCCCATGGATGCAAGGGGTGGAAAGCCTTGGGTACATCTACCCATGTGCACGTCCATTCATGGACTGCATTCACTGGCTCATTTCGCACCCAGATTTGTCCAGTGGCTGCAGCACGTGGTAGCATGGCGGGAATGAGATTGGAGCAAGCTGGACTCAGGCTGGAGCAAGATGTGGGGTCCGGGCTGGCATATTCTACTGCCTGCTGGCCATCGTGTCAAGCAGCCACTCAGACAGTTCCCTCTGCTGCTGGCAGTCCTGTTCCCTCGTCGCCCAGTCATGCTTTGAGGTAGTGAGCTGCCATCTTTTTCTCTCTCTCCAGCATGGCCAGTGCTGCAGCCTGGTTCTGCCAGTCCTGCTCCAGCATCTCCTTCTGCATTTCCAGGAGCTGCTCTGACCTGTTGGCAAAGTCTTTCTGTATCTCTCCTGCAGCAGGTCATTCCTGGCCTTTGTTCTTTTCCCCTGGAGGGTCTAGACCCTTTCTCTGACAGTCAGCGCCACACGGGTACCTTAGCTCCACTGAATGAAACCACTTGTTACTTTTCCATTCAGGTGGGGGTGGAAGTTTCTCCTCTTTAACTTTTTGCATCACAGCAAGGGAAAAGTTTCAATTTTGGGATTTAGTTTCCTACATTTCTCTGTTCCGATGCTGCTGTGTCCTAGGTTTCCTCCCCTCCCATCCCCCTACCTCCCACCCTTCAAGAATGGCAAGTAATTAATTTTTATTTAAAAAATAAATATAGGCTTTTGTGGACAGGGACTGGCCAGATCTTTTTTTTTTTTTTTTTTTTTTTTTTTTTTAACTAGTAATGGAGTTAAGATTATCACAGGCTGCAGGGGCATTGGAAAATGTCAGCTTGCTGGAGATCCCTGAGTGGAAGAGGTGTTTCAGGCCTCTGGTAGAAAGCCATCCATCTATGCCATGGAGCTTTTTGTCACTTGGTGACTGATAGGCAGATAAATGTCTGGAGGGGACTAATGAGCTACAAGGGCAAGTGTGGAAAGTTGGCTCTTCCTAGAAACCAGACAGACAATTTGGTGTTTCTGATGTACGATAAGTTCTCCTGCATCATTACCCAAAGGGGACTAAAATTCAGGCAGTACTAACAGGATGCTGAACTAGGATAGAGTAGCACAGAACCACCACAGATGTGCCTTTGCAATCTCCCCCACTTCCACCTGGGGCAGCCAGACACCAGACCTGCAGTACTGAAAGTCTTTGCAGGTGCTCTTGATTTAATACCAGCACATCTCATGCAATGAGACTTAATACCCAGGCTGCCTCTGAAAATGCTTCAGTGCTAGTGTCAGTGAGAGAAAACAGCACAAATATGTTGATGCCGCCAGTGTCACTGCATTTGCAGGCATTGGTCCGCTTGTACTAATCATCCCTGCTTTGCATGCACACAGCACTGCGTGCCACAGTAAATCACTGGCTGCATGACTGGATTTTACACCCCCCCCCCCCCCAATTTGGAATCGAACTTGGATTTTAAGTGGCCAGGAAGGGGGTGGAAGGAGGAAAAGGGGGAGCAGGATTAAAGTCCTGATGCTGAGAGGGCCCCAACCATCCACAATTTACATTGACTTCATTGGGGTGTATAGGTCCTCAGCCCCTCTCAAGATCATACTCATTTCATTGCTTTCTCCAGGTCAATCTTGAATCCCATTTGCAGGGGGATTTGGAGAAGCTGCCCATGTTGTAACTGTGGCTTTAATCTTACACCTTTGGCAAGCATGAGATCTCAAATGTCAAAATCAACCAGAAACCAATGCCCACTAGATTGTTTGATTAACAGCACTTAGCACCTTCTATTCAAAGACCTCCATTCTTTTTTGCAAATGCTAATATAACCTCTTAATGCAAAGGTACACATTAAACCAATGAGAAAAATGAGGTAGAGAGAGATCAAGAGCCTGAAATGTGACTTCTGTGCTTTACCAAATTGGGGCGTAACTGTCTCATCCCTGAGCAGGATCTGCTTAGGACTGCTATTTTATAGGGAGTCAAAGACATCTTTCTTTTGTTGCACCTGAACTTACCAGAAGAATATTTACATAATTTAGATCAGAGCTTCAAGGGAGTTTTAAATGAAGAAAAGCTTTGAAAAGCTTAACTGTCCCCCTGTAGACCAGCTGAACTTTCCTGCTGCATTGCTGGAGAGAGAGGTTTCATCTAGCTAACAGATCTCACATGGAGGGATGAGATATCGCTCAGAGACAGAGTTTAAGAACAAGTGCAAATTAAATGAAGTGCAAAGTGTTAAACAGAGAACTCTTCCCTACTGTAAATATTGTGTCAGAACTTTGTGTTGTAATCTGACTAAGGCAGTGAGAGTGGAATGGTTTCCTCCTCATGACCTTACAAGCGACCATTGCTGATGTGAAATGGTAGAAAGCCTGTGTTGCTCAGTGAGTTTACCACGCCTGCTATTTTGACGGGTAGACGAGGCCTAAATTTACCCTACAAGGACCAACAAATCACAGCCCCATGCCCAGGCAAGCCAAAGAGCTGCCCGTAAAAGTGCTCATAACCTTCTAGCTCTCTGCCCTGCCTATGCTATCTCGTAGACTGACTCAGACTTTAAGGCTAGAAGGGACCATCATGATCATCTAGTCTGTCCTCTTGCACATTACAGGCCACTGTTCCTTGCCCACCCACTCCTATAATAGACCTATAACCTCCGGCTGTGTTACTGAAGTCCTCAAAGCATGCCTGTGCCCAGACCCCATTGAAGGCACCAGCATTGTCTAGCCGTGGCCCCACCTCCTCCAATCCAAATTTTCTGGGTCCATTGGGTCCATCCTAATGCAGAACTTGGATCTGCAGATCCATGAATTTTCTGAATCTATTCCAGCCACATCTATTACTGACCTTAATGAACTAAGCCATATGGTGCTAAACTGTTTAAACTACATCTGAATGAAATAATTTAGGTGTCAGCAGTGTTCTCTCCCTACCACCAGTGCTTCCTCTTTTAATGTAGCGTTCGGGCTAGCATTAGAGGGCAGAAGAAAGGAACCTGGTGCATTGTAATCTAGAACCTGTCACTCTTTAAGCAGTAATCTGTAAATTTGTAGAAATAAATCTGGCCCAAAAGGCAACCGATTGTGTCCAGTGGAGACACACAGCAAGGTCTCCAGATCCAGCCATTTCAGCATTATTTCAATATTTAAAGTTATATTTCAGCTGCAATACAATACAGAGCAGCTTTGCAATTCTTTAGGAACTGTGCACAAGACTGAAAAAGCCTGCACCTCTCTTTGCTGTGCGTATGTGCAGCTTTGTACAGTGGAGGTTTCTGGAGCTAATATAAGCAATAAGAAATTAGTTTCTTCTTCGAGTGATTGTTCACGTCCATTACACATTAGGTGTACGCGCGCTGCGTGCACGGACGTCGGAAACTTTTTCCCTTAGCGGCTCCCGTCGGGCCAGCGGGCCCCCCCCTTCCCGCCAGAGCGGCGCCCCGCTCCAGGGATATATATCCCTGCCGACCTGACCACTCCAGTTCCTTCTTACCGTCCGTGGCGGCGTTGGAACAACTCTGTCTCTCGTCTGAGAGTGTCCCTTAGCAATAGTCAATTAGAGTTCTAACAGTTATCAGTTAGTTGTTGTAGACTTTAGTCAGTAGTTAACAGCTCATTAGAGTACTTAAAGTTCCTGCCGGGGTTGTTTGTTCAGCCCCGGCACCGGCCCCGGGCGGTGGGGTATGCCACACGCCCAAGGCTTCAAGGCTTGTGCCACGTGCCATAGGTCCATGCCATTGAGCGACCCCCACGCTTCGTGTCTTCGTTGCCTGGGGGAGGCTCACCAGAAAGAGCGCTGCAAGATCTGTAAGGCCTTTAAGCCCAGAACTAAAAAAGAGAGGGACTTCCGCCTTAAGCAGCTGCTCATGGAGACGGCGTTACAGCCCTCCACTTCGACGGCACCGTCTACCTCCATGCGGAGTGCCCCTGCCTCGGTGCGTGACCCGGCGCCGGTGGGTCATCCAAAGACCGCGGCACCGACACAGCGGGGAAATACACGACGCCGGTCGTCTTCGCCGGCAAAAGTGAAGGGCCAACCTAAGGCCCGAGGTCGCTCCCCGCACAAGAGGGCGCACCGGTAAAGACCTCGAGTGCCCCTAAGGCCGATACGGCCCCAACACGGACCCCGGTAGTGGCTCCGGCGCCGAAGGGCCCGTCGAGCCCCGGGATGGGCGCGTCGAGCGAGGAGGAAGGGCTGGAGGAACTCGTGGGACAGCCCTCCACTCCGGACACGTATGAGGCAGCCAAGGACCTCATTGCCTTGTCCGTCGAGGCCCCGGCACGCGCTGAAGGCGCCCCGCCTATGCTGCCGCGCAGAGGCAAGCCGGCGATGGTGCGCCCATCATGGTCGCCGTCCCGGCACCGTTCCAGGGACCGGTCCCGGTCGAGCTCCGCCTTGGTGGACTCCCGGTTGCCCTCGGTGCAGGAAGCACCGCAGCAGTCGGGCTTCAGCAAGCGGTCAGCACCGACTCAGCAACCAAGCACGAGTCGGCACTGCGAAGCATCAGCGGTTCGTTACCCGAGGCCGACCAGCCGTAGCCGTTCCCGGTCCCGAGATCACCGGTACCGTTCCCGGTCCAGGTCTGCAAGGCACCGTTCCAGATCCTGGTCGCGGAGGCGCTACTCCCCAAGACCAGACCGGCACCATCCGCCGGCGCCACCGTGGCCTTCCAGATCACAGTCAGTGGTCTCGGGGGCTGACTCAGACCGATACGGCGGGTATGCCCATAGGTCACAGGACAGCAGGGACTACGGTCAGTCCCAATGGGGCCAGTCGAGCCAATGGCCATTCTGGACACCCTGGGCCTACCACCAACAAGGGCCCCCATCGAGAGCCTCGAGATCCGGGCCATCCCGGTACCGATCCCGCTCCCCGCGGCACCGCCCGCAATCGTATAGGGAGGCAACGGTTTCTAGACCACCGGAGCGGGAAGGAGTGGACTCGGCACCGAGTACGGTACCGTCCCAATCACACGCTGCGGGTCAGGCCGCAGAGGAACAATTGACTGACGCAGGTTTACAGGACAATGATGATGGGCAGAAGGCCCTGACCTCTTCCTCCTCGCCAGATGAGGCGGTAGCGGGCACACTGGTGTCCGGCCCTCCCCCGATTGACCACCGGGCACACCAAGACCTGCTTCACCGGGTAGCCCTCAATCTGGGCTTGCAAGCGGAGGAGACTGTAGAGCAGGATGAACCCATGGTCGATATCCTGAGCCCAGAGGGCCCCTCCAGAGTCGCACTCCCCATTATACGGACAGTACAGTCCAACTATAAGACGGTGTGGCAAACACCGGCCTCCAGTGCTCCAACTGCAAAGGGAGTGGAGAGGAAATACTTCGCCCCATCTAAAGGGTTTGACTTCCTCTTCCTGCATCCATCCCCCTGTTCGTTGGTGGTCTCGGTGGTCAATGAAAAGGAGCGACATGGCCAGCAAGCTCCTGCCCCCAAGGGCAAGGAAGCCAAGAGATTGGACTTGTTCGGGAGAAAAGTCTATTCTTCGGGGGGCCTTCAACTGAGGATCGCCAATCAGCAGGCGATTCTAAACAGACACAATTTTAACTCTTGGGCATCAGTCGCCAAGTTTAAGGACTCCCTCCCATCTGACGTGCATCAGGAGTTCAAGGCCCTGGTGGATGAGGGAATGGCAGTGGCCAAGACCTCTTTACAGGGCGCGCTAGACTCAGCAGACGCTGCGGCTAGAACAATTGCGTCGGGAGTCGTGATGAGGCGTTCGGCGTGGTTGCAGGCTTCAGGTCTCCCGCCAGAGGTGCAAACCACACTGCAGGACCTCCCGTTTGAAGGTTCGGGCTTGTTTTCCGACCAAACGGACGCCAGGCTACATAGCCTTAAGGACTTGCGTGCGACCCTTAAGTCGTTGGGTATGCACACCCCGGTAACGCAGCGTAAACCCTTTAAGCCACAGCCACCACAGAGGCAATATCACCCTCACCCCCGGCACGAGCCTTACCGCCGTCGAGGCAGGGATAACAGGCGGAGACATAACAATATGCCTAACCAAGGCCAGAGTCACGGCCAGGGCAAGCCGCAGCCGGGAAATCAGGCTTTTGAAGCTACGCCCGAGGACAGCGTGCCACTTCATATACCGGATCCTCCTCTGGGTTTCAAGGACCGTCTGTCCCATTTCTACCGGGCCTGGTTGCGCATAACATCGGACCGCTGGGTCCTGCGCACAGTGAAGGCGGGCTATACCCTCCAGTTTTCCTCGCCCCCTCCCTGCCATCCCCCTTCCCCGTCCCTCTTCAGGGACCCTTCTCACGAGCAACTCCTCATACAGGAGGTACAGACCCTTCTCACAGGAGCAGTAGAAGAGGTCCCTCTAGACCTAAGGGGAAAAGGATTCTATTCCAGATACTTCCTGATTCCCAAGGCGAAAGGGGGCCTCCGTCCTATTTTGGACAAGTTTCTGATCAAAGCGCGCTTCCGTATGGTCTCCCTTGGAACTATTATCCCATCCCTGGATCCGGGGGATTGGTATGCTGCCTTCGATATGAAAGATGCCTATTTTCACATCGCAATCAACCCGGCCCACAGATGTTTTCTGCGCTTCGTTGTCGACCAGCGCCATTTCCAATTTACGGTCCTGCCCTTCGGCCTGGCGTCAGCACCACGGGTGTTTACGAAGTGCATGTCCGTGGTAGCAGCCTTCCTTCGAAAAAGAAGGATGCGTGTGTTCCCGTACCTGGACGATTGGCTACTCGCGGGCAGGTCGGAGGACGAGGTCCGATCTCATGTGACACTGGCCTTGCAGACGTTCGACAAGCTCGGCCTCCGGGTCAATGTGCCAAAATCCACGCTAGTCCCCACACAGAGGCTGGACTTCATAGGTGCTACCCTGGACTCGGTAACCGCGCAAGCGAGCCTACCAGAGGCACGGTTCATGTCAATTCACAGAGCCGTAAGCTCGGTCCAAAAATTCCCCACGACAACGGCAAGGTGTTGCATGCAGCTTCTGGGGCATATGGCAGCCTGCACACACGTGGTCAGACATGCCCGCCTGAGGCTCCGGCCTTTACAGTTGTGGTTCGCCCACACGCATCGCCCCAACAGAGACCCATTGGATCAAGTAGTCACGATCCCGAACCAGGTGCTCAGCTCGCTACGCTGGTGGCTCGATCGCCAACAGGTATGCGAAGGGATTCCCTTCGCTGCCCCACAGCCCACTCTGACGTTGGTAACAGATGCATCGGACCTGGGTTGGGGGGCGCACCTGGGGGAACTGCGGACCCAAGGGCTGTGGTCCAGAGACGACAAGCTGCTTCACATCAACCTGAAGGAGCTAAGAGCGGTTCGCCTCGCCTGTCAGACCTTCCGCGCCACCATAAAAGGTCACAGCGTGGTAGTCCTGACGGACAACACTACCGCCATGTTCTATATAAACAAGCAGGGCGGGTCCCGGTCTTCTCCTCTCTGTCACGAGGCACTCCAATTATGGAACTTCTGTATAGCCCATGCGATACACCTCATCGCGACGTATCTTCCGGGGATTCAAAATGGCTTAGCAGACCGCCTCAGCCGATCCTACCGAATGCACGAATGGACGTTGAGGCGAGACGTCCTGCATTCGATCTTCCGAAGGTGGGGCTTTCCCCGGGTGGACCTATTCGCCACCAGGGACAACAGCCAATGCCCTCAGTTCTGCTCGTTCCAGAACCTCAGCCGGGGATCATTAGCAGATGCTTTCATGATCCCATGGGGAGGGAGCCTAAGATATGCCTTCCCTCCGTTCCCACTCATACACAAGGTTCTCCTCAAGACCCGCAGGGACAGGGCAACGATCATACTTATTGCCCCGGCCTGGCCACGCCAGCATTGGTTCACGTCCCTGCTGGAACTGTCCATAGCCGATCCAATCACCCTCCCCCTCCATCGCGACCTAGTCACGCAAGACAAAGGCCGCCTACTCCACCCGAACCTGTCTTCGCTACATCTCACGGCATGGTATCTCTCTGGCTGAATGATGCAGAACACAGGTGCTCTCACCAAGTTCAGCGAATCCTCCTTAATAGTAGGAAGCCCTCTACAAGAGCGACCTACCTGGCAAAATGGAAAAGGTTCTCCCACTGGTGTGAGCCTCAAAGCATACAGCCTTTACAAGCCTCAATTCCGTCAATCTTGGACTACCTACTGCACCTCAAGAATCAAGGGCTTGCGCCCGCCTCAATTAGAGTTCACTTAGCCGCTATTTCGGCTTTCCATCCGGGAGAGTTGGGAATGTCCGTGTTCTCCAACCCCACAGTGGCCCGAGTCCTCAAGGGGCTGGAAAGGGTGTTTCCCTACTCGCGCCCGCCTGTTCCAGCATGGAACCTGAACCTAGTCCTAACAAGACTCATGAGTCCTCCCTTTGAGCCCCTAGCCACTTGCTCCCTCACGCACCTCTCGTGGAAGGTGGCGTTTCTCGTGGCCATCACGTCGGCCAGGAGGGTATCTGAATTGAGGGCCCTCTCTTCGGAACCACCCTATACAGTGTTCCATAAAGATAAGGTGCAACTGAGGTCGCACCCCAAATTCCTCCCAAAGGTGGTATCACAGTTTCACGTGGGGCAAGACATTTGCCTACCGGTGTTTTTTCCTAAACCCCACACGGACCCTCACCACCGCAGCCTACATACCCTGGATGTCCGAAGGGCGTTGGCATTTTACCTGGAACGGACCAGGTCGTTCCGCAGAACACCCCAGCTGTTAATTGCTATTGCGGAACGTATGAAAGGCTTGCCTATCTCGACACAGCGCTTGTCGGCATGGATTGTGCATTGTATACGCACTTGTTATGAGCTCGCCAATGTTCCGGCCCCGGAGATCCGGGCCCATTCGACTAGAGCCCAAGGGTCCTCAATGGCCTACTTGGCTCAGGTCCCTATCCAGGAGATCTGTAAGGCAGCCACCTGGTCGTCCGTACATACGTTCACAGCCCACTACGCGATCCATCATCAGACCAGAGAGGACGCGATGGTCGGGCGGGCCGTGCTACAGTCAGTTGTATCTTGACTCCTACCCATCTCCAATGGTAAGCTTGGGAATCACCTAATGTGTAATGGATGTGAACAATCACTCGAAGAAGAAAGAACGGTTACTTACCTTCTGTAACTGTTGTTCTTCGAGATGTGTTGTTCACGTCCATTACACTTCCCACCCTCCTTCCCCTCTGTCGGAGTCTCCGGCAAGAAGGAACCGGAGTGGTCGGGTCGGCAGGGATATATATACCCTGGAGTGGGGCGCCGCTCTGGCGGGAAGGGGGGGGCCCGCCGGCCCGACGGGAGCCGCTAAGGGAAAAAGTTTCCGACGTCCAGGCACGCGGCGCACGTACACCTAATGTGTAATGGACGTGAACAACACATCTCGAAGAACAACAGTTACAGAAGGTAAGTAACCGTTCTTTTCACTGTGTCAAATTGTTAAGCCAACATCCTTTTTATTTTTTTAAACAGTTTTGTTCTCAGAAAACAGTGGACTGCATAAGAGGTCAAGGAGCAATACAGCACCTTGGAAAATAGATGTGTTTTTGCAAACTACATTATACAGACTAGGTAAATAGAGGCACAAAGATTGTGATTTGCCCAATTCAGTGACTAACCCATGATTCGAACAGAGAAATCCTGACTCCTGATTCTTTGCTTTAGCCACTTGTGATGGGGCGTCTGTCCCACACTGGCCTGTAAGGGATCAATGGAGCCCTAGGGAGGCTGTGCAGAAAGCAGACAGTAGGAGAGGGGCTGAGAGGAGCAGCCAATCAGGGCCTGGCAGGCCCATAAAAGAGCAGCTGCAGGGTAGAGGCGGTTCAGTTGCTCCTTGGAGCTCAAGGTGGGAGCACTGGCTACCTTGCAGATTGAAGAAAGCTAGGACCCTGGACAGAGCAGTGCTGCTAGCAGGGACCAGGAGAGCTAGGGAAGAGCTCCTGGATGGGAGTTTCAGGCTGAGGTCCTGAGGCAAGGGCGAAGAAGGTACTGGGGCTGTGGGGATATGGCCTATGGAAATAGACTGAGAGGTTAGAGGGGACGCAGCAAGTGGCTGCCATCTACAGGGTCACTGGGCCAGGACCCAGAGTAGTGGACGGGTCTGAGACCCTGCCTTCCCGCCCCCCCTCCCCACTTGCCACCTGTTGGACTGCGGTACTGTCCCCTAGAAGGGGGGAGCACAGAGTGAGGCACAGCCGAAGGGTTGTGACCTGAAGGACACTGCGGTCTTTGGAGCGACACAGGTCCAGGAACAGAAGTGATGGTGGCCCAGACACTACTGAGCGTCAGCATACCGACCTGTGGAGCTGATCTGCAAGATGACCAACAGAAGGTGCTAACATGGCAAGTCCCATCCCGTTACCCCCCCCCCCCCGCCTATATTGCCAGCTAGCCTTCATCTTAGCAGGGTATTCTTGCATCCTTAATAGTGAGCCCTGTCAGTAGTGCAGGAATTTGCCTTTTGCAGAGTGTTTTTTAGAACAATAGTTTGTACTTGATAGAAGCAAAGACAATTTGTCTGAGAATGTAGTATGATCGACTCTGAGACAGCCTTTCCCCCCCAACCCCAGCCACAACCCCACTTCTGGCCCCAGCCCCACTCCCAGCCGCAGCCCTGCTGCAGCGCCGGCCTCAGCCCCTGGTGCCAGATACAGCTCCACTCCTGGCCTCGGCTCCCGGTCCCCACCACAGCTCGGGTCCCAGCCACAGCCTCAGCCCCTGGCTCCCAACTGCAGCTCCTAGGAGGTGCAGACAGATTCCATTAGGGTAAGAGGGGCATTATTGAAACAGGTTGGGGACCACTGATGTTAAAGACTTCAAGTCAGAGAATCCATCATTTACAGTAGTTTAAACTTGCAAGTGACCCATGCCCCATGCTGCAGAGGAAGGCTAAAAAAACCCAGGGTCTCTTCCAATTTGACCTGGGGGGAAATTCCTTTCTGACCTCAAATATGGCAATCAATTAGACCCTGAACATTTAGGCAAGACCCAGCAGCCAGACACCTGGAAAAGAATTCTCTGTAGTAACTCAGAGCCCTCCTCAAGTAGTGTCCCATCACCAGCCATTGGAGATATTTGCTGCTAGCGACCACAGATCGGCTACATGCCATTGTAGGCGGTCCCCTCATATCATGCCCTCCATAAACTTATCAAACTCAGTCTTGAAGCCAGTTAGGTTTTTTGCCCCCACTATTTCCCTTGGAAGGCTGTTCCAGATCTTCACTCCACTTTATATCTAGGGAAGCTTACATGGATGAAGTAGAAAAAGAACCTGATATAAATTTTCTATTAGTTTCTTACTTGGGTGAAAGTTTAAGTAGCTGCTTGAACTAATTGGGATAGTTGTCTTTCTAAATCCTAGCTGTTATTTATCATGTTTGCTTAACTCTGGGGATATTTACTGGACTCTCCTATGCCCAGACCCTGGTTAAGATTTCCTCTGATTTTGTGATGTTTTATGGGACTAGCATGTACAGCCAGAAAACTGGTAGTGATTTGTCTGCCAAATAAGATTGAAAATACCATCTTCAATAATTTTGATGTTTAAACTGCGCAGTGTCATCTCCAGCAGCTGCTACGTGCTACTCACTCTGATGGAATTATCTTCCTGTCATTTTAGGGGGTTATTTTAAGTTTCACTTAGTAGGGATTATGATACGACAACAGGATATAGTAGAGATGGGCCTGAATGAAAACCAATCCCTAGATCAAAACACCTCCAGAACACTGGAAAAGGCTGGATCCAGAAATGAATTCTGTACCTGATCCTTATTTCTCCAATGGAACAAACCACTTATTACAGTGCCTAAGAGCCCCGGTCAGGGACCAAGAACCTCCACCGTGCTGGGCACTGAACAAAAAGATGGTCCCTGCCCCCAGGAACATACAATCAAACGTTCCTGAATATTGAAGCTTGGATCCAGAATCTAACTGGGTAGCTCAGCCTTGTATTTAGTATGTGGTATGGGTATAAAAAGCTCTAGTTATTGATCTTCAGGGCACAATGCATAGTCCACCTCTTGTCGCCGGCTCTTGAGTTAGAGGGGATTACTCAAAGGTTAGTAGCCAGGGAAGGTGGCTTGTGTTTGCCTGGTTCACTCTTGTTCTGCAATAAGGACTGGCTGCTGGATTTGACTTTCCTAGCAAATTGGTTGACCCTATTTGTCTGGGTATTTACCACTTGTGATATGTGATTGGTCACTTAAGTCACATGACATTGCTGTTCCAAAGGGATGATGAAAGCTTTTTTTAAATAGAATAGCGAATAATGAATAAGACACATTTTCAGGTATGAATTTTCTGGTAAATGAACCAGAAAGTGATTTGTGTGGACTATGCAGCAGATAAATTACTACTGGTAGAAATTGGAATCCATTCTCAAAAAATGTGCAAAAAGAAAAAATTGGGGAAAAAATGGTCATAAATTGTGCACAATGAGTAATTAAACCACGTGTGTGCAATATGTATCTATCCTTCAGGACTCAGTGTAACCTTGATCAACGAGCAGAAAGCATTCGAGCAGTGGGTGTAAATTACACTGTTGTATTGCTCTGGAAAGTACTTGGATGCCAAAGTGATGGTGGGAACGTAAGAACCCAAATAAAATAGGCATATAACTATTCTAGACTAGCCTTGCTCATGTAGCCTGATGTGGGAGGAGGTTAGGGCATCAGATTCATCTTGATATTCCCCCTGCAGTGAGAGTAACCCACTCCAGGCAGCCCCAGTTTGCATTAAACAAAAGCTATTACTTGTTGTGCGTTTCTTTTCCCTTTACCAACATAGTAGACCTGCTCCCTCATGCACGGAGCATGAAAAACGAGGCGCCCAACATACATTACATCTGTCTTAGGGTTTTATACTGCTGTAGTACCATAGTATCTGAGCACTTTCCATGTATAATCAATAGCAATAGTGAAGTCCCTAGTGCACTCATAGAGCCTCTGGTTTCCCTTTCTTTTTAATGAAGTAAAAATTTTGCTTGGGATATTCTCTTCATTGTTTGGGGTTTTTCATTGGTTGATTTGTTTACAAAGGAGACTTATATTTACATATAAAAACATACATTTTGGAGATGGGTTGTTCATACATAGGCTGAAAGTTGAGGCTTCAAATGGTGGCATGTTTTTCAAACGCACTCCAACATACAGGAGAACAGCAAATAATGAGTGACTTGTTCCTGGTACCATATTTTGGAGCAAACACTCACAGTAAAATTCACTACCTCCTTCCTGGATAAAGGGTGGATCTCTAGTCACAAACTGCTCCTGGATCACAGCAAAGTGGGCTTGCCACATTTTTTTTTTTTTTCATGAAAATATTTGAAAATCTTTATAGTATTCAACTGGCTCCCTTCCCTTCCATTGGGAGCGCTTTAGGGCAGAGACCTCTACTATTTTAGTGACTTGTATAGCACCAAGATCACTGGCACTTCATAAAGTAACAATTGACAGGGAGACCTGGTTTTGGAATTAATCCTGGGATGCCTAGCTCAGTCAGTAGAGACTACAAGTTGTAGAGGCACATGTATTCATTCACAGGCTGCATTTATTTGATCGTTGCTTTTGTTATCACATAGCGGAAGCTTTCCTCCTGCATCTGCAGCTGAGCCAAGCAAGACCTAGTAGCTGCTAAGTGACAGCTGATTAAAATGTAAAAATGAGAGAGGGTGGCTCAGACTGAAGAGATGGATCTTTTATCTGGAAATAAGAACCTTTGTTCCTGGTGTAGTTCAAGTATTTCAGTGGAATTACCCTAGGGATGAATTTAGCCTTGGCTCTTTGAGCTTGACCTAACCTAACCCTGTGTGTGCTTTACCATCTGTGGAATATGAAACTCATCACCATAGGATATTCTGCGACAGCGTGCATGAGACAGCTATTAAAGTGCAACCTGGTAGATATTACATGCTTGTCTGGGAAAGGTAAAATCACATGGCAACAGTAGATTCGTCCTATGTTTCTCTGTGCATGGTACAAGCACTGTACATATGTTGTTCCAATGCTTTTCCACTGGGGGGAAGATGTTTTCTCTCTTACTTGCAATGGCAAATTAGACTCAATCATGTTATGCCTGCAAAAGCAGTGAGAAAAATCTCCAGTTGTTTATCACCTTCCCTCTTTTCAGAGAGAGTCTCACTAGCTTCTTGGCTAGCTGGATTCTGGTAGCCTGGAGGGCTGCTTTGTAAAAATGTAATATGTTGCTGTTAAGCTGGGGGGTGGGGGTGGGCACTGTGTTGTGCAAAACTGCAGGGGATGAGGGGGTAAGAGCCCGTTTCTCAGGGCAACCATCGTAGTTTATTTTTATAGAGGCTAAAGATAGAGTACTACGTGTAGGGTGCAGTGTGATCTGACCACCCACGACATGGATCTTTTGTCTACTCCTTTCTTTCAGGAAGATAGAAGAGCCGTGATGGATATTTCAGTAGTATACTCCCACCCCTGAGCCATCTTTACTGTGTGAACATCAAATGGCAATTTAGTGAGATCAAGGCAATAATCATTCCCTTTATTGTACTGACTCTACCTTGTGAATGTGACAGGCTCCAGAAAGTCCCTGTCACTATGCCTGTGGTCACAGCAAAATCTAGGAAGGGGAAAATGGGAATGATCTTGTTTACTTCTGCACCTGTAATACACAGTGCAGCAGCCAGGAGTAGGATGTCTGACTTAAGTCCTGTTGCCTGGCAGCAGCCCTGTGCAGTGGCTCACTCAGGAACAGCCTCCAGTCTCTTGCTTACCAAGCCAGTTGGAGTGCAGATGCATATCACAAAGGTAATATGCTTGGGCTTTGCACAGGGGAGGGTGACGGGCGACTGCTGCTAGCTGGTCTGAGGATGGAAGCACCTTAGCTCTGCAGCGCTCTCCTACTCAGGGGACAAGTGCTGTGTTCAGGGCTCTCCAAAGCACAGAGGAAAGTTGGGAATGAAGGGTGGGGGAGGAAATAAATAACAGAGGTGGGGTTCCCTGTTCTTGATTTGCTTCTAGCAGTAGGAAAATTGTCAGTAAAAACACCCCCGCACCCAGCCCGCTTTCTTTAGCACAATCATCTAAGAGCTTGTTTACAGTGGAAAACTTTGCCACTTTAACAATACCAGTGTAATTAAAGCAGTACAACCCCCCAGGATGGACGTAGTTACACCAGTATAAAGGTGCTGATACCAGCACAGTTTATTCCTGGTTGGGAAGCTGAATAAATTATACCAGTGTGAGGCACCTTTATAGCAGTATAACTGCATCCATGCCAGAACTTTCACTGGTCAAACACTCACCCCACCCACCATAGCTATACCCCTTTAGCTTTTCTAGACCAGCCCTAAGTTTCTTTGTAACAGTGGGACATTCTGAATACAGTTTTTTATCCTCTTCAATCTCTACCCTAATCACCATTTCAGCTCTGCAGGAGACCCAGTGGGTAGGATACCAGTCTGGGAGTAAGAAGACTGCGCTGAGAACAGAAGATCTGCCTATGACTTGGTATGACCCTGGGCAAGTCCATTAACCTTTCTGTACCTCAATTTCCCTATCTGTAAAATGGGATGATAATGCTTATCAACTAGTGTAGCGTGCACGGAGATCTATGGGTAAAAACTTGGTATAGGCATGCTTAGTTACATAACAGTGGCACAAAACATTCTAAAGTCTTTTCACAAGTTTTAGATGCAGAAAAGGACTTGAGTCGACATTTGGTTCTGAATTGTTAGACCTGCCACTACTGAAGAAAAACTCCAAAGTTTGGACCAAGATTAAATTAAATAAATCAAGATCAAATCTGAGGCGAGCACATAAATTATACAGATAATAGAATCTGGTCTTTCTATAGCACCTTTCCTCCAAAGGATTCCCCAAGTTCTGTATAAACTGTGTCTCATGTCTTCCAGAATCATCTTCTACACTGCCAAAGTTCAGCCAGCTCAGATGCAACGTGCCATCTGTTTGCTGGGCCATGTGACAGATCAGGTCAGGAAGAGAAGAAAAACACTGGATCCAGTTGCAACTGCCGCAGGGATTTAAGAGGCAGCAATTATTTGTGCACATTGGAATTGGGCCAGGATGGCAAGGCCTCCACCTCTGATCTTGCACAAAGTTGCATGGGATTTTTTTCCCCCAGACTTCCAGCATGCTCTGAGATCTGATGGTGCAGGATATACCTTCACTTTGCCCAGTGTGTCCCTGGTATCCATCTCTTTTTTTGGATAGGAGTTTCTTTAATTGGAAACTGTTTTAGAATGTGGTTTCTCTCCCAACGCGTGAGATGCAGGTAGAATATTATACATCACTTTCCTCCACTCATTCCCCTTTCAAATGCGCATGTACAATCATTTTCTAGGACTAGCTACCTTTTTTTCCCTGGTTCTCAGGCTATGAATTCCCTCGTGTTGTAAAATTACTCTCTCAGGTGCTTGTTAAAACTAATCAGCTGAGTAAATACTAGAGGAAATGAAATGAAGACAATGCTAGTAATACTTCACCAAAAATCCCTGCAATGCGCCTGTTTGTTAAACTGAGGTTTCATTCTATTCCAAATCAACATACAAACAGCTTTCACTAGGAAGAAAAGCAGTTCAATAAGGGAAAAAAAACTTTAAAGTAGTAAGGATTGAATTCCAAATGATACAAAAGGAACCCATCATATAAAATACTCTCCACAGAGCAAAACTAGCAACAACAGTAATGGATGTAAATGCAAGTCAATTTCACCCCCTCCTGGAACCGCAGCCCTAATTGACTAAATGAAAACTCTCTCCCTAGCCATGCTCCAAATGGTACATTTGTGATACAGGAAGCTTAGAGGAACACTCTAGCTTTCAGTAAATTGATATACATTGCAAAGAGAAACCAACCTCAGAAAATAGCCTACATTAAGTTAATATACAGCTACACCAACAACATAGGGCCAAAATCTGCCTTCAGTTACATCAGTGGAAATGTGGAGCAACTTGATTGGATTCAAGGAACTTTCAGTGCTGTAACTGAGATGGAATTTGGCCCTTCCAAGGATTGGATTTGGGGTGGGGGTGGAGAAGAGAGTGAATCCCATTAACTTGCAAAATAAAACTTACCTGGTATTTTTCAGCCAGGGAGACAAAGCCAAGCGTCCGTTTTCTGCACGTTTTTGCAATCCACGCTCCCTATTCCTGCAGCAGGCGCCAGCAGCTCATCTTCCCCTGCAACAAACACAATTCCTGCTTCTAACCCCACTCTAGACTTGTGTCCCATCATTGAACTGTATTAAAGAAAAACGTAAACGTTTTTTAAATTCTTGCTTAGTATGGGTGGGTTTTCAAAAAGTTTGTTTAGATGTTGGTCAATGCTAGAGCTGGTTAGAAAATAGTAAGTATTTTCTGTGGGAAACTTTTTGAAAGAAACAAAGGTTCAACAGAAATTTGCAAATTTTGGATAAAATGAAAGTTTTGAAACCGTTCTAGTCATTGTTTTCCTCTTCCTCCCCCTTTTTGGCCACGTGTTGTGTGTTCCTGAAAGTTTAGGTTTTTTTCATTCTTTATTCTTACTAACATGTGGCATCTTTCAAGCCAAAAGATCCCAAATGATTCACACCTTATGTACCAGAGCACCAGTGAAATGCAGTCACTGCTGGAGTGGGAGGGAGCCAGCCCAGTTTGCTACACAACAGCAGAGAGGGTGAGGCTGTTTCTAGGGCAGATAAGAGCCTGCCTCTTTCTGTAAGTCAGAAATGAGGCCAAAGTGGAACATCAGTTCTAAGTGCCTTCCTGCTTTGAGAGTTCATCCAGATCCCAGGTATGTGACTTGTCTCCTTCATAAATAATGGGCTTGAAGTTCAAGCCTGGGTAGGTATTTTGGGAATGTTGGGTTCTGGAGTCAAACTTCGTAATGCAGGGCCCTTCTCAGCTCTGTATTAGTGTCCCTAAAAGCAGACTATCTTCTTGTTACAATGCTGACTGGCATCACTTTGGATAACTGGAGGACTAGAGAACCTGAAGCAATGGTAAAAAAGGGCTCTAGAATGCCAGTTCCTGAGTTCTGTTGTCTTTCCCTCTGCTTCTCATTTTCCTCTCCACATATTCTGCTGTTTATCTCCTTTTGGTTTTTTGTCTCCTTCCAGGGTTGCCTTTAAGCAAGAGCTAAGCAAGTGGCCTCTTGCGGGCCTGTTCTTTTGGGAGCCCTGCATTCCATGCTGCCAGCTCTACCACTCATGGCCCTGGTCCTGTCTCTCATATTCCAGGAGTGGAGAGAAGGGTGAGGAAATAAACTGGTGCTCATCCCTTCATGCCTTTCCAGCAGTGGGAACGGAATGGGAGCTAGTTTGCTGTCTTTTACTCTTAAGGGCCCCTCTGGGTCCCAGATAACCATGTTTACTAACTATACACAAGCATGCAAGGCTTGGCTACATAGACACGACCACCTACTGGGATTCCCAGAATAGTTCCCACTGTTACCCCTCTCAGCCTCTGCACATGAGAGTTTTGCTATTGCTACGCTATGTATCAGTTCCCTCACATGCCAGCTTGTCTGCACTGCCAGAAAATGCTTCAGAACTCTGCCACTCCAAACCTTACCTAGCAAGTAAAAGTCTGTGAACCCCAGCTCCCGAGTTCCTCACAGACGTCTCTGTGCAGTGTTCAGCCCTGTCACTAAATGCTCACAGAGGTTAAGTTAGCAGTGCCTTTAAAGAGGCAATACACAGTGGCTTATTAACTGGGGTGACAAACCCTGCACTTCAGACATAGCACTGAGTTGGTTTATGGCAAAAGTGAAATGAGTCTTTGAACAAAAGGGCATAAGTTTACGTGATACCAACTAGAAGAATAAAGATAAAATTAGTTAGAAACAATCAAAAGTAAAACCCACTGCTAAGACAAAATGTTAACTTAATCCACTATCGTTCTTGTTCAAGATGGTTTCCCTACTAACCGCAGCTTCTCTGGTGTGACAGGCTGTCGGTTACAGAATCTAAGTGCTGGTTTCTTTGTGCCCTTGAGAGGTGAATGACTTAGAGGTTCACTCCCCTTCTCATTATAAAACAGTGTTTCTCAAATGCGGCCACCAGTGGCTTTTCTTGTGGCCACAGCCCTCCTGGGCTGTGACTGGGGCAGAGCAGCAGTCCCTCCCCCTGCCTGTTGCTCCTGGATGCACCGCCTTGGTGTTGTCTGCTGGGGCTGAAAGCAGGGGCTGGGCCCTGCCCTCCTCTGGGGACAGCTGGGGCACAATGCAGCAGGAGCAGGCAACTAGTGAGTTCCCCACCTTCCCAGGGGCGGTGGGGCTCAGACTTTGGGCTTCACCCCGGCAGTGGTGGGGCAGCCGACTCCGGCCACAGGGCTTTGGGCTCCAGCCCTGGTAGGGTTGCCAAATAGCTAATTGCACAAACCCAAACACCCTTGCCCCATTCCTTCCCTGAGGCCATGCCCCGCCGCCCACTCACTCCACACACACCCCACTCCCTCCGTTGCTTGCTGTCCTCCACCCTGACTCACTTTCACTGGGCTGGGGCAAGGGGTTGGGGTGCGAAAGGGGGTGTGGGCTCTGGGCTGGTGGGTTGGGGCCGAGGGGTTCAGAGTGTGGGAGGGGACTCTGAGTTGAGCCTGGGGCAGGGGGTTGGGGTGAAGTAGGCGGTTTGGGGTTGCAGGTTCTGAGTGGAAGTTTGGGTGTGGAAGGGGACTCAGGGCTGGGGCAGGGTGTTGGGGTGGGAGGGTTTGGGGTGCGGGCTCTGGGTGGGAGTTCTGGGTTGGGGCAGGGATTGGTGTCTGGGCGGGGGTTCTGGGTTGGGTTTGGGGCAGGGGTGTTGTGGTGCAGGAGGGGGTGTGCAGTGCAGGCTCTGGCCGGGCAGTGCTTACTTCAGGCAGCTCCTGGAAGCGACCAGCATGTCCCTCCGGCTTGTAGGCTATGGGGCAGCCAGGCAGCTCCACACACTGTCCCCCGCCTGCAGGCACTGTCCCCACAGCTCCCATTGGCCACGGTTCCTGGCCAATTGGAGCTGTGGAATTGGCGCTCAGGGCAGGGGCAGCACCCAGAGACCCCCACCCCTCACCGCCCCTATGCCTAGGAGCCAGCCAGGCTGGCCGCTTCCAGGAGTCTCGCGGAGCCAGGGAGCCTACCTTAGCCCTGCTGCACTGCTGACCGGACTTTTGGCCTATTAAAATCTCCTGGATTGCTTTCAATAGCAACTGGGAGCTTGAGGTCCATTCCAGGAGACTCCCGGCCAGTCTGGAAGGATTGGCAACCCTAAGCCCCAGGCTGTGGCCGCATGGCTTTAGGCTCCATTCCTGTCCCCCAGCCATGGGGCTTTGGGCTCTGGCTATGGGGCTTCAGGTTCTGACCTCCCACTATCTCCCCAACTCCAACTACCTACCCCAATCCCCCATCCAGGGCTTAATTTGTCCCCAGACTTGTCGGGGCTGAGTAAGTCTTCTGTGAAAAGTGATACTTTTATAATAGGTATATCTCCATATATATAATATCTCGTAGAACTGAAAGGGACCTTGGAAGGTCATCGAGTCCAGTCCCCTGCCTTCACTAGCAGGACCAATTTTTTGCCCCAGATCCCTAAATGGTCCCTTCAAGGATTGAACTCATAACCCTGGGTTTAGCAGGCCAATACTCAAACCACTGAGCTATCCCCTCCATTATGTTTGTTAATATCACTTTTTACAACAGACTTACTAGCTAGCAATAAATAATTTACAATGATTTGGGCGGGTATATGTGCATATTTATTTGGTTTTCCTAAAGCTAATTAAGTATTTTAGGAAAAAGTGTGAGAACGGCCACTACCAAGAGCTGGTGGCCGCACTCTGAGGCCACCAAAAAAATTGTCCTGAGAACCCCTGGCTCTAGCAAACTGTTAAAATTTATTTTTATGAAGGGTCACGGCAGACAAAGTTCCTTTCCCTTGCTGGGTGTAGATGCCATGCTGTCTGGTGTAGACTCCGTGCTGATCCCTACGCTGCTAGTGATTTTTATGCCAGATGATCTTTTCCTGCATCCTTCAATACAAATGAATAACCCATTGATTTTTTTTGGCCACACCTGGGCTGAAGTGTTGGTCTCTTTCTTTTGTCCAGAAAAGAACCTGTTTACCAACTCCCCCTGACGTGCCTAGTTTAAACACAGTTTAGTCTCATTTTCAGCACATTTGTAAAGTTGTTTGTGGGTTAACTGTACACAGCACACCAGGGGCACCAGAATGGGGGAGTCAAGGGGCCACAGCACCCAAACTTTTAAAAGTGGGAGGGCTATGACATCCTACTTTTTACTGGCCATAAGGGCAAGCGACTGGAGGGTGGAGGCAGAGAGGAGTGGAAAGGAGTGAGGGGCAGGGTCTTGGGGGTAAGAGGCAGAGCAGGGCCTGGGGGAAGGGATGGCCCAGGAGCAGGGGCTTGTGGCAAAGGAGTGGCAGGGGAGCAGGGAGGTGGGGCCATAGTTTGGGCACCTGTGGGCGCCCCCTCCCCCCCCCACACACACACACTTCTGCCACTTCTGCAGTACACCAGAATATTAATATTCAGTGAGTTATTAGCTTTCCCATGATGCCACCTTTTGGGGAAATATCATGGCAACAGTGTGCCATCTGGCACTGGGGTACTCTAAGCTCACAATACATGCTACTGCTCTCATCAGTGTTTGGGGGGCTTCAAAAACACAGACATGGTGAGCACCGTCAAAGGACTCTCCAACTATTTAAAAGGGACACTACCCTATTCCTATACACCACACAACTGATAGACTGATTCGTTCCCTCTCCTCAAAATTCATAATACCAGCCTGATCTTTTCCTTCCCTTTCTTCGTCTCTCCTTATCCCCTCCCTTTTGAACTTCTTTGTCTACTCATTTTTCCAGTGTTTCCATTATTATATCACATTTTGTTTTCTCTCTCTTCTCCCCCCACCACCTTTTCCCTTCCTGGCTTCTTTTCCCTTCCCCTTCTATCCTTTTCTGTTCATCTCTTCCCCACTCCATCTCTCCGCTACTTTTTTCTGCATCGCGAACTCTTCCCTTTTCTCTATTTATAATGTTCTCCATAACCCCAATCTCGGGGAGGGGGGAGTCATGTAAAAACAACAAAATCCCAGACTCTTTATTCTCTAGATCAAAGATGACTGAGCAATGATGGGAGAATCTTGGACAGCCTTCCAAGTACAGTTTCGATGTTAGCTAACCTATCATAGCATTAAAATCGCCCAGTACTGTATCTGGATCAGATACATAGGTCATTATAGTTCACCTGATATATCCTACCACCATCTGAAGAAAGGATGTTTCAGGGCTGAGCAAGTTAATTCAGATGTTAGTCGGGTGGGGGTATGAGATTAGCTACTCCAGTTTTATTTCTCAGGACCCACCTAGCTGGAGACACTGGTATTGTATTAAATCTATGCTTTTGTACCATGCTTCTTGCTGTGGTAGCTCATTGCCTACATTCTTGTGCTATGAGCTATGTACTATTGTGCTGAGCCTGCAGTGGAGATGCTTTTGCATCCTTGAGGAATCTGAAGAGTAAAGCCTTCAAGTCTTCTGTGACCAAGTTTGCCTTGCTGCAACACTCTTAGCAATGAAAAAAAGTCTTGTTTGACCTCGACTTTCTCTTTTCTTGTTTAGATTAGAATTTCTACTGAAATGTCCAAGCTTCTGTCAAGACAGAAAACGTCAGATATCATGCAACACATTTGAAACCTTAAACTCTGTAGGTGTAAATTGGCATAACTCCTTTGACTCTGCTATGCTTATTTACTCCAGCTGAAGTTCTGACCTATGACACTTAAAGTGAAAACCCTCAATGTTTACTGTAGCTATAAATACAGTTCTTCTAGTAAGTTACAACAGGCTTTATTTCTAACGTGCTGTATAATAAATTACAATAGAACCTCAGTTACGAATACCTCTGGAATGGAGGTTGTTCATAACTCAGAATAAAACATTATGGTTCTTTCAAGTTTACTACTGAACATTGAATTAATACAGCTTTGAAACTTTACTATGCAGAAGAAAAACGCTCCTTTTTAACCATCTTTATTTAAATGAAACAAGCAAAGAAACCGTTTCCTTACCTTGTCAAATCTTTTTTTAAACTTTCCCTTTATTTCTTTTTAGTAATTTACGTTTAACACAGTTCTCAATGTTTTCAGGCTACTGTACCCCTTTCAGGAGTCTGATTAGTCTTGCATACCCCAAGTTTCACCTCACTTAAAAACTACTTGCTTACAAAATCAGACCTAAAAATACAAAAGTGCCACAGTGCACTATTACTGAAGTATTGCTTACTTTCTCATTTTGTCTGTATGAAATTTTAGTTTGTACAGACTTTGCTAGTGCTTTTTATGTAGCCTGTTATAAAACTAGGCAAATATCTAGATGAGTTGATGTACATCCTGGAAGACCTCTGCCTACCCCCAGAGGTGCACGTGCCCCTGGTTGAGAACCACTGCAATACTGTATTGTATAGTAGTGGGAGGTTTGGTCTCTGCTGCCTGATTGCGTACTCCTGGTTCCAAATGAAGTGTGTGGTTGACCGGTCAGTTCATAACTCTGGTGCTCAGAACGCTTGAGGTTCTACTGTAGAACTAATCCTGGCATTCCCTGCATTATATGTTGTTTAAGTGATAACATCTGCTGATTCAAAATAGAAATAGCATGCTATTCCTCCGATCTCTCACTTCAGAGAGGATAGTAAACATGTATGAGCACTGCCAACAGCAAAAAAAAAGCTATTTAGAAAATACATAAAGACAGATGAGTTGCCATAAATTCTCAAGCTGTAGCCCCTTACCTTTGTCTTCCTTTTGGGAGCATCTGAGATGAGGACTATCAAGGACTATTATCTGACATTAGTAAATCTACATTGACCTCCTTTTCTTTCTTCCATCATTCATTCTAATATTTTTAAGTAAGCGTCTTAATAGCTGTGTTGAAGGCCTATTATCTGGTCATGCCCAGCTACCACAAGCCGGCACTACCTCTTAGTAGATGCAAGACAGAAAATATAACCATCTATATGGAACTCAGTTTCTCAATGCTGTGCTGTGCTGTGCTCAGTTGATCTATTGGTGGTGTAAAGGCAACCTTACCCAGGCTGGTTTGCAGGATTGTATTCATTACTCCTGAAACACCTTCATAGAGAAACATGCACACACTTCACAAACCAATCACTGCTGACTGGATCACATCCAGAACATCGTTTGAACTCCAGCCTTGGTCTGTAGTGAGCATGACCCAAACTCATTACCCTCTGATGGTTGTTTGGCACTTTATGTGAAATGACTTGGTTGTCCAGTTCCAAATTCTTCTTTGGGGGGGGGGGAAAACCTCTCAAAATTGGCAGTGGTTTACACCCTTGTTGGCACGCTCAGCACAGAACCTGAGGAGTAACTAGACTGTAGATCAAACTACCTTCTAAACGGTAGAGTTGGTCCCTCTATGGCTGAATAATTTACAATGAATACATAAATCACATATATTGTGTTCTGGAACTGGGGATGTAATTGGCTGTGCTCTACCTATTTTCTGAACAAAGAGAGGACTTCAGAGCTGTCAAAATGATACCCTTTCTGGATCCAGAGAGTCTTCACCCAGTCACATTGCCAGTTCCTCCAAGAGAGAGATTACAGCTCCCACTTTTCCCATGCCCTGGAAAAGATTAGGGGTGCCAAAAAAACACTTAATATGCCTTCTGGCAGAGGACGGCACCTCTCTGATGGATCTGGATCTGATTTGATAGATGGTGAGAGCTTTCTACACTGATCTTTTTGGCTCCAACTCTGACCAACACCGATGCTAGTGAGATCCTGTGGGATGGACTCCTGGCATTTGGCATGGGCGACCAGAAGAGGCTGGAGGGTCCTCTCACTCTGGCCAAGTCTTGGAAGCCCTGGGCATTGATTGGCTGACCATGGAGGTCTACCATATATTCTGGGACATCCTTGGGCCAGACCTCACCATCACCTGGGCCGAGTCCTTCAGGGGTGAGCTGCTACCCGTGTTGTGCAAGTAGGCCATGCTTGCCCGCTGCCAAAAAAGTATAACTTCTGCAACCTGATGAATTGATGCCCAGTTTTGCTCCTCAGCATAAACTACATGGTCATCTTGTTGTAGCAAGAGTCTGTGCTGGTGGACCTGATACATCCTGAACAGACATACGCTGTCCCAAGCTGGACCACCTTGGACAACTTCTACCTGTTCCACAATTTTTTCCACAGAGGGCACGGCTGTCACTTGCCCTCCTGTTCCTCAAGCAGCAGAAGGCGTGCTTTCCGAGCTGGCCTGGTGGCTGAGACTGGGTGGCAGGTCAGCTCCTTCCCTATCCAGTGAGGCACAGGTCCACTGATCTATCTTGGTGTCTACTTCTCCTTTACTGGTCCCTTCCTGCTAGTTTATTGGACTGAATTGGAGGCCAGGGTATCTGGCCAGGTGCAAGCACAGATAAAGTTTGTCTGCTGCCTCTTTCTTTAGGGGAGAGGGCGTTGGTCATCAACCATCTGGTTCTGTCTATGGTGTGGCACCATTTAATCATCCTGAGCCCAGCCCAGAGACACAGGGAAGGTCCTTGAGTTCAGGCTAGGGAAGCATTGGGTCTCTGAGGGGGTCCTGAGAGGCCTCTTGGGAGATGGAGGACAGGGCCTGATCTGTGACAGGAATCAAATCAATATATTCTGCCTCCAGGCTCTTCAAAGACTTTTCAGTGCTTGTAGTCCAGCATGAAGCCAGCTGATGCATGCCTTCCTCTGCTGCCTCTCAGAGCTCTGATATGATCAGCTGCAGATACACAAAAGGTTCCCCTGAGACCTCTGAGCTGCTGGCTTCTAGCAGGACCTCCTCAGGACCTGGAAGCTTGTCTCTGACCAGGTCCATCGCAGTCACTGGGGAAGTCTTAATTGCATCAATCCCCATCTCTCTGCATAGATGGTGGAGGCCCCCGTATTGTGTTTGGAGGTTGGTCTGGCTGATGTCAGCAGAATTCATGACTTCCCAGGTTGTGGCTAGTGAGAGCGATGCACCCTGTGCAGGGGCAGATCTATGTTTTTTGCCTCCCCAAGCACAGCAGTCAGGCAGCCTTCGGCAGCTTGCCTGCGGGCGATCTGCCGGTCCCGTGCCTTCGGTGTACCCGCCGCTGAATTGCTGCTGAAGCTGTGGGACCGGGGGACCTCCTGCAGGCACGTCTCTGAAGGCTGCCTGACTGTCACCCTCATGGTGACCGGCACGCTGCCCCCCGCAGTGTGCCGTCCCAGGCATGCGCTTTCTGCGCTGGTGCCTGGAGCTGCCCCTGACCCTGTGACAGCCACCCAGAGCATGGGGCTGGACACCCCTTATGTCTCCTGTTGTGTTCCCTCGGAGGTGAAGGCCACAATGCCTCTCTGATGTACTTAGAACAGGTCCTGTAGGTGGTGGCTACCCACATGTCCATATCCCCTGAATCTCTAGAGCTCAACACAGGGCCCCTACCCCATGAGCCTCTCAACTGCCCCCAGCACACCACCCAAGCAGGCTGCATACTACCCAGCTGGTCCATCCCAGAGCCAGACCCAGGAAACATATCTACATCTTGTGCACCCCACTGTACACTCCTCACCTCTGTGTCCCACCCTGACACTAAACTGTGAAACATCCTGCCACCCTGTGAGAGCAAGGACCTCTGGCAGTCCAGCCTTTACTCCACACATCTTCTATGGCCCTGCTCAGTGCTCCCAACCAGTGCCCTTGTTTTAAACCTTCAACTTGTGCTCCTTTTCCTGGTTCTACTTTCCTTTTTTTTTTTGTCCCATGCAATAAGTTGTCTTCTGGGCTGTGTGGTCCACTCCCTCAGCTGAGGTAGGCCTTTTCACCTAGGTGGGCTTAGGCCCACCCTTCTCGATCTCAAATAGACTGATGCTCTTTGCCCGCACTAAGCTCCCTGTGTGTGTGTGTGTGTGTATTAAATAAATAAATAAATAATATGGAGATGTGTATGGGGGGCGGGGAATGGATGGTGAGAGGGATTCTCCCATTTCAGCTTATTTCATGTTGGCTTTTGTTTATACAGATCAAACTGGACAAAACTGTACTGTGATCTTCCCGCTCCTCAGGAGCCAGAGTCTAATGCTGCCGTTCTGCCCAGCTTGGTGTGTCTATCACAAGTAGCACTACTTACCACCCTTGTAAACTGTTGGAGCAGAGACCAAGGGCTGAGTCAGCGAGGCAACTAAGCCCTGTCATCCTCAGGGTAATATTTCCAGATTAGGGTTCAGGTCTCAGCAGAGCCATGTAAGGATGCCTGTTAACTTTTGCCACTTTTCATTCTGTGGCAGTGCTGCAGATAAAGAGAGGACGTCAGGTACCTCTTCATCTGGCACCTTTCATGAGCACTAAAGAATTAGAAAAGAAACCTTTTATATGTGTGTTAGTGCTCTGCATTCCCTCTCCCCATCTGAAGTGGCTCATCCCAACCCACCCTAGAAATACCATCTGAGAACTGTGCTTTATCAAAGCTGTCCTAGCTTTGAATCCTTGATGTCCCTTTGATAAGCTTCTCTTGACCCGCTGCTGCTGCTGTTTAGTGATGCTACAATCTTTGTTGTTTTTTAAATTACATCCGTTTAAAAAAAAGAGCTTTTTTGTTAATTGTGTTGAATTTTAAATTGCTTGGAAGCAACTTGAGTGCCTCAGCAGGTGGGGTAAAGGTGCTTTGCTTTCTAAATAAAATAATCATGAATTTTTATTAGTTGTTATAAACTGGCAGTTTTCTCAGGCAGTATGTTTGTTAATTGGCATTTTTTATGCAAAATAGCTTTCATTTTTTTTCATAATGTTCTTACATCTTTATGCAAAGAAGGAACAAGTTGTTTTGAGACTTTAGGTCACAGAACTCAAAGTGACTGGAGATTCTGGACACTTAACTTAAGATGCCTTAAAACGGGGGGAGGGATAGCTCAGTGGTTTGAGCATTGGCCTGCTAAACCCAGGGTTGTGAGTTCAATCCTTGAGGGGGCCACTTAGGGATCTGGGGCAAAATCAGTACTTGGTCCTGCTCGTGAAGGCAGGGGTCTAGACTCAATGACCTTTCAAGGTCCCTTCCAGTTCTAGGAGATAGGATATCTCCATTAATTTTAAAAAATATATAAAAAAAGGGCTTGATTTTCTGAGGGTGATTACTCACCACTTTTTGAAAAATGAGGTTCCTTTTAAGGTGTGCCTAGTAGGACATGCAAAATCCTTAGTCACTTCTAAAGACTTAGGCCAGTTGTTCTCACCCATGCCACATACGCAGCTGATGTGTAATGCAGCAAATTATGATTACTTCTAATCTATTTGTAATACACATGTGACAGTAGTATCTGGACCACAGGATCCAATGACTGAGTGTCAGACTTTAGAAACCTGCAAGGGAGATATAAAGCTGTTCTTCCGACACCCTGGAAGCTAGGTCAGGAGGGTCTCTTCAGTTCTGACCCAAGAATGCAAAAGGCTTGAGAGGGTCTCAGATGAAGAAAGAGCTAGAGGAAGGTACAGGAAGACTTGCTGAGAAAAGCCTTTCTGTGATTATGTACTGTTCTGCATTGGCTTTATTTCAGATTTTTAAAAATGAGGCAAACCTCAGGAGAGGGGCGAATGTTCAGACAGACTGTATTGAGCTTATGTTGTTGAGGGGGTAATGGAATACAGGCTGCAGCTGTTTGAAATTCCAGTTTATAATAAGCTACATTATGTATTTTTCTGGTTGAAATGCTGTTACTTCCCTGCCCATGTTGAATTTGTGCATACATAGTCATACACCCTATTCAAGACAGTATTCAGTATGTGCTTATCCCATTGAAATCAATGCTCAAATGCTCTGCTAAATCAAGGCCATAAGCTTTAATTTTGATTAGTTTTATTGTATTCTGTGCAAATTGTTCTCTGCAGTGAGAGGAGCAACACCCACAAACCCCACACAAGTTCAAAGGCTCTCAAGAGAGAGCCTTAGATCTTAATACCCTGTTTATGTAAGACTTGTGTCCTGTGCAAACTCAAATGTCATGGAAGTGGCAGGGAAATATTATGCAATACACTTTGCCTGCATGATGTGCACAAAAAGGCTCTCCTTTGAGGGTTTTGTGGTGTGTTAACTAACCAAACACTCATTCAATATGAGTTTGGGAAAGGTCACGGGCTGAGGGAGAAACAGAAAGAATAAGGGTGCAAAGGGCTCCAGCAAGTTGAACAGAGAGCACCTATTAGGATATGCAGAAAATGTTTTGAAAAGCTAAGTGCTTAGTTAGTCTAACCCCTGGGCAAGTCTGATGTCAACAGCCACCTCTTGTTTGACAAATAACCCCATGCAAAGGCTAATCTTGCCAGCATTTCCAGAGGTTATATTCTCACAAGCATTAACTATTTTCAAGCAGTACATAAGGCAAAAACAAGTTTCAACATCAGGTATGCACCGCATCTTTTTTCCTGTCTATCCTTTTTGTGCTAGAAACATCGTATGTATGGTCTTCAGATTTGGGTACCTTGGAGGATCTGTCAACCTAGTCTGGAATAAGGGTTTCATTTTTGGTAGCTGCAGCAGGCTGGACTGGGGATAGGGGAGGTATCTGTCTCTCTCCCCTCCCCATTGCCCAGATACTTTCTTGGAGACAGCACTTACACATGGAAGTTCTGTCTTTCTGCACTGATATTTCACTGAAACTCCTGGGAATATTGTAGACTTAAAGGAGGTGGCATTGGATTCCCCCCATCTCTGACTTCTCAAGAGGAGTGCAAGTAAAAATAACACTCTCTACTTGTGTTTTTATCCAACAGTAATTCCTTTCATGTTGTCCAAGGCTGTGATGCCAGCTCAGGTGTCGTCTCTTCCAAACTCATCCTATTGGGGTTTAGAGGAAACCAGAGAGATGTTTATTCTCTACTATGGCACTAGTAAAACAGAGCAGCTGGTCCTAGTTTCCTTCTGCATCACCAGATCTTTCAGAGCATTCGCAATCACTTACATTTGTACATGTGAAGAGAAGGTAACACTGCAACCCTTACAGTGGGCCAGGTTTCCTAAGGAGCTTAGGCCTTGGCTACACTTGGGAGTTTCAGCGCAATAAAGCAGCCCCAGGCGCCCTAGCTCACACCCCGTCCACGCTGGCAAGGCATGTAGAGCGCTCTGACTCTGCAGCTACAGCGCTGCTGGTACTCCACCTCGCCAAGTGGAATAATGTTTGCTGCGCCCCCACTGGAGCGCCGCGGCCCCAGTGTGAACGAGGTGTTGCCTTACTGCGCTGTGATCAGCCTCCGGAAATGTCCCATAATCCCCTTAAGTCAAGTGGCCACTTTTGTCATTGTTGTGAAATCAGCTGCAGGAATGCAGAAATGCCCTTTCAAAGCTCTGTTTCGGAGAAGCCGTCTGCTTATCTCTGAGAAAAAGCAAACATTTACTGTTTGCTTTGAGTGAGTGAGAGAGAGGCGGAGGGGGGGAGCAGAGGGATCTGAACTTACAAGACAGCATGCTGATATACTCTCAGCACCCCATAAACCCACTCTCTCTCCCCACATACACACAACACACTCCCTGTCACATTCCATCCCCCGCCCATTTGAAAATCACGTTGGAGTCATTTGCATGCTGGGATAGCTGCCCACAATGCACCACTCCCAATACCGCTGCAAATGCCGCAAATGTGGCCACGCCAGTGCTCTTGAAGCTGTCAGTGTGGACAGACTGCAGTGTTTTCACTACTGCGCTCTATGAAGGCGAGTTTAACTCTCGGCGATCTACAGCTGCAAGTGTTGCCGTGCCCTTAGTTCCCAATAAGGCCCCTAAAGGAAATGGCCAGATTTACAGAAGTGCTCAGCAGCCAACAGTTCCCTTTGTTCTCAAAGTGTGGGTGAGAGATTCTCTGTTGTTCTCTGTGGTTGTTGAAATCCTGGTCACACCAGTTAAGTTCCTAAAGGGGAACTGATGGGGGCTGAGCCCTTTTGAAAATCTTGTCCATTCTCTTCTGGAATTCACCATATACCATGAATTTAGCTGTTGGCTCAAAAACTCTGAGTAAAGCATTCCTTTCACAGTGGCCCCTGCATTTAATGTTTTTATGGCTTTGAGCTTTTTTTTTTTTTTTTTTTAGTAATACATGACTTTAGCACATTGAAAGAAATTGAGCAGGACATGATTTTGAATGAACCTACCCCATCAACTAGTGCAGGGGTTCTCAAACTGGGGGTCAGGACCCCTCAGGGGGTCACGAGGTTATTACACGGGGGGAGTCATGAACTGTCAGCCTCCCCTCCCCTAAACCCCGCTTTACCTCCAGCGTTTATAATGGTGTTTAAATATATAAAAATGTTTTTAATTTATAGGTGGGGGGGTCACACTGAGAGGCTTGCAGTGTGAAAGGGGTCACCAGTACAAAAGTTTGAGAACCATTGAGCTAGTGATTGCTGTTAATCACTTTTCTAAAAGTTCAGTATTTTAAATGGTGGGATTGCAGTTATCTAAAGTGTTGAAGCCCCTTCATTAATTTTGATACCTAATGCCCAATCCCGCAGTGAGGGGTGTAGCATTGGACATTAAGCAAGTTACAATTTGGAAATTCATTTAAAATTCAGCATAAAATTATTACTTAGATTATAATTTGTTAAGGCAGGGACTGTCTTTTTGTTTTGCACAATGGAGTCCTGGTCCATGATACAAGGCTCACAGGCACTACCACAATGCAACTATTAATATGCATGACTATGAAGATAAACACACACAACCTACAACATTTTAAAAATAAGGCCTTCTAATTTGCATTTTGTTGACAGCTGCAAAGAGGCATGTGTATAAATCCTTTAATTCAATGTAAAATGTCTGTTACTTCAGAGAGAGAACACCAGGAATATTTCACTGTATGAATAAACAAGCAGATGAATGAATGGAAATATTGTGCATCAAGAGTTTTCCATTGATAAAATACCTGTCATATACCTTTTGCCTTAATGCATAAGGAGTCACTTGTGTAACAAAATGGCAAGTAGCCCACTAATCCTATTCAAAGCAAGTCCTAAAAAGGAAAATCTCTCCAGTGTTCAAACCTATAGAGGAGCAGATGGATGGATGGTAAACTCCAAGTGCTTTACTGGCTGCCTGCCTGCCATCCTCTGAAGAACAGCTAATAATATCACTTAAAAAAACCTGCTGAAGAGTGAGGTTGGTTTTACTGCAGCTAATTTGCAGTTAATCCAATATATGAGTTTACTATGTCCTTTGCTAAAACCATAGTCAACAAATCCCTAAGCACAGTGTGTTTATGCACTGACTGACTTTATTTTCCCTTCATGGGGAATAGAATCAATGGGCGAAAAACTGACCCTACTCAAATCCATGGTAAAACTCCCATTGACGTCAGTGAGCCCAGGATTTTTAAAAATCAAAGCCCCTTCCTTCAGGGACTAGAATCCACCAACACCCCTGCCAGTTTACAGCTGCTACTCCAACCTTTGGAGTTGTCTTGTGTGAGGGTTAGGCGGTGCTGGACTTGCACCAATATGAAAGCACCAGTTTCACCCTAAACCCACTTCCAATCTTCCTTCAGGCTGGCTTATATGGAGCTAGTGCAGATCCCTTCTCTGCCACACACAAGAGTCGTGAGGTCACCATGCATGCCTGCTTTGCGAGGGAGAAACCTGGCCCTGAACATTGGTAGAGCCGGGCCCCATTGCTGGAGCCTGGGCACCACGGGCCCATACAACTTGCCATCCCTGCCCTGTGACAATCCTAAGGTGTACCCGGGTTGTAAGGCACCTCAGCATTTTCTGCCCTTGGCATGAAGGAGTTTTGTCTGTGCTTACTGTGTATCAACTCCCTGAAACCCACAGCCTCTGTCAGCACAATCTCTACGTTGCAGGCCTCACTCCCGCTGTGCAGGTTAGCGAATGGCATACACCAATCCCCACACCCTCTCCACGTGTTCCCTACGGTGTCTAGCCACTTACCCACTGAACACTCTCACAACTACCAGGCCTCTTACTTCCAAGAGGCCAGCATCGGCTAGCTTGTAAGAGTCAACTCCGGACCAGCACTTTGCTTAACGTCACAGCACTTAAACTTATGCTTGTTTTCACTATAAATATCTCTATCATCAAAGAACAGAGGTTCAGAAGATAATGAGTAAAGATATTGGAAACAAATGGCTTCATATTAAAAAATGCTTTCTCGAGACTAAACCTAACTAATAGGTTAACCTCCTGTCTAAAGAAGTTTATCTCCCCCAAAGTCCTTTTCAGCATTTTCAACCAAGGCTGGCTGAGATCCTATTTTCATGAACGTAAATGGACAGTGTATTTCTTAGATGCAGGATGCTAGGGTTCCTTCTTTGCCTTCTAGAACTACCCCGAGAGTTCAGTGTCTTTAATCATAGGCAGGATAACCTCCTGTGGCTTATTTTTTCCTGTGTGCTCCCTTCATGCTGATTTCACATCTCTTATGCACAGAGAATAAAAGACAAGCAACCACTCGGAGCCTAGGAATGGGGAAAAGAAAATTTTGAGACCCCTTTTATGGTCCCTTTACCAGCATAAACTAGAGCAGCCTGGAGCTGCTCTAATTAATGCTCCTCTTCAAATTTCCCATAGCCAGAGCACAGTGCGTTCTGGTCATGTCATCACTGGACACCGTCCATCGTATTTGGGAGTGGGTCCCTTGTAGGGTTCTAGAGGAATCTTTTTATAATGAGAATATTCCTCAGGATTCATTTCAGGCCCCTTTATTCCAGTTAGCAGACTGCTGTACACAGTGGGGAGAGTTCTGCAGGTAAATAGCTATGCGATGAGCCAGGCAATGGAAAATTCGTGCCTATGAATGCATTCAGGTACCTTTGGTACCAAATTTGATCTTTCATTGGAGAGACCTGCTACATTTCCTGAGATATGCATACTTTCTAGAAACTGGTAAATCATTACATCTTCCTACTAATTCTCTCTCTCTTTCTCACCACTTGGGAAATTGACTGACAATCCATTGGAAATAGCTATCAAATGAGCGTTGACAAACTGGGAGAATTTAGATTTGAATTACTGGTGAAACATGAAGGGCTAAATCCCTTCCTGACTTTAGTAGTTATATCAGGGAGTGAATTTAGCCTGGGATGGCTTAATTCTAAGTATGAAGTTGTGACGGGTTGGATCACAGAAACCCGCTTGGGAGCTGCCACCCGATGTGCCAAGACTACTTCTACCCCTGCTTTCCCTGCCAGCTCAGGACTCCAGCACCCTGTCTTGTTGAGCCAGACGCTCTCCTCTGCTCCAACAAAGACCCAGGGTCTGAATTACTTGCCCCAAAGCTGCAGATTTACCTGAAAGCAGCTAACAGAAGTGTTCCTGTCTTTAACACTCAGATCCTCAACTCCCAAGGGGGTCTAAACCCAAATATATCAGTTTTACCCTGTATAAAGCTTATACAGGGTAAACTCATAAATTTGTTTGCCCTCTATAATACTGATAGAGATGCACAGTTGTTTGCTCCCCCAGGTATAATATATACTCTGAGTTAATTAATAACTAAAAAGTGATTTTATTAAATACAGAAAGTAGGATTTAAGTGGTTCCAAGTAGTAACTGACAGAACAAAGTAAGTCCCCAAGCAAAATAAAATAAAATGCGCAAAGCTATGTCTAATCAAACTGAATACAGATAAGATCCTCACCAGTTCAAGAATGCTCCATTTTACAGACTAATCTCCTTTAGCCTGGGTCCAGCAATCACTCACACCCCTTGCACACTGTCCTTTGTTTGTTTCTTTTAAGTATCCTCGGGGGTGGAGAGGCTCTCTCTTTAGCCAGCTGAAGACCAAATGGAGGGGTCTCCCAGACTTTCCCTTGTGGGTGGAGACCCCCTCCTCACTCCTATGCAAAGTCCAGCTCCAAGATGGAGTTTAGGAGTCACCTGGGCAAGTCACATGTCCATGCATGACTCACAGTTTTTATAGGTAGCATCCACTGTTTACATGCTACCTTGAACGTCCTCAAGTAGACTTCTTATGCGGATTGGAACATTCCAAGATCCATTGTCCTTTAAGTGTTTCTTGATTAGGTACTTAATTTCAACATTCCTTTCTCCAGGAACTGACCAAATGCTCTACTAAGGTTATTTGGAAATCTAGCCAGTACACAGCCAACATTCATAACTTCGAATACAAAAATGATACATGCATACAAATAGGATTAATACATTCAGTAGATCATAACCTTTATGGGGATATGTTACATGGTATATGTAGCATAAAACGCATTCTAAGCATATTTCCATAAAGCCTTATGGGAGGTACCGTCACAGAAGTAGTAGCATCTGAGCAAATGGGTAACAAGATGTAGTATCTGCGAAAATGGTCCTATCTTGGATCATTTTTAATTAGTATCACAATATTCCGTGTTTCTTGATCTTTGAGGTAACTGTTGGGCGAGGTTAGGCTGAGACCAGAAGGATGCTAAATGGTGTCTTTTCTCTTTGTGACAGTGTGTCATTTCCTTCCACTTCAGAAATGTGTTACTGAATATTTTAAATTGTGAGCAAACAAAAACCATTTTAGCTTTTATCTCTAAGGTCTGAACCTACCTGTGCTGGAATCAATGGGGATTTTGTCATGGACTTCATTGACAATAGGACTGGGCACAATCTTTCCAAATGCTAAGGGCCTCCCTAGGAGATTGTTGTGAAGGTAGCCACTAGAGTCTGTGGATTCTGCCTCTACTCACGTGATCGGGATTTTGATCTTTGCCTCTGATCTAGACCATGTGACTAGGACAAGGAAATAAAGACCAGTTTATTTCCAGGACCTTTCTGTCAGACCCTTCTTCAGAGCTGAGCATCCTCAATTCCCATATTACCATCACTTGTCACCTCCAGAGTGCCTATTCAACACTTTGTTCTGTCAGGTCATTAATATTTAGTCCTTGTTGCATTATCTTTCTCTGTTTGTTAGTGTGCAATCCTGCAAGCTACTGAGTCAATGGTAGTTGAGTGTATTCAGTACCTGGCAGGACCAGGTGCTTAGAAGACAAACTCATGTCCTGACATAGTTTTGAACCCTCCCGTCTCCACTACCATAAACAAACAAAAACCCGGTATTTATCTTTCATTTTGAACGGTTATGCAGCACAATAAGGGTTGGTCTGCTCTTTCACCTCATGGATTTTAGGGCAGCGTTTGATTTTTATCTGTGCAGGTGACACTGACAGTCTGGCTATGGTATGTACTCCCCACCACCAGACATTCTAGCTCTGCTTGCTCTAATAGTGATACGTCTTCTGACTGTTGCCAGGCAATCACAACAGCACAAGCCGCATAGGTATTAGCTGCACTTGTGCTTTCTTATTCCATTGCTTACCCAACCCTCCCCGCAAAAAACCCAGACTGCCCTGCCATTTGCTCTGTGGTGTGTGGTTTTTTTTTTTTCTTCTCTTTGCAGCATGAGCAATTGTAACCTGCCAATGAATATCTCACTGAGCTTTGGATTTCACTCTTTATCAATTCACTTGACTCTTCCTGATACGCACACAATTTGTAGATACAGACCTGAGCATACATCTCCATGCAATAATAATATAATACCCATACTAACACCTACTTCTTATCTGGTGCTTTTCATCAGTAAATCTCAAACCACTTTTCAAAGGTTAGTTTTATTATCTTCATTTTATAAAAGGAGAAGCTGAGGTACAGAGGTTAAGAGTTTTGCCCAAGTATAGTCATACGTGCACACAGAATAAAAGACAAGTAGCCACTATGGAACAGAAAGTCTAATTCCAACCAGGCCTTCTGGCAACATCCAAAATAATAGGCATGTGATGCATTATTATTATATCTTGTTAGAGAGGGAATTAGGTGCAACATCTACCTTTAAGTAGCCTAGTATTTTCTATTGTAAGAGATGATTGTGTCTTCTTTTTTTCAGAAGTTCTAACACCTCCAGCTTTGCAGCAGGCCTCTGATATTCATCCCAAGCAATCCATTGGGCTGGAGAAATGCATTTTCATTGTCCCGTGAAATTCCTTCAGGTTTCGTTGAGGTAATTTTGTGTTAAATTGCTACTTCCCCACGTTTGCATTTCGCTGGAAAATGTTAGCAGCTTGCCAGCGTAATAACTGAACATGGCTATTCTAAAGGGCCAGGCTTGCACCACTCTCAAAGCAGTACCACTAGTACCCCATGCTGTACCGGGGATGCCTAGGTGCAGCTAGAGCAATGGGGGTTTGGGGGAGAGACTGGGCTGGACTGAGTTCCTCTTGATTATTACCCAGACCCAGCACCTGGCCCTGGTGGTCTCTTTCCCCTGCCTGCCACACACACAGACAGACCCTGGAAAACCACTTTCTGTTGCTAGTTAATGAAGTTAGTCCTGTAGTTCAAGTGATGGCTGTGGCTGCAGCACTGAAGGTTAAGGGTTGGATGGTTGTTTTTGTTTTTGTTCTCCCCCCTCCCCCCCCACAGTTTCACATAATTGTTTTAACTTTTTATTAAAAAGAAACCCTAGGAAACTACGTTCAAAATACGTTTAAAAGAATGTTATTTAGGTTGCAATGTCAAGCATTGGCGATTAGGGAAATGCCAGATTCACGATTACTACCTTAATTCTGCCCCCTTGTATGCATCATGCAGTCTTTAATTGCTTGCTCACATTTTTTTTTCCCAACAAGACCCCTGCCTCATTCAGTGCACACAATGGATGCACAAAGCGCAGGATTAAGATTGCACAGGCAAGTGTAAATATGGCATTTTTAACCGTTGAATGCTTATTTTTGCAACCTTAATAGCATACTTTGAATGTAGATTTATTTTAAACGGCATTTGTAAGTCAAGATACACCAAGTGTGGCAGAAAGAACATAAAGAACGGCCATACTGGGTCAGACCAAAGGTCCATCAAGCCCAGTATCCTGTCCTCTGACAGTGGCCAATGGCAGGTGCCCCAAAGGGAATGAACAGACAGGTTATCAAGTGATCCATGACCTGTCACCCAATCCCAGCTTCTGGCAAACAGAGGCTAGGGACACCATTCCTGGCCATCCTGGCTAATAGGTCCATCAATGGCCATCTTCCATGAACCTATCTAGCGCCCTTTTGAACCCCGTTATAGTATTGGCTTTCACAACACCTTCTGGCAAGGAGTTCCAGAGGTTGGCAGTGCATTGCATGAAAAAATACTTTCTTGTGTTTGTTTTAAACCTGCTACTTATTCATTTCATTTGGTGGCCCCTTGTTCTTGTATTAAGAAACGGAGTAAATAACACTTCCTATACCACTCATGATTTTATAGCATATTTTATAGCATATTCCCCCTTAGTCACATCTTTTCCAAGCTGAAAAGTCCCAGTCTTATTAATCTCTCCTCATACGTAGAGAGTAATAATCATTTTTGTTGCCCTTTTCTGAACCTTTTACAATTCCAATATACCTTTTTAGAGATGGGGCAACCACATCTGCATGCAGTATTCAAGGTGTGGGCATACCTTGGATTTATAAAGAGGCAATATGATATTTTCTGTCTTATTATGTATCCCTTTCTTGATGATTCCCAACATTTTAATTGCTTTTTTGACTGCCGGTGCACATTGTGTGGATGATTTCAGAAAACTATCCACAATAACTCCCAGGTCTTTCTTGAGTGCTAACAGCTAATTTAGACCCCATCACTGTATATGTATAGTTAAGATTGTTTTCCAATGCGCATTACTTTGCATTTATCCACATTAAATTTCATCTGCCATTTTGTTCCCAAGACACCCTGTTTTGTGAGATCCTTTTGTAGCTCTTCACAGTCTGCCTGGGACTTAACTATCTTGAGTAGTTTTGCATCATCTGAAAATTTTGCCACCTCACTGTTTACTCCTTTTTCCAGATCATTTATGAATATGTTAAATAGGACTGGGCCCAGTACAGATCCCTGGGGGACACCACTATTTACCTCTCTCCATTCTGAAAACTGACCATTTATTCATACTCTTTGTTTCCTATCTTTTTAACCAGTTACCAATCCATGAGAGAACCTCCCTTCTTAGCCCATGACTGCTTATTTTGCTTAAGAGCCTTTGTTGAGGGACCTTGTCAAAGGCTTTCTGAAAATCTAAATACACTATATCCACTGGATCTCCTTTGTCCGCATGCTTGTTGACCCCCTCAAAGAATTCTAGTAGATTAGTGAGGCATGATTTCCCTTTACAAAAACCGTGTTGACTATTTCCCAACAAATTATGTTCATTTGTGTGTCTGACAATTTTGTTCTTTACGATAGTTTCAACCAATTTGCCCGGTACTGAAGTGAGGCTTACCGGCCTGTAGTTGCCAGGGTCACCTCTGGAGCCCTTTTTAAAAATTGGCGTCACATTAGCAATTTAATTTAAATCACAGAAGCTGATTTAAATGATAGGTTACAGATGACAGTTAGTAGTTCTGGAATTTCATATTTGAATTGGTTCAGAACTCTTGTGTGAATACCATCAGGTCCTGGAGACTTATTATTATTAAATTTATCAATTTTTTCCAAAACCTCCTCTGACACCTCATTTTGGGACAGTTCCTCAGATCTGTCACCCAAAAAGAATGGCTCAGTTTTGGGAATCTCCCTCACACCTTCAACAGTGAAGACCGATGCAAAGAATTCATTTAGTTTCTCCACAATGGCCTTATTGTCTTTGAGTGCTCCTCTAGCATCTTGATTGTCCTGTGGCCCCACTGGTTGTTTAGCAGGCTTCCTGCTTCGGATGTATTTAAAAAAAAAATTTGCTATTACTTTTGGAGTCTTTGGCTAGCTGTTCTTCAAATTCTTTTTTGGTCTTTCTAATTATATTTTTACACTTTATTTGCCAGAGTTTATGCTCTTTTTTCTATTTTCCTCATTAAGATTTATCTTCCACTTTTTAAAGGATGCCTTTTTGCCTCTCACTGCTTCTTTTATTTTGTTGTTTAACCACAGTGGCTCTTTTTTGGTTTTCTTACTATGTATTTTAAATTGGGGTATACATTTAAGTTTTGAGCCTCTATTATGGTGTCTTTAAAATGTTTCTACGCAACTTGCAGGGATTTTACTTTTGGTGCTGTACCTTTTAATTTCTATTTAACTAACCTCATTTTTGTGTAGTTTCCCTTTCTGAAATTAACTGCTACAGTGTTGGGCCGCTGTGGAGTTTTCCCCACCACAGGAATGTTAAATTTAATTATATTATGGTCACTATTACCAAGCGGTCCAGCTATATTCACCTCTTGGGCCTGATCCTGTGCTCCACTTAGGACTAAATCAAGAATTGCCTCCTCTTGTGGGTTCCAGGACTAGCTGCTCCAAGAAGCAGTCATTTAAGGTGTCAATAAACTTTATCTCGGCATCCTGTCCTGAGGTGATATGTACCCAGTTAATATGGGGATAGTTGAAATCCCCCATTATTATTATTGAGTTTTTTATTTTAATAGCCTCTCTAATCTCCCTGAGCATTTCAGAGTCACTAACACCATCCTGGTCAGGTGGTCTGTAATATAGCCCTACTGATATATTCTTATTTTTCAAGCATGGAATTACTATCCATAGAGGTTCTGTAATACAATTTAGTTCATTTACGATTTTTACTTCATTTGATTCTATGCTTTCTTCCACATATAGTGCCACTCCCCCATCAGCACGACCTATTCTGTCCTTCCGATATATTTTGTACCTTGCTACTCTGAAACTTGGTATTACTGTGTCCCATTGATTATCCTCATTCCACCAGGTTTCTGTGTTGCCTGTTTTATATCAATATTGTCATTTAATACTAGGCACTCTAGTTCACCCATCTTATTACTTAGACTTCTAGCATTGGTATATACGCATTTTAAAAACTTGTCATTTTTTGGCTGTCCCCTATTGCATGTTATAATTGAATGGGACTTTTTTTCATTTGACTGTTTCTCATCAGATCCTCCCAGTATTTTATCATTTTAACATCCTCTCCTCCTTATTAGGACATAGGGGAGGATCTATAAATGGAGATTTCCCTAAGGGATGTCCTAACCACATGCTCCTCCGCACCTGTCAGCTTTCCCCCAGCCCTTAGTTTAAAAACTGTTCTACGATCTTTTTAATTTTAACCGCCATCAATCTGATTCCGTTTTGGTTTAGGTGGAGCCCATCCTTTCTGTATAGGCTCCCCCTCTCTCAAAAGCTTCCCCAGTTCCTAATAAATCAAAACCCCTCCTACCTACACCATTCTCTCATCCACGCATTGAGACCCTGCAGTTCTGCTATCTAACTGGACCTGCGCGTGGAACTGAAAGCATTTCAGAGAATGCTACCATGGAGGTCCTGGACTTCAATCTCTTACTTAGCAGCCTAAATTTGGCCTCCAGGACCTCTCTCCTATCCTTCCCTATGTCATTGGTACCTACATGTACCATGACCACCAGCTCCTTCCCAGCACTACACATAAGTCTATCTAGCTGTCTTGAGAGAGCCGCATCCTTTGCATCAGGCAGGCAAGTCATCATGCGGGTCTCCCGATCATCGCAAACCCAGCTATCTATGTTTCTAATGATCAAATCGCTCATTACTAATACCTGTCTATTCCTAATAACTGGAGTTCCCTCCCCCGGAGAAATATCCTTTGTGCCACAACATCATCTGGGAGGAGGATCCCAACTATGGGATCATTGGTGTTATCCACAGCCTGGAACACTGAGGCACAGAGAGGTTAAGCAACTTGGCCAGCATCATACACACCGTCTGTAACGGAGCTGGGAACTGAATCTAGAGTCCAATTACAGCTTTCACCCTACGATGAAATTGAAATTCTAAGATGGAATTCCCTTATTTTAAAAAAAAGTAATATACAGAAATATAACATATAATTTCATAAACAACCCCTATTTATAAAGTCAATATTTATTGAATAGTATGTCAGGTTGCCCAGTGTTCGATAGTGCACTGAAAGATTGAGGGTCCTTGTCGTAATCCATATGTAAAAAGGGCTACAATTAAATATGATTCTCCTAGTTTTAGGCATCTCAAACATAATGTTGGAATTAATGTACGATTTTATGGGGGTGGGGTTTGTTTTGTTTTTTGCATTCATTTTCCTTATTGGATGCGGGAGAAGAAAGAAAGAAAATACTGGCTTTGGGATTTTTTTAAAGGTTCCACAGCAAGCTGACATTTCTTCTGAAAAGCATCTGTGACCTACTGGGACCTGCATGACTCAGAAGGCTACAGTAGAACCTGAGTTATAAACGCCAGAGTTACAAACTGACCAGTTAATCACACACCTCATTTGGAACCAGAAGTATGCAATCAGGCAGTAGCAGAGACAAAGAAAAGAAAAGAATAAAAAGCAAGTACAGTACTGTGTTAAAAGTAAACTACTAAAAAAAATAGGGAAAGCAGCATTTTTCTTCTGCATAGTAAAGCTGTATTAAGTCAATGTTCAGTTGTAAACTTTTGAAAGAACAACCATAACATTTTGTACAGAGTTACGAATACCTCAGGAATGGAGGTTGTTTGTAACTGAAGTTCTACTGCATATCCATTTTAGTCTATCAGATTTCCATTAAGCAATACTCACCACCCTTTCCCAGCAATTCCCTTTGAGCATTTTCACCTGCAAATCTGTTCACACAATCCTGGCAAGAATCAACCAGTCACAGCAATGAGCATATATTTATAAATTCTAAGGCCAGCAGGGAGCGCTGTGATCTAGTCCAGGGGTGGGCAAACTACGGCCCGCGGGCTGGATCCGGCCCTCAGGGCTTTGGATCCGGCCCATGGGATTGCCACCCCCATGGCGCTGCAGGCCCTGCACCGCTCCAGGAAGCAGCCAGCACCACGTCCCTGTGGCCTCTGGGGGAGGGGGCAACAGAGGGCTCAGCACGCTGCCCTTGCCTGTGGGTATCTCCTCCGAAGCTCCCATTGGCCGGGAACAGGGAACCACGGCCAATGGGAGCTTCGGGGGAGGTACCCACAGGCAAGAGCAGTGTGCAGAGCCCTCTGTCCCCCTCCCCCAGGGCCGCAGGGACATGGTGCCAGCTGCTTCCCGGCATGGGGCTGGGGCCAGGGCAGGCAGGCAGGGATCCTGCCCTGTCCCCAGTGGGCACCGCTGCCACCCCGGAGCCGCTCCAGGTAAGTAGAGCTGGGCCGGAGCCTGCACCCCAAATCCCTCCTGCACCTGGCACCCCAACCCCCTGCCCTGAGCCCCCTGCTGCACCCTTTCTGCACTTCAACCCCTGTCCTGAGCCCCCTCCCACACTGTTCATCCCCTCCTGCACCCCCAATCCCTTTCCTTGAGCCCCTTCATACACCCCGCAACCCTCCTCTGCCCCAACCCTTTGCCCTGAGCCCCTTCCTGCACACCGCACCCCCTCCCGCACCCCAACCCCCTGCCCCAGCCCTACATTCGTGGCCCTGCATGCAATTTCCCCACCCAGATGTGGCCCTCAGGGCAAAGTTTGCCCACCCCTGTCCTAGTCATATCTCCTGAACAGCATAGGTCAAAAAACATCCCCTAAATAACTCCTCTTTGAACTCAAGCAGGTCTTTTTTTAGAAAAACATCCTAACTTAATTTAATAATTCACAGTAATGGTGAATCCGCCACAACCCTTTGTAAATTATTCCAATGGTTTAATTACACTCACTATTAAAAATACGCAACTTATTTCCAGTCTGAATATGTCTAACTTGAACTTCAGCCATTAGATCTTGTTATACCTTTCTCTGCTAGAAAAGCCCATTATCAAATATTTGTTCCCCAGTAAGGTACTTACAGATTATGATTGTCACTCGTTTCCCTTCTCTGTGTTAAGCTATATACATTTAGTTCCTGGAGTCTCCTATAAGGCATGTTTTCTAATCCTTTAATCATTCTAATTGCTCTTCTCTGAACCCTCTCCCATTTACCAACATCCTTCTTGAATGGTGGACACCAGAAATGGACACGATCTTCCAGCAGAAGTCTCACCATACCAAACAAAAATATAACGTCCCTACTCGGTTTTGAAATTCTCCTGCTTATACATCCAAGGATATCATTAGCTCTTTTTGGCCATAGCATCAGCAGTGACTTCATGTTGAGCTGATTATTCACCAGGACCCACAAGTCTTTCTTGGAGTCACAGCTTCCCAGGATAGAGTGCTTGATTCTGTAAGTATGGCCTATATTCTTTACTCGTGGATGTAAAAATTTACAGTCAGCCTTATTAAAACGTTTATTTTTTTCTTGTGACCAACCATGCCAAGCATTCCAGATATTTACCACTCCCCTAATCTTTGCGTTAGCTGCAGATTTTATCAGTGATGATTTTATATTTTTTTCCAACACCATGGATAAAAATGCTAAATAAGGTGTTGCATATCCAAATTAGGAAGGAAACTATGGACCATGTGCATACACCCATAGGAAGGTAGAAGATGCACCATAACATTCCTGAATCCGAACTCCCTCAGTGCAACCCAACACATTCTCTCAGGTTTGAGGAGAAGGGAGGGGAGGACAGGCCAGTGACACAAACATGTTTTGTGAACTATTTGAAATCTGCACAACAGCCTACCAATTCTCACAGAAGGCCATTTGTTCTCTGCAAGTCTGAGTCTCCATTTAACCTTCCCAGTAATGAGTCCCTGTGAAACCATGCTGGCAAGGGCAAGGGCCCTGAGCCTGCTGTGACATGTTGCCCCTCCCCCTGGGGTGCCACCTGATGTACTGGGGTACCACTGAGCCTGCCTGCTCCACCAGCTTTGGCTCCCTTACACTATCCTGCTGAGCCTGGCCCTTAAGCCTTCTCCAGCACACAGACAGGTAGTGACATGCCCAGCTGCAGAAAGACACTGAAATCAGCACTGCATGACAAGGCTTCAGCTAAGGAATTGCCCAGCATGCAAGTGCACACCCCCTCTGGAATGTAAACCCGAAACTGTATCGCCTTGTGCTGCACAAACAACTGTAGCTCGTGAAATTTGCTCCCTCCCTCAATGTGGAGGAAGATATGCACATCTTCCCCCGCCCCCTCACACACACACACACAGTTATGAATTCCACAAACTGGTTTTAGAAAAAAACAAAACCAAGTTTATTAGCTACAAAAGACAGATTTTAAGTGATTATAAGGGATAGCAAACAGGTCAAAGCAGATTATCTAGCAAATGAAACAAACATGCAAGCTAAGCTTAATATACTAAAGAAACTGGTTATAACTAGCAATTTCTCACCCTAACTGTTGTTATAGGCAGATTGCAGAGGTTCTTGAAGGCAAGCTGCTCTTGCTTGCAGTTTAAAACTCCAGGTATTTCTTTCACAGGCCAAACACCTTTGCAGCCTGGTCTCAGTCCTTCTCCCCCACTTTCTTTGTTTCTTAGATGTTTCTAGCAGCCATCCTGGGTGGGGATTCAGTGATAAATGAATCCTCATTATATCACTTCCCTGTCTTAAATAGGTTTTACATATAGTGGGAATCCTTTGTTTTCCAGTGTGGTTCCTCCCCCACTCAGTGGAAAAATACTGGTATTCTATCATGGAGTCTGGTACCAGGTGACATGATCACATGACCCTGCAGTGTCAAAGCAGCCATGAGTCAAAGGCTGTTTGTAGCATCCCAGGAAGGTGGGAGATTAGCATCTTCAAAGACCTATTGTTCTCCCTAATGGTTCATTGACTTGTCCCCAGCTAACCAGCCAGACTGACTGCACCTGGGGAATGCCCACTGGACAGAATGCAAACACTTTTGTAGTACACATTACTTTTGTAATATTCCTAACTTTATATACACAAATGATACATGCATACAAATAGGATAATTCTATTCAGTAAATCCTAACCTTTCCAATGATAACTTATAAGACCCATCTTGCATAAAATACATCTTAGATGTGTTATAATCATAACAAATAAAATATAAAATATAATAAAAAAAAATATTTCTATGAAGAATATGGGGCTTAGTGTCACACCTACATCCTATGCCCTATTTGAAAGGAGTTCCAAGTACAGAGTCCCAGCAGTTGCTGCTATTTCTACTCCTGTGAGGATTTCCACTGGGAAGGACATTCCCATCTGGCACCAACTTCACCTCATTCCCAGATTGGCCCCCTTTAGCCCAGTAGTGAACCTGTCTTGCACACAGATTCCTGCAGTCTGGAGGTAGGAGGTGGGAGGGGGAGAACAAGAATTCCCTAGGTATGTGACTTCATACATCTGCAGATCTGCGGGCTTTTCTGCACATTAGCCAGCCAATGAGAAGTGGCCTTGATGAATAATCAGAGCTCACGCCATACTCCAATCTCTACCAGCTTTACAGCTATCCATAGGAGAAACCTGGGGTGACCAGATAGCAAGTGTGAAAAATTGAGACAGGAAGTGGGGGGTAATAGGCACCTATATTAGACAAAGCCCTGAATATCGAGACTGTCCCTATAAAATTGAGACATCTGGTCGCCCTAGAGAGACCTCAGTCCTGAACTGCAACAGAGCCATCTCTTGGAAGTGATTGTGACTCCTATAACTTATTCATCCCATGATGCAAAGATGTATCTTGTTTGTTTATATTGATTTGTTTTGCTCTTAGCTGTGTGATTTTTATAGGCAAGCAAGACAGATAAATTGATGAAAGTTGTGAAGGTTCACTGTGCTTGGATAAGGGTGTTCATAAAGTGTAACATTAACAAGCTCTTTAGAAGGCAAAAGACATGCTGAACCAGTAGGGATAAATCAAGAATTTTCTCTTGAGCATCTATCTACTTACAAGGTCTTCATCTTTGTACAGTAGAACCTCAGAGTTACGGACACCTCAGGAATGGAGGTTGTTCGCAACTCTGAAGCGTTTGTAACTCTGAACAAAACATTATGGTTGTTCTTTCAAAAGCTTACAACTGAACAGTGACTCAGTACAGCTTTGAAACTTTGCTATGTGGATGAAAATGCTGCTTTCCCTTTATTTTTTTTTAGTAGTTTACATGTAACACAGTACTGTACTGTATTTGCTTTTTCTTTTTTAATCTTTGCTGCTGCCTGATTGCATACTTCTGGTTCCAAATGAGATGTGTGATTGACTGGTCAGTTCGTAACTCTGGCATTCATAACTCTGAGGTTCTAATCTGAATTCCTCCAACAAGGTAATGAATTTATTCTCTCAAAACCCTGAGAAAGAGCCAGGAACTGATTGAATATTAGTCTTGTGTTTTAGCAACTAAACCATCCTTCCCTTAGACAAAATTTTTATGGAGCTGTTTTTCATGGTTGGAAAAGTTCAGTTAACTTTTTAATTTTGCATGCCTCAGCTCCAGCCAGCACTTAATCAGAACACCTGACATACCACAATAGCTTCTTTTTTTTTTTAACTGTATAGTATTTATAACTCAACCAGAAGCGACGGTGCTTGGTATGTTAAGATCATTTCACAGCTCCCTCCCCACCACCAACACACTGGAACCCACCCGCCGTTCTGTGGCCCCGCACTGCAGGACGAATACTGCCTTCTCCATTCCATTCTCTGATTCACACATTGCCATGTTCACCTTCCTCTGCCTCCATTGAGGACAGAGCTACATTTCCTTTGATTGCACTAGTGAGTCATTTGCAGAGATAAGTCAGTAACCCTGTTCAGTGTTGCTGTGCAGATGTGCTGTAAAGACAAACAAAATAATTTTTTCAGGCAATCAAGGTCCCTTCAATAGTTTCATCTCTCAGTGGGTGTTTTCTTAGCGTGTGATCCAAAGCCCATTGAAATCAATGTGAGTCTTTCTGATCGCTTAAACGGGCCCTTAATTAATGGAGTGGTCCTGGAGCTGCAAAGTGTTTGATCCTGAGAGGTGTTGCTGAGTACCCTGGATCTCCTTTGAAAGACAGTGAGGGGCTGTGCACCACATAGCACAAAACACGACCAAAACCGAACTACAAATCATAAGTGTTAACATCTGTCATGCTTAGGTTTTTTTAAACGGCAACCTATCACCATAGTATCTGAGTACCTGCCATGGAAAATCAATAGCAATAACGAAGTCTCTAGTGGGTTTCATGGAGTGTCTGGCACGTCTCCCTTTTCAGACTGAGAAAAAAATTAAAGTCAGGCAGGCTGCTCAGAGTTGTCACAGGAATTACAGGAAATCTCATGACAAATCTAGATTCTCTCTACTGTATTCTTGGTTCCTACAATGTAAGGGGCCAGGTTAAAACATAATTAATGCACAAGTCAGCCTTGCAGAACCAAACTGTGTTTTAACTGTACTCCCAGACTATACTACAACCTTGGCAGTATTCCATTCTTCCAGGTGGGAGACCTGCTCTGTGCTGGTGGAGATGTGGCTACCGTATGGTAGCATACCAATACAGGTAAAACATGGTTCTGCGTTAGGCGCAGACAGGACTAGAGAGGCGTGAAAAACAGGTTTCGTATCCCATGAATATTTTTGAGATAAAGATTTTTTTACTCATCTCAGATAGGAATGAAACATTTAAATTATGAAAATATCCATAAACTGAAAAAATTGATTCTACCCCCCCGACCCCAACACACACACACACACACACACACACACACACACACACACACACACACACATGTTTGGGTCAATCAGAATGTTTCATTTTGATTTTGACCTTTTTCTTTTTTAACCGTTTAGGCTAATTAGCTAACATTTTGAAACTAAAAGTGGTTTCAAACCAGAAAATTGGATTTTTTTCATTCAAAAATGTTAGAATGAAATATTTCAACAAATTCAAAATAATCATCAAACCTGACGCTGTTTTCTGAACAGTTTTGGCTTCAATGAATCAGCATTTTTGATAGAAAAATAAGTTGACAGATTCCCAACCAGCTCTAGACAGGACTGAACTGTGGTTTTAACCATGGGTCTGAGCTATGCTAGAGTTTTAAGCTTTTGCAGAGCTTTAGCCCAGTTCATGACACAACACAGTTCATTCCTACCTAACAACAAGACTGAAATGCAGACAGGGAGCGCTCATTCTGTAAGTGTCCCTCCATGTTCCCAGAGTAGGAATAGCAATATAAGTGGGACCCTTCTGAGACTTCAAGGCCAGTTTTTTTCACATCCAAGATGTTCAGGTAGTTTTGATAATCCTCAAACTCTGAATGAACCCAAACCTCAGAGTGAGTGGGAGCTGTGTGCTCACTCAAGAGCTGAATCTGGACCTTGGGCTAGGACATACTGACATTTATAATGTGTTGCTTTTATTACAGCCTTGATAACAATTCTTGAGCTGTCAAACACCTGTTTGGCACCCAAAGTAGCCTGACTGAGTAGTCAAGACTCCCTCTACTGGCTATTTTTTTCCAAGCTAAACTTCCCCTCAAAAAGTCCTAAAAGCAGCACCATGCTGTAGTCGTGTGTATGAACCATATGGGCAAGAAGGTGAGCTCTAAGATCTTTTCATGGACTTGTTATGAAAAACAGCCAATCGGAGCAGAGTAGACAGTCTTCTCCGGGCTCTGAAGCTGGCTTGGCGAAAGGACCATACATGGTGCCATTTATTGGTGATTTCATTTAGGTCCAACCCTGTGTTTCCTATGAATTGCTGAGTAACGTTTACTCCTATTAATGTCAGGAGAATTGAAGGCAGTCATCAGCACCTCTCGGGAGGCACTGCACCTTTATCTTTGGGGCCCAATCTAGCAGTCTTTATTCAGGCAATACTCTGATTGGGAGGTTTGCTTGAGTAAGGACTGTGGGCTTGTGCCCTAGTTGTGTTTTATCCCATTGTATTTAAAGTTTAGTGTAGTGACTTTATTTCTAATAGAGGAAGCCAAGGACTAAACAATCTCTTCCCTGGCGTTAAATGTTCAATAATTTCACATTGAAGGGAATATAGTTTTTTCTTCTCCTGCAGTGTATATCTGTTAGGGGCTTTTATTAAAATGTGCTAAGTATGTCATAGCACATTCTGTCCTCAGCTCTAAGGCTCTTGTGTGGTTTTTCTTCCAGTCATTTCACAGTTAAATCCCTAATTGAATATACCGTAAAATGAGATGTAGGACAAGACTGTGCAGCCCTTGCTCACAGTGGTGAGCGCTTAACCCAAGAGTAATCTACTTGAGGTCATGGGACTGCTTGTGTCAGTAATTGCTCACCATTGTGAGAGTAAAAGGGGTCACAAATCAAATTATTCCTAGGGGACAAATAATAAAACTGACTCATAGTAGCGCCTCAGCTTCAGCTTGATCCATTATTTAGGCTCGAGAGTTTTCCAAACAATTGGGTTTACGGTTGATCCTTCCTTGGAGATCGTGTTCATGTAAGAGGGACAGGAAGCTCAGCACTGAGCTATCATCCTCTTGTAATCATGCTACCACACTAATTAGCAAAAAAGAATATGATAGTCATAAGGCCAAATTCATCCTTGGAATAAGCTTATTGATTTCAGGACAGTTATATCAGGGATGGATTTGGCTCGGTCTATTTATCTGCTTATGAATGTCATGCATGTAGACTTTATGCTGTTTGCTTCAGTTTTGAAAAGAGGACACAATTTTCTTAAAATTTTATGAAAGTGAGGAAATGGGTTTTCAATATTTTGTAAGGTTAAACATAGGGGCAAATTAATTATGACTAAACTGCAGCCTCAAAACTCTGTAGGAGATCAAAGTAATCTATGCATGGGACGCAAGGCTAATTCCCAGTGTACTGCTTCCTATCTGAGAGTGTGCTTCTCCAAACTCGATTTAAATTAGATTTTTATACAGGAATTATTCCTCCAGCATCTTTTTGTTCATATACTTTTCCATTTCCCAGATACTGTTTTTACTTTGTTCAAGCTGTTTCTATCCCATCTCTCATTTTATTCTTCAAATACTGTTGCCACCACCACCAGCAGCAACACAATTTCAGCAATCTGCATAGGCAGCTTTGTCATACAATTATTAAGCTCAGAGTTGATGTTTTCATTCAGCTGCAGAGTTCCCCCCGCCCCCAATCCATCTTCAAGGGACACTAGCCACTCTAAAGAGCAACCTTATAATTCTAACATATTTAATATGGTGTCTGGGAATTTATCTTCTCTAAGGTGAAGGATCTTGAATGAAGAAATAATTCAATACTCCTAATGATAACAAGCTCTGTCACAGTTGTGAAGATCTCGTCTTCTTGTCCCAGGTATGTATCTTACAGAATTGTGTACAATACATGGGTGTCTTGGACGGCCTTGGTAGAGAGACCTGTCTTGTTGGCCCTATGATATATTTTCACTTCATCAATCCCTCATCTGTCACAGAGAAATATTTCTTTGGTCCTGTCTCACAAAGAAATGCATCAGTCTGTAAGTTCCTGGATGAGGACAAGTGATTGCTCCCTAAGAAGAAGTGGAGCAGACACATCGATACTCTTGAAGAATGAGATGGAGTGCACAACTTCTCTGAGAACCCGCTGGGCCCAGAACTACTCTTCTGCAAGGTCTAGCCATGTAAACATCTCTGCAATGAGTTAGCCAAGCAAAGGAATGGCTGTAGCCCAGGATGCCAGAGGCTACTGTTTTCAGGGAATCTGAAGGATTTATAATCATCCAGATCATGATTCAAGCGGCTCTTATAGAGTGGGACCTTTGAATGTTCTTCTCTCACACATTTATTTGGAGATGAGGGAAGTCTCTCTAGTGACTACACAGATCTGTCCACTTAGAGTAAGGAAGATGGATGATGGGCCCATAGAGCAGGTGAGCAACTCTGTATCACTCTGGGTTTAATTTTGATCTGGTTTGTGAGTATAACTCATGACTATGGACTCTGAATGGTTTAATTTTTGAGTCACAAGAAACTAAAACAAAACTCTGCCAAGGGCTTTTCCAATCATTGCAGAGATAGAATTACTTTCAAACCATGCTGATTGCTGGGTGTGGGCTTCTGGAAGAGAGAAACTGGGAAACTCCTATGGTGAATATACCCTATGCACCTTGATTAATGAAGGATGCTAATTAAATTTGTATATAATGCTGACCAGTGAGGACAGATACATAATACTAAGAGACGTGTGGGCCAGATTCAGTCCTGGAGTAAGTGGGTGCAATGCCACTGACTTCAATAGAATGGCACTGTGATGGGGTGTGCGCCCCACATTCTTCCTGAAGGGTTAACATAGGCCAGATGGGCCAATTAATCAATTAGGCTGCAAACTGGGGGACATTTAGACTAAGAGGAAAGGTCTAATCAACCTGTGCAGCAAAAGGCAGGGCTTCTATAAAACCAGGGAGCTAGTAGCAGTAAGGGGTGACAGGGAAGAGGGCTGCAGTCACAGGGATGAGGGAGAGAAAGGGAGTTGGACCCAAAAGGGTTTGTCTAGAGACCTGGAGGAAAGGGGTTTGGCTGGAAGACTGGAGAATGCGAGCCTGGGTTAGGCACAGTAGGACATAGTCTAGGGGAGTGACGGGAAGGTTTGTGCTAGTACACAGCTTCCCTGGACTGGAACCCAGAGTAAGGGGAGCTCAGGCCACCCCCCTCCACACCCACTGAGTGGCACAGTCTGGGCAGTGAATTTAGAGGCTGTCCGGAACCCTATGGTTTAGCCACTGAGGGTGTGGCCCAGCCAGGACAGTAGACATAAGGACTGTCTGGGATGGTGAGGAACATGTTGCAAGTACCCTGGAAGGGGAAGATGATGGTGATTTGGCCAGAGGGCTAAGCCGCAAAGGAGAGGCACTGCAGCTCTTGACCAGTGAGAGAGGGATGCAGAGCGAGTGGCTGAGGCAATGGGCTGAGCAATTGCAGCCGGTGATGGCACAGACCATGATGAGCTGATTTCCCAGATGAGCCGCGAAGAGGCAGTTAGAAAAGGTCCCTGTTATATACACCCAATTACACCAGGGTTGGATTTGCCCCTTCAGAGCTAGAACCATGGGCAGAAAATAACACTATGAGATTCAGCTTGGTGTGATAATACTGTCACTGATCAGGGCAACTGCGCCTGTCTCCCTCTCCGTGGTTCCTTCTCTAGGGTCTTGATTCCTCAGCCCTCACTTCTTTTGGGCAGAGACCTGCATCTCTCGCACTCCGGACTTGGAGCTCCCTGTGATAGTCCTAGCAAGTCAGACTGAATCAACAGACCAGCATCTGCACTCTTTCTTTTCTCAGGCTGTGCCCAGTGTATTGCCAGCAGTTATCAGTTACCACACATCTCTTTATGAATAAACGTGCTTCCTTTATAAGGTGACAGCATTACAGAGACAACATTAAGAGAACCTACATGCATGCTAAAAAGCTTACGACAGGTCACCCCAACTCCAACCTCAGGCTCTGATGGTGTCAGTCTTTCCAAACTCACAACTAGGTGTTTCCTGTGGCTTCAAGTTCATAACTGTCTCCGAGTCAGACCACAGACTGGGCAGATCAGCTTGATTTTTTTTTTTTTATTTTTTTTTATGCAGCTCAAGCCTTTGATGTTGGCCTCATGTAACCGGTGATCATCAAATTATGTCCTATTCCTCAAGGCATAGCTTCAAAAGGCTGTGCTTTTGCATAACCAGAGGTGGGGAATTTGCATTCATCCCCCCCCCCCCAATATTGCCCAGAAAAAACACTTCACGCTTTTGTTCCAAAAGTCCATTCTTGTCTGGCCATTGTTCAGTATAGTTTTTTGAACCCCTGGGTCTCTCACCTGCCATAAATACATTTGAGTGAAAGTTATACTATGCACTGCAGATAGTGAATAGGAGGGGAAAACCTGGGAGAAAAGTAAGAGACCTAGAGGCTTCACTGGAGCCAGGGCAGAAACTGTTGCTGTGCCTAGAACTGACTGAGGTGGGCCTGCAGTGAAGGCAGTGTGAGTAACCACCTCCTTGTTTGAGAAAGTACTTGCAAGGGAAGGGGCACAGCAAAGAGACTTTAAGGGGTTGTCTGAGTCTGAGAAGAGGCAGAGTGGGCTTCTCATTAGACCAGAACCCATGGTTGGTGACATTTGGTTAAGACAACTCCAATCTTCTGAGGGGATTGTGCAGCTTGTTGCCTTGGCTGGACTGATAACTGGACCAACAGAGCGCTGTTTCCAGCTTCAAGATCTCCACGTGCACCCGTGCAAGCGTTTAGAAAGCTGAAATCCAGAGGAGTGCGCACTCAGGGGTGGGGTAAATGGTGGCAGTGTAGATGTCAGTTAAATAAGTTTCATTTACTATTGTAAAGTGTATTGGTTAATTAATTTATTGAACTGCCCCACTGCCGATTTAAATTAGTGTTGACATTTAATCTTAGTTTGTTTTATCATGTTTTCTTAAATTGTTAAGTAAAGGTGTGTGCTAATTCTAATCCAAGTGCATATATTGTTTATAATTGGTATTTTTGAGTTAGACCAATTGACCCTAAGATTGGTTTAGGTTTATTCCTAGAGGCTCCCAAGGCACACCATTGAGTGTGTACAGGGCCCAGACATGTGGAGGCCCCATGTATTTTAATTTCCTCTACAAGTAAAATGACTGCAGCAGAAGGGAGAATTCCCACCTACTTAACATCACCACTGGGATACTCACGATCTCCTTTACTGTCAACAACATCAGGCACACAGGTGAGTGTTGCCTGCTCCCAAATAACCCAGGGATGAAAGAGGGGTTACACCTGAATAACTTTTTAAATCTATTTTTATGTGGAATGTATCCATTTTAAAGATGGTTAAGTTCTGGCATAGAGGTCATACAATGAATCAGTAGCAAAGCAGGTTTTTGAATCCAAGTGTCCTGGCTCAGATTCTAAAAACTAGCTAACTACATCTCCATGTCCATGACTTGAAGGAAAAGAGTGGTCAATTCATTCTAATAACAGGAAGTAATTACTGTACAGATGCAATCAAGTCCACAGAGGAAAAAAATCATGCTTTCTTCACAGAAAACAAGTGTTCTGAGCACAGACTCCTAGACAACTTATTCATTGTCAATTTGTGACAGTAGCTGAGATCTGTGCTGCCACATTGCCTGTAAGTTTAATGTCATGAAATTGGACATAATGACTTGTTGTAAAGTCTATTAAAGAACTGCTTCCCTAATACTAGATGAAAGCCAGACTTGGACCTGTACTCTGAATGTGTATATAATGCCCAATGGGAGCTTTGTATGCACAGAACTGGTGCAACACATTTGTACAATGTGTGTCTTTGACCCTCTCTAGTGGGTAGTCCATGTTTAGGATAACAACCTACTACTCCTACTAACGGCGCTAAAAGTACTCCTTTAACTCAAGTAGTAGCTATAAGGCTTTAGGTTTAGAGATTCATGTCCTGCTAATGACCCATGCAAAAGATTGTTATACCAGCAGACTCAGGGCTTTGTAGATGCAAATTAATAAGGTGGAACTGGCTTTTTAAGAGATAAAATATAGACTGTCATCTTACGCTAATTTAAATAGCTGTACTGACCCTCTTTAGTGATGCCTTGCCGCAGATTATTCAAAATGGCAGCACAAGATGACAGAGTGACATCCCCTGTGCTTCAGACACAATCTTAAAAGGTTATTTTAAGAAACAAAATCAGTATTTTGAATGTAAAGTGCTAGTTTTATTATGAGTTGGCTTTATAGATTTTAATCACTTCATATGCTGTTGTTGTTTACTCATTTGATATGGTGGTAACACTCACAATGTGCTAGGTACTTCCAATGTAGACAAGGCCATTATCTCCAAACCCAAGAGATTGGATGGCAAAAAAGTCATTCTGGAGGGAGATGAGCTGGACCAACAGCCTAGGTACATGTTCTTATAAAATAATTGTAATGTGTCTGAACTAGAGAAGTTAAAACATACAGCGAAACTACAGTGTGGCTGATTTCCTGGAGCAGTGAAAGTGCAGTGAACTTTACTGCTGCTTTTGCTGTCTAATTCTTTCCCAGCTCACAGCAATAACTGGAACTGTGTGTATATGGTAAATAATAACAAATGAAGAGTATGTTTATAATATCCCGTGTCTGTGTCCACGTGCTTTTCTGTCAAAGAGAAAATAATGCTTGGACTTCAGTTTTTTCCGGCCCACTTGGAAAGAAGGCCAATCTATTTCCTTATTACATACAAAACAAATACATGAAAAGAAGCTTAACATTGTAAAGTCATGCACTGAAAAGATAGGAAATGTCAGAATTAAGGTTGCCCCTGTTCTCAGTTCCTATGCCCAAAGCCACAGCAACTAGGAGGAGCAATAGCAGGCAAAGTCTTGCTCAGCTCCCGCATCTCCAGGGTAGAGCATCAACTCCGGTTTGAATAAGGACTGGGAATGGCTGAGCCATTACAAACATTGAATCTATCTCCCCTTGTAAGTATTCTCACACTTCTTATCAAACTGTCTGTACTGGGCTAGCTTGATTATCACTTCAAAAGTTTTTTTTCCTCTTAATTAATTGGCCTCTCAGAGTTGGTAAGACAACTCCCACCTGTTTATGCTCTCTGTATGTGTGTGTATATATATCTCCTCAATATATGTTCCATTCTATATGCATCCGAAGAAGTGGGCTGTAGTCCACGAAAGCTTATGCTCTAATAAATTTGTTAGTCTCTAAGGTGCCACAAGTACTCCTGTTATTCTTTTTGCGGATACAGACTAACACGGCTGCTACTCTGAAATCAGTGCAAACAGACTCTTCAAAGAATTTAGCTGTGAAACTCTAGCTCATCTCTACTGAGGATGTGGAAACTAACATTTTCAGATGGTCGTAACTTGACCAAATTCAGGAAAATATTTATGGGGATAGCAAAAGGCACATCCCTGACACCAAGATGATCCCCTGCCAAATTTCCAGTTCCTGCACCAAAGCACTGAAAGGCTAGAGCTTCTCAACAAAACAGTTGTAAGAATTTTATAACAGTGTCAAAACAACATCTTTTCCCCTAACCTTGTTCTGAGGTATGGGCCGATTATTTTTGCTGAAATTTTGCAAAAGAATTTCATGTGGAGATAAATACCTGCTAGGCATAACTTCAGCCCAAACAGCTTGATTGGCTAAGTTATAAGCAATTCAAAACGGGATCTTATAATGGAAAATAGCAGGCAACTTTTAACTATAGGAGTCGCTACCTGCACCCATTGTAATACCAAAACCAAAAATCTTCAGAAGAGAGAGGATTTTAATGAATGCACTGGAATTAATGATATATTTGAAATTTTAAAAAAGGGGGTGAGGGAAGTGCACCAAAACAATCCTTCCACAGTATATCATAATATTACACACACACAACTAGTTAAAAAAACATTAAGGTTGTAATGGCAAGTTAGTAAATACCTAAGTTAAGGTTGACCTTAATCTCTCTCTGCCTTAGCTCTCTGTCTGAAAAATGGGAATAATATCACTTCACCCTCACAAGGGTGTATTGCAAATAAGTTAATGTTTGTGACGCACTCAGATGCTACAGTGATGAACACCATAGCAAAGCCTATAAGGAAATTAATATTTCTGTCTTCAGAACAAGAGTTTGAATAGGGTGCAGAAAATAAGGCATGGGGCCACACATCGAACAATAAAGAAAAAAACAGCACCATCTACTCTGTGTTCTATATAACATAGGCTCCTGTAGAAAAAATAGGATGTGCTCATGTAATTAAAGATTGTTTCGTAGTGCAAGCACATGAGGGGGGCAACTCCAATTTCCTAATTTTTGTTGACTTTGCAACCTTCATGTTTTTAACATAGTTTTTTGGGTACACACACACGTCACTCTCTTCCTTCTAGGGCATTCTATTGGCTCCTTTCAGATCTTGACTTCATCTTTTTTTTTTTTTCTTTAAGATTTTACATAGTATATTTATGGCCTCTTCCCCATATGATATTCCCATTATAGCTTCTATCTCTGAAAGTATAACCCCTGTCTTTGCCATTGGTCTGATCCTGGGTACTGCCTACAAGCCTGAACACACATCCACATTTTTCTTCTCATTCAATCATTCTTTCTCTAGCTCATATAATTCATTCACTTATTATTTATATAGACGGTGGGGGTTTTTTGTGTTATACGAATATTTACACCCGTGATCTTCCACATCTGGCTGTTCCACCATATGAAATTCTATGTGAATATACATGTAGCTCCCATGAAGACAAGCACCTGGTTGGTGTGCCGCAGGCTATACCTGGATTCTAGGCACAAGTGTGCACTTCAATTCCTTAGTATGTATGTACTGGGCATGCTGAGACCGGGCACTGTGGGAACCACTGGAATCTGTTTCCAAAGCTCTTTTCCTCTTGCAGGTAAAGCTGAACCTCCTTTGAATGGAATTAGAGAAGCTGGGAGGGGTGAAGCTCCATACGGCAGCCAGGAAGAAGAAAGCAAGACTTGAAGTTGATAAACTGTATATTGAAACCACACAGCTTCATCTTGTAGTGATGCAATGTCACAACTTAAATATCATAATGTAGCATCTGGATGCTATTTTTTTTGTGGCTATCTGCATCCTCATCAGATGACTTAAACAATGTTAAACAATGGGTACTCTTTGTCTAATCTACGGGGATTTGTTAATGGTGCACAAACGTAGCCAGGCTCACTGGCTAAAATTAGCCAACCATCGAGAAGGTAAATTTATTATAACAATAATGCTTAGCACTTTTTACACTGAGTGCTTTTCAATGGTTCTCATCTATTACACCAGTAGAAATGCAGAGTAACTGCAGTAGAGTGCATGGTATAACTCCAGGTTAGTATTACTGTAGCTGAGCCCCATATTGCTGATGGGAATACATAGGCATAGACATTAAGGACATGAATCACCACGACTTGGCACATTGTATAGTAACTGAGCACGAAATGCTTTGCATAATTGGAATTTTGCACAGGTGGAAATGACTACACAATATGCAAAGCAGTGGAGAATAAGGATGTGTCTAGACCACAGTTTTTGGTTGTATTGGATTTTAAGTTTATTGATTGCCAACAATTATAAATGCTAATCTAGATGCCAGATTGAATCGTAATCAGGAACAAATGTTTGTGCTCTGCTTAGCCCTGGACCACCAACTATAGTTGTTAGTTAACTGGTTACCGGTTAACTCAAATTAACTTGAGTTACAACACAAAATGGCTTTCTCAAGCACACAAAGGAAGTTGTTAGCCAGAAGTTCCTGTCTCTGAGTTCTATGCTGAAACTAGTTGAACTCACCCATCCTTTATATACTGTTGACCCGTTTTCATATGAAAAGAGGACAAATTATTTCTCACTACAGATGAAAGAAGAAATCATTTCCATTGGGTGAAAAAATCCAAAAGTTGACCTCAGTTCAACAGTGTCCTACACTGGCATGCATGAGATGCAATACCTTCATGTTAAATGAAAGTGTTCATTACATTCCATAGTCAATGTATGATCCTACGCCTATTGACAGATGGGATTATGTAAAGGCAGGGCTACTGGAACAATGACTTTGTCAGGGTGGTTCCCGTAGCAAAGCTGCAAAGTTTCATCAAATTTGATCAGCATTACTGAGGTACCACAAGCATGAGCCTTGCTCATAGATTTTCCTTTAAATGGTCAATGAGTATACTGCTTTAAAATAATAGAAAGACAGAAAGAAAAAAGATGACTCTATTATCCTAAACTGATTCTTAAAACAGGAAACACTTTCGGGGAAAAGGGGTGAGGGGAAAAGGAGAAATTTGGCTGCCAGAAACAGATTCTTTCCAATTTCCTAACTAGAAATTGTATGACGTGTGATACACAGTAATCTCTGAGACCGGCTCTGTAAAATTTTGAATCTGATTCTCAAAGTGGTTCAGATACTTTAGTCTTTACACAAAATTGATACTACTATCTTAGATCTCAATGGGACACATCATTGCTTTCTGAGCACTGTGAAATGAAGAAAAAAGCTACTACTGATGCTCCCACTTCTTCTATTACTTTTATAATGAAAGAATGATATCCAAATGTTTTATTTCATTCAGTGGTGGATCAGGGGCCTTTCCTCTCCCCCATCCAAGATTTTTTAGCAGCTGCAGAATCGAAGTTTTGATTTAAAAAAGAAATGGTTTCTGGCACTTACACTTGTAGAGAAAATTGACCAAGTGTGAACTGAATGCAAACTGATGCTATGTTCTGCTATTCACAGAGATGCCAGATCAATATCTGTGAGAGAAATCTGAACCACATACTCCCCACATCTTCCACCTTTTATCTCAACAGGCTGTGGACTCCGAAGGTTGCCTTTGAAGGGCTATCCGAATGTCAATGTTGTTACCAGTTAATTTTTCAGTGCGGGGTGGAGTGGACATGAACTTCTCATCTCATATCCCAGAAGGCATAAGAACAGGAAGTCCATGGTTTTTACAGAGAGCGGAGAAGCTACTAAAGTTTTTTGGCTCTACACTGCCAAGTTTTTCGCCAAAAGGCAGCTTTTGGTGATGAAACAGCAGAGGTGTGCGCACTGCAAAGCCGCATTTTGGACAAAACTCCTCAGTTGCAGCGCTTTAATAAAACCATCTTGACGATAGCGATAAGGCTCTTTGCACAAAGGTTTTATGGCCAAAGTGCCAGTGTAAACACCTTGCTTGCTTTTTATTGCTGTAATTGGCCTCTGGAGGTGTCCCACAATGCCTGAAGTGAATGCTCTGCTCATTGTTTTGAACTCAGCTCTGCAGGCATGCCCCCTCCCCTTTCAAAGCTCCATTCCGACAGCCCTAGTGCTGTGCTGCTCTGCTCAGAGAAACAAGGAGCAAGTCATTAATGTGGAATGCTCCTGCTGTCTCCCACACTGAACACACAGGGGGGGGTGTGTGTGTGTGTGTGTGTGTGTGTGTGTGTGTGTGTGTGTGTGTGTGTGTGAGAGAGAGAGAGAGAGAGGTGCTGTGCAGAGCCAGGGGGTAAGTGCTCACTCCATGGGTGTTCCAGGGCTGGAGCACCCACAGAAAAAAATTAGTGGGTGTTTAGCACCCACCGACAGCCAGCTCCCTTCCTGCCCACAACTCCCACCCGCCGGCGGCCCCCAGTGATCAACTCCTTCCCCCAAGTGCCTCCTGAACACTGCAGAACAGCTCTTTCGCTGCAGGTGCTGGCAGAGAAGGGAAGGAGCAGGGACGGGGCAGAAAGAGGCGGGAGGTGTAGTAAGGGCGGGAAGAGGTGGGGTGGGGGGCAGGCCTTGCGGGAAGGGGTGGAGTATGGGCGGGGGCAGGGCCTGGGACTGAGTGGGCGTTGAGCACCCCCAGGGAAAATTAGAACACGGCGCCTGTGGCAGGGGCTGATATCAGGGGTTTCCCCCTCCTCCTGTCTCAGGATTGGTTGCTTCTGGCGGCTGTCTGAACTTATGAGACAGCATGCTGACACACTCACTCTCTCCCAACTCACACTGTCTATCTCTCCTGCACACTCACACTCTCTCTCTCTTCCTGTTTGCTCAGTAGAGACAGCTCACATCGCATCTTCCCAGAATCCCAGCTGACCCTGGCGGCTCCACGCAGCAAATCCTGTCCTGCTTGGAGCACACCTGAGTTTATGTTGGCACTTTGGGGAGAGGAGGCTGTGCAGTCCCAGCTCTGCGCCAGCCATAGGAACTTGGATACCTATGGTCAGATTTCTCATGGCTTGTTGGATGAGAGCTATGAATGGGATACTCATCAGTGCCAGGCGAAGATACAATAAAGAAGCTGAGGCAGGCGTACCAGAAGGCAAGGAACACAGAAGACTTGCCACTTCTATAAGGTGCTGGATGCTATCCATCTCTACTACCAAGACCTCTGTGGATACTTTGGCAGGGCAGGAGGTAGCAGACTCAACCCTAAGGACAAAGTCGTGCACAAGGAGATTGAGTTCAAGGACAATGTGGAGCACACAGCAGGGTTGTCCGGTGGCACGGTGAGTCAAGTCCTCTTTTCCCCTCTGGAGGGGACTAGCCAGTACCAGCAGTCCGTCTCTGGCACACATGATGCAGGAGAGGAGAGCGCTAGTAAGTGATGTTGTTGAGCTGATGCTGCTTGATTATATGAGGTAGAGCTGTCCTTTGCTGTGTATCTTCTAGAAGCAGTTGAAGGGATAGAAATGCACAAAACTAGTTGTGTTGGCCTGTGCTTCACATTCGCCTGTGCAGCTAAGCAGTGTGTTGGAACAGTGTGTTAATGCACACCAAGACTTCATTGGAATCCTCCAGAGAGATCTCTAGGAAACTTTCCTGGAGGTACTCGCCAATCTGAAAGATAACCAATCTTTATTTGTCTCTTACACGTGATGGTTGCTGCTGGTAGTAATACATAGTGTCAGTTTGATCATTTGCTGGCTACAAATCCAAGTCAGGAATCACCACAGAAAGGAGAGCAGCAGAATATGGACCCTGAACTTCAGAAAAGCGGAGTTTGACTCCCTCAGAAAACTGATGGACAGGATCACCTGGGAGGCTAATATGAGGGGGAAAGGAGTCCAGGAGAGCTGGCTGTATTTTAAAGAAGCCTTATTGAGGGCACAGGAACAAACCATCCCGATGTGCAGAAAGAATAGCAAATATGGCAGGCAACCAGCTTGGCTTAACAGAGAAATCTTCGGTGAGCTTAACCACAAAAAGAAAGCTTACAAGAAGTGGAAACTTGAACAGATGACTAAGGAGGAGTATAAAAATATTGCTCGAGCGTGCAGTGATGTAATCAGGAAGGCCAAAGAACAATTGGAGTTGTAGCTAGCAAGGAATGTGAAGAGTAACAAGAAGGGTTTCTATAGGTACATTAGCATCAAGAAGAAAGTCAGGGAAGGTGTAGGACCCTTACTGAATGGGGGAGGCAACCTAGTGACAGATGATGTGGAAAAAGCTGAAGTACTCAATGCTTTTTTTGCCTCGGTCTTCACAAACAAGGTCAGCTCCCAGACTGCTGCACTGGGCAGCACAGTATGGGGGAGGAAGGTGAGAACAGGTTAAGGACTATTTAGAAAAGCTGGACGTACACAAGTCCATTGGGCTGGATCTAATGCATCTGAGGATGCTGATGTGATTGCTGAGCCATTGGCAAGTATACTTGAAAACTGGTGGTGATCGGGGGAGGACCCGGACGATTGGAAAAAGGCAAATATAGTGCCCATCTTTAAAAAAAATGGAAGAAGAAGAATCCGGGGAACTACAGACCGGTCAGCCTCACCTCAGTCCCTGGAAAAATCATGGAGCAGGTCCTCAAGGAATCCATTTTGAAGCACTTGGAGGAGAGGAAGGGGATTAGGAACAGTCAACATGGATTCACCAAGGGTAAGTCATGCCTGAATGACCTGATTGCCTTCTATAATGAGATAACTGGCTCTGTGGATATGGGGAAAGCAGTGGACGTGATATATCTTGACTTTAGCAAAGGTTTTGATATTGTCTGCCACAGTATTCTTGCCAGCAAGTTGTTAAAGTATGGATTGGATGAATGGACTATAAGGTGGATAGAAAGCTGGCTAGATTGTCAGGCTCAGTGGGTAGTGTTCAATGTTTAGTTGGCAGCCGGTATCAAGCAGAGTTCCTCAGGGGTCTGTCTTGGGGCTGGTTTTGTTCAACATCTTCATTAATGGTCTGGATAATGGGATGGATTGCACTTTCAGAAAGTTCGCGGATGATACTAAGCTGGGGGAGAGGTAGATATGCTGGAGGATAGGGATAGAGTCCAGAGTGACCTAGACAAATTGGAGGATTGGGCCAAAAGAAATCTGAGGTTCAACAAGGACAAGTGCAGAGTCCTACACTTAGGACGGAAGAATCCCATGCACTGCTACAGGCTGGGGACCAATTGGCTAAGCGGAAGTTCTGTAGAAAAGGACCTGTGGATTACAGTGGATGAGAAGCTGGATATGAGTCAACAGTGTGCCCTTGTTGCCAAGAAGGCTAATGGCATTTTGGGCTGCATTAGTAGAAACATTGCCAGCAGATCGAGGGAAGTGATTATTCCCCTCTCTTTGGCACTGGTAAGGCCACGTCTGGAGTATTGTGTCCAGTTTGGGGCCTCCCACTACAGAAAGGATGTGGACAAATTGGAGAGAGTCCAGCGGAGGGCAATGAAAATGATTAGGGGGCTGGAGCACATGATTTACGAGGAGAGGCGAGGAAACTGGGATTATTTAATCTGCAGAAGAGAAGAATGAGGAGGGATTTGATAGCAGCCTTCAACTGTCTGAAGGGGGATTCCAAAGAGGATGGAGCTAGGTTGTTCAAAGTGGTGGCAGATGACAGAACAAGGAGCAATGGTCTCAAGTTGCAGTTGGGGGAGGTCTAGGTTGGATATTAGGAAAAACTATTTCACTAGGAAGGTAGTGAAGCACTGGAATTGGTTAGCTAGGGAGGTGGTGGAATCTCCTTGCTTAGAGATTTTTAAGGCCCGGCTTAAAAAAGCCCTGGCCAGGATGATTTAGTTGGAGTTGGTCCTGCTTTAAGCAGGGGGTTGGACTAGATGACCTCCTGGTTTCTTCCAACCCTAATCTTCTATGATTCATGCAAGGTGGCAAGTTAACAAAGCATGGCAGAGTGCTGTATAGAAAGACATATTACTGGAGCTCATTGTCAAAATGTCGTCTCAAAGTCTCCCTGGTTCAAATAGGGTCCTCCCCCAATAGCCTTGGTATGTAGCTGCTCAAAATCAGCCGCCAGGTGATCCACCTCCGTGCTCCACCCTGGGGGAAACTTTTCATCCTTAGCCTCACAAATATTATGGAGTGCACAGCAGGCTGCTATGACCAGGGGAATATTTTCCTCATTTAGGTCTAACCTGCCATAAAGGCAGTGCCAGAATGTTTTAATCTGCCAGAGGAACATTCTATGATCATTGCATACCTATTCAGCATATTGTTGAAGCGCTCCTTGCTGCTGTCCAGGTTTCCTGTGTAATGCTTCATGAACCATGGGAGCAAGAGGTAGGCTGGGTCTCCCAGGATCCCTATAGGCATTTCAACATCCCCCCACTGGAATCTTCTGGTCTGGAAAGAAAGTCCCTGCTTGGAGTTTTCTGTACCGGCCAGTGTTCCTGAAGATGTGTGCATCATGCACCTTCCCGGACCACCCTGCGTTGATGTCAGTGAAACAGCCACGGTGATCCACAAGGGCCTGCAATAGCATAGAGAAGTACCCCTTTCTATTGAGGTTCTCTGTAGCAAGATGGTCTGGGGCCAAAATTGGGATATGCGTGCCATCTATCGCCCCACTGCAGTTAGGGAATCCCATTGCCACCAAGCCATTCAGCATTTCATGCACATTGCCCAGAGTCACAGTCCTTCGTAGCAGGATGTGATTAATGGCCTTGAATGCTTGCGTTACCAGAGCCCAAACAATCGACTTCCTGACTCCAAACTGATTTGTGACCACCTGGTAGCAGTCTGGAATCTCCAGCTTCCACACAGCGATTGCCACGCGCTTTGCCAATGAGAGGGCAGCTCTCATATTGGTGTCTGCACCACGGTGCTGGGGTGAGCTCTGCACACAGTTCCAGGAAGGTGGCTTTCTGCATCCAAAAGTTCTTCAGCCACTGCTCAGCATTCCAGACCTGCATAATGATGTGATTCCACCACACAGTGCTTGTTTCCTGAGCCCAAAAGCGATGGTCCACCATGTGCAGCTGCTCCGTGAATGCCAAAAGTAATCTGGTGGTGTTTCTTTCCATGGCACACAGGTCAGGCACCTCTGATTCCTGTTCAAATTGGGTTATCAGGATATACTGCATGACCATCTGCAATGTGTTCATAACAGTGACAACAGTAAAGAGTACTGTGATCCATCCTTTCAGACAGAGATGGCGGGTGAACAGGGACCATTGAAAAATGCCGTGAAACGCAGTCGGAAGCCCGTGGAATACTGGGATAGAAAGAACTGCATCATAGGATATCGAGCCCTGTAGAGGGGCGGACTCACCCCTGCAGCACCTCCTGCTGGTCGTCTCCGGGAATTAGCTCCTTTCAGCGTTGAAGCGCCCCCTGCAGGCCAGTGGTCCGCCTGTCCTCCAGACTCTGTGTCCCTCCCAGACCCCAGTGCCCTTTTATCTGGGGTGCTGCCCCCTGGCAGTACACCCCTCAGTACTAGGGTCTCCCTCCCTGGGGAACCCTCACCCACTATCCCTACCTCGCCTCAGAATAAGGCCACTGCCAGTCACCAACTAGCCCCCGCTCCCTGGGGCAGACTGCAGTATAGGCCACTGATCACAGGCAAGGTTAGGTTTGGACCAGCTGCCCTCTGCAACCCCCCAGTACCCCTTGTCCTCCTACTAGGCCGCAGCCTGGGGCTATCCAGGCTGGAGCTCCCCAGCTCCTCAGCCTGTCCCCAGCCCTGCTCCACTCAGGTACTCTCTCTCTCTAGCTTGCTGCAGCCAGGCCCTTCTCCCTTTGAAGGCAGAGAGAGACTCTCTGGCTTCTGGCTCACAGCCTTTTTATATAGGGCCAGCTGAGGCCTGATTGGGGTGTGGCCCAGCTGCAGCTGCTTCCCAATCAGCCCAGCTTAGCAGCTCACAGCCACAGCCACAACCTTCCCCCTGGGCTGTTTTAAGCCCTTCAGGGCAGAAGCGGGGTAACCACCCTGTTACAAGCCCACATGCATTATGCACTGTGATCCACACCACCTTCCACAACTCCTAGCTACAGAAGGCGGTGAGTAGCAAGTACAGTGGGATAGGTACCCACAATGCACTGAGCTCTCTGATGCTAGAGCATCAACTGTGGACACACTCTGCCGAAAGGAGGAGTGATATGTGAACATGCACAAGCAATGTAACTATACCGGTTTTTTGACTGTCGGCTTAATTTGCATCAACAAATCCAGTGTGTCTATTCATACAACGATTTTTAATGTCTAGCAAAGTTATAAATTTAAGCTCCCAGGTTCATCTCTTGAAAGCGATGTGCAGGTTTCCTTTTGAGAATGAAGCCTGATAGATCAGATATAGAGTAATGGCTTTGTGAAAAGTGTTCATCCACAGGTGATATGGTGTTACTGTTTCAGGGTGGCTTTCTTAGAGTAAAAATGCATCTTAAAATCTCCTGCTGCTGATAGCAAGTTGGGTGGACTTCTGGAGGACAGAACTGATATGGAGCAAGCAAGAAAGAGAAATGCAGACCAATAGAACCTGAGAGGGAAATACTATGGAAGGCCATCCATGGATGGATAAAGCTAGAGGACAGAGGCAAAGCAAAAGGAGAAAAGGAGGGAAGAAAAATATAAAAGGAAATGGTAATATAACTCACTGGGTAAAAATTTGTGACTGGTCCACATACTGCTACCAGCTTTAGCAGTGGAAGAGGATTGTGCATTTTGGGGAGGCTGTTACGGTAGATGGCAAGAAAGAACCAACAGAATTGTCACATGGTGGTATGCAAAAATCAGTATATCAAAATTGTTTATATCAAGCTCAACGTATGATTCCATGGCAGTAAAGGATCTCACTGTTGTTAGCTATATAACACCCCATAACCGTGCAGACATTGGAGTCATTGGTAGAGATAACACTTCAAGACTTTCTGCTCTAAAAAACTTATGAGCCTGCTTCAGGGGCTAATGGAGAATCTCTGTAAGGTGTCAGCCCTTGTAACCTCTGTAAACCTGCTCCACTAAAGAGCAGCCCACCTGAGCAGGTCCAACATTTCACCTATGGAAGGGAATGATGCATACACAGTGTTTCATTTGTGCCAGGGTAGAGCCCCGGCAGCTCTAGGCTTGGCAGTTCATAGCCTCGGCACCTCCGGGCTTGCTGTATCAGTTATGAATGTAAAAAGTTTGCTTGAGCCCCGGCACCTCTTTCATTGCAAATTAAGCACTGTGTATACACTACCTAACACACTTCAATATCACTAGACCAGTTTAGAGATACATCTTTGTATAAAAATGCATTTGTCCAGTTAGAGTTTTTTGCTATATGAAGAACACAAACTATAATACAGCTTTCACAAAGATTATATTTACCAGAATGGGAGAACCCTCAGGGGGCAGTGAATTTTTGTCCTGATTTTCAAAGGTACTTTCATCTCCCTATGGGATTTGTGAATGCTCAACACTACTGGAAATCAGGCCACTTGAGTCCACTGGCTTCTATCAGTTTGTTGTCACAACCTTAATTTTATTTCAGGGTGTGTGGTGGGGGGAAGGGAGAGTTGTATTTAATCGCATTAGATGGCATTGGCACTAACAGGCAATCTTTCCAAAGCAGATCTACTTCTGTTTACACTGAAGAAGTCACATTTTTACATGATGTGATTAGGACCTTTAAATGGCTGTGCTGAGAATTAGATTAATACTCCATAAACCCTATCTATAAGGATAATCATATTCTGTGTATGCTGATATCAGTGTTGCTAATGCAAACGTACAGTACAGGAACAGATATCCCTCAAGCTGTCTTTACCTTTCTCTGAACAATATAATGATTTTTCCTCTACCAGAGAGAGATCCTTAAACTACTACTTTAATGCAACTGAAGAATTAGAATTGCCTTGCAGAGCAGTTACTGGCAACTCCAATTTATGATGGGTGCTCAACTCCCGAAGAATATTTCCTCATCTTTTACAGATACTATGCATGTTAATTTTTGTGTGATATATGCCTTGTGTGGGAAAAATCATACTTTGCATTGTATTCTACCTCTTCGTTATGTAAGACGCATGGCTGGTTGACAGCATCAAGAGGAGTTGCATGTTAAGGTAACAAGTATCGGGGAAGCTGTGTTAGTCTGTATCTACAAAAACAACAAGGAGACTGGTGGCACCTTAAAGACTAACAGATTTATTTGGGCATAAGCTTTCGTGGGTAAAAAACCTTACTTCTTCGGATGCATAGAGTGAAAGTTACAGATGCAGGCATTATATACTGACACATGGAGAGCAGGGAGTTACTTCGCAAGTGAAGAACCAGTGTTGACAGGGCCAATTCAATTCAGGGTGGATGTAGACCACTCCCAATAATAGATGAGGAGATGTCAATTCCAGGAGAGGAAAAGCTGCTTCTGTAATGAGCCAGCCACTCCCAGTCCCTATTCAAGCCCAGATTAATGGTGTTAAATTTGCAAATGAATTTTAGTTCTGCTGTTTCTCCTTGAAGTCTGTTTCTGAAGTTTTTTTGTTCAATGATAGTGACTTTTAAATCTGTAATAGAATGACCAGGGAGATTGAAGTGTTCACTTACTGGCTTATGTATGTTATCATTCCTGATGTCCGATTTGTGTCCATTTATTCTTTTGTGGAGGGACTGTCCGGTTTGGCCAATGCTCGTGTTCCGGTATCCCCACGAACACGATACAGTTCTGCGGTGATCTGGAAGCCTACTTTCGTCATCTCTGACTGAAGGAATATATTCAACGCACCACTGAACAGTGCACTGACCCACAGGAACCCTCCTACCAACACAACAAGAAGAAGAACTCCGCGTGGACTCCTCCTGACTGTCGAAATGACAGACTGGATCTCTACATAGAGTGCTTCCACAGACGTGCACAGGCTGAAATTGTGGTCCCATAACCTCAGCCGTACAGAACGCAATGCCATCCACAGCCTCAGAAACAACTCTGACATTATCATCAAAGGGGCTAACAAAGGAGGTGCTGTAGTCATAATGAACAGGTCGGATTATGAACAGGAGGCTGCCAGGCAACTCTCCAAAACCACATTCTACAGGCTATCCTCTGATCCCACTGAAGAATATCAAAAGAAACTACACCATCTGCTCAAGAAATTCCCAGCTACAGTACGGGAACAAATCTACATGGACACACCCCCAGAACCCCGACCAGGGGTATTCTATCTGCTACCCAAGATCCATAAACCCGGAAACCCTGGACGCCCCATCATCTCAGGCATTGGCACTCTTACAGCAGGATTATCTGGCTATTTGGACTCTCTCCTCAGACCCTACGCTACCAGCACTCCCAGCTATCTTCGAGACACCACCGACTTCCTGAGGAAACTACAATGCATTGGTGTTCTTCCTGGAAACACCATCCTGGCCACCATGGATGTAGAAGCACTTTACACCAATATTCCACATGAGGATGGACTACAAGCTGTCAGGAACAGTATCCCTGATGAGGCCACAGCACGCCTGGAGCTTTGTAACTTTGTCCTCACCCACAACCATTTCAGATTTGGGGACAACTTATACCTTCAAGTCAGTGGCACTGCTGTGGGGACCCACATGGCCCCACAGTATGCCAACATTTTTATGGCTGACTTAGAACAACGCTTCCTTAGCTCTCGTCACCTAGTGCGCCTCCTCTACTTACGCTACATTGATGACATCTTCATCATATGGACCCACGGAAAGGAGGCCCTTGAAGAATTTCACCTGGACTTCAACAATTTCCACCCCACCATCAACCTCAGCCTGGACCAGTCCACACAAGAGATCCACTTCCTGGACACTACAGTGCAAATAAGTGATGGTCATATAAACACCACCCTATACCGGAAACCTACTGACCGCTATACGTACCTACGTGCCTCCAGCTTCCATCCAAGACACATCACACGATCCATTGTCTACAGCCAAGCCCTAAGATACAACCGAATTTGCTCCAACCCCTCAGACAGAGACAAACACCTACAAGATCTTTATCAAGCATTCGTAAAACTACAATACCCACCTGGGGAAGTGAGGAAACAGATTGACAGAGCAAGACGGGTACCCAGAAATCACCTACTACAGGACAGGCCCAACAAGGACAATAACAGAACACCACTGGCCATCACATACAGCCCCCAGCTAAAACCTCTCCAGCGCATTATCCATGATCTACAACCTATCCTGGAAAATAATCCTTCACTCACAGACCTTGGGAGGCAGGCCAGTCCTCGCTTACAGACAACCCCCCAACTTGAAGCAAATACTCACCAGCAACTACCCACCACACCACAGAAACACCAACCCAGGAACCAATCCCTGTAGCAAACCTCGTTGCCTACTCCGTCCTCATATCTACTCTGGTAACAACATCAGAGGACCCAACCACATCAGCCACACCATCAAGGGCTCATTCACCTGCACATCCACTAATGTTATATATGCCATCATGTGCCAGCAATCCCCCTCTGCCATGTACATTGGCCAAACCGGACAGTCCTTACGTAAAAGAATAAATGGACACAAATCGGACATCAGGAATGGTAACATACATAAGCCAGTAAGTGAACACTTCAATCTCCCTGGTCATTCTATTACAGATTTAAAAGTCACTATCATTGAACAAAAAAACTTCAGAAACAGACTTCAAAGAGAAACAGCAGAACTAAAATTCATTTGCAAATTTAACACCATTAATCTGGGCTTGAATAGGGACTGGGAGTGGCTGGCTCATTACAGAAGCAGCTTTTCCTCTCCTGGAATTGACACCTCCTCATCCATTATTGGGAGTGGACTACATCCACCCTGATTGAATTGGCCCTGTCAACACTGGTTCTCCACTTGCGAAGTAACTCTCTGATCTCCATGTCTCAGTATATAATGCTTGCATCTGTAACTTTCACTCTATGCATCTGAAGAAGTGAGGTTTTTACCCACGAAAGCTTATGCCCAAATAAATCTGTTAGTCTTTAAGGTGCCACCAGTCTCCTTGTTATGTTAAGGCAATGTCTTCCTTTGGTATGGGAGGGTTCTTCGGCTTCTTTTATGGAGATTTTAAGTTTTCACTTCTTCTTGCTCCCAACTCTCAATCTCCATTCTCAAGGGCGTGCAGCTCAATCATTGTCTCTCCAGAGGAGGAGGACTCGGTGTGATTTCATTTGCACTTGTTAGTGATCGGGACTTATTCTGTTACATACATACACACACACAGTGAAGGAGCACCTGCCAATTTAGACAAGTCTTGATTAACATAAATATACATCTGACATGAGAGAAATACTTCCCCAAGTATTATCCCTGGAAACAACCCCAAATCACAGCATGATTTGACTACATACATCATCAAATGATGCTGATTCTTCTTGAACCTCAGCTCCAACAACATGTATAATTCGGTCACAAAAACAATATCAACACATAAAATGACACCGATGTCAGCAATCACATGGATGACAGAGATTATCTGAATATTAAGTGTAAAGTATAATATATAGTGTGAACCTCTATACCTCAAAGTAGCACCCTGGGCCCCGTATTCACCACTGTCATGTGATTATGGTATGTTTTGTACAGAGTATGCCTTGTGAGGTATCATTTTAAGGAGTCTTGATTTGCTGAACATTAATATTCTGTTGGATTGTATGTACTGTCAGTGTATGTGAAATTATGAAGCGTTGTTATATGTGTTACTGAAATACGTTGTGAGGTTGGGAGATGCCCCCACCCAGCCTTTCAGTTGCACCAAAGGAGCAGCCATCCCTGGCAAGACAGGCTATTGCAGAGACTTCTCAGGCTATGTCTACACTCGCACTTTTGTCGGTCATAGGTATGAAAAAACACACCCCGGACTGACATAATTCAGGATTCACAGTGGTAGCCATGTTAGTCTGTATCCGCAAAAAGAACGAGGATTACTTGTGGCACCTTAGACTAACAAATTTGTTAGTCTCTAAGGTGCCACAAGTATTCCTCATTCTTTTGACGGACATAAGTTATACCGACAGAAGCGCCAGTCTGGACAGTTTGTTGGAGGTGATTTAATTATGCTGAGGGGAGAGCTCTTTCCTGTCAGCATAGAGCGGCTATACGGGAAACCTTACAGCAGCACATCTGTAGCGGTACAGCTGTGCCACTGTAAGGTCTCTAGTGTAGACGTAGCCTCAGAGAAGGTACGTTCGCAATGGGGTAGCCTAACCCACATCCCAACAAGGATCTTTCTAGCAGCTGAAAAATGCATAAAAGAGGGACAGTGACATAATTTGGCCTTTTCCCCCCCACATCTCAACACCTGGAAAATTGTCTGGAAGACAAAGACTTTGAACGAAGGAGATTGGTCCAAGGCTGGAAGGGAATCCACTTGTGGGCTGCCTATAACATCTGTTACGGTGCGAGACTGCTTGATTCTAATCTTGCTTAGTCTGATAATGTTAGAATTTAGATTGCGTTTCTCTTTTTATTTTTATGTAACCAACTTTGATCTCTATGCCTACCGTTTATAATCACTTAAAATCTATCTTTCTATAGTTAATAAATCTGGTTTATATTTTATCTAAAATGGTGGGGGGTTAAGTGCTTGGGGAATTTTAGCTCAGGTTAACAACGGCTATTACACGTCCACTATCCTTTTGTCAGAGTGGTGAACTAATTAATGAGCTTGCACTGTCCAACGGAGTCTTGAGCAATGTAAGATGGTACATTTCTAAGTGCAAGGCTGGAGGTTGAGGCAATTGGCTGGTGCCTCTCTCTGTATGAATCATGAGTGGCTCAGGGAGCATTCATGCAATTTAGCTGGGTGTGGGGCTCCACATGCTGATAGCTTTGTGAGAGACAACCCAGGCTGGAGAGTTAAGGAGCACAGCGGTTCCCACAGTTCCAGGCTGTACCCTGGGGATCCCGTCACGTAGTTATTAGAATTTTATATATAGTGACTGATGTTACAAAACCTTTACTCACTGAGTAGTCTTTACTCACATGTCAAGGACACCTCACAAGGGTACAGGTTTACAGCAGGGGGACTTTAAATGACCTGGAAAGGGGGGAGGGAGGAGGGAAAATGGCCTTGTGTCCTTTTTTAATTCTGCACAACGTATAAAGGAAAGCTGAAAGATTTTTGTCCTTTAAAAAATGTTTTTATATTAGAAATTCAGGTCTTGGCTGCCATGAAAAACTCTCAACTGGAGAACTAGAAATATTATAAGATAAGGAACTGAACACTGAGCAACTGAGGCTATGCTGTGCCTTTCCAACGTAAGTGGTGTAGCTGCTCTTTGTCCCTCCCGGTGACCAAATTAAACCACCCTCTACAACGGTTGGTAGTTTCATCAAGGGGAGAGTGGCTCCCACCAACAAAGCACCATCTACACCTCCGCTTTTCTTCATTAAAACTTTTGTCGTTGAGGGTGGTGCTTTTTCACACCCCTGAGCGACAAAGATTTTAAGGAGGAAAGTGCCAGTGTAGACACAGCCAGCAGCTATGTTTACACTATACAGCTTTTAGCGACATGGTTGTGTCGCTACAGCTGTGCCGCTAAAAGTTGTGCAGTGTAGCTGCTGTTTGTCAGCTCTCCTGCCGACAAAAAACTTCCACCCCCAACAAAGGGGAGTGCTCCTGCTGACAAAGCGCTGTTCACACTGGCGCTTGGTGCTGGCAAAACTTTTGTCTTGAGGGGGAATGGGGACACACCTCTGAAAGACACAAGTTTTGTTGTTCAATTGCCAGTGTAGACGTAGCCTGAGCGTCAGCCTACTTAAAGTGTTTCTAACATTTGGTTTTGTTAACACCCAATTAACTGATGAATGCTTAAGCGAAATGAGAACTTTAATAAAGATTCAACCCCCCCCACCACATTCCTTCAATTAAGGTGGGAGAGCATACACATCTCTGATATCACCAAGAAGCCCTCTGGCAAAACCAGGGAAGACCAAATGTGACATTCCTAAAAAATTTTACCTCACAAGATTGCAAGCCGGGGAACCTAAGTTTCATGAAAAAACCCTAAACATTATGATGAAGTAAAAAACCCAATTGAAAAAATGCTATGCAGGTCACCTAGTTCTTCTTACAGACTATGTACAACAGTCATTGAAATGAATGGGAGATTACTGTATCCTGCTGGGTGAAGATCAGGCCTTTTACTATTAATTATATTTGGGATTATGTATTTCTTCATTTTACAGATGACTCTTTTCTAGCACTCTTTCCACAAACTTATCCACAGTAAATATACTCCAGATAGTACAATATTTCTCTACATTTCATCAACTTTATGACGTGATCCCTGATTTAAAAAAAAAAAGTCCATGAGAGGAATAACTATAACATACAGAATGGGAAAAGACTGTCTAGGAAGGAGTACGGCAGAAAGGGATCTAGGGGTTATAGTGGACCACAAGCTAAATATGAGTCAACAGTGTGATGCTGTTGCAAAAAAAGCAAACATGATTCTGGGATGCATTAACAGGTGTGTTGTGAGCAAGACACGAGAAGTCATTCTTCCGCTCTACTCTGCTCTGGTTAGGCCTCAGCTGGAGTATTGTGTCCAGTTCTAGGTGCCGCATTTTAAAAAAGATGTGGAGAAACTGGAAAGGGTCCAAAGAAGAGCAACAAGAATGATTAAAGGTCTTGAGAACATGACCTATGAAGGAAGGCTGAAAGAATTGGGTTTGTTTAGTTTGGAAAAGAGAAGACTGAGAGGGGACATGATAGCAGTTTTCAGGTATATAAAAGGGTGTCATAAGGAGGAGGGAGAGAACTTGTTCACCTTAGCCTCTAAGGATAGAACCAGAAACAATGGGTTTAAACTGCAGCAAGGGAGGTCTAGATTGGACATTAGGAAAAAGTTCCTAACTGTCAGGGTGGTTAAACACTGGAACAAATTGCCTAGGGAGGTTGTGGAATCTCCGTCTCTGGAGATATTTAAGAGTAGGTTAGATAAATGTCTATTAGGGATGGTCTAGGCAGTATTTGGTCCTGCCATGCGGGCAGGGGACTGGACTCGATGACCTCTCGAGGTCCCTTCCAGTCCTAGAATCTATGAATCTATGAATCTACAAAAAGGCTATTTCAGTTAGGACATATAAACTATGCATAATAGTGATTATTTGTTTTGCAAAATCTATTTTGTGCTTTCATACTACATAAAAAAGTCTCCCTTCCTGCTTTAATTCATAAACAAACAACCTATTCAGGTCTCCTTACTCATCTCTGGAAAAAAACAACAGCCTGAAGCGAAGAAAGTTTTTTCCTCCTCTTGTAAGTGACTGGAAAGTGACAGCTTAAGTAATCAGAGGGGTAGTTAGCCAGTCAGTTGTCACAGGCAAAATGTGAACAGATGCCACAAGACCTCTCCATTAGTGTCAGATACCTGGCTGAGAAAATTGTTGTGCTCAGGAGTAGAAGAGACTGACAGCCCTTGCTAGAGCCAGGCACGGCTGCCAACCTTCCCTCACACAGCTCTGCCAATGCACCTCAGTCCTAAACTGCCAATACAGGGTCTGAACCTGGGTGCTATGCTGATCTCTGTTTCTATGAGAGGAATCTTCCCACAGATCTGCTTAGGAGAGGCACTAAGGAAGTGAGGGCTACTGCCATGGCATCCTTCACCTTCTTTCTAGATCCCACAGAAACTCTGCAGTGGTGGCTCCAGATTAGGGAGGGAGTAGTGGGGAGGGGACTGGCTGCTGCCTGGCACATGCTTTTGCTCCCCAAACCATGTAACAAGGTGACATATATTACGGGCGACTGACCACACTCCCAGTAGCTTTCCTTGCCTCACTTGGCAGGTGGAGTCAGAAGAGCCTTTGGAAGTATGGCTCCAGTACTGAGAACTGCTGTGTTAATGACCTGAATTTCAATAACTTCAGTAGGGGTGAGGGACACATCCTGCCCCAATGCAGCAATATTAACAAAATCTTGTAAATTTCATCTCACCTTCCTACATGGAACAACCGATATAGGAGAGAATAGGGCCTACAGACTGCAAGATAGGGAGAGAAATAGATACAGATTTTGGTTCACATAATGGGTTTGGGCCTGCCCCTTGATACCTGTTCATATATAGCTGTGTATCATTTTTTCCCCCCAGAGGTAAATTTAATAAAACTTTTTCAAAATGGGCTTTCAGAAAACATTAGTTTAAAAGAAATCCTGAGTTACAACTTCCCCATTGAATCAACATTACAGTTTAGACAGCGGTGCCATTTTCATATCCACAAGAGAGACCTTGTAAAGCACTAAGGATTTAAGTCCACCCTGGGATGCACATTTGTGGCTCCCATTGTGTCCAACAGGAGTCTCAAATGCGCATCTGAGGGCAGAATTTGGCTTTAAATATGCAAAAGAAAAGGAAGAAATTTGGCTTTAAGATTAAGAAAATAAGCAACAATGCACCAGCCAGTGCAACCATCTGTACGAGCAAAGAGGGCTGGGTCTCTTGAAGATGATCTGTATCTTCCCCTTCATGAAGTTTCAGCTGGATATATGATTTTAAAAGTGCATCTGCTTTAAGCATGACACTAAGGCCTGGTCTACACTAAAACGATGGGTCTACTCAGCTACGTTGTTCAGGGCTATGAAAAATCCACACCCCTGAGCAATGTAATTAAGCCGACCTCACCCCCAGTGCAGACAGTGCTAGGTCGACAGAAGAATTCTTCCATCGACCTAGCTATGGTACCTCTCAGGGAGGTGGATTAACAACACTGATAGGAGAATTCCTCCTGTTGCACCAGTAAGTGCCTAAACTGAAATGCTACAGCGGTGCAGCTGTAGCCGTGCCACTGAAGGATTTCTAGTGAAGACATAGCCTGCGGCCTGACCTACCCATAAACTTGCACCAGTGTAATTAAACCGTTGTCCTATGTGTGGACATTCTTATTTCAATTTAGTTTAACCTTATTCCTAAACAACTTAAGCTAAACTGCAATAACTCTGGTTTAATTTGAAATGGGTGTCCACACCGTCTTTGCCGTTAGTTTGACTGAAACAGTTTAAAATCACATTTTAAAGTAAGCCAGTGTAACTACGTATGCAGAAACACTTGTTTTGGATTAACAGTGCCCTATTTTGATTAGAATTTAGGTCACTAAAATAATCTATTTAAATTACCTCACAACCTAGGGCTCTCATTCTGAAATAAGGCCTGGTCTACTCTTAAAATGTAGGTCAACCTAGATACATTGCTCAGGGCTTTGAAAAATTTCATGCCCTGCATGGTGAATTAGGTCATGTCCTCCTCCTTCCATACCATAGTCCATACCATACTCCATACTTTCATTGAAAGTTAAAGAACATAACTAGAAGGTCACGCAGTCTGTAGCTTCTGTAGTCTGAGCTTATTGCACACATGGGGGCTCATTGAATCCCTCCATATGATCCTTGTGTGCCCACCTTCCTATCCCACTCTATTTCAGGCACTCTCTCTCACACCCTCCCTCACATCTTGGGATCTGTGCATCCCCCATTCCACTGTCTTCCACACAACAGTGGTGCTGTGAGTCCACCATGTGTGTCTCCCATTCCCTCTTCCATCCATACTAGGCTCCCTCATCGTCTCCGACGCCCACTAGGGGTTCTCTATACCCTCCCATTCCCCCATTTCCTCCATGCCAGGGACTCTGGTTCCCCCATTACCTCCTTCCATCTATGCCCCCTCTTCCCGCTTCTCCCCCACCATTCTTATTTCTTTTCTTTCTGTTTGGGAGATAAATCATTCAGGGTGTCAACATGTTACGCTCTGTTGGGAAGCTGGGCAGGGCTGATATGGGACGGGGGGTCTTGTTATGTTTGAAAGTGCTAATGACTGCTATAATTAATAACCAGGTCCTTAGGCTATGTCTACACTAGAGAGCGTACAGTGGCACAGCTGTACCGATGCACCACTGTAAGGTCTCTCATGTAGCTGCTCTATGCAGATGGGAGAGACATAATTAATCCACCCCCAACAAGCAGCAGGAGCACACTACCACTTATGCCAGCATAATTTATGTCGCTCAGGGGAGGTGGAATATCAACATAGTGTAGACATAGCTTTAGTCTATAGACAATTGCAGACCTGGGTCAGCTAAGCAAATGCCAGGGGCTCTGTGTGTCCCGTTTCCTCCCACCAGTTTTCTGATTTTCACCAAAATGAATAAGGTTCTGCCCACTGATGTCTAGAACATTCCCTTGGCCCAAGTAAACAAAATAATTAGGTACCTGGAGGGACTGATTTATAAAGGAAAATTAAAAGATCAACATTTTCATAGCTTGCTAAGCAGCAACACATTTTGGAATTGATTGGATGTGGTATTCAAAAGTTATTGCATTACATCCAGATACACAACCAAGAAATACCATCAAGCTGAGAGCAGTACCTCACTTCGCTCAGCCAATAGAGATTAATCTGAAGCAGTGAGATGGGGTTGCTGTCCAGTGTTTTTGTGTTTGGAGAGGCTTAACCTATTTGGTAAGGCTGGTGCTCCAAGCCATGGAGAGAACACCAGGCAGTAGCCAGAGGTAAACAAAGCAGTTTAGCAGAAAATAAACCACAACTCACCACTTGTGTAACCAGTGCCAGACAAGAGTATTTAGCCAATAGCAGTGTAGGATTATATCCTAAACTTACAATATATTCTTGAGTACTTTTGTCTGGTTTGGTTTTAATTTTTCAAATTTTGGGGACTCCACCCCTTCCCTTAGGAGCCTGTTCTACAGTCTAATAGTGGTCTCCTTTGTAACCCTTTTCTGATATTCATCTTGAAATCTCCCATTCTTAATTTTATCCCTTTATTCCTAGTTATATCCCCTTCTACCAATCTAATTTACTGTTTACTACCTTAATGCACACACCTTTTAAATAATTGTGGATAGTTATCTGGGCCACCCTTAGTTGTTGCTTAGCAAGCTAAAAAATGTCTTTTTTTTTTTTTTTTAATCTTTCCTTAGAAATCAGTCCCTCCAGGCCTCTAATTATTTTTGGTGCTTTTTCTAAGAACAATCTCTGATTTGTCACTATTTGTGCCAAATCCTGCTGGCCTTACACAAATCTCCTGTCTGCTTCACTGGAGCATTTTATAAATTGATCAATCCATTAATAAATTTGGTAAGGTGCCTAGAAGAAAGGCATAGTTTTAGCTACCCAGGTACCATAGGTGTACAAAGGTATACCTAGGTCAGTGGTGACCAACCGCTTGATCGCGATCGACTGGTCGATCCTAGAGGATCTCCCAATCAATTGCCCTCTCTGGTTGTACAGCGGAGCTGCCGTAAGACAGGCTCCCTGCCTGCCCTGGCCCATGCCACTCCCAGAAGAGGCCCTGGGGACAGGAGGGCAGGGGTTTCCCTCCATGCATTGCTCCTGCCTGCAAGCACTACCCCCGCAGCTCCCGTTGGCCAGGAACAGGGAGCTGTGGCCAATGGGAGCTGCAGGGGCAGTGCTTGCAGAGAGGGGCAGCACGTGGAACCACGTGCCGCCTGCCCCCACACCAGGGGCTGCAGGGGCATGTTGGTCTCTTCTGGGAGCTGTGTGAGGCCAGGATGAGCAGGGATCCTGCCTTAGCAGCAGCCACACTGCACTGCCGACCGGGAGCTGCCGGAGGTAAGTGCTGCCCGGTGGGAGGCCACACCCCAGCCCTGAGCCCCCTCCCGAGCCAGCACCCTGAACTGCCTCCTCCACCTGCAGCCCTGAGCCCCCTCCCAGAACCAACACCCCAAACCAGCCCTGAGGCCCCTACTGGAACCAGCACCCCATATGTCCTCCTTTACCCCAAGCCCACTCCTGCACCCCAAGCGCCAGCTCTGATCCCCCTCCCAGAGCCAGCACCCTGTATCCCCTCCGGCACTGATGCTCTGCCCCAGCCCGGAGTCCCCTCCTGCACCAAACTCCCTCTCAGAGCTTGCACCCCTCACTCCCTCCTGCACCCCAACCCCCTGCCCCAGGCTCAGTTCGGAGAAGGCTTCTTTACGCACCTGTGAACAACAAAAGTTTTGTCGTTCAATTGGCAGTGTAGACAAAGCCTAAGATAGCTAACTCAAGTTACACATAAATACGTAACCCAAGTTTAACTATCTTGATATAAAATCCTAGAGGAGACAAGGCATAGGTAGTCTTTATCTCAGTGTACATCTACACTACAGAGACGATATTGGCATAGCTATTTCAGCATGACTCTCTAGGGAGACACAGCATAGTCTGATGGAGGGAATTTTTCTGCCACCTCTCCCAAACGAAGTTAGCTATGTCATTAGAAGCATTCTTCAGTTGACATAGTTGTGCCTACACCAAGGGTTAGATTGGCATAACTATGTTGGTCATGGGGGTGATTTTTTTCACACTCCTGACCCACATAGCTATCTCAACATACCTTTTTAGGGTAAACTAAGGGCATCATGGAGCAAGTCCTCAAGGAATCAATTCTGAAGCACTTCAATGAGAGGAAAGTGATCAGGAACAGTCAGCATGGAGTCACCAAGGGCAAGTCATGCCTGACTAACCTAATTGACTTCTATGATGAGATAACTGGCTCTGTGGATGAGGGGAAAGCAGTGGACGTGTTATTCCTTGACATTAGCAAAGCTTTTGATACAGTCTCCCACAGTATTCTCCTCAGCAAGTTAAAGACGTATGGCCTGGATGAATGGACTATAAGGTGGATAGAAAGCTGGTTAGATCAGCAGGCTCAATAGATTGTGATCAATGGCTCCATGTCTAGTTGGCAGCTGGTATCAAGTAGAGTGCCCCCAGGGTCGGTCCTGGGGCCGGTTTTGTTTAATAATCTGGAGGATGGCGTGGACTGCACCCTCAGTAAGTTTGCAGATGACACTAAACTGGGACGAGCGGTAGATACGCTGGAGGGTAGGATAGGATACAGAGGGACCTAGACAAATTAGAAGATTGGGCCAAAAGAAATCTGATGAGGTTCAACAAGGACAAGTGCAGAGTCCTGCACTTAGGACAGAAGAATCCCATGCATGGCTACAGACTAGGGACTCAATGGCTAGGCAGCAGTTCTGCAGAAAAGGACCTAGGGGTTACAGTGGATGAGTGCCCTTGTTGCCAAGAAGGCTAATGGCATTTTGAGCTGTATAAGTAGGGACGTTGCCAGCAGATTGAGGGACGTGATCATTCCGCTCTATTTGACTTTGGTGAGGCCTCATCTGGAGTAGTGTGTCCGGTTTTGAGCCCCACACTATAAGAAGGATGTGGAAAAATTGGAAAGAGTCCAGCGGAGGGCAACAAAAATGATTGGGAGCTGGAGCACATGACTTATGAGGAGAGGCTGAGGGAACTGGGATTATTTAGTCTGCAGAAGAGAAGAATGAGGGGGGATTTGATAGCTGCTTTCAACTACCTGAAAAGGGGTTCTAAAGAGGATGGATCTAGACCAGGGGCCGGCAACCTTTCAGAAGTGGTGTGCCGAGTCTTCATTTATTCCCTCTAATTTAAGGTTTTGCGTGCCAGTAATACATTTTAACATTTTTAGAAGGTCTCTTTCTATAAGTCTATAATATATAACTAAACTATTGTTGTATGTAAAGTAAATAAGGGTTTTAAAGAAGCTTTAATGTTTAAGAAGCTTCATTTAAAATTAAATTAAAATGCAGAGCCCCCCAGATCGGTGGCCAGGACCCAGGCAGTGTGAGTTCCACTGAAAATCAGCTCGCGTGCCGCCTTCGGCACATGTGCCATAGGTTGCCTACCCCTGATCTAGACTGTTCTCAGTAGTACTTAGAGATTTTAAGGACAGGCTTGACAAAGCCCTGGCTTGGATGATTTAGTTGGGGATTGGTCCTGCTTTGAGCAGGGGGTTGGACTAGATGACCTCCTGAGGTCCCTTCCAACCCTGATATTCTATGATTCATGTCTACACTACAAAGTTTTGCCAATGCAAGTTACATTGGCATAAAGCTGCCGCAGTTAGGATAGCACTTGTGCGCATGCATACTGCCTCCTTGTGTCAGCACCATGTATACTCACCAGGAGTTCCTGATTCGATGCACAGTGCAGTGCACCATGAGTAGATATCCCAGTGTGCAACTTACCACCATCCGGCATACTACTTTTGGGGAAATTTGGCACTGCATGGTGGGGCAGAAATGAGTTGTGCTGGGGTGACTGGGACTGCATGGTCATGCAACTTTCTCCACCCCATAATGCCATCTCTATCCCATAATTTTTGTACCTATTTCAAAAATCCCATGACCCCATGTGGGACTTGTTGCTACCTGCCATTTCCGACAGAAGCATGGAGCCTGCATAGCTTTGCACTATTGTCATGAACGTTATGAGCTCAGAAATCAGAATCCTCTCATATTTGCAGAGCCACACGGAACATGACCATTTCTTGGAGGGCAGATTGCAGTGGGACATAGTGAGAACCAATTCAAGATTGTTGGTGAAGTTCGTGGAGCAGCTGCAAACAGTGGAGTGCGCACTTCTGGACCCAAGAAATGAGCATTGCCTGGTCGGATCGCATCATCATGAAGACTTGGGATGATGAGCAGTGGCTGCATAATTTTTGGATACGCCAGGTCACATTCGTGGATCTGTGTGACGAGTTCTCCCCAGCCCTCCAGTGCAGCGTCACCAGAATGAGAGCTGTACTGAGCTATCAGTGGGAAATCATTTGGAGTTGGAAAATCTACTGTGGGAGCCATTCTCATGCAAGTGTGCAGGTCCGTTAGTCCCTTCTTGCTATTCAGGACAGTGACTCTCAGAAATGTGCAGGACATAATGTATGGCTTTTCAGCTATGGGGTCCCTGAACTGCAGTGGAGCGATATCTGTATTTGGCACCAGACCACCTTGGCAGAGAGTACATCAACAGAAAGGACTGTTTTTCTCTGGTTTTGCAAGCGCTGATAGATCACCAGAGATGCTTCACTGACATCAATGTTGGCTGGTCACAGAAGGTGCATGATGCTCATATATTTAAGAACACAGGACTTTTCAGAAAGTTACAAGCAGGGACTTTCTTTCCCAATTGGAGGTATACCAGTGGCGATGTTGAAATGCCAGTAGTGGTGCTGGGAGAGTCACCCTTTACTTCCCTGGCTCTGAAGCCGTACACTGGCCACCTTGACAACATCAAGGAAAGATTCAACTATCAGCTTAGCAGGTGCAGAATGACAGTCGAATGTGCTTTTGGTAGGCTGGAAGGGCGCTGGTGTGTTTAATTACAAGTTTGGATCTCATTGAGAAAAATATCCTAATGGTTATAGCAGCCTGCCTCAGGCTGCATAATATCTGTGAAGAAAAGGGGGGAAAGTTCCTGCCAGGGTGGAGGTTGAACAGCCAGACACAAGGGCTATCAGAAGAGTTCAGTGCGGATCCCTACAGCTCAGGGAGGCTGTGAAAGAGCACTTTAACACAGAGCCAGAGTAATACGTTGTGGTGCACTGTGCTCTACCTGGCCCTGCTGTTTGGGGGCCTCTTACAAACTGTGTGGTGCTTAGTAAACATCTATGAATATGACACTGTCAATGCACCTATTAATTTTCTGGTATTGCTGTACATTGTATGATGATTACATTGTGTTTGTCACTGGTCCCATGAGTTGTCACACAGTACAATAACAACTAGGTGGGTGCTTTCACTACCGCTAGGTATTCTGCAGCATATGTTGGGAACTTATAAAGATTAGTTATTTTCCAAACAATAGTCTTTTACTGCGTAACAGAAACACTTAAAAAAATTCTGAGCAAGTTAAAAGCAAATACATTAAAGCTTTAATAAATGTATGGAACAGAGTTTAAAGAAGGGAAAGGAACAGTCATGTCCACTTTAGCTGCACATACATCAACAATGGCTCTCACAGATTACTGTATGTGAAGCTGGGGTTGTCCTAAATGTCCCCCAGTGTGGAGTGGAAGGGGTAGGGGATGCGACTCTTGATGCCACGTGGAATGCTGAGGAGGGATGAAAGGGGGTGCTATGTTGGAGTTCTCTACGGACTGCAAAAGGAGGTGAGCCTGGGATTGTTGAACCTGTAGATCCACAGGAATCTGCAGCATCTGTGTTTGCTGCCAGAGAAGCCCCGTTACATCCTGGTGCAATCCCCTCTCTGACTCCTGGGCCTTTCTCTTGTCCGCTCTTTCCTTCTCCATACGGCCTGCAACATTCACCCTTCAGACTCTCTGCTCATGGTCCAATGCAGCACTGGCTTGCAGAATCTCACCAAACATATCCTTCTGTATTGTTTGCTTCCTTCTCCTTATCATGGTCAGATGTTCCGTGGGTGTGGAGGGGGAATCACCTCAGGGCTGCAATGGCACCAGCTACAGATAAAAGACATAGAGGTACCATTGTCGGTATAGTCACAAGTGAAAGCAAAAGTTAAGATTCAGCACTCTCTTTTTTTGTGCCTCTAAAATTTTAAACAAGACATGCTTATTGATGCTTCTGCTTGGGAGTGCTTGTGCACAGCGCCACTTACCACTCCAGCCACGGTAAGTATGGCTCACCAGGGGTGAGGGAAATGATGAAGGAATTGCTTGGTTGCATGAAGCTATGGGTGTAGGGCAATGGCACTGGATACTGGCACCATTTTCCACAGGCAGTGGTGATTTTATCTGATATCTCACTCTTGAGAGTAACAAAGGTTGAGAGAGCACAACTGCTGCTGGTGTCTCGAAGCTGCCTGGGCCCATATGCCGCTAGCCCGTTTACTGCATGGTGCCTGCTGAAGTTATTGCTGACAGGTGTGGGAAAGTGTCCTACGGTTGTGGAAGAAATAAGGACACTTTCCCTAGAAACCTTCAGGACAGGATTGCACTGTACCTCCATGGAAGTTTCCTGAGATCTCTCAGGAGGATTCAAAGGACATCCCTCTGTATATAAACAAACTGCTTTTCATGTCTCCCTAATCACATGTCTCCCATCCTCCTCCACTTCCATCTCACTGTTCAAACCAGGTGCCTGTGACTTGGGATCCTTGGGAGTAACTATGGTGTTGTGCGGGGTGATGATGGTGGGGTTTCCCCCAAGTGTGGCATGCAGCTCTTTGTAAAAGCAACAGGTGTATGGCTTGGTGCTGGATCAACTGTTGGTCTTTCTGGTCTTCTGATATGCCTGCCACAGTTCCTTCACTTTCGCACAGCACTGTTGCTGATCCCTGTCATACCCCCTTCTCCTGCATCCCCTGTGCAAGCTGCTCAAAGATGGCCACATTTCTATGGCTGGTCCGTAGCTGTGCTTGCACAGCCTCTCCCCCCCACAGGACCAGAAGATCCAGTATCTCCTGTCTACTCCAGGCTGGAGTGCGTCTGGAGTGTGTAGGCGGCATGGGCGGTGGGTAGGGGAGGCCAGGCCTCCCCAAACAGCCAGGGGTGGCCCTGCCCACACTCCACCCCCAGGGCCCTGCTTCAGCAGAGCCACTGGGCTCCAGGGGCTGGGGCCATGCTGCCCATCTTCCCAGAGCTGTGCGAGCACTGCGTGCTCTCCCTCCCGGCACTCCGGGGCTGCGGTGGCATTGCGCGCTCTCCCTCCCGGTGCTCTGGGGCTGGGAGGGGACTGCGGTGGCATTGCGCGCTCTCCCTCCCGGCACTCCGGGGCTGGGAGGGGGCTGCGGTGGCATTGCGCGCTCTCCCTCCCGGCACTCCGGGGCTGGGGGGGCTGCGGTGGCACTGCACGCTCTCCCTTCTGGGGTTGGGGGGCTGTTGTGGCACTGCACGCTCTCCCTCCGGCGCTGGGGGGGGGGAGGGCTGCGGTGGCACTGCGTGCTCTCCCTTCTGGGGCTGGGGGGCTGCGGTGGCATTGTGCGCTCTACCTCCCAGCGCTCCGGGGCTGGGGGGCTGCGGTTACTAGCCAGCCTGGGGTGGAGGCTGGCGGCCATGGTGGGGTAGGGTTACCATACGTCCGGTTTTTCCCGGACATGTCCGGCTTTTCGGCACTCAAACCCCCGTCCGGGGGGAATTGCCAAAAAGCCGAACATGTTCGGGAAAATGCCGGCCAGGCACTTCCCCTCCCCCGGCGGCTCTGCTCCTCCCCTGACTCTTCGGCTCTGTTTAAGAGCCGAGCTGCCCAAGCGCTATGGGCTTCAGGCAGCCCCCTTGCCTCCGGACCCCAGCCGCCGGCCGGGCACTTCGCCTCCTGGGCTCCAGCTGTGCTGGGGAAGCGCCGGGCGGGGGCGCAGGGTCTGGGGACTGCCCGGCAAACCGTGAAGCCGGTAGCGCTTGGGCAGCCCTTTCCGCGTGGCTGGGAGTGGGAGGCAGGAGGGGGCGGAGTTGGGGCGGGGAAGGGGCAGAGTTGGGGCGGGGCTGGGGTGGGAAATGGGCGGGGCCAGGACCCCGTGGAGGGTCCTCTTTTTTTTATTTGTTAAATATGGTAACCCTATGGTGGGGGGGACTCTGGGTTCGGGGGTGGGGGTGGAAGGGGCAGAGCCTCAGGTGGAAGGGGAGGGAATGGGGGCTAGCCTCCCACATCCAGTGGTTCAGGTGTTGCCCATGGTAGGCAGTACGATCAGTTGAGCAGTTGCACCCAACAATGGAGAGCTGCTAGTTGTGCTTGCCAAGCTGTGCAATAAGGGAAAGTCATTTCAAAAATTCATGGGGTTTTAAATGGCGAGGGGGCTTCTGGTCTCTGTAACCTCTGGGAAGTGAAGTTCACAATTGTCGGGCATTGTGGTACAGCTGCTGGAGGACTGATGGGGTCTACATAGATAAGCAGGGCCGACTCTAGCTTTTTTGCTGCCCCAAGCTGGGCTGGAGCTGAGCCGGGGGGCCAGGCCCGAGCCGGGCTGGACCCAGAGCCGAGCCGCGGGGGCCGGGCCCGAGCCGCTCAGACGGGGCCAGGCTGGAGTTGAGCCAGGAGGCCGGGACGGAGCCGGGCTGGAGCCGAGCCGCGGGGGCCGGGACGGAGCCGAGCTGGGGGGCCGGACACGGGCCGGGCCCGAACCGGGCCGCGGGACCTGGGCTGGAGCCGAGCCAAGTAGGCCGGACCGGCGCCCTGGGGCCGGAGCTGCTAGGGCCGGAGGTGCTTGGCCGGGGCTGGACTGGGCCGCACCGCACTGCGCCTCCCCAAAGCCCTTCTCACACCCCCCACCACCCCAGCTTACCAGGTGCTGCCTGCCCGTCCCTGCTTCTTTTCAGACTTCCCGCGAACCTCTGATTCGCGGGAAGCAGGGGCGGGGTAGGAGCAGGGGGCGGAGCGAGCAGGGGAAGGGAGGAGGGGGAAGTGAGCTGGGGGCGGGGTGGAGAGCTGCGGCGCGGGGCCCTCTTGGCACGGGGCCCAATTCAGCTGAATTGGCTGAATCGGCCTAAAGCTGGCCCCGCCCCCCCGAGCACCGAGCGCCGCGCCGCCCCCCCCCGTCGAGCGCCGCGCCGCCGGAGCCCGCCCCCGCCCCCTGCTGAGCGCCGCCGGAACCCCCCTCCAGCGCCGCGCAGGAGCCCGCCCCCCCCTCCCCCCGCGGAATGCCGCGCCGCGCTCCCTCCGCCGCCCCTTACCAGGCGTCGCCCCAAGCATGTGCTTGGGTGCCTGGAGCCGGCCCTGTAGATAAGGCAATGTCTACATTCACACTGCGTCAACCTCAATACATTGACCAGGGCTGGCTCCAGGCACCAGCTTAGCAAGCAGGTGCTTGCGGCAGCCACTCCGGAGGGGGGCAGCACATCCAGCTATTCGGCGGCAATTCGGCGGAGGGTCCCTCACTCCGCTTGGGGCGGCAAAAACCCTGGAGCCAGCCCTGACCTTGACCATGGCTCAATGCCACTTGGGGAGATGATGTTATTAGATCAGTGTAATGGACAGCTTACATGGAGGGGAGATAAATGTAAGTGTAGACACACACACAACTAGCTCGACAGCAGGGTGGCTTAAATCGACTTAACTTCGTACTGTAGACCAGGCCCAAGACTCAGTGGGGCTAGTTGAAGTCATCACTGTACCCTACCTCACCCCCACCAGGGTCATACCTCAATTACCGACACTGAGGTTAAAAACTACCTATGCCTTGTCTTCACTAGGATTTTACATTGGGATAGCTAACTCAGGTTAGATAACTCTAAAACTACAGGACCTTGTCAGGGCCTTGAGAGAGAAAGGACAAATTCATCTCGTCTCTTGAACAGATAAGGTACTGTATGGCATGCGAATCCTGCCAAAAGAGCTTTTAAAGACATATATGTATTTGACAAAAAGGGTATACCAATCTGACAGTATTAATTAATCTTAATATTTTGTATTTAGGATCTTCCTCTGTTCCCATGGAAATCAATGGGAGTTTTACCTCTGACTTCAATGAAAGATCAGGAGTGGTGCCTTTCATCTAAAAATCTTAAAGCATTAATTAATTGAGTAGACCACAATGGATCAAATCCTGTGAATTTCTTTCTTTTTGTTTTAAATTTAAATAAGTTGACAACATCCAATCTGATTTGCTTTAAATCTGGTACACAGGGCCTAGGCCCTGATCCTAAAAATCCTTACTTATGTAAGTAGTCTCTTCTCCTACGAGCAGTCCCACTAAGGAATTATTCAGGTGAGTTATTCAGATCCTTCAATTTGAATAGGATAAATTTAATCCTAGAGTGATTATTTTTCCTTATTAAGTGACTGATTTATGGCATTTGTAATGAAAATGCCAGGAGAACTTTAGCTGTAAATGTTGCAAATGTTCAAATGTTTCCCATTAGGTCCCTTTGTGCAATGTCATAAAAGGCAAAATTTGGAAAACGGGAGAACACAGCTAGTATATATTCTGCAACAATCAGATAACAAGTAAAATAATCACCACTTATCAACTGAAAGATTCAAGAAGTAAAGGTGCAACTCTGAGATACACTTTAGTGAGGGAAACTGGATTACTACAACGCTTTGTATTTCCTCCCTTTTGGCTGCCTCATTAATACATGAAAAAGCTACTCCTGCAGTGCTCTGATGCTTTCAGCATACTGTGTCCCACACAAAACAATAAATAAACAGAACTTGGATTTTCATATAGGAACCCTAGAGCATATAGTTTTTGCTGGTTTTCATTGGCTAGATCCTAACACAGGGTTAGGCAACCTATGGCATGCGTGCCAAAGGCGGCACACGAGCTGATTTTCAGTGGGTAGACTGCCTGGGTCCTGGCCACGGGTCCAGGGGTTCTGCATTTTATTTTAATTTTAAATGAAGCTTCTTAAACATTTTAAAAACCTTATTTACTTTACATACAACAATAGTTTAGTTATATAATATAGACTTATAGAAAGCGACCTTCTAAAAACATTAAAATGTATTACTGGCACGTGAAACCTTAAATTAGAATGAATAAATGAAGACTCGGCACACCACTTCTGAAAGGTTGCCGACCCCTGCCCTAACTTGACTGAAACAAGAAAGATCAGAGGTAGGATTCTGTGTGTCTGTGCTGGTATTACTCAGGAATCATTCCACAGAAGACAAAAACATTACCCTATATAGCACAGATCCAGCGGAAATGCTCTTGTTTCATCCTAAATGGCATGTGTGTTGTCATGCTGTAAAAGTAGTGGGCCTGCTGAAAAGGACCCGAATAGATGGTTCTGGTCTTGCACTGCCCTAAGGAGTGGCATGGGAATGGTTAATAGAAATTAGAGTATATGATGACTAAACAAATAGAAGCAAATGAAATTAAGGGATTCATCTACTAAGATCACGTTTACAGCACATATTTCTGCTCGCGTAGCTATCTCTGTCAGTGGTGTGAAGAGGAGTGATTCTTGATCGACGCAGCCTCTAGTGTAGATACAGTTATACTGGCACAACTGTGTGTTTGCCAGTTTAGCTTGCTTTGCTCAGGATGACTCCATTTGGCCTGTATAAAATAAGCTGCAAATTGGAGTGTTATGCTGCTAACGTACCTATACTGACAAAGCGCTCCTAGTATAGATATGGCCTAAAGCCTTGTCAACGCTACTGAATTTTACAAAAATATCCCCCTGGTTCTACTCTTACCTCAACTGAACTAGAGTTAGCATTAGTTAGGGTTGCCAAATCTGACTGAAGCTATTCTGGGAGATTTTTCCCCCCAACATGATGTAATATAATTTTCTTAAAATATCCTATTAAAATCTCCTGGATTGCTTTCAATAGTCACTGGGAGATCGATGCCGATTCTGGGAGACTCCAGGCCAATCCTGGAGGCTTGGCAACCCTAGCACCAGTGGAGATCTAGGCTCCCAGAGCCCAGGAGTGCACACATGGCATTGGTGGCTTCTGGTGTTTCCACTGTACAGCTCCCACCAATGCTGATATCAGTTCATCGGAACTAGTGGTAGTATGGTGGGAATCTTCGTAAAATTCCCTACTACAGTCACATTCTAAAGCTTACTCTTTGTTCTTTCAAAGGAGCTCCTACATTCTTTGATTTTGCTGCTACTGACTTAAATGGGAGCAGGATTGGATCCAATGTGCTTCTTGTAAATCAAGGCTTTGAACTGAGAATGATCACTTCTTGGCCTTTTGACTAAGATCAAGTGCAACATCTATTATTATCGGTTTAATGTCTGATGCATCTCTGGCTGGGGATTATGTATTAAATGGGTTTTTGGAACTAGAAGATGGTCTAGCAGCTTGCTCCTTCCTTTCCACAAAGTGTCTCCAGGAACTCCTTGGAGGAAGAAGGAGAGAGAAAGAACTGAGGATGTTCAGTCTGCTTGTTATAATACAGCAACTGGTTTAATGCAGGGATTCCCAAACTACCGTCCTGGGTAGTGCGCTGGTGCATGCAACTGCATTCTCCAGTCAAACTCTTAGTAAATCTTTAACTCCATGTGACTCATGTTGTAAGCTCGTTCCGTGTTATACAAAACTCTGTTTTCCCTATTTGAACACCACAGTTTGCTCTCAACATTTTTTAAAAGTGTAATTTTAGTAAAACTGGTTTCAAAGAGATCTTGAAGCATTTCTTTGAGTGCATATTGCTAGGGATTTCTATCATCACAATTGTTTACATTAAAATTAAAAGGAAATATGTACATTGTTTATTTACAGTGTTATAGTTTATATATATATGTAATAATTAAAATGAATAATTTTCCTCAAGAAGAGTTAATAGTGGGCTGTAGTGCCTATTGCAGCTGCATATGTGGGCCTCAGGGGAAAAAGTTTGGAAACCCCCAGTTTAATGAATATGGAGCAATGAAGAAAGGCACTGCTTTGTATTATATCTTTATATTTTCATTGTTAACTGTCATCCTTATAATAAGAGAACTGATTTCCCAACCACTTTTAACAGTGTCTACACATAGTATCCCTCCTTTCAGCTTCCCTAGACTCATTAAATGAAAGTCATGATTTGTGAGGGATAAGCATGGACACACTATAACCTAAATAAAACAAGAACAGCATTGAGGTTAGGTCCATCCCCAACCAATGGAATATATAAGTGTGTATGTATATGTATATATACATATATATATATATATATGCTTTCACGAAAGTGTACTCACTGCTTGTTTATTTCTTGGTTGTGGAGAATGTAATTCAAAATGAACATATTAGAATATGCTGAAAGTTGTTAGAGGGAAAAAAACAGAATTCAGGACATCTGAGTATTATTTCTATCTCTAATGCTGAATTTGGGTAAATTACTTGGCACCTGTGTCCAGTGTTGCCACCAGCTAGGTCCTTACACATCTGTCATTCCAAACAATCAGGAGCCCCTCTAGGTTCAACATTCTGTCCCTGCTCCCAGGTAAAGCACATGATCTTCTCACAGGTAACATGGGGAAAATAGAAAAGAGATCTACTGCAACACATTGATCCCCCCTGTGGACATGAGACTTAGTGTTCCTCACTCCCTTAAAATGGGATGATAATACTTAGCTCACAGTGTGAAGACTAACTCACTATTTTGTAAAGCACTTTGAAATTAAAGAGCATTATAAAAGAGGTGAGTATTAGGACTTGTCCACACTTGAAAATTAATTTGGATGAAGGTACCACTCTTACTCTGGAATAAGAATGACCAAAAATAGTTATTCAGGGATATTCCAGAATAGTTATTCTGGAACAACGCCATGTAGAAAAGGCTTTATTATACCTCATTACCCTTCCAGAAATTATGTAAAATAATTTGTTTTGCTTGTTTAATTTATACTGTAGGCATTTTTAGACATAAAAAGGTCACAGAGGAGAGAAAGAAAAGGAGTTGTGAATGACATACAAGAACGTGACCCGATGCCCTAACCTTGAGCATAAAATTTCTACAAAAGAGCAGGCTGGCGAGGGCACTGTGTTTGTACAGCGCCAAGCACACACCATTAGCACATAAATAACCATCGGATGCAATATACTGAAAATAACTGTCAGGCAGACAGACACGTGGAGCAACAAATGTCGATGCCACAAAATGCTGCGGAAAACCGAACCAAACCGGCGGGACTTTGGAGCAAGCCCCCAAAGGCTGCCTAGCGTGGCACGGTCCCGAAGGGCATGACCGGTGCCAGAAATGCCCGTGAGAGCGCAGTCACGAGCCCGGCGGAGCGGCGCCCTCCAGCGCACGGCGTCACCCGGCTCGCAGCGGCGGGGCAGAACCCAGCCACCTGGCTTGCAGCAAACTTCGCCGCCGGTCCGCACGCGCTCGCCCTTCGCCCGTCCCCGCGCGCCAGCGGCGCTCCCGGGAGCGTTCCATTCCGCCCTGCGGAGGGGCTGCCCGCCGCCCGGGGAGGTGGGGGGCTCGAGCGCACCCCCTAGGGGCGTGCGGGGGGCGCTGCACCCGGCGGGTCACGTGCGTGTGACAGCCGCTCTCGCTGGCCGCGGCAGCCGCGCCGCAGTTCCACCCGCAGCAGCCGTCTCGAGCGCTCGCCGGAGCCGGATCGCGCGGAGCCCGGGCGCGCTGTGCAGGAGTCACCCCAGGGGTTGCACCGGGCGGGGGTCGGGCTAGACCGAGCCGCGGGGCCCAGGAGCTGCAAGCTGCAGGCGGTGGCGGCCATGGCGGGGCTCCCCTGAAGGAAGCGGCGAGGGAGGAGGAGGAGGAGGAGAGGAGAGGAGAAATCTCTGCATTCCCTCCACCCCATCCCTGCGCGCGGACTCCCCGTCCGCCTCCCTCCTGTATGCACCGCTGAGACCGCGCGAGGACTCTGGCATCCACCGCAAGCCCCCCACGTTCCCCCCTTTTCTGTTGCAAACAAAGAGAAGAGAGAGGAGGGGAGAGAAAATCTCCTTGGCTCGAGTATGGCGGACCGCAGCCTTGAGAGCATGTCCCTGCCTCTGGAGGTGAGAGCCAGGCTGGCTGAGCTGGAGCTGGAATTATCGGAAGGTAAATGATTTGTGATCGTCCCCCTAATTTCCACCCCAGCCTCGCCCGCCGGGAGACCCGAGGGGACCCAGCCCCGGAGCTGTCTGCAGCTCCAAGGTGGTGGGAGCAGTAGGCTAGGAGGAGAACTGGGGAGTGGGGGGAGTGACACTTCAATGGGGGGTTCCCTGGATGGTTGATTGTCTCTACTGCAGTGTGTAACCTCTAGTCCCCAGCTTTGTGTCCTCTTCTCCTGTGTGTATTTTCCATGGTACAATTGTTTCCTGTGAGTGTCAGTTTCTCCTGATATGTGACACAGGCTAAGGAATGGGGGGGGGGAATCCCACAGAACATTGGGTTGATTTTTCCTCTTTCTCCTTGTGACTCTTGATGAGGAATTTGCTGCATTTTCAATTTCTCGGGAAACTGGTTCATTTAATATTTTTTTTGTGGTTGCTTTTATTTTCTCACTAATGCCTGATGGCGCCTGTTGTCTCTTTTTTCCGTGCCCCTTCCCCCCACTACCTTTTTCTGAGGCTGTGTAATTTTTTTTCTGACTGTAAATTCCTCCTCCTCCTCGCTGCCTCTCCTGCCACAGTGCTGGTGGAGATGGAAGAGGGGGCTTTGGCAGCAGGATTTGCTGCTCCAGTGTTGCATGTTTTATTACGGAAGATGGAAAAATCTTAAGGGCTGGGCTTGCAGGGATTCCTGTCCTGCCAAGAAAATGCAGTATTACAAAAATCTGCTATGTACTTTGTTACAAAACCTATTTGAATATATCCAGGGACTGGCGGTAAAGTCCATGCAGTTGAGTCAACATTTAAATCAGTTGCAACAAAATAATAATGTATAGGAAGGTTTATTAAAAAAACAGGTTAATTATTTCTTTAGGGGAAACAAGGATTTTACATTAAAAATGTTGAAACGACTTTTCTGTTTAATTGCGAGCTTGGGATCATTCTCCGGTTTGGTCTGTTTGGATGCTCCACGGATTCCCTGGATGGGAAAGATGTCAGTGTAATTCTCATATTATTATTGTTCCTCTGATTTGGAGGATAAGCTGAAGAGACTAAACCCTCCACCCAGCGTGTCTCTCGCTTCACATTTTGATGTGTGTCAGATTGGGTTAAGTAACGAGATGTTCCGAATGATTATTTTGTATCAGGATTACTTATTGGTTGGCTACTAACGAGTTCATGTGTTCAAATGTCACACTAAATCTATAATTTGTATCTAATATATTCCTCTCTGGGGAAAAGAGTGAGACTATTTCTATATCATAACGCTAGAGTTTGCTGTGTCCAGGAGTAAAATTCTGCTGATGGTTGGTTGGTCCCTCTCTCTTATCAAAGACAATTAACGTTCATCCACCTCTGAAAGGCTGTTAGAATGACGCTTAACACAAGGGGGAAAAATAACCCAGCATGTCCCAAATTAGTCGTTGGAATAGCTCAATATATCTAACTTCATTTTTTGTAACGGTTTTAGAAGGGCTTGTTGCCAGAATGTAAAATGCACTCATGCCAATTTCCACAGCAGGGAGGAGCTGATGTTGACATTGTATTTTCCTTTTAACGCTTTCAGGGTGAAGAGGAGAATGAGCTACTGGGATTGCTTGTGGCTCTGTGCATTGCTCTGAGTCCTGTAGCTTTTTTCAGTGCCCTGAAATCTTGAAATAAAGGAGACTAAAAAGCGAGACTGTCTTATTGCAACCTACTGTGCATTGATTGGCCCTTATCTGTGCTAATAGGGCCAGGAAAAGTGGACTGTTTATACTAGAGTATGCCTGATACCCAGCATTCTGCTGCAAGTAGAGATGCTGTTGAGTTCATATACAGTACGATCTATATATCAACAGTATAGTAATGAAAACAAATTTAATATATACTGTATTTTCAGCATGCTATAATCAATCTGAATATAGCTTCCCTATGAATGATATATTTCTATGGTAAAGAACACAGCATAATCCAGTAATGTATTGAGGAAGTAGGATCTGGTTAGCCATTAGACATTTGTACACACATTAGTTCAGCTTCATCCCTGGTGTAATTATTTACTTCATTGGAGTTCCGGCAGGTGTGAACTTAGCCCACTAACAATATCTCTTTCTTTGTGCCACTGCACCCAACTCCTAGTGGACAGTATGGCCAGTGTCTTCAAAACATTGGCACCTATATTTTGGAACTCTAAATATGTGAATGGTTTAATATTTTTTGGGGGGGAGAGGGGAGACCGAGCACCATTGAAGTGACTTCACTTAAATGAGTGGTCTAAATGAAGTAAATCTAATGATGATTGCAGGTGCTCAGCACCTCTGAAAATTAAGCCACTCATTTGTTAACTTTAGGCATCGACATTTGAAATTTTTGGCCTATGCCCATAATTTCCCAAGATAGATCTATCTCTACCTACAATATGATCACTAATTTTAGAAGCTGAAGTTGTAGATATCTAAGATTGGTAATGTGCTTTTCGCGCTAGCACAGTATTTTAAATGGTTTTCAGAGCAATTTTGCATTGCTAGGCCCTGATCCGACAAACATTTGTAGGTACTTAATTTTGCTACTTTGAACAGTTCCATTGAAATCAATGGCACTGGTCACAATAGTAAAGTTAAGCATATGCATCATATGCTTGCAGGATCAGGGTCTTGGTATGTGTTGGAGTTATGATATGCTAGTGTGTCTGTATATTAAGGCCCAGTTTCAGGAAACTCAGGAGAGCAAACAGATTCAAGAAAGCACTTAAGCACTTGCAGAAAGTTATGCATGTTCTTAAGTCCTATGAAAGTTAATGGGACTTAGAGATTATCTTAATTTAAAGCATTTGCTTCCTGAATGAGGGCTTACGGAAGAAAACCATTGTAGAGATGTTGATTGTGGTGAAATGATTTATTGCATTGCTTATGCTTATATATTTTAGTGTGTCTGTCCAGCAACACCGTGTTGACACATCCACAAGCTACTGAGCTATCCCTCCCCCCATCCACAAGCTGTGTGTCTTATAACTGTAAGTTGTACCAGTGCATTCTGGGACTCCTGGTGCATCTGTCCCATAGTGCAAAACACACTTGTGGGCACCAGAAGCTTTTGGGCAACTTCCAGATGAAAATTGCTGCATTTTGGAAAGGAGTGAGCCATTGATTGATTGTTTGTGGTTTCTTATTCTAGAGCTAAATACTTCTCAGGTGTTGTAATCAGCTTGTACAAATGATGGGCTCAATCCTGCAAGTATTTATGCATGTGCAGAACTTCTTAGGTATTAGTAGTCTCACTGGAGAGCAGTGCTGTGTCACAGGCACACAAGACACTGTATGGATCTTACAACCTCAGTGTCTTTCAGCTTGTTTTTTTGCAGTGGCGGGGGGCAGCAATATATTTTCACTTACAAAGAGATTCTGATCTTCTTGCTCAAGCTGAGTAGTGCCTGACTTCATGCAAAATCTCATTGAATTCAGTGGTCAGGGTAACCACACTACTTGCCAGGTAACCACACAACCTGCCCCATAATCAGTTAGGGTATGATGTGACGTGTATGGGACAAGGTAAGGTAGTGTCCTATGATTTTTGTCCAAATCTTGAGGCTGACTTGTATTGCTTTGTGAGGAGGAGATGTACATTCTGAAAGTGTTGAATTTGTAGGGCTCATGTTGTGATTGTCAGGGAAGACTGACCAAACTTCTGCAGCAATCCTTGTCTACATTTCCACTGGTGACAGGCTTACCTCTGGTGAAGTCTGAAAATGATTATTTTTTAAAAAAATACAATTGTTAAAGGGTTTTAAAATGTAGTATGAGTGTAAATTCAGTTAACCATTTTCAGATCATGTTACTTTTCTTAATATGATTTAAAAGTTGGTGTGGCCAGAGTCTCAAGAACCTAAGCAAAAACCTGCAAAAACCTTATAGTGTATGTCTTCAGTCTAAATCCATGTGAGTTGGTGAAATATGTATGTGTGTACTGTAAATTCATCACTTGAGGAGTAAAGTCCACTTTTATGTTAAGTGTTGAGGTGTAATTTTATGTTCAGTTTAAGGCATTAGTATATACTTTACCATGAAGTTTTCCTTTAATGTTGGAGCAGGGAGAAATGTTACAATGTAGCTCTGAAAATCTAGAAATGCAAAACAATAGTTTGTGAAGGTGTTTTAGGTAAGTAGTGGGTCTTCTATCATCCAGTTCAATATTCTCTAAGATGTTTGGCATTTGTATGAGTGTGTGTGCATGTACACTGGCAGATTACTTGCTTGCTCTGAAGCTCTGTAGTAGTTTCCACTGTTTGTACTGGTGCTTGCATAGCTGATGAACTGTAGCTCTTCTGGGCTGATGCAATCAGCATCTCACTTCACAGTATAGTTCTTTAAGGCTGTTTGCAATTTTATGAGCCTTTAGTTTTCTAACCCTGTATAATTTTTTTACTGGATGGAATTAGATGAATCATCTTATTTTCTACTAACTGAACATCTGATGTAATAGTAATAAAAGTGTTTTTTGTAAATGTCTTTGCATTAGAAAATATCAAAATTAAAAGACTCATCCATTTCTTTCTTTCTTACCAATTAGTAAGATTTGCTGTAGAAATACTTCTTTCTTTTTTTGTCTTAATTTAAGGATACACAAGATTACATTGCCCTTTAAATTACTTTCTGATCCTAAATTAATTGGGAAAAGATGCTTTACATTTCTTCCATTATTTTATCCAAGTGTCCGATAACATTGTAGAAACACTTAAGGAATCACAGATGCCATATGGAAAACGTGAAAGACATCCTGTTCAGAAATTATTCTCACTGTATGCTGTATATGTTAATTTCTTTCCTCTTTCATTTTAAGAATATGAGGCATAGAGTTTTTTGTGTATGAACCTTTCCCAAAAGAATATTTTTCATAAAATGTCAGCAGAGGGTCTGGACACACATTCAGCTAATTAATTTGGCCCTCAGTTTTAGTTATGTCCATTGGCCCCATTATGTGCATTCATGTTTGGATTTATTGCGTTGTTGTTTGGCCCAGGTTGCAAATTAATTTATTGGTTCTAGGGCTCTGTGTGCCCCACCCCCATCTCTTCTTTTTGTGTCTGTTACTATGCAGTGTTTCCTTCAGGATGGGAAAGCAAGGGCCTCATACACTACTAGAATCATACAGTCAGCAAAAATACAAGTGCTTTCAGAAGGGAGATGTAGCTGGCAGGGTCTACCCTGGAAACTAAAAGCAGCAAACCTGCATGTCTGGATATACTCATCGGGTTGGGGCCGGGGAACTTTAGTTCCTATAGTTAGTACTTAAGCGTGATGTTAGCCAGCTGACCCTGTACCAGCATAGCAGGGTTAAGACTGTGGAAACCTGAATAACTACCATACCTGTATGAATCTGGGGACACGGTAATGCTTTTGCTTTAATTCATTCTTCAACAGATGATACTCTAGCAAATGGGTACAACCAACCTGTCCAGTGGGATCTAAAGAAACTTTTTTTTCCTTTAAGGTGAAGCTCTTGTCATCAGTTGTGCTGGACGGTGCCCTGGTTTGAGAGCGAGAGCAAGAGAGCTGATTGATTGTTTTATAAATGCAGCCAGATTTGCTCATGAGTTAATGCTTTCATTTAAAGCAAGGGAATCAGAGCTTTAATATTTGCTACATTTGATGTTATTTGACTTTGCTCTGATATCTGAACTCAAGACCTTTAGTGGATGTTGATGCATCGCAAGGATTTCCTAATGGCGCTAGTGTGCCTTGGCTACTCATTTATTTGAAATGCATTTTAATGTCTTGTAAAACATACTATGCATATTCCAAGGATTTCCCCAAAACAGCTCTCCTGAAAGTATGCTGTAAATACACCATTATTTGAGGTTGCTATTGAGCAATGTTTATGGCGAAGCATTACACTTGATAGATCATTCAGATGATCAGTATTGTGTTACACAACTTTGCTTCTCTTCTCAAGGACGTGTGAAAATTGCCTCAGGGGCATCAGTTTTGTTGGTAAAGCAGCTAGCCAGCAATTTATTTATAACAGGAATAAATGGAGTGAGGGTCTGGCCTTTCTGACACTACATGTTGCCTATCTCTTGTTCTACTGCACAGTCCAGCGGGTAAAAACCTAATATTACTTTCCCTTGCCAAACTATACAACTTCATGTATATTGTTATTCAAAATAAATAGGTATATCTCCACATTTAGTTATCTCATAGAACTGGAAGGGACCCTGAAAGGTCATTGAGTCTAGCCCCCTGCCTTCACTAGCAGGACCAAGTACTGATTTTTGTCCTAGATCCCTAAGTGGCCCCCTCAAGGATTGAGCTCACAATCCTGGGTTTAGCAGGCCAATGCTCAAACCACTGAGCTATCCTTCCCCCCCCCACTATATGATACCTTTATGCTATAAGAAGATAGTCTAGTCCACATCTAAGAATATTCTTCCACATTTTGGAGTGTGCTGTCACATTTAGATTCAAACAATCTTTACCCCGGTAACTCCATTTACTCCTTCATATAAAGGGAAGCACAGATTAAACTTCCCTTTAATTATTTTCAGAAAAATGATTATTAAAAAAATCTCATTCTATATATAAATCAGGTATAATGGGAATGGAGAGCAGTAGAAAGATAAGTGTCTCTCCAAAGGGGAGAGAGGGAGGTAGGCCTAGTCTACACATACAAATTAGATTGAGTTAGCTACATTGCTCAGGGCTGTGAAGTTTCACAGTGAGTGCTGTAGTTTGGTTGACCTAACCCCAATGTAGAGCACAGCTGAGTTTAGAGCTTCCGCTGACCTAGCTACCACCTCTGGGAGAAGTGGATTATCTACATCAATGGAAAAACCCCTTCTGTGGTTGTAGGAAGTGTCTGCGCTACAGTGGCACACTTGTAGTGTAGACATAGCCAAAGAATCCTAAATGTACTGTATCCCTTCTGTACTTAAAATCCACTGACTTAATAAGTTTTATAAGAGGATATTTGTATAAAGCATCAAGCAGGACTTTTTTTTTTTTTTTTTTAAATAACTGCATTAATTCTTCAACAACTGTCAGACAAGATGACTCACTGCTGTATAAGAATTCACCACAGTACATAGCAGATTTGACATAAACTCTTAATCCTTGTGAAATTTTGCATGTTTATTTCCCACCTCCTCTGTGGGTGAGCTCTTGTCTATGCTGAAGTCCTGATGATCCCACTCTGCCCCCCTTCCTAAAGACCAGTTTTGGTGTCCCCAGTCATCTAGCTGAGGACGGGATGTGGCCCACTGTCCAGAGCTCATTAATAGTGTTCTGTAACTGTCTAGAAAGGTCACTCTTGTAATGTTTCCTTTCTTTCCTCAACTCATGAGGCTGAGATTGGTGCATTTCCAGTCCCCTGCTGTCCTGTGCAGTGTTTATTTCTGTCTCTTTCTTATGTTATTAAAGTAAGTATATGCTGAAAATTTTAGTCTTGGTTTCACATAATACCTCTTGAGTTGGTGATGCAAATCAGAGAATTGCTTATTTTAGGGTTGTGCAACTCAGTCAAAGGAGTTTTACAGTAATGTTAACTAGAGCTTCTAATTGCTTGATCAAGTTTTCAGTACCACTACTAAGTACATCCTTAAAAAACTATGAAATAGATTGGGGCACATTATCCTCTGCTGCAGTAAAGCACAGAGGGGCAACTCATCTTGAGGAATTCCCTGCAAATTGTTCCCTGAGGCAAGAGGTGCTTGGAAGGCCACAACATTAAGAGGATCTATGTTGCTTTGAACTGGAGTCTCCTGAGGCTTCTCAGTAGTAGCTGTTGAGGAGACCCAGAAGGAGTTAATGCAGTTCTAAGTACAAATGGGAGAATTTTAGACGGGGAGGTTTGCAGAGAATGGTGCTGAAGCATGGCCAGTTCTTGATTCCTAATCTTCTTTCTCTTCCCTTAAGCCTGGTGGAGTTCTAGCAGAGCGACTTCTGCAGGATGCGAGGGGGGATGGGAGGAGTGTGCCATGGAGATGGCACTCCTGCACCCCCTTTTTGCAAGGGCAGTGAGAGAACTAGGCCATCTAGGAAGCAATACTTGAGTTGCTTGATTTGGTCAACACTTAGATCACGTATATACAATAATATAGTTACCATAACTTTCATACATTGGTGTCTAAATCCGGATACACTGATCAACAGTAAGTATCCAGGTGTGGAACTGGGCACCCAAATGTACAGTAAAATTTTAAAATTAGGCCCTATGTGTTAACTGCTTGCAGGGACTTTTTTTTTTTTTTTTTTAAATCATCCTACCTTGGGCAGTTTGAGTAAAGCCAACAAGAAAGCTGACTACCAGAGCGATTCTAACATGAAAAGAAAGAGCCATTGTGAAGAGTTATTGTATGTTACTAGTGCTAATAATCAAGGGTTAGCTGAAAAGTGCAGAAATTATTCCTAGGGATGATAGACTACACGATGTTTCATTTCTAGAAAGCAGTATCAAGTATGGGTCTACTCTTGGGGCTTGTGGGGCCATGAATGCAGATATTTGTATGACTGAATAGGTAGGACAGTAGCTAAGGAGGGAAAGAAGGGAAAATTAAAATAGTGGTTGTTCTGAAACATAAATAAAACTGTAATATGAGGATCTCTGTCTGGTCCTGTTGCAATATATATGTCTTGTGACTTGCTATCTGGAGTCAGACAACATATTATACCTGATCTAAGTTAATGACATCAGACATTTCTTTTTTCAAACGTATTTTGACTACGTATGTAAATCAAAACTAAAAATATTAACAGATCCATCCAGTTTCTTATATTAAAAGGAAAATTTTTGTGAAAAATGTGTCCCCTTTCTTTGGTTGAAAGAATTGGAATTCAGAAAGTTTTCAGCCAGTTCCACTGGAAATGTCAAAGTGTTGGTAATGGAACACTGTGTTTTACTTCTAGATCACTGGCTCTAAGGCTGCCTAGACTGGCAGAGGTTGAAAGTTTTTGGTTGGCTTTATGACCCGTGTGAAGTAAATTGACAGTCTTGTTCCTAGTGCACAGATGTCCACACCACAGAAAACAACTTTGTTGCTAGGATCTTTTTATTTAGCAATCCCTGCAGAAAGCCCAAGACTGAATGCACATAGCAGCTGAACTATCTTTTCATTGCCAAAAGTGGCCCTTTTAGGTTAAAGATGCAGTACGTTGGCAGGATGATGTGAGGAAGTTTTCACTTCTCTTGTCTATTTTGTACCTGTTTAGTGACCAAATGGAGGAAATTGGTCTTGAGGAATATAAATCTGGTATGTGTATTAGCACAAATTCACTTAATGTTTTTGAAAAGATTAAAAAATCATATAATTGTTACAGCTTTTTCATAACTCTGTCTACTTTCTAACTACACTTACATAAGTAATATTTCAGTTTCAAGTTTTAGACCTTGAAATCACAGCAAATAATTAATAGTTTAACACCTTTTTCTGACCATGAGTTTGTGAAACACATTGATTCACAATTCAGATTCCACTTAAAGATATTGTGCATGGATCAACAATTTTCATGGCTATTGCTCATTATTTTCTTGATACGCTGATGTTTCATTCTCCCACTATTGTCTTCAAGCTAGACTGCCACACTGTCGTCATTGCAAGCAAATCCGAGGAAAATTGGGATCTTATACGCTCTCTTTTCCCCTTGCTGAGTGGAATGTGATTCAGATAAATAGCTAATATTTTGATGAAGCGTCTGCACAAATAAAACCAGACTGCACTGTGGTGACATGTGAGCAGTTCCATTTCGCTAAAGAATCTTAAAATGAAAATTGCAATTCAAATGCTGTTATAGCTGTCTTTTAACAGATGTCTGAGGATGAACAAACAGCACTTATCTAGTGAAATGGCAAAATGCAGAGACTTAGGGATCTATCTTGCTACCATTGACATCAATGGCAAAACTTCCATTGATTTCTAAGGGGGCAGGAGTAGCTCCTTATTCTATACAACATGATTAAATAGACTGAAGATGTAAACAAACCATTGCAAAATGCACACACCTTTTTTTGAGTGTGAAAATCTAGGGGTTAGCTTTATTTCCTTGGAGGCAGAAAAATATATTACATTGCTGGGCTGTTGGAGTGAATCTTAGTGCTAAGTGATAAAATAACAGATTGGCAACATTTTTAATTGGCTCAGTGTTATAATAGAGTAGGTTGGTTTGTTGTGAGGAGCAGCAACAAAAGTGGTTAGCAGGAATTTTATTCCCTCATTTTATTGTGGTATAAAATTGTATTGGAACTTATGTTTCTACTGAAGATATGTTTGATCTCTCTGTGTGTCAACTACAAGCCTGAAGAGTTGGTGTCTGTGTGTCATATCTGCACCATGAAATTCTCTCCAGTTTTGCATAAAAGTGGTGCAGTAGTTTGAGAGTAAGACTCTTACTACGGTTGTCAGAAGTCCTGGGTTCAAGTGTTGTATGTCTGCTTTAATTGGAAGCTGCACTCTATTTTGGAAAGTGTTTACTCAGAAAAGAAGTTTGGAGTCACGGTGGATAACCAGCTTAACGCTGACTGCCTGTGTTATGTGGCCAAGAGATCAAATGCAATCTTTGGATGTATAATCAAGGGAATACTGAGAAGAAATAGGGAGGTGTTATGATCTCTTTATACAACCTTAGTGAGAGCGTTACTGGTACTGTGTCCGATTCTGATGTCCATACTTTAAGAAGGATTTTGGCAAATTGAAAATGGTTCAGAAAAGAGCTACAAGAATAAAGAAAGGCCTGGAAAACCTGCTTTACAGGGTACGTCTATGCTGAAATAAAAGATGGGGGTGCCAGAGGCCCAAAACTGCTCCAGAGCAGTTTTACAGCCTCACAGTCTATGCCCCAGGAGCCCAAGTTAGCTGACCTGGGACAGCTGTGGGGGTTTAATGGCTGTATAGACATACCCACAATGAGAAACCAAAGAAGCTCAATCTATTTAGCTTAACAAAGAAAAGGTTAAGAGGTGACTTTATGTACTAAGAGTAACATATTTGGGGGAAAGATTTCTGATAGGAGAGGGCTCATTTACCTAGAAGACAAAGGCTAACGAGAGCTAGTAGCTGGAAGCTGAAGCTAGACTTATTCAGATTAGAAATAAGGCACACATTTTTAATAGGGTAATTAACCATTGAAGCAACATACCTAGGGATGTGATGGATTCTCCGTCACTTTAAATCTGTAAATCAAGACTTGATGTCTTTTCTAAAAGATATACTGTAGCTCAACCAGAAGTAATGGGCTTGACGCAGGAATCACTTGTTGAAATTCTCTGACCTGTTTTATCCAGAAGGTCAGACCATATGGTCATAATGGGTGGTTCTGGCCTTAAAATCTATGAATATATGAATAAAAGTCCCAGCACAAAAGTACCTTGATGTCTCCCTTCCCCTCCCATCTTGTGGAATCTGTTTTAAAATTTGAAAAGACACAAACCTTCATACATTTTTAATTTATCAAAGTATCTTTTTAAAAACAACCTGCTGCCCCTCAAATTGGGGTTAGGTGACATTTACATTTTTTTGTCAAGTGTTATGAGTGGTATAGTTCATATCCATGTCCTCTTGGTAATTTTAAATACTGGTATTACAGCTGAGTGCTTAAGGTTTTACTGGTTCTTGCTAGTTTACAAATGATCAGTTAATATCTATATGCAATAACTTTATGATGCGGATACAGATTTTTTTTTAAATATCTATACGCTCTACAGGTTGACAGGATATTAAATACAGTTGGGTCAATAATATGGATTTCAAAAACACCCTTAGTACGTACTTACCCTATAGATCAGGGTTCGGCGACCTTTGGCATGTGGCCCATCAGGGAAATCTGCTGGTGGGCCGGGCAGGTTTGTTTATCTGCAGCGTCTGCAGGTTTGGCCGATGGCAGCTCCCACTGGCTGCAGTTTGCGTTCCATGCCAATGGGGGCTGCGGGAAGTGGCGTGGGCCGAGGGATGTGCTGGCCGCTGCTTCCCCCATTGGCCTGGAACAGCGACCCGCAGCCAGTGGGAGCTGTGATCGGCCAAACCTGCAGACACAGCAGGTAAGCAAACTGCCCTGGCCTGCCAGCAGATTTCCCTGACGGGCCGTGTGCCAAAGGTTGATGATCCTGCTATGTATTGTAATGACCAATTCAGAAAAAGAACTAGATAAATTCATGAAGGATAGGTCCATCAATGGCTATTAGCCAGGATGGGCAGGGATGGTGTCCCTAGTCTCTGTTTGCCAGAAGCTGGGAATGGGCAACAAGGAATGGATTACTTGATTACCTGTTCTGCTCATTCCCTCTGGGGCACCCGGCAGTGGCCACTGTCGGAAGACAGGATACTGGGCTAGATGGACCTTTGATCTGACCCAGTATGGCCATTCTTGTATTCTTATGACTACTATATAGCCTATAAGTATCAGGTCAATAATATGGATTTTAAAAGCTTCCTATGTGTGGGTCAATAACCCACTTTTTAAATGGGAAATTATTCTTTTAAATAACCCGGTGAAAGAACCCAATTCTAAGATTGAAAATCCATCCTTAATATGCCCTATTATGCCTGAATATAGACGTGAGTTAAGATCAGAGTGTGTTATATAGTGTGCTGAAATATCTTGGCACAAGGGGCAAGTACACACTTTGGTGTGTTTGCTTTGGTCCCATTTAAATCAAAATGTTTGTTTTTTCTGGTTAACTGAATATATATATATATGGATTTTGGTTTTTTCCCTTCCCCTTGGAGTTTTGAATTTGGTTTTTAACTGTGTCAGCATAAGTGGCTACAATGCATCCTGTATTTCTACATTCTCCGTATACTAATTTGGAAATGGTGAGTGGCTCTTTCCTACTCCATGCTAAAAGCAGCAGCACAACCAGTTCTCATCAAAAGACTTTTGGCACTGCTCAGAATCGCTTTTCTTTGCTCTGATGTCTTTTCTTTTGCCTCACTAGACAGTCTCAACAACTCATATTTGTTCCTCTGCTTTCTGACAACGAGTGAAGGGTAGGAAAGATACTGGTAGCATATTTCTCCCTTCAGACTGCCATCATGGGTTCCGTGAATGCTATGTATTTGCGTTGATGCAGCTGCTTACCCTGAGTAGGAGACAACTTGTCCCACGGGCCTCCCCCACACGCAGGCCTCCCAGGTGACCTGAGACAACCACTTGGGGAGAAGAGAGTACAAGTGAAGAACAGTCCATTCCTTCTAAGCAGCATAGAGGTCCATACACACAGAGAAAATGCAATCTTTCAGTAACAGTCAGAGAGGTAAGAAATGTGAACTTGCCTAGCATGGAGTCTCCCTTTTCTACTCAATCACGTTGTAGCCTTAGCTAGCAGTGCTCGTCAACCATGCTTAGTAGGAGGCCACGGTTATGCTTTGGTGGGTCTGCTACACCACCTTCAGCTTTGGTAAGACGTAGTAGTACTGGGCTCCAGTCCACAGGGGAGGAAGTGAGCTTGAGCAAGTTGGTTGGACTCTGGTGATTGAAAGGGAGCAGGGAGGGGGAAAGAGATCTCTTAACCCAAAAGAGAGCACAACACTGTCAAAGGAAAACTTCCCCATATTCCAGTTTTGAAGTGCCAAATCCTAAAGAGGTAGCTAGAAATTTTAGAGCAAAGAAACACCCTCTGTTCACTAACTTGCTCCCTAACAGCTTTCTCCTGAAAGTATACCCCCATGCTGCTCAGTTTGTTCCTCCTTTATAACAGAAGCTAGCAGAGAAAAGTGGCCTTTTTTTCTGTCCAGTGCCAGTCTCCTCATCTGCCTCACTGGGAGGTAGATTAACCTTAACTTTCCCCTTCCTGTGTGATATGGAATATAATTACTGGAAAGGATAAGGAATATTCAGTATGGTCTGCTTTTTAGAGTAGGAGTATGGGGAGCAGAACTTGTGGATTCTTTTTTTAGCTCTAGAACTGAATACCCTTGACTTTAAGTCTCAGTTGCCCAAATGGGTATAATGATACCTACCTCACAGGGCATTAATTAATTAAACATTAATGTTTGAATACCGGTTTGGGATCCTCGACTGTTAGGTGTTGTATAAATGGCTGTTTTAAAACTCCATCACAGAAATGCTCATAGTTCTTCTTGGGAGCACAATACATTATCACCGAGAGTTCTGCAGAGCTATAGGAATCAAATGCAAAAGTTCCCAAATACTTGCATGGCCCTTAGTTCACCTGGGCAAGAATTTCAGTACTGCCATCCCCTCCGCTTCCCTCCCCTAAAGGAACAATTTGAAGCATGAAGTCAAGTGATTAGAAAACAAAGGATGAAATAAGAAGCTTCTCAGGGGCTTAAATACATGTCTGGAGGGAAGACATAAAACGGTGAGGTTTACTAGTGTTTTGCCAAAAGATGATGTTCCCCTGGCCGTTCCTCTACTCCCAGGATGAGATTCTGTTTGCACAGAAATAAATGGAAAAACTCACATTGACTTCAGTAATGCCCAGGATTTTACTCCTAGTGTTTGATGCACTTCCTCTTAAAGTAAAGACCAAGTATGACTAGAAACGTTAATACAGGTACTAGTCTCCTCTCTTCCCGATGTGTCTCAGTAATTTTTGATGCTAACATAACATCTTACAATTTCAAATCTCTACTGAGGTGGAACAAGAGCTAAAATCTACTCAGAGTGGGAAAACAATTAGAAAAAACACAATAGGGTTCAGACTCATGACTGGGATTCTGAAGTGCAAACACAATGCAAATAATAATAATCATCCTGTTTTGTTTTTGGAACCTTAAATGTAATAGGGAAACTCATAGGGAATGCTTAATAAAAATAATTCAATATCCGTCTGCTCAAGATGAATAGAGGTCAGAAAAGTCCTATGGCACTCCTGTCATTCTCTAAAAGGAAATACATGGACTGAGATTTGCCTGACTGCTTTTGAGGTCTGCCATTTGGCAGAGAGAAAGTAGCCTCTGCTGGAAAACCTAGGCAGAGATGAACAGGTGGTTCTCTTGCTTTTATTGCTTCACCTAGTTGTTTTCAGTATGGTCTCTGATCACAGGGGATCCATTCTAAAGGATTACTGGATAATTATAGGATGACAGATCATTACTGTTTGTAATAACATATACCGGAAGCAAGAGAGGCATCCTTCACAGATGCATTTTTTGGTCTCATGAATGAGATTCCTGTGTTGTCTGCCTTCCCATCAGTTTTCTTAATCAACAAACTACTGTGTAAGACAAAGGAGGAGATTATTCGGGTTTATTCCCCTTTTGCCAGACTGTAGCTGTCACTGTGGTCTTTTTTTTTCATGCAGTGCTTGCCAAACTGATACCTTGGAGACTGAAGTCTTCTGTGCTTAAGGAGACTTAACAGAAGTTCATGCTTTTGAGCAACCAACTACATGAAATTGGAGTATTATATAAACCTGCTGAAGTGCAAATGTTCTGATAATCATACTTGCTGCCTGTCTTTTGTTGTATTGCCACTTATCTTCAGACTAAAGATGTATTATGCACATTTAGGGCCAAAATCTGGTATCTTTACTCATATTGAATAGTACGTACCCCTATACTTGATGTCAATGCGTTGTGGAGTAAGATGCTACTTAATATGTGTACAGGACGGAGAATCTGGCCCTTGGAAAATAAAGAGCTTAATATACTTCAGTTAAAAATATAGCTTTGTGGATCAGGATTCCATCCAGCATTTTTTTTGTTGGTCTGAAGACCACCCCAAAAATATGCCATTTGTAGTCTATAATTAAAAAAGGAACATCTTGCAAAGAGCAGTTAATGCTTTATAGATGATGAAAGCTATCTGAATTGTTCAAGCATAAAGCACCGATTATAAACCATATCTTCAGATCATCTTTGCATATTTATGAATGCACCTGTTATATAAGCAGTGAAAAATGCTCAAATTCATCCTGTCCTAGGCCCCAGTTATCAGAGTGAAGAAAAACAAGATCATTTGTCAGTTGAAGTATTCTAAATCCAAAGCTGTGCCTTATCTGCATAATAACCTAATGCTAGAGAAAGATACCATTTGCTTTTAGTAGGACTATATTCATGTGATTGTTTGTGGCTGAATTGCTGCACTGAGTTCTGTGTAAAGATTCCCCCCTCATTTTGCATAATATCGCAGTAATACAAATCAGCTCCAGCATATTGAGGTAGATTTTTTACAAATATAAAAAATCTAAGGGCCAGATCTTCAGTTGGCGTAAACATCATAGTTTCAATGGCTTCAATGGATCAATGCCAGCTGAGGAACTTGCCGTAACTATAGCTTCTTTACTTATATCGTATATGTATTCCTAGACCAGTGGTTCCCAAACTTGTTCCGCCGCTTGTGGAGGGAAAGCCCCTGGCGGGCTGGGCCAGTTTGTTTACCTGCCGTGTCTGCAAGTTTGGCCGATTGCGGCTCCCAGTGGCTGCAGTTCGCTGCTCCAGGCCAATGGGAGCTGCTGGAAGCAGTGCGGGCCGAGGGACATATTGGCTGCCGCTTCCAACAGCTCCCATTGGCCTGGAGCAGCGAACTGTGGCCACTGGGAGCCGCGATCGGCCGAACTTGCAGACGTGGCAGATTAACAAACCGGCCCGGCCCACCAGGGGCTTTCCCTGCACAAGCGGCGGAACAAGTTTGGGAACCACTGGCCTAGATGTTTTGATCCAGATTCAGAGGTGAGGCTAGATGAAGTGTAACTGGTGTAAACTACTTCTTTTTTCCTCCTCCGTGTGTATATTTTGTCACCTGAGACTTACTGATCCTGAAAGTAGCTGCACAGTGGGGCTCCATGCAAGTTCAGGAGTCTGCACTAGCCTTTCACTTTGCAGTATGGGGGCTAAGACTCACACCCACTTACTGACATGTAACTCGCACCACTGAACTCTTTACACATCACTTTTGGATTCAGTCCTATGAGTGTAATACAAGATTATATTCTTTTTCATTCAAAGTGCTGTTCTTAGCTATGTTTCCCTATATTTCCCTTCCTTCCTAAACAACAAACTGCTATTTAGCTGGGAGCATCCTTGGTGGGGGTGATGCACTAAAAACAATGCGTCACTTCATCTCTTTAGAAGGAATAAAAATTCACTTCTATGACGTGTCTAGTGTCTTATCATAGATATAACACTGCAGTCATTTGGTCCCTATCTCAGATCTCTTGCAGTACTGGAACTTAAATTTGGCTTTAAATTATGCCATGTACAGTAATAACTAGCAAAATATATAATAGAATAATATGCACACAATATATGCATTCAAGCAGATGTTTGAATTTGAAAACAGTTTTACTTAAAATAATAGCTATTGATTTTGTATATAAAACTTTACATCTTGCATGAATGATTTGGACTGAGGTGGTGGTGAGAATTACTGATGGTGATTTGAATGCTACGGGCCTTATACTCCTGTCACTTACACCGGTTCAACTTCATTGACTTCAGTTGAGTTATTTCTGAATTACACTGGTGTCAGAGAAGTATTGGGCCAATTTATATTTTAGGAAGAATATTTCCAGCCATTCTAACTGCAGCAAGTGGGTAAGTAGTACTGAATATTGTTTAAAATCAATTTATTTGATTGATTAGACATAAAAGGTAATTTCAGGTATGGAAAATGTCTTGAATTTTGATGAGCTCTTTTTATTACTCTTGTTCAAATCGGTATTGAGATTTGTGTCCAGCTATAATCCTGCACTTCCATATCTTTTCACTGTTTTGGACCATTAAAGCAATAATGAATCATCCTGAATAAACAGGAAACTGTCATCAAACACTTTTGGTATAGTTGAACCATACAGGATCCCACTGTCCTGAGCACTGTTAGATCACTTTGAACCTCTGTTGAACGTTTAGCTTCTGCTACTTGTTTCTCAGCTCTCCAGGCCTCGGATTGCTTCTGTAAGGAGGAAAGTCCAGAGTAGCTGTATTGTATTTTAGGGTACAGGTAAGACCTTTCAATATAGTCACAGAGCTTCCATATCCAGATGCTCTCCTGACTATTCAAACAATGAGTAACTGGACACCGCTTTTAGCAAATGAAGGGTATGTAGACTATGACCCTGGTTCAGCAAAGCATTTAAGCATGTGCTTAAATCCCGATTTCACTAGTTAAGATTAAGTCCGATTGTTGCAGATAGTGGAAACAAATTAGTCTCCTGGAAACGAGAACCAAATCTTTGGTATTTTCATTGCTTGGTTAATAAGAGAAGCCAGTGTTAATCAAAGGATCAAAACTCTTTCTTTCTGATCACTGGTTGGAAAGAGTATGGGTCCTGAAAGCTTTTGTATTAGTGGTGCTCCATAGTGTTTTAGCCTGTTTAGATAGCTGACTGTAAGATCACATACTTGTGGTCATCATTTTGTACATCTTCCACTTATGTTCTGATGATGCTATTTTATCCCCTGGTGTTTTATGAATTTCTGGAATTAGAGATTAATATTTTATATCACCAAAAATCTTTATATGGTATAAACCAACTATAGCAGTCCTCAATATGGTGGCTGAAAAAATCATGTCAGAACTGAAATGTTAAAGTAGCTGCTGGATCACAAGCAATAATGAGAATGACATGATTTGGTTTTTAAAGTCTGATTTGCGCAAGCTATGAAGACTAGAAATGAATGCTACACACCCTAGAAAGATTGGAATCCTAGCTTTCAGATAGCATTAAACATTAATTTCTAAGTTTGTAGTCCTGGTGTGGTACTTGAGAATTACTTTTAAAACAAATACTGGTCCCTCTATTTATCTAGCAGTAATTTTTGTTGGTGATGGGAGAGGAACCATTCAGTACTGATTATAGTAAGGCCCTCAGTTGAGAGGACTTTTCAATCCCCGTAGAACATACAGACAACACCTCATATAAATATATATTTGTCTGTATGTACTACAAGTACCCTTGGGGGTAGGAAGAGGTCTTCCAGGGAACACTAGCAAAGCCAGTACAAACTAAAATTTCATGCAGACAATGATTTGTTTATACTTCTCTATATTAGGGCTGTCAATTAATCGCAGTTAACTCATGCAATTAACTCAAAAAATTAATCCCAATTAAAAAACTTAATCGCGATTAATCGCACTTATAACAGAATACCAATTGAAATTTATTAAATATTTTTGGATGTTTTTCTACATTTTCAAATAAAATATATATATATATATATATATATATATTTCAATTACAATACAGAATAGAAAATGCACAGTGCTCACTTTATATTATTATTTTTTATTATAAATATATTCACTGTAAAAATGGTAAACAAAATAAATAGTATTTTTCAGTTCCCCTAATACAAGTACTGAAGTGCAACTTCTTTATCGTGAAAGTGTAACTTACAAATGCAGATTTTTTGGGGGTTACATAACTTCACTCAAAAACAAAACAGTGTAAAATTTTAGAGCCTACAAGTCCACTAAGTCATAGAATCCTAGAATATCAGGGTTGGAAGGGACCTCAGGAGCTCATCTAGTCCAACCCCCTGCTCAAAGCAGGACTAATCCCCAACTAAATCAGCCCAGCCAGGACTTTGTCAAACCTGACCTTAAAAACCTCCAAGGAAGGAGATTCCACCACCACCCTAGGTAACCCATTCCAGTGCTTCACCACCCTCCTAGTGAAAAAGTTTTTCCTAATATCCAACCTAAACCTCCCCCACTGCAACTTGAGACCATTACGCCTTGTTCTGTCATCTGCTACTACTGAGAACAGTCTAGATCCATCCTCTTTGGAACCCCCTTTTAGGTAGTTGAAAGCAGCTATCAAATCCCCCCTCATTCTTCTCTTCTGCAGACTAAACAATCCTAATTCCCTCAGCCTCTTCTCATAAGTCATGTGCTCCAGCCCCTAATAATTTTTGTTGCCCTCCGCCGGACTCTTTCCAATTTTTCCACATCCTTCTTGTAGTGTGGGGCCCAAAACTGGACACAGTACTCCACATGAGGCCTCACCAATGTCGAATAGAGGGGAATGATCACGTCCCTAGATCTGCTGGCAATGCCCCTACTTATACAGCCCAAAATGCCATTAGCCTTCTTGGCAACAAGGGCACACTGTTCACTCATATCCAGCTTCTCGTCCACTGTAACTCCTACGTCCTTTTCTGCAGAACTACTGCCTAGCCATTCGGTCCCTAGTGTGTAACAGTGCATGGGATTCTTCCATCCTAAGTGCAGAACTCTGCACTTGTCCTTGTTGAACCTCATCAAATTTCTTTTGGCCCAATCCTCTAATTTGTCTAGGTCCCTCTGTATCCTATCCCTACCCTCCAGCGTATCTACCACTCCACCCACAGCAAGTTTTCAGATGACACTAAACTGAGAGAAGTCCACGCCATCCTCCAGAACATTAATGAAGATATTGAACAAAACTGGCCCCAGGACCGACCCTTGGGGCATTCAGCTTGACACCGGCTGCCAACTAGACATGGAGCCATTGATCACTACCTGTTGAGCCCGACAATCTAGCCAGCTTTCTATCCACCTTATAGTCCATTCATGCAGCCCATACGTCTTTAACTTGCTGTCAAGAATACTGTGGGAGACCGTATCGAAAGCTTTTCTAAAGTCAAGTCCTACTTCTTGTTCAGCGAATTGCTAAGACAAACAAGTTTGTTTACATTGATGGGAGATACTGCTGCCTGCTTCTTATTTACAATGTCATCTGAAAGTAGCCGGCGTGGCAAGCTATTTACATTGCAGATATGCTAAACATTCGTATGCCCCTTCCATGCTTTGGCCACCATTCCAGAGGATATGCTTTTATGCTGATGCTTGTTTAAAAAAAAAAACAAAAAACCTTAATTAAATTTGTGACTGAACTCCTTGGGGGGAGAATTGTATGTTTCCTGCTCTGTTTTACCTGCATTCTGCATATATTTTATGTTATAGCAGTCTCTTATGATGACCTAGCATATGTTCATTTTAAGAACACTTTCACAGCAGATTGAACAAAATGCAAAGAAGGTACCAATGTGAGATTTTTAAAAATAGCTACAGCACTCGACCCAAGTGTGACGGGTTGGATCACAGAAACCCCCTTGAGGCTGCCAACATATGTGCCAGGACTACTTCTGCCCCTGCTTTCCCTGCTAGCTTGGGTCTCCAGCACCCTGTCTTGCTGAGCCAGACACGCCAGTCTGCTCCAACACAGACCCAGGGTCTGAACCACATGCCCCAAAGCTGCAGACTTAACTGAAAGCAACTTAAGAAGTGTTCCTGTCTTTAACACTCAGATGCCTAACTCCCAATGGGGTCCAAACCCCAAATAAATCCGTTTTACCCTGTATAAAGCTTATATAGGGTAAACTTTTAAATTGTTCACCCTCTATAACACTGATAGAGAGAGATGCAGAGCTGTTTGTCCCCCCCCCCCCGTATTAATACATACTTTGGGTTAATTAATAAGTAAAAAGTGATTTTATTAAATACAGAAAGTAGGATTTAAGTGGTTCCAAGTAGTAACAGACAGAACAAAGTGAATTACCAAGTAAAATCAAATAAAGCACGCAAATCTAAGCCTAATACAGTAATAAAACTGAATACAGATAAAACATCACCCTCAGAGGTGTTCCAATAAGCTTCCTTTTACAGACTAGTCTCCTAGTCAGGGTCCAGCAATCACTCACATCCCCTGTAGCTACTGTCCTTCGTTCCAGTTTCTTTCAGGTATCCTTGGGGGTGAAGAGGGTATCAGCCAGCTGAAGACAAAATGGAGGGGTCTCCGAGGGGTTTAAATAGACTTTCGCTTGTGGGTGGAGACCCCCTCCTCTCTCCTATGCAAAGTCCAGCTCCAAGATGGAGTTTTGGAGTCGCATCGGTAAGTCATATGTCCATGCATACAGGCAGAAGCCATTGTTTACATGCTATCCTGAACGTCCTTAGGTAGACCTCTTATGGGGATTGGAGCCTACCAAGATTCATTGTCCTTTAAGTGTTTCTTGATTGGGCACTTAATTTGCATATTCCTTTGTCAAGAAGCTGACCAAATGCTTTACTAAGGCTACTTAGAAATCAAGCAAGTACACAGCCAATATTCATAACTTTGAATAAAACGACACATGCATACAAATAGGATGAATATATTCAGTAGATCATAACCTTTACATAGATATGTTACATGGCATATGTAGCATAAAACGTATTCCAGGTATGTCATATATACATTCATAAGCATATTTCCATGAAGCCTTATGGGGTGAGCGGCTACAAGATGGACATTGTACTGTAGACAGACGGCTTCCTGGCAAAGGGCAGACAATCTGGTTCTGCCTGGCCTGTTGATATAGAAGACCGTAGCCGTGTTGTCCGTCAGGACCTGGACCATCCTGTCTTGTATACAAGGTAGAAAGATGGCAGGCCAGTCAAACGGCCCTGAGTTCCCTGACATTGGGAACACAACAACGTCACACCGAGGTTTAAGAATCTGAAGTGCCGTCCAAAATCTGAGAGGAACGAGGTGTGGAGCATGCTTTCAGAAGTCTTAAAAGAGCAACACTCTGATGCAGAAACTACAGAACCCAAACCACCAAAAAAGAAAATGAACCTTCTGTTGGTGGCATATGACTCAGATGATGAAAATGAACGTTCATCAGTCCGCTCTGCTTTGGATTGTTATCAAACAGAACCCATCATCCGCATGGAAGTATGTCCTCTGGAATGGTGGTTGAAACATGAAGGGACATATGAATCTTTAGCACATGTGGCACGTAAATATCTTGCAATGCCAGCTTCAACAGTGCCATGCAAACGCCTGTTCTCACTTTCAGGTGACATTGTAAACAAGAAGCAGGCAGTATTATCTCCTGCAAATTTTAACCAGCCTTGTTTGTCGGAGCGATTGGTTGACCAAGAAATAGGACTGAGTGGACTTGTAGGCTCTAAAGTTTTACATTGTTTGATTTTTGAATGCAGTTATTTTGGAAAAATTCTACATTTCTAAGTTCAACTTTCATGATAAAGAGATTGAACTACAGTACTTGTATGAGGTGATAGAAAAATTTTTGTTTTTGTTTTTGTACAGTGCAAAATTTTGTAATAAAAAATAAATGTAAAGTGAGCAGTGTACACTTTGTATTCTGTGTTGTAATTGAAATTAATATATTTGAAAATGTAGTAAACGTCCAAAAATATTTAAAGTAAATGGTATTCTACTGTTGTTTAACAGCGTGATTAATCACGATTTTTTTAAATCGCTTGACAGCCCTACTCTATATACTATACACTGAAATGTAAGAACAATACTTATATTCAAATTGATTTATTTTATAAATATATGGTAAAAATGAGAAAGTAAGCAATTTTTCAGTAATAGTGTGTTGTGACACTTTTGTATTTTTATGTCTGATTTTGTAAGCAAGTAGTTTGTAAGTGAGGTGAAAGTTGGGGTACGCAAGACAAATCAGACTCCTGAAAGGGGTACAGTAGTCTGGAAAGGTTGAGAGCCACTGCCATATAGAAATTAATAGTTTAGTTAAGCATGACACATTTGAGAAGGTGAGAGTTAACTCTTGCAAACTTCTGTTGAAACAACTATTTATTTTCCTTATTCGTAAAGGAAATACTCTTATTTTTAAATCATGTGGCCCCCAAACCCCAGAGTACCCTTGCATGTGCGTGTATAGTATTTGGAAATTAAAAGGGCTGTGCATCCAGAATACTTCCCAACCCCTCCTCCTAAAACCCAATCCCACCTCCCTCAACTCTTTGAATGAGCAAGTCTTCCCACTTATGGGAATGTTATCTGAAGAAGCAGCTCTTTCAGAGATAGGCATCCCTATGTCCCCGCATTCTGTGACTCACAGATTCCTTCTGAGCTTTGTGGATTAGCTATATGCCTTCCCTCCCCACCATGCTTCCCATTCCTAAAATAACGGCTCAGGTCAAGTGGGACAAGGGACAGATCATTATCATTGTTTTGGTTTTAAAAGGCCTATCACAGTACTCGGATTTCTTGATACTCCTCCTCCGCTTCAGCAGAAATATATGGCTCTATCATTGAAACCAATTTTATTTATTTCTGGTTTGTTGTATTCTAGCTCTCTTACTGACTAGCCCTTTGTTGTAATGACTCATCCGTGCCTTTGTCGAGAAAATGATTACTTTTTTTTTTTTTTTTTTTTTTTTTACAAATACCTTTTAGTCTTATGATGTATGTGTTTCAATGTAGTCATAATAATTGAATTAAATTTGGTAACAGCTTATATTTTATATGACATTCTTTACAGCAGTGTCTTGCAGCACTGTACAATTAACAGGATAAAATTATCTGCATGTCAGAACAGTCTGTGGTTAAAATATACGTCTTTAGCCTTGCTCTGTATGGTGACACAGAACAGGCCTTTCCAGTTGCAATAGCAGTGGCATATAGTTACAAAATGCTCTGGCTCCTCTTGAACCATTTTAAAAACTGGAGCAAGTTCAGATCCCAATAATTGGTTGGGAACATAATGAGAGAGAAGATCAGTTTGGCAGACAGGGACATAGCTTTGAAGTCAGTGCATGTTTTGACAGGGACCCAATGCAAAGACTTCAAAATAGGAGTAATGTGCTTGGGTGGGCATGTGGTTGTAAAGCTGTGACCTATCTATAATGTAAGCCGGAGCTCTTGGATATAAAGAATTGCAATAGTTGCTAAAACGTACATATTCATCCGTCGTTTCAGATTTGTGTTTGTTAACAATGGTCTCAGACTGATGATATTTCAGGGATTCATAGATTTTAAAGCCAGAGGGGATTGTTACAATCGTCTATTCTATTCTGAACTCCTGGATAACTCAGACCATAGAACTCCTTATAATTCCTGCATCAAGTGCAATAACTTGTGCAGGAAATAGAGCACATCTTTTAGAAAGTTGTTAACCTAGAGACTTCAAGTGAGGGAGAATCTGAGGCCTGGGTACACTAGTTTAGGTCGGATTTAGCAGCATTAAATCAAGTTAACCCTGCATCCATCCACACAACGAAGCCATTTTTGTTGACATAAAGGGCTCTTAAAATTGATTTCTGTACTCCTCTCCGACGAGGGGAGTAGCGCCAAAATTGACATTGCCGATTTGAATTAGAGTTAGTGTGGACGCAATTCGACGATATTGGCCTCCGGGAGCTATCCCACAGTGCACCATTGTGCACCATTGTGACCACTCTGGACAGCAATCTGAACTCGGACGCACTGGTCAGGTAGACAGGAAAAGCCCTGCGAACTTTTGAATTTCATTTCCTGTTTCACCAGCGTGAAGAGCTGATCAGCACAGGTAACCATGCAGTCCCCAGAATCGAAAAAGAGCTCCAGCATGGACCGTACGGGAGGTATTGGATCTGATTGCTGTATGGGGAGATGAATCCATGCTATTGGAACTCAGTTCCAAAAGATGGAATGCCAAAACATTTAAAAAAATCTCCAAGGCCATGATGGACAGACTATCGGCTGAGCAAGTTCAGAATGGTGGTTCACTCTACTTCCCTGTAAGCCAACCGCCCTCCCCTCTGCTTGCAGAGGCAATAAAGTCAGTGTTGTTTCAAATTCATGCATTCTTTATTACTTCATCAGACGAATGGGGGGATAACTGCCAAGGTAGCCCAGGAGGGGTGGGGGAGGAGGGAAGCAACGGGTGGGGTTTGGGCACCCCCTAGAATGGCATGCAGCTCATCATTTCTGCGGGATGTCTGGGACTCTGACCTGGAGCGGCTGCTTACATCTGTGGTTCTTTAGTAGGCTTCCCTGATATTCTAGGCAGCACTGAATCTCTATTACACAAAACCTGAAGAAGAGAATGACCTTTCTTGTCTAGGAACCCCCGACCGATGTCATGGAGGCCAGCCAGGAGCACCCATGACAGCAGCAGACGGTACAGTATGACTGGTAACCGTCTTTGCTAACTTGCAAAGGCAAGGAACTGCAGCTGCTGCTGTTAGCACTATAGTACCGCTTCTGTCAGCAGCATCCAGTAGACATACGGTGACAGTGAAAAAAGGCTGAACGGGCTCCATGCTTGCTGTGCTATGGCGTCTGCTTGGGCAATCCAGGGAAAAGGGCGCAAAATGATTGTCTGCCATTGCTTTCACGGAGTGGGGGTTGACTGACGACATTTACCCATAACCACCCGCGACATATTTTTGGCCCCATCAGGCATTGGGAGCTACCCAGAATTCCAATGGGCAGCGGGGACTGCGGGAACTGTGGGATAGCTACCACAGTGCACCTCTTCGAAAATGGACGCTTGTCACGGTTCTGTGGACGCACACCGCCGAATTAATGTGCTTAGTGTGGACACATGCACTCAACTTTATACAATCTGTTCCCAAAAATTGACTTCTGTAAAATCGGAGTAATTTCTTAGTGTAGACATACCCTAAAATTTGCTCTTTATCCAATTTCAATTTTTCTAGCTTCAACTGCCAGCCATTGGATCTTGTGTCTCGCTTCTCTAAATGTAAGAGCCCTCTAGTATTATAGGTGCTTAATAAATGTGTTTTTAGGGATGGACAATCTGAAATTAATATTACACCCAAGCTTTTTGTACTTTAATATGGACTCAGTGGTACTTTATTGAATATAGTTGCTAAGGCGGGAACATTTCTCCACAACTGCTCAGAGCCAGTAATCCGTTCTTATGTCTTTCTTTGGATTCAGCTTCATAAAATCATGAGACATCTATTATTGAATGTCCTGTGAAATACTGGTCAGAGTGAAAATTGCAGTGTGACATTTAGATGGAAGAGAAAAATATATCTGAGTATTGTATTGACTGCATAGTTATGGAAGTGTAGATCATACTTGCTTATAAAGGCATTTAGGTACATTCTTAAATCCATCCCTGTTCATCAAATCATTTGAGCATGCACTGAACTTAAACATGTGCTTAAATCCCATTGCGGTCAATTGGAACGTAAGTATGTGCTTAATTTTAGGTACATTTTAAGTGATTTGAATAGGAATGGACTGCTGAATCTGGGCCAAAAGAGGAGAACAAGAGGCATAGTTTGAAAATATGAAAAGGGAAGTGAGAACTGAAAAATGCTGACCCAGTTAGACTGTCCTCATGTGGCAGGAGAAACACAATTTGAAACATGCAAAGGCTATATCAGGTAGCTTATCAGTGGACCTTAAGCATGTTGGAAAAATACATGATTCTCTGTATCAAATGCCTTGGAATTCCAATGATGCTGAAGGTGACAAAAACCTGCATCAGTAGCCCTTAGTAAATGTACTGTAATGTCATGGCTGTGCTATAGTAAATTCTCAAACTTGGCAGACATTTTTGTTAACAAAGTGAACAGTACAGGATCAGTATGTTTAAAACAATGTGTTTGCTGAAAAAATCCCAATAACTTTTGATATAAAACATCACTCTGAAATTAGACAAAATCAGTAAGATCATCTACTATCAAAGAAGGTATACTTTGAGGAAAACTGGAGGTACTTTAAACCTTTTTTTCTTTTGTTTGGGGTGTGTAAATATTGGCCCTCCTTTTAAAGCCTGACTCCCTGTGTTCTGAATGACTGGAGCCATAACAGTTAAATTACCAGGTGGAGTATGATCTAGGAAACATTTTGCTCTCCTTAGTCCCTGTTTCAGGATTCTGATATCTGGCACAGACAAGGAAAGAAAAACAGTTATGGTCTCCACTGGACAACAGGAAGAATCTAAAGCTAGTACAAAGCAACAGAGGGTCCTGTGGCACCTTTAAGACTAACAGAAGTATTGGGAGCATAAGCTTTCGTGGGTAAGAACTTCACTTCTTCACTTGCATCTGAAGAAGTGAGATTCTTACCCACGAAAGCTTATGCTCCCAATACTTCTGTTAGTCTTAAAGGTGCCACAGGACCCTCTGTTGCTTTTTACAGATTCAGACTAACATGGCTACCCCTCTGATACTTGAAAGCTAGTACAGTAACTCCTCACTTAAAGTTGTCCCCCTTAACGTTGTTTCGGTGTTACGTTGCTGGTCAATTAGGGAACATACTCATTTAAAGTTGTGCAATGCTCCACTCTTACGTTATTTGGCTGCCTGCTTTCTCCACAGCTGGCAGCCTCCCTACGTGACTCCCGCCCGCCGGCAGACCCCGCGGATCAGCGCCTTCCTCCTCTTCCCCTGGCCTCCTGCCCGCGGCAATCAGCTAGCTTGCCGCGTTTTGGAGGGAGGGGGGAGGAGCGAGGACTCAGCGCACCTCCCCCTTTTCTCCCCTGCCTCCCGAATGCGGCAATCAGCTGGCTTGTAGTGTTTAGAAGGGAGGCGAGGGAGGGGGGAGGAGCAAGGACGCAGTGTGCGAAGTAAAGGGGGCGGGGGGGGAAGAGGCGGCTCAAAGGTGGGGGCTTGGGGGAAGGGATGGAGTGGGCGGGCTGAGGATTGAGCCCCCCCGCTCCTGGTGCTTGCAGAGTAGGGGAAGCTGCCCTGGAACCTAACCCCCCGCCCCATTTACATTAATTCTTATGGGGAAATTGAATTCGCTTAACATCGTTTCACTTAAAGTCGCATTTTTCAAGAACATAACTACAACGTTAAGTGAGGAGTTACTGTATTTTAAAAAGGATTACAGGGATCATTCTTCCTGCTGGCAATAATATTAGAAAAATACGTTGCCTGTATCTTTCAGATCATCAGGGCCAGTTAACATAAGATTTTCAAGTCTCACAAACATGCAGTCTGTTCGTATAGCTTCTATCTAGATGGTAAGTCTCCCAGAGTTGGGGTTCACTGAAGAGGGTAGGGGTTTATTGGAGAGTAGCTCAGACCACTGTTCATATAGGCACTATCTTATCTAGGCTCTTAAATTTGACTATTCTATGTATTTTATTTAGATGTCAAATCAATCATATAAGAAAGATTAAATTCCAGAAATAATATAGGGCAACAATTTGCCAAAACAGAACTTGTTTCTTGTCACAGATTTTGCATTTGTATGTGACCTGATGTAGATTGGACACGTGAGTATTTTTAGTGAAGTTGAGCATAATATATAAAAAATGTGAATAAATTAATCTTTAGAATCCTTTACATGACCATAATTTAGATTTGGGCAGGTAAAGAAGTGAGTAACTATATTCAATGAGTGTGGTGTATTTCTTGAGCAGGCTATTTGATTTTATTATATATTTTTAAAAGCTCCAGCTGCCTTTGCCACAAATTAAAAATGGAATTGTCACACAAACTCCCCATTCCAGCAGCTTTCCTTCATCTCAAACCATAAATGAATAAACTGATGATGAAAATAAATCCAAACAATGTCCCATGTCACTCACAGAGGGCAGCTGTTGTCGCTCTCCTCTTTCCACAATGGATAAGTAGCTGGGCTTCCCAAATTTCCCAGAATCTGGGCATTTAAGTCTAATGGAACAACAAAATGACAGAGAGGAAGCCAGAGCTGATATGGGGGAGTTTGAACTTCAGGTTGTGGGCTGTACATTGATATCCAGATGGGACTACTTCTTGTCTTGAAGAATAGGGGGTATAGATCTACAGTCTTCTAACAGTACCTTGTGGTGTTTGTTAGTTTATGTACAAGGATATATGGTGGCTTGGCATAAATATCCTCACTTGACTTCTTCCTTGGAGGTACAGTAGAGACAGGAAAAGAAACTACAGGCGATACAGAAATAGAGAGAGTTTCCATACTTAGAGTTTGCTTTCAACAAAAGTTTCCAATAATGCAGCCTTTCACATTCCTGACAGATTTATCAGGCCTAGCCACTGGAAGCCCACATTATAGCTTGGTTTGAGTCTGCTTTTTCCATGAGCTGATGTCATGACTGGACCCACAGTGCAGTTTCAAAACGGTTGCTTTAGATTGCATCATTACTTTAAAACCTCTGTTCTTTAACCCAAAGTGTCTTTCTTAGAATAGTGAATAAATGTCAGTATTCAGTCAAAACATGCTGATTTTAAACCATGTAAACTGCAAAAACAGGTTGGATTGTGGAGATTGAAGTTTTTTTTTTTTTTTTTTTTAAATAGATTACTTATTTGTATTTGTATTTAAAATTACTATTTCCAAAGTGTTGGGAATATGGATGGGATGGAGAAAAGAGTACAATAAAAAAATGCTGTGATTTCTTTGCCCATTTTTATAGAACCTAACATGCTTTTGAAAAAAAGTTGGATCACTTAAATATTCAAATTCTCTTACACATTCCTAATGCATTTTTATCACATTAAGATTTGTAACCTATATTAATACACAATAATAGCATATAGTAAAAATTAACAGCCAGCCAGCTCCCTGTGGGTAGTTGAAAAGTGTCATTTAAAAAAAAAATCCTTTACAGAAGGTTTTCTAAGGCAATTAAAGCACTGTGATGCTATTTGTAAAATACAAAACAAACCCAGGTTATTATGGTATAAGTTGTAAGTAAGGAATAGATATGGCACATAAAACAAGCTTGGAATTCAAAAATTAATAGCAAATGCAATTGCAAACCTGTAGGCTTAACACATAATGGTTTTGTTTTGTTTTGTAGAGGCAAGACAGCTGAAGAAAAGATCCTATTCTTCATTTTTATTGCACTTGTTCTTCTTACTCTTTTAACACTCATTTTAATCAAATTGCCATGCTTGTTCCAAATAATGGGAATCAAAGCTCCAATCCCATTATCTCAGTGCCTTGCAGAATTGTGAACTTTAATTTTACACCTTTGGGTGGGGAGTGGGGTGAATCCAGGCCTAAATGGTCTTGGTGCATAATACTTTTCATATAGACAGGCCTCAGTTGAGAAAAGTTCTTACACATGCTTAACTTTAAGCACTTGCTTATGTCCAGTTGAAGTAAACAGAACTTAAGCATGTGCTTAATTTTAAGCATGTGCTAACGTGCCATTCTAGATAGGATGCTTTACTGAATTTGAGACTTAGTGCTTTTACCTGAGGTGATCCAAGTGTTTTATAGACAGTTAAATAAGCTTTACCAACACTCCTGTAAAATAAGGTTTTACAGACGCTTCCATTACAATTGTGCTTGGATGAGACACTGCTTCAGGTATTGAAGGATGCACCACCCTGGGGGTGGTGAGTGGCCTGAAGATATGATTATCAATGGAGATGTGCCCCAGGGAGATATGTAGGTTATTTGTTAGTTAATTTTATATATTTTAAAGGAAGAGATGTAACCAGAGACAGAGTTATTAATAAATAACAGTAACTGCTTCTTATTTAGTTACACTAATGGATAGTAATTCTACAGATTTAGACAAATAAATTGATTTTTTTGTGTGTTAAATTGAATCAGTCTCCTAGAATGTAAAATGAAAAGATTTCTGGGCATCTAAAATATTTTACTTGTCTCACAATAACTCCGGTTCAGCCTTAGGACTTTTGAGCGAGATGAATTCCCCTCTCTTAACTTAACTGTCTCATTTTAAATGAAAAGGCGGTGTTTTTTAGGCTCCTCTGCTTTAGGACAATTGGATCTCAGCTACTTGGACTAGAAGTTGGGATTGTACAGATGACAATCCTGCAGTGAGCTCCATATGGGAGGAAAGCTGAGTTCCCATTACTGATTATCCTAATTCTGCTGTATTGCCTGTGAGGAGGAGCGGGGTGGTAAATAAATAACTTTTTAATGGAACCATCAATATATGTGCATGCTTTACTAAATGATTTTATTGTCACCTCATACTTCCTCTTCTCTTCCCTTCAGTTCCCTTCATTGTGCCCTGATTCAAAAAAGGCTTTAAGCATGTGTTTAAGTTCATCCCTATTTATGACAGCACTTAAGCACATGGGACAAGAGGGAAGGTTCTCTTATTGATCCGTAACTGAGAGGATTCAAAGGGTAGGAATAAATGGTCAATTTTCAGAATGGAGAGGGGTAAATAGCAGTGTCCCTCAGGGAATTGTACTGGGACCAGTGCTGTTCAACATATTCATAAATGATCTGAAAAAAGGGTAAACTGTGAGGTGGCAAAATTTGCAGATGATACAAAATTATTCAAGATAGTTAAGTCCAAAGCAGACTGTGAAGAGTTGCAAAAGGATCTCACAAAACTGGGTGACTGGGCAACAAAATGGCATAGGAAATTCAATGTGGATATATGCAAAGAATGCATATTGGAAAACATAATCCCAACTATACAAACAAAACGTTAGATCTCAATTAGCTATTACCATTCGGTAAAGAGATCTTGGAGTCATTGTGGATAGTTCTTGGAAAACATCAGCTCAGCAGTGCCAGCCAAAAAAGCTAACAGAATGTTAGAAACCATTAGGAAAGAGGTAGAAAAATTTCCTAATGGCACTATATAAATCCATGGTATGCCCACATCTTGAATACTCCATGCAGTTTTAATTACCCCTTCTCAAAAAAGCTATATTAGAATTGAAACAGGGTCAGAAAAAGGCAACAAAAATGATTAGCGGTATGGAACAGCTTCCATATGAGGAGAGATTAAAGACTGGGACTTTTCAGCTGGGAAAAGAGATGACTAAGAGGTCGGGATATAATAGAGGTCTATAAAACCATGAATGGTGTGGAGAAATTGAATAAGGAAGTGTTATTTACTCCTTCTTCACGTAACACAAGAACCAGGGTCACCCAATGAAATTAATAAGCAGCAGGTTTAAAACAAACAAAAAAAGGAAGTACTACTTCACCCAACCTTCAGTCCATGTATGGAACTCATTGCCAGGGATGCTGTGAAAACTAAAGCTATAACAGGGTTCAAAAAGAATTGGATATGTTGAAGAAAGATAGATCCATCTGTGGCTACGGATGCGCTGATACATCTAGCTAAGATGGTTAGAAACTCAACCCCATGCTCTGGGTGTCCCTAGTCTTTGACTGCCAGAAGCTGGGAGTGGACGACAGGGGATGGGTCACTTGGTAACCTCCTGTTCTGTTCATTCCCTGTGAAGCATCTGGCATTGGCCACTGTCAGAAGAAAAGACACTGGGCTAGATGGACCACTAGTCTGACCCAGTGTGACTGTTCTTATGATCTTATGTTCAAATGTTGTCCTGATGCTTTTTGAAGCAAGGCATTACTGAGCCATGTCAAATATAGATGTCAATTTTGTGAGAGGACTCGCACGTTTTTGAGAGCTTGAGTAATAACAAGTAGTTTGTTCTGTTTTCTCATAGAAATATTTTTTAGATTCATCGGTAAAAAGTGTGTATCACAGAAAAAATTAACTGGTTTGTTACTTCACACTTGTCAGTTTGCTGTATTTTTCTCTCTCTATTTTGCTAATGTTGAGCTTCTATAGGACAGACTATTTTCTTCTTTTCAATGCACTCTTATTACAAAAGTGCATTGAGTGCATCTTAATTCTGTGGTCTGTACACATTTGCTTTTCTTGTTGTTGTTCTTTGGTTTCAGGAATACTAGAATGAAAACCATAATATCTCATACAAAAAATATTTTTATGAGATGTTATAGTTTGATTAGTGAACTGAAAGATAAATCAATATATTCTTTAAAGTATATTGTACAAAAGATTCATGTGACTTTATATTTGTTTGTCACAAACTAAGCAGCACATCAATTTATCTCTGAATTTTTCTTCTAGCATCCAAAACAGTCAAGAGTTTGTTGGCCTCTGACATGTGTATCACATGCCACATCTGTGAGCTTTACAGTGCCACATCTATATGCATGAACTGGGTAGTTTTTAGTCTAAATTCACAGAAACGATGCCACACTGTACAGCAGCAGAAGCAGCTAGTCCGTGTTTTTTAAGGTCTTGGCACCTCTCAGAACAGTATGTACTTTGATTTTTTGTTTTGTGTTATGACTAATGCTTAGCAATGTCCTTCGGTAAAGTATACAAATCAACCCCAAGCAAAACTTCCAGTCCCAGCTGTGACTCTGGAAATGAAAGTCAGTTCATCAGCGCATGGAAACAAGATGGTCAGATTATATAATTCCCAATGTTGTTAAATCATTTATGTCTTGCAGAAGAATGTTCCTTCTACATGTTAATTTGCAATGAACAATGAATCTTTTCATATTACGTATGAAGTAGCACATTGTATTTCTGAAACCAGCTGTACACACTATCGAGCCGGAAACATACAATGACAAATAAATGTGTAAATTCCAATTTGCATTCATGTTTTCTAAATTTGTTCAGTGCAACATTATCTTCCAGGGTAGCCAGCTATCTAAAAATCTGGGGTAAGACCATTTTTTTCTTTAATTAGTATTGTGATTTAGCTAACAATGTTCAGCAACTCCTTCCTTCCTTCCCATTTCTGTAACTCTTGTAGGCCTTACAGTATTACAGTAACCTTTAAGCTAATGGAATAACCTCTACTATAAGTCCCTAGGGTTATCTGAGTAGTGTATTCCTTTGGTGAAGTCTTTATATTTCATGGCATTCACAGTATGAAATTATAACATGATACATGATTAAACACTATAATATAGAGCTATTTGGTTTCTTTGCAACTTTGTGATTTCTTAAAAAAAAAAAAAAAAATGCTTTGAGTTTTCTTTCCTCCATCCTGAGTATCTACTACTTTGTACTTGCTGGGGGCTTTCTTTCCAGCTGTGCATGATAGTTGGCCATCAACAGTGAGAGCTTTCACAAGTTTTTGGTGTCATCTGGCTGAAATCCAATCAGTGCCACTCTCTGTGAGGTTCTGCGGGTCTGTGGGGTGGCTGTTGCATCCATGCTGCTATCTGGCAGCCATGATAAGACTGCATACATTATCACAAAGACTCTGTGGAGGTAAACACAATAGGAAGTATCACCTCTGAAGGCCAGACTGACAGCTTATCTTGTGGCCTCTTATTGGTCCAGAAGCCCTCTTAAGCCAAGGAGTTGTTCCAGGAAGTGTCCATGTAACAAGATGGACTCCTTTGTCAGATCTCATTACAGACCTGCACTTCTGCTCACTCTCGGACTCCTGACCCCTGCTCTGACTTCTGGTTTCTAACTCTGGCTTTGACCTTCTCACCGTTTCTGGTCTCTGACCGCTACTGCTCTGACCACTAGGCCTGGCTGCCCAAGCCCTGGTTATGACGCTTTCCCCTTCTCTCCAGATCTCTTTTCTACTTTAAATAAATAAAATAAATAATGGAGATATCCCATCTCCTAGAACTGGAAGGGACCTTGAAAGGTCATCAAGTCCAGCCCCCTGCCTTTACTAGCAGGACCAAGTACTGATTTTGCCCCAGATTCCCAAGTGGCCCCCTCAAGGATTGAACTCACAACCCTGGGTTTAGCAGGCCAATGCTCAAACCACTGAGCTATCCCGTGGTAGAGCTGCTCCATTTAAGTTTTCTCCTTCAGTTACCTAATGGCAAAGCTTGCAGAAAGAGATGATTTTAATGTTAAAAGGCAGGACTTGACATGAGATCTGGGTATTACTTCCAGCGCTGCTACTGACTTGTATCACACTTGTGCCTCAGTTTCCCCAGATGTAAAATGGGGATGATGGTAATACTTACCTGCCATCCAGGGATGTTCTGAGTTAAATTAATTAATATTTGTAAATTCCATAGCACCTTACATTATGTTATTTAAAAAGTGAAGGAGGGAATGTATGTGTGGCTACAGCTCGGAAAATGAAGAGCTCATAAGGGTAAGCGTTGTCTCAAACATCACAGTTCACTCCAGATCACCTTCCGTGGACTCCATTTGACTTGCCTATCTCTCTACCTTATAGCTATAGCCCTCGACCTCAGAAGCACTCCCTGGCTTTTCAGGGACAGAAGCATCCCAGTCAGAAGCTGCAACAGACACACTCAGTATCTGCTAATCTGCATTGGAGTGTTAAAGGGTCTTCAGAAGCTGTTTACTGGGGAGCAAGAATTTAAGACCGAACACTTTGCAGCCGGATCGTGCCAAAAACGTTTGGAGAATGCTTACAAGTTGTCATGCTGGTTGGAAAGGAATGAACCACTTTTGCTTCTGTTTTTTGGATGCTGAGATGCAGAATACAATTTGCAGATAAACTATTCTGAATGCGAGGGAAATATAAAGGTCAAGTTAAGAACTAGAAATGTGCGCTGTTGTCCTGTTTTAGTAGAGAATATTTTTTCAGCTTGACTTCTGGCACCCATCTTCACCAGCAGTATGATTCCTGACAACATGTGCTGTGAGACTGGGCTCCACTAGGCCTCATGTGAACTCTTTGTTACAGAGCTGCAAATGGTTTCATCCCATCTTCATGCACAAGCTTAGGGTGGACCCATTGTTGACAGTTATTGGCAGCAGTGAGTCATTTTCCTTGGTCTGGCACCAGGACCTGTAGAAGTTGGAGGGTCACATGCATTCTAAATAGACATTGTGATAACTTGTTGCCTTGAGAAGCCTGAGACCCTTGATATAGTGCAAGAGGGAACTGACCTATATTGCAAGGAAACTGCCTACAGTGTGAAATGCTATATTTGTGTGCAACCTTGTTTGTCATCCAGAATAACGATTTGAGACATTTTATAAAGTTACAGCCAGCCTCTCATTGATTTTGTTCACTCTCTATGTGTTTAACTGAAAACATTTTGCAAAAAATCTATTTGTTGAGCATCAGCTGTTTTATCTAGTATTGATATTTAAGATTATGCTGGAAGGGTTAAATTTAGGGAATCTTTGATTTTAAAAAGATATTTTAATTGTATTCTTTTTGATCATTAAGACATTTTTGGAGCATTAACATTACAGAAAATACTGATGTTTTCACATATGCTGTAGTGATAATACACTTTTTTTTTAATTTGTAAAGTAGCTGAGAATTGTTCATCAGTATTATTATTATTATTATTTTGTTCCTTGCAAACTAGACTGTTGGTGGTTTCTTCTTTTTAGGTAAGAAGAGACTTAGGATAATCTTGTCCAACAATGAAAGTAGCTTGTAGCAAATACAAACTTGGGATGTAGGTCTTGTATAGCAGGAAGGAAAGTGAAAATTATCCTTTGATGATCTAATGCACAATACAGCATTAAAAGTTAGTACAGTACCATACTCAGGATATGATCTATTACTTAATTTTCTTGACAGAGATTTTTTCTCACATGTGTATTTTCATTGGAGATTGATCCAGTACAGAGCGTCTTGCATTTTTTAAAATATCCAGGTGGGAATATATAAAGGTTTTAGCCTGAGAATGTGAAATTAGATGTTTACCATTAGTTGTACAGGAAAGCACTTACGCTGAGAGAGCACAAAGAGAACACACTTAATTTATGGCTTGAAAATGTGTTGGAAACTTACTAGCCGGAAGCTGATATGAAAATAAAGGTGGATGACTCACCAGTGAAATCCAGGGGCAGCGATCTGAAAGGAGGCCATTCCCAGCTGCTGGGAGGAGGAAGGACACTGGGATTCCTGTTATACGGCTGTCTCTGGACTCTGTCAGGGGGTTGTGGGGGTGTCTTCTTTTTATACCATCCCTTGGCTGGTAGGTAAATTTGAAGCTATCACGACTGTTAGAAGGGAGAATTTATTTTTCTTTCCTTGTTCCTATCTGATCATCACTACTTGATTGTTGGGGGCGGGGGGGGGGGGGGGGGGAGAGTCAAGGTTCACTCACTTAATAGGGTGAGATGGTGGGAATCTACCTAATCCTGCCCCTAATGAAGGCAATGATAAGATTTACATGAACTTCAGTGGGGCCAAGATTTTACCCCCAGTGCCAGCCTCTGCTGCAGCTGCTCAGAACTTTTCTGAGCAAGGACTCAATGAATGAAACTGGTGTGAATCTGGTCACTTTCACTGCTGCTTACACACAATCTTCTCAAAAGCAGTGTGGAAATAATACAACACATGTATGGGGATGTACAAAACTGAAGCATAGCTCAAATTCAAACAAAAATGATTTTTGTTTCATAATCTAGAAAAGTGAATGTAGTTGATTTAATAAAAAAAATAACTAATTTTTTTGTATGCGCTGTGGGAAATGCTGTGGGAATTTGACAAACTGGCTGGTTGTTAGACTTCTCAAAGGACAATTAAACATAAATACAAAAACCTACATATTTATTTTTTTAAAAATCAACAAAACTCCTAGTTAAAACCACCAAAGCAAATCCATCTGTGAATATTGCTGAATGGAGTATAATCTGACATTTTTCTTTTTTTTTTTCTTTGTTTTTGTAACTTGGTACAATGATTATACATTCATTTTGTTAAGAGTAATACATTAACACCACTGGGTATGTTTTTTCCCACTTTCTGTTTATGTATATCTACTCCAGTGTTGTGACTTTAGAGGAGACATGGTGCACCATGGTTATGAGCATTTTCAAAGTTATGATTTCTACAATGATTTTGCTATCTTGTGTCAATGTAAATAAGTGCACCTTGCTTTAAAGAAGTATTTCCAGGTTAACAGTATCAGACATACTGTTCAGTAAATTACTTGCTTCTTCCTGTACATTAAAGTGGAAGAGAAACTCAGTCCAAATCTGTTGGTGTTGAACCAAAACTGGCTGAACAGTTAAGAGTTGGAAATCTATGTCTGTCTTTACCTAAAGTTACTAGATCTACAGAAAACTGTCTGGAATGTCAGCCAGGTTGACTTTCAAGGAGAATGTTGCTGATGACATTCAGCTGGTATGGCTGACCTCGATAGGCAGGGGCTAGGGAATAATGTCTGCAGCTAATTTGGCCCTTTTTCTGTAAATATAAATTCTGTTGTTAAATAGATTAATTGTTTTGGATAACTCAGATAAACTTTGTAGGCAATCTGAGTAAAAATATGGTTGAAATATACAATGGAAGTAATTAAGCAGTATGTACATTAGCGGAAGAATTGATTATTCAGATTCAAAGTCCTTGTCAGGGATGTTTGAAAAGTACTGTATGATATGTATATACAGATGGAGAAAATAAGAAAAAATATAACTCCAGTCTGCTGTATTTGTTTTGACATGCTTTTTGGTCAGATGGAGGTTTGTGATTTTGCAGCTTGTTTAGGCTTTTCTTTCTGTCTGTCTGTCTTCAGTAGTAACATTTTGAAGTGGTGTTGATATTAGGGTATACACTAGCTAAATGCATATGGCCACTTAATTATGAGTCTGGAATCTTTTGTAATCTGCTTAGAGAGAAGTGCTCAGTAAAATTACAACAATGAAAGTGTTGTATCTATTTAACATGTATCTATTTAAGACATTCTTTATTGGTCAGAATACATTCTACCGTCATAGGAGGCTGAGCTGGATAATATTTTTCCATGTTTAACTATTGTGACCTTATTTTCCCTCTGTTAAATCACATGAAAATGGAAGAATATTTTGTATAACGTGCAGGACTTACAATATAAAATGCCTCTTGTTCAGATAATAGGAGCAGAGACCTAATGAAAGTGTAAAACTCGTAAAATATACTGCACTTGGCGTTAAACCTTTATCCGTAGCCAAAGTATTTATTTAAAAAGGGGGAATGGAAGGAATATATTATATCACTGTGCAGCGCTTTATTTGCTGCTGGAGTTATAATAGGAAGCTAAAGATATGTCTATAGGGAAGTGTATAGTTTGCACTGCTTTTAAAAATAGCAGGGGAAAGAAGAGTTAACATCTTGTGCAGTTAGTTATGATTAAGGATAAGATTTTGTCACAGATATTTTTAGTAAAAGTCACGGCCAGGTCACAGACAAAAAGACAAAAAATTCATGGACGCCGTGACTTTTACTAAAAATATCCCAGACAAATTGGGGATCTGTGGGTCCGCACACCACCTGAAGCGGGGCAGCTGCACAGAGACTAGGAACCACTGCAGCAGTTGGGGGCTGCCGGGTACCCCTGCCGCTTGCAGCTCTGGGGGTCCCCCCCGCTGTCCATGGGGGCTGGGAGATGTGGATTCCCCTGCTGCCTACAGTTCAGGGGGCCCGTGGCGACTGGGAGCTGTGGGGGTTCCCTCACCACCCGCGGCGGCCGGGAGTTCAGGGGTTCCCACTGCCTGTGGTGGCTGGGAGCTCAGGGATTTCCCTGCCACTGGCAGCTCCAAGGGTCCCCACTCACGGTGGCTGGGAGCTGTGGGGTACCCCACCACCTGCAGCAGCTTGGAGCTCCAGGGGCCGCCAGAGGCGGTGGGGGGTACCCCACAGATCCCTGCCCTCACGAGCGACGGGACCCTACAGCTCTCGACCACTGTAGGCTGAAGTCATAGAGGTCTCTGGAAGTTACGGATTCCATGACTTCCGTGACCTCCGTGACTAAATCATAGCCTTAGTTATGATCTGTTATTAGTTTCTCACATCCATGAAAGAATAATTTTAGAAAAGAAAAGCACTTTAAGAAGCCCTCCATGTGCTCTGGACATCCAGATCATTGCTAGCAACTTGTCTCTTGCTGTTGCTGCTTTGCTAGTTCTCTCGTTTCTCATATGAGATTTTAGGTTTTTTTAATGTTTAATTCGAGCCCTCCAGCCTAGCAAACTAGAAACTGGATTTACTATTATTGCAGCCCTCATTGTGCTAACCATTGCATGGTGGTAGCCTTGCCTTGAAGAGTTTACAGTCTAAATAGACAAGACAGACAATGGGTGAGGGCAGTGGGCATTAGAGGCACAGACATGGATTTTATTATTCAGCCCTGCTATACCAGGAGTTCATAGCTGCTGCCAGAGTTTCCCAGCTGCTCCAGCATAGCAGCCTAGAACAACCCTTTTCCAATAGCCATTGGCATTTAGAATACAGGGGCCCCCTGACTGCAATGTAATAATTTTTTTAATATAACCCACTCGATTCTGAGATTGAGCAAACAAGTCCCGCCCCATCTCCATCATATTTTCAGCTGGAAATCTTCACAGAGACACTACGGGTTAGTTGTTAGGAAGGCTACTATTAGCATTAGGTCCAGACTACAGCTGTGAAGAATGAAAGAACTGCTAGGAAATCTCGTTGGATAAGGAGGCAAATTCTATTTCATGTTCACTGTTAAGGTTTATGCTGTAGGATTCTCCTTCCCACCACAGTGCTTAGTAAGGTTACTTTTATGCTGCCGTTTGTCACTGACCCTTCTCTATTGAAGTTATATCCCTGTACTTATTTTCATAGAAGCTTCTTTTCTTTTATTTGACATTAGGCTTGGACCTTCCCCAGGAGAGCTGCTAGTCTTCTCTACAGGGACAATAGATTCAAAGAAAGGACAAATTACTCTAGGTAATCTCCCTTTCAGAAGAAGGATACGGTATTGAGATCTCTACTAATCTAGATGAAATAAAAACAGAAAGAGGTGTCGTGTCCATTCGTGTCCTCCCTTCCCCCTCCCCCCTTTTAAAGAACTGGAATACAATTTTGCTCAGTTAATTCTTGGTTTCTTTCTCAAATAGTTTTTATGGATGCAGGTATTTTCTTTTGAAGAAAATATTTCCCCCCACCCTTTTATGCTCATGAAACAGTTCAAAGATTGCCCTTTTGACTTCACCCTATGCCTCAGAAGCACTTGATGCTGTTGATAGTAAATAACCTAAGCAGCAGCAACCTTTCCATTTAAACAGATTATGATTTTATCTGAAGATTATTCCTGAGAAAAATCTCTCAGGCTGTTTTCACATATTGATTTAGTTTTAGAGCAGTTCTAGTTCTTGTGCCTGTCCTTTAAAATGTACTTTTACTCTTGTTTATTCACCCTACTCACTTTCTGAAAGTTTCTAGGGTGGCCAGAGGTGGGAATATTTAGGTGGGGTTATGAAGTGCTGGAGTCTAACTTCTCTTTTTAATAATAGATTAAACACATACTAAAATATTGGGGAAACTTGATGATGGGTCAAAGAAATCACAGTCTCAGCAGGCAGTAGAAGAAATATGATTGAGTAGAGTGACCATATTTCCTAAAGAGAAAATGGGATACCACATGGGGCTAGCCCGAACCCCCTCCACCCCCCGCTCCCTGCATGGAGCTGGACTGAGCCACTTGCCTGAGGCTCCCCCCTCATGGACTGGCTGGTCCCACCCCCAACCCTGCACGAGGCTGGGGTTGGCATTGCCGCTTGCTCCTCTGCACATTCCTCCGCACCCCAACTTGATCAGTCGGCAAGAGCAAATGGGACAAATGCCCACTTTTGCCAAAAAAGTCAGGACGGCCAGGACAGGGCTTAAAAAAGGGACTGTCCTGGTCAAAACAGGACATATGGTCACCCTATGATTGAGTAATTTGTAGTTTTAAAAGTTAGGTTGCTATGGCCTCTCTGTCTCAATGGCAAAACTTCCTTCGAAGTCATAGTAAAATGCTACGTGGAACAGATTGTCTACCTTGAGTGATCCCTTACAATATGTGTTAACTACTTGTGCTAAACAATCTGTTCCACCTTGCATTTAGCTGGGACACTGGGAGCACCTTCCCAAGACCTGAAGAAGAGCTCTGTATAGCTTGAAAGCTTTTCTCTCTCTACCAGCAAAAGCTGGTCTAATAAAAGACATTACCTCACCCACCTTGTCTTTGTGTCCAAATTAGGATAGGTGAAGGAGCAGGGACCTTCGACTTTATAAATGTTCATCTGCCATTCAACCCCCCCAGATAGATGGATCATCAACACATAAAGTATATTTTTTTATTTAAGTAATGGGGAGAACACTGGAATAATCCTAATATTCAATGTAATGGCATTGTTTGAAAACACAGTGCAGAAGTAGTGTCTGTTTTATTGCATGTTGTCAGTGGAGAAGTATGTTTATTTTAGTTTTTGAACCATATGTAAGTATAGTCCACTAGCTGGGAAACGAGACTGTGACATTTGCAATCTGTGCCCAGGTGTGCTGGGATTATATATTCTTACTTTGTGGGTCATGAACTATTTTGAACTTGGACAGACATGCTGTGGAAATGCTGAATAATGGATATCTGACGTAAAAAAGGGATATACTGTTACCAAAGTGGCAATGTGTCTTCTGCTTTTCTCAGAATAATACTGATGTAGTTAGTGTATAGTATTTTACTGGTTAGAAACATGTAATATTGGTGATTTTCAACTCTGCAAAGAGAATATAGCCCCTGAAAGACTAAAAGTTTTCTACATCCTAAATGGATTTTTATTACTGCAAAGAAAAATCTGTCGGTTGTGTCTGAGATGCATTCTTGAAGAATTATTTCCTGAGAACTTTTGGTGTTAATTAAATGTCTAGGATGCCAGATTAGCTCACCACATTCCAGAGCCGTCAGTGGAAGACCCCCGAGACTCTGCACCGCAAACATATTTTAATTTCAAATCATTCTCCTTCAGAATGTCCTTGATCCCTCAGAAATATGCAGGATGAGGAATGATGGGCGAGTCTGGCAGAAGACAATTAGCCATGTGTCATTTAGAAAACAAATTTGGGTTTTGTAAGACCTTAGCAGTCAAATTATGCGTTGATTAGACCCCATCTACTTCATTTGGGTTGTAATCTAAGGCAGAATTTGGCCTAAACTTTTAAATTTAAACCAGATGAGCTATTTTAAAACAAAGTTGTGGGTTGCACTTCACTCCACAGAAGGGAAGGAATTCAGATTAGAAGCAGATCGGTAACCCTATGTACTACAGCAACTATGGAGCATAAGGCCACCTACACAAAGGTCTGAGTCCATTGGATAGACCCCATTTGGCTTGAGCTATGGTTGGTCTCATGCAGCAAAAGTGTGTTTGTTTTGTTGTTTTCCTTTCCCTCTCCCCCTTTATCTTTTGTTGTGGAGAGGAGGGACTCCCCATTTTGGCTGGGGTCTCTATTGTAGTTTGATTGGCATTTTCAGTTCAAACTTGTTTTGTAAAATGTCAGTGTATATTAATATTACAAAAAAATCGCCCATGTATCAAGGGCATTTGGGGTGGGTTTCCCCTTTCCCCCTTGGAATTCCAAAGAAAGCAGATTACATTCCAATGGAGACTACATTCCAGTACTGTATATGGAAATCTGGAACAAGTCTCCTCCTGGTCCAATGTAGCCTGGGACCATTGGCTCTCAAGGCATGCTGTGAGGTACATCTGTTTTCACGTGGTGCTGTGAAGATGGGCTCTCAAGGAGAATCAGATTTATTGGAAGGAAAGGGAAGTTAGTGTTCTGCTGGCTGTGTAATGGTATATGATTTTGTACTTTATGGCAAACTACAGAGGTTTTGGATGGACATACCTTTTTATTTTCATATAAATCTAGAGAATACATACAACAAATATGCTTTCCAAACAAAAAGAAAAATGATTTAAATAATTGATATTGCATCATGGTATTCTAGAGCGCTATCACGGGAATAATTTTGATAGCCACATGGGGTTAAATTCAGTGCTGCATTATTCGACTTATGCTCTCTCTCCTTTCTTCTGTAGTTACTAATTATTAATGTACAGTGGGTTGTGTTACAATGGTCAAATTGTAAATTCCATGGGCTTGATCTAAAGACTTTGGCAGCCAGTGGAAGGTTTTCCATTGACTTCAGTGGCTTAGACCAGGGCCTATAATATCTTAAATTTGAAGACAAGCCTCTGGATTTAAAGTAATTATTTAGTTACTTTGTGGGACAGGAATCCTCTGAGTTCACATGTTGACTCAATGTGTCTCACATTTCATATATGATAAACTGTCATCACAGTACGATTCATGACACACAATGCATAGTACTGCAGTTTTTGTCAGGAAATAGTCTAACCAAATTGGAGAAGATAATGAAAAATTGTAGTATTGATGGTAGAAAGTCTCCAAATTTCATTGCTTTCAGTTCCTCTTTTGTGACAAAACCTTTGCCAGAATCAAAGCATGTTTCAAATAAAGCTGACAGTTTGCTTAAACAAAAGGGCTAAACTGTAACAACTGTTCAGTCCTCTTTCAAATTTTTGAAATCCACTAGGGCCTGTCAAGTTTTTGAGACCAGGATTGCTTCATCTGGCACTTGGTTTCTGTTCATTGCATAGAACGGAAAGACTAGCTTTTCTGTGCTTTGGATCAGTTTCTCCTATTTGAGTGAACTGATCCAACTGAAGGGAGTATCCACACCTGCAGAAAAGGCTTCTGGTTTATACCTTGAACAAATTCTGACTGCAAGTGGCTGGTCTTCAACTCCCAGCAGTTCTTTAGTTTAACTCTTTTTACAATTTAAGCAGGGAAACATACTCTTGGAATTGTTCAGTTCAGCAATGGCATTTATTCTACTTGATAATAATGGTTATGTAGACGCATTGTGTCACAGCAGTATTCACCTCTATAATATCTGGGCAGCCACCCTGGTAAATTTGGGTATTTTTAATGAGATTTAAAACTCAAGCCTGGTCCATTTGTGCTCGGTAAAGAACCTGTGAGTCTTATTTGCAAGAGCTGGAGTTTTAACCCCAGGACCCAATCCAAATTCGAGCATACATAACAATATCTTCCTCACTTAAAATTCCTCCAGTAATTTCATTTGGAAAGCTTATTTCTTATCTATTTTCCTAAAAATAAACATAGTGGTGTGGTGTTGATCATAGAATAATAGAAGATGAGGGTTGGAAGAGCTCTCAGGAGGTCATCTAGTTCAACCTTCTGCTCAAAGCAGGACCAATCCCAACTAAATCATCCCAGCCAGGGCTTTGTCAAGCCGGTAGCAGATGGGTCGTAGAGGGAAAAACAACAGAAAGGAGTAGAATAAAAAAGGCAAAGTAACAAAGCCACAAAACAGAAGATGGGTGGAATAGGGAAGGTATAAGTGAGGCTAGGAGGGAGAGGGAAATGAAATGGAAGCTGTCCTGATCCCTCAGGGACAGCAGAATCCGGGAGAGCCATGAAGATGGGAAATGGTACAGCAGGTCAGCTGACATAATGGTATGGATCAGGAAGTTTGATGGGAAGACAGATGCGTTAGGACATTGAGTATATCTACACCGCAGCTGAGAGCATGCTTCCCAACATGGATAGACATGCTAGCTCTGCTTGAGCTACTGTGCTAGATATAGCAATGTAGCCAAGGGCAGATGGGTGGTGGCTGAGGCTAGCCTGCCTGAATCTGTACCCAGCATGTCTGGGCAGGTTCATACTCAGGCCCAAGCTTCTGCCTTACTACCCCCGGGTACACTGCTGTTTTTAGAATACTTGCTTGAGCAGAGCTATCCTGTGTCTGTCTATGTGCACTGAGAAGCACTCTCGCAGCTGCAGAGTAGGCATACTTGTCTGTTGTCTGGATGGAATGGAGGTTTGGAGGGGAATATACAGACATTTACCACATACCTTATAAGGCTTTGGGGACAATGTGTATTCAGCTATTGATGTAGGATCTTTAAAGGTTTCCAAAACTCTTGTAACTTAAAGGGATGGAGGTGGGGAGGGAAAGGAGTGACAATTTTTCAGTTCATCTTTAAGGTGGACTTTTTTATTCACACAATTGAAAACTAAATAGTCTAAAGAGTACACCTGCAAATAGTACTCTATTCAGTACAATGCCAGGCTACATTAGATTTGGCTTGAATATAGTACAAATCCATTGTTCTCTAGTATGTTTTGTCTGTAAGTTCTCTCATGCAAGAATCTTCTAAGGCTAATGTAACTTGATCACTCTTAGTAGAGTATGTGTAGTTCCACTTATCCTTCTCCCTTTAAGGCAGGGATTCTCAAACTGGGGGTCGGGACCTCTCAGGGGGTCACAAGGTTATTACATGGGGGGTCGCGAGCTGTCAGCCTCCTCCCCAAACCCCGCTTTGCATCCAGCATTTATAATGGTGTAAAATATATAAAAAATGTTTTTAATTTATAAGGGGGGGTCGCACTCAGAGGCTTGCTATTTGAAAGTGGTCACCAGTACAAAAGTTTGAGAATCACTGCTTTAAGGGAACACCTCCTCCTAAACTACATCTTTTCTGGCTAGGATGAACTTGTTGTTGTTCAACATTGTTATTTGATAATTTAATATGGTGAGGTTATCAAACAGTACATAAATCCATTTTGAATGTTTTTTAATATTTTCTTTCTGGCAATATTTTGTTTTATCAGAAAAAGTCTCAGTACAGTAGTGCAAAATAACAATTATTTAGATGCTATATATCGCTCTTGTATGCAATCTCCAGCTAAACCTTGTCTTTTGAATGTTTTAAGTACAATATTGGTCTCCCACAAAAGAGTACTATGTCTTTTAGAGACTATACTATTTACTTAATATTTCAGTTTACTTATCAATCAAAGATGTTAAGGGCTCTGAGGGTAGGCTAGTTCTCTCATGAAGTTTATAAAATTAGTATCACATAATGTAAGTGTTGATTTCTCCATACACTTTTGTCTTGTCATCTTGTTTCTCTAGAGATGCATATCAGTGGGTGTGGGGAGAGCTGAATTCACATACATGCATTTTGTATAGCATTCCTTCCTTAAATTAGAAGCTGTTGGAGACCAGCTGCAGTCTTATTTAAAAAAAAAAAAAAAAAAAAAAAAAAAAAGTGAGGGGTGTTAGCTATGTAGCTATGAAAGTATCCTACAGTTCTTAAAACTGCAACTCACAATCAAGAATAAAGATGTTTATATCTTCTTGTCTTGAAATGGTGGGATATATTATTTTGAAAGTTCTACCACTGTTTTATGTTCTTGACTTTTGATAACTTAAAGCTACCATTTCAACAAAATTATGCTAAAAATAAGATGAAAATGTAGAGATCAGTATGCCAGTTAGTAGATTCATGAGACTTATAGACTGATGCTACTGAATTAAATAGTATGTTCAGTTGAAGTAGAAAGACTTACTTTATAATTAAAGTGGCAGATGTTAAGTATAATATTTGGACATTTGTTCCAATAGATTTGCCTTGCCAATATTTACAGGAATGTGAAGAAAATATGTTTGCTGTATTTCCTCCATGAAAAGGCAAAGAGGTATGGGTACCTCATGATGGTGGGTTCTCTTGCATAAAATGGGTGGAAGAGGATTAAATGAATTGTTGGTAGGTTGTACGGTATAATGGGTCTAATTGCCTACTACCGGTGGCTAATATTGGTTGAACTCTGTTTTTGTTTGCACATTTCTCTTCAAGTTAAAACAAGATAAATCTCTTGTTTCTTTTAAGTGCTGAACACCAAAGTTAAACCAGGTTAATATATTTGCAAATGTACACTTGGGAATAACCAGCTTTTAAACCTTAAATAAGAAATGATGGATATGGAGTCTATAGCCTGTCTTCTCCACCTGCTCCCAAGGACACGGAAGGCCCAAACTTCAGTAGAAACAACTGCTTGCGGCTGGCGGGGGGAGCAGGGTATAGAGATGCAGCTTGGGTTTCACAATTCCTGTGTATTCGCTGGTGGGTCTCCATATAGCATGGGATTGTTTGTGGGCAAGACAAGGGAGTGGCAGCAGCAACTCCATAAACTACACCTCCATTAGCAATAAACTCCAGTTGGGGGTGGGGGATGGGAGATGGGTTCTTTGGCCTGTGGCTCTTATTCTGTGTAGGAATTCCATCCCCTGATGCATGATTGGTTGGGTTAATTCCTCTCCTATCTAGTATATGATACCCACTCAAAGTTAATTTAGTCAGGCTTTGCCTGGATAATGTGAATTTTTCCCATAATTGCAACTGGCCTCTATTTAACACCATGAAAATTGGCCCCATTTAGCACTCTGCTTGCTTCCGAGCTGGCTGCTGATTTGCTGAAAGAAACACCTTGAGTATGTGTAAGTATTCCAGAAACAACAATGTAATTTAGAATAGTGCTTTAAAGATTTTTTTGTGGGGGTGGATTTGGGTATTGTTGCACTGGTTTGTGGGGCATTGAATGGGAACAATATGAGAGGAGGGAGAGAAGCAAAGGATTGAATTCATACTGGACAAGGAATAAACCACCTGGGACGATTGCTGTTTTTATATTTGTCTCTTTGCCTTAAATTAGCTGTGCAAATTCCTTTGGCTTTGCTGAGGCCACTCATATTTAGTGTAAGTCTTAATCAGCTGCAGAACTCCAGCAGTAATAACTGGGTATGCTATCTGTAAAGTAAGCTATATCTTGGGTATGCTGTCTGTAAGTAAGTTTTATGCAGTCACTCACCTCCCCATAAATTTTAGTTTCTATTCCAGAAATTACTGGTAACACATCTGACCTATTTAAAAGCTTTCTTGCTTATTATTATTTGTATCTATTTTACTTATTTTTTCCTCATGGGTATTATTTTCTGATGTGTTACTAACCAGCTCAAGGGAAATATACCCCAAATTTTGCCCTAAGAGCCAAAGCCAAATCATTTTCCCAATTAAAAGTGCAGAATTTGGGGTATGTTTCCATTGAGCGGGATGGGGAAAAGATTTGATTTTAGGGAGTACATCCTCAGAGGGTGTAAATCGTCATAGACCCATGGATGTCAATTTACACTAGCTCAGGATATTCCCCTATAAACCAGATTTGTGTCCCCACACACAGCTTGCTTTCCCCAGGCTGTTGTCTTACTTGGTGGTTAAATGAACCCCTCTCCCTGCCTGTACTACAAGCCTCAAACAATTTTCAGTGAGGCAATGCTACTGCAAATATTTTATCATTCATCAGAAGTCTAATCCAATCTGATTCCTGTGAAAGCTGCTACACGGCCATACACATTTTCAATCTGGTGTACTGTAATTCTGATATAGACCTATCTATTTCTGCAACTAATGACTGAGTGTAATTAGGAGTGAGTTGAGGTTTTTGTTTTTTGAAGCAGTGATCTTGCTTTTCATCTGTCGTAATCCTCAAAATTGTGGTTTGGCAAAAGGTTGCATGTCTTGGTTTTGAGGAATACAAATCTGGGTATTCAGACCCACTTCAGAGGAAATAGACAATTAGAATTTATTTTTGATTTTGATGTGCTATAATGAGTTAGTTAAAATGAAAGGATTTTAGATCAACTGTGTAGTTCCACACTGTTCTTTGGATGTAAGGGATTATCTTGGGGAAGTTCTATGGTCTGTGTTATACAGGAGGTCAGACTAGTTAATCGTAATAGTCCCTTTGGCCTTGGAACCTGTGAATGAACGTATGCAAAACAGTAGGACTGTCTAGCCCCCCAATACAAAATACTTAATGAAGAACACTAACAAACAGTGCTGTGATGTTCCTAGCTGTTAAGCTGAGCCCAGTGCTTCAGCATTGGTATTCTATAAGCAAATAATAGTATGAGAACCATTTGATGTATGTGAAGTTAGAAGATGCCAAGGACTATTTTGGAGGTTGCCAGATCCCATTAGAATCAGTTGGATTTTTCCCACTGATTTCAGTGGCAGTAGAGATAGACTTAGGGCCAGATTGTTGCTGTTGTGAGGGAGGAGATGCAAACACAGTTCCTCTTGCATGCCTCACACAAGAGTCAGTCACAATCAGAGTCTAGTTGTCCCTCCTCTCCTGTTGAATCTGGGGGAGGTCCTGGCTCCACTGAAGTCAATGGTAAAATCCCATTAATGCCAGTGGGCCAGGATTTTACACGTGGTGTCTTCCATGTTCTTCACTGTTCCACAATCCCTCCCTTCCATTTCCCTTTCCTACTCTCTGTTGCGAGTCACTGAACAAGGTGCTGGTGTTTGCAATGTTTCTCTCTAGCCAATATTGCAGTAATATTTAGAATAATGTACATTTGTGTAACAATTTTCATTCCAACTCCAAGACTACATACATGCTCCTTCATTGAAATGCAGCAATCTCTGGGAAGCGGTGTGGCTGCCAAGGATGATAGGGCAGGAATCTGTTCTTTGGAAAAGTCTCAAGATAACGTCATTGTCCAAACAGGGCGCACAGAATATGGATATTTAAGGTTTCATCCAAAAGGTTCACATAGGTAAATTGCATGGGACTCAGTGTACCATACCAAGGAGTTAAGATGTTTCAAACCAGATACATAGACCACTAACTTCATCCCATTCTTATTGTATTGCAGATATTGTTGAATTCAAGAGACATTTTCAAAGGGACATCAAATTGGCTTCCATTTGTGCGTGTGCAGTTTACATACACTATCACTTTTGCACACAAATGGTATAGTGTGCATGTGCATAATCAACCCATGTTTCATTTGCATGCACAAAAGAGATGTTACTTGAATGCACAAATGCACAAATGATAGTTTGAAATGATTACATGTACAATCTGTTGCACAATCAAAGGTGTGCCTGGACCAAATGCGACCACATTTTGAAAATTTGGTCTTTTGCTCAAAATCATGAAACGTAGAGTCTGGAGACTGTTTGACCCCTTGGAATTTTCACCTGGACCCAAAGAGGGGAGAGACTTTCTAAAATCACCAAGTCAAATTATGCCCTTTGTTACATCAGTGCAATTGATAATTTACCTTGAAACAGAGTAAATCACAGCCGATTATTCTGTAATGAGAGCACACAATTATGGACACCCTTCAAAACAATGATTGCCTAAGGAGTTGTTACCTCTTTTGTTGTTTATCATTTTAAACTGGTCTTTTACACAGGGCTCAGAAATGTAGGGTATGACAAGCACACATTCCCACTCTGCACCAAAACTCAGTTGGCTGTGCAGGGTCAAAACTCACCCCCTTTCTAGGATTTGGTTTTCTTAACACAAGATAAGTAACGTAAGCTCCAGTCCATGCCTTCTCCCCAGGAGTGGGTGTTCTGAGGGTTCCTCCACGAGCGGGGCTCAGGCACAGATGCTAGATTTCTCTGTGTGGATGGCTCCCACTGCCTCAGTTACAAGGTGAAATTAACTAGCCACACTTAACATTTCCCAGCCTGGTCAGTGCCTGCTAATGTGATGGATCCATAGAGGAGAGCCCTATTACACATCTGAAGCTCATAGTGTTGACGAAAATCTGGATAGTCACCTTTACGTTGAAGCTCTTGTACAGTACACCCTCGCTATAACAAACCCCTGGGGATCTAAGTCATTTGTTCGGTATAGCTAGGGGTTCGTTATAGCAAAAGAGAACCGCTGGAGGGGCGGGAAAACTTCTCTGGCCCTGGGGCTGCAGCGGGGGGCTGACAGCTGGCCAGCGGAGCTCTTTGCCCTCGCCACATCGGTGGGGCTTGAGGTGGGATCAAGGGACTGGGTTTGCTATGGCCCAAAGTACGGTATTGTGAAGGGTGTTAAAACGAATGTGTACTGTAGTTCAAATGTTAGCGATAAAAGACTATTTATAATTACCTATCGTGTGGTCTTTTGTGGTCTGTGTCTGTAGTGCTTTGTATAATGGAGGACTACAGGTAAGGAAGCTGGACCTTGTAGTTCACTGTCTCAGAGGCATTAACCCAAAGGCAAGAGTTGTGGAAATAATTGATACCACTGTTAATGGCTTGGCTGGTGTCAGTATTATTGTAGTAAAATTCCTCTTGTCAATGGGTGGAAAATGAAGGTGAAGTGAATTAGAATACTATGATTTCTAACTTCTGAATAATGAGAAGATAATGCGAGAGCCACACAGGAAGCTTTCGTTGGGGAAATGTAATGAATAACTTGCAGCAAGTCAGTTTGTATCTTCAAATCCAAATGATAAAAGACAGTAGATCTGTTCTCTGTGAACATCTTGTTTTTGCTTGCTTTGGGATTCCAGAGGCCTCTTTCTCAATTGCTCATTATATTTTCAGATCACTTGCCCTAAAAGTGTATTTCTGGGCAACAGGTGGCATTGGTGTTGTCAAATCTTATCGCTTCTCATTAATCTCAGCGGGTGCTATGCCAAAAGGGTCTTTGCATAAGTAATTGTCGTAATCTGTCCATCTTAATCATTCATGTCTTGCCTGATGTTTTGGCTCCTTTCCTTCCAAGAGGCTGTCCTGCTGTGATGTATCCTAGGTTTTGGCCTTGCAAGATTTTACCCAAGAAGAAAAGTTTTGGGAAAATTGGATTAATTCTATGTAATTGGCTTAGTTGCTGTAAGAATGGAAATAAATCTTTCTTGACAGAGTGGATGAAATGCTAACTGAAGTGAACTAGATTACTGTGATCTCAATTCTTGAAGTAATATTAATGTGGAGTGAGAAACTTAAAGTAGAATACATTTATTTGTGCAGGTGTAAGTCAGACCCCTTTAATGAGGAATAGAAGTAGTTGAAACTTGATTGTCTGTTTATTGAATCAGCAGAGAATTCTCATCTTTATTACTTTTATTTGCAACTTAATTTTCATAATAATTATTCAGGATTCATATTTGTTATGATTTAGGTGTACAGGCATCTCAAAAGCACTTTACAGAGGCTGTGGCTATAGTGATTCAACAGAAATCCCTTTCCTATCTTCAGTGACAGAGGTTCAAAATGGTTTAAATCCTTTTAGCATGATCCTGGTCAGATCCAGTGAACACTGCAAGTTTGTTTTCATAAGAATAATGGTTTAAATCTTGATATTTATTTGAGAGAGAGAAAAAGATAATGGAGATATCCTATCTCCTAGAACTGGAAGGGACCTTGAAAGGTCATCAAATCCAGTCCCCTGCCTTCACTAACAGGACCAAGTACTGATTTTGCCCCAGATCCCTAAGTGGCCCCCTCAAGGATTGAACTCTCAAACCACTGAGCTATCCCTCCCCCCTAATTTCTCAAATGGCACTGTATTTTTCAGCCTAGGGGCCATATCCTCAATAGGGGTAAATTGATATAACTCTATTGAAGTCAGTGATGCTTCACCAGTTTAACCAGCTGGAGACCTGGCCCTAAATCTTTTAAGAAATCACTGTTCTATTTTCGCAGACCCAGGGGTTTACTGTCACTTTATTTTGTAGGTGTAATAATCTAAATCACTATTCTCTCTGGCTTCCCTTCTCTGATCTGTGGACTGAACCAGATTTAGGCCTCCAATTTACTCCCTAGCTGCTCCCGTGGTAGTGGTTGGCTAATGTTTCTTTGTTCTTTTACTATCTATGATAGAGTGAGAGGTCTGAGAGCATTATTTTAAAAATGTTTCACAACCAGAAAAGACTTGAAAGTATTATCACTGGGGAAAACCTGCTTTTGATTTGTGCTCCATGTTCTCACACTGGAAATTTGTAAGTAGTATTCCCCTATTACTGTAGAGTATATCAAATGGTTTATGTTCCTAGGAGATGAATGGAACCAGCACCATTCTTTTTAGTTGATCTTAAACTTGCCTAAAGAAATTCTCTGCCTTACTTATGAATTGAGGATATTTCACAATTTCTTATCACCTCATCTTTGTGGCTTTGGGCTAAGCAAGTAAAATGTATATTGTATGTGGTCTTATTGTGGATTATTAATGAACCTAATTCCAGCAAGACATTCAACTGTAGTTGAGGTGAAATTATAGAGACTAGTGTCAGACATACTGTACTGTAATACAGTTTGGTGATGACGGATGACTGCAAAAGCACATTCAGCTTGTTAACTGTGATTTATTCAGGTAAGGTGCTTAGTTTCCATGCTGAGCTGAACCTCTGCTTGTAATAATTACATCCTGGATTTTTTGCAGTATGAATATTGGACCATTACTCCCTTATGTTTTCCATTGTTTTGTAGCTTCTTAGTTTAGTTTAACAACCTGAAACACTTCTAGTTCCTATTGTTGTAACTAGACAAACATACATCTTAATGTGTGGATTTATTCTTCTTACTGATGGTACAACAGTTATTTCAGTTTGAATAACTAAAATCCAGCAACCCAAAAAGCAAATATGCTTTGCAGTGGGAAAGGTGTGCGTTCAATTAAAAACACAGTATTGTTTAATCTGTATTAGGTACTTATATGCACACATTTCCATAGTGCCTGAGTGCCTTATAGTCGTTCATATATGTATCCTCACAACACCCCTGTGAGGTAGAGAAGTGCTGTTATCCTCATTTCACAGATGGGGAACTGAGGCACAGAGAGACTAAGTGACTCCTCAAGGACAGACAAGAAGTCCATGGTGAGAAGGAACTGAAACCTGCTCTCTTGAACCTTAGATTAGTGCTCTAACCCCTGGGCCATTCTTCCCTTTCTTTATACATATGAAATAATGACCATTCAAAATAGAGACAACTGTTGTCACTGTTTAGATAAACACCATACCATAAGTGTGTGCTGTTTTAATGATACATGGGAAGACCAGGTCTGTGCCCTGATGAGTTTACTATCCTAAGTTAGTTTACGCATGTGTAAGTCCTCTTGATATGGCATGGAGATGGGATATAGGGAATGAGTAGGGATGCCAAAACAAAGAGAAAGGGTGAATTTAATTTGGAATAGCATTATTTTCCCTTTTCTTTTCCTTTTCTGCACGTTACAGGTTATTGAATTATCTTGCTGTGTCACTTTATTTGTGCTTTTCTCTATATAAATATATCTTATCTTGACCATGATAAGATTAGATTTAGAACTCAGTTGTTTCATGATAGATGATTTTTAACTTTAAAAAATTGTTTTGAAGTTCTATGGATGGTTTATTTCTTTATGGAAGAGAAGAGAGAAGTTTGACAGAATAGTCTGTTTCTAGGTCTATATGATGAATAGAATGTAATAGTGCACAGATGTATTCATTTTTTCTTCTGCAACTCAATTGTATTGTAATGTTGCTGACATCCTACTGGTAAATATTCCTCTAATCGGAATATTTCTCTCAATAAACTAAAGCCCCATAAACAGAAAAATGTGGTATGTAATAGTGCCCACTGGAAAATATTCTTTCCAGAATTGGTATGCTCTGTTATACCCAGCCACACGAATACATTCAGACTTGTGATAATGTTGGTCCCATATCGCCCAGTGTTGGCCAGTCTGACTGTTTGTAGAGGAACATGGAAAAACTCAAAGCAAAGTCTGTGAATGTACTGGACAGGGCATTGAATGTAAACTTGGTTGATCTATTACATGCCTTAATTTCTTTCAACATTTTTAGAGCAAGCAGTACCCGTCGACGTACCTTTTGCGCTACAGTACATTGTATACCAGAAATGTAAACAATGAGTGAGGTTTGTTCATTCGTCAATAAATGCAGACTATTAACATTGCCTTCCTCATATCATCCCTCTCACAACCTACCTTGGTTTTTTTTTGTTTAGATTTATACGGGTACGGATGTTCAAGGGGGATCCTATCTGTGGTTTTGTGTCCCTGCCAAAAATATAAAAATGCAAAATAAAATTAAACACAAAGTATCAGTAATTAAGAATTGGTATAAAGTATATTTTAAATAAAATGGCACTACAACAGTTATTACTACATGTACGTTCACAATTATAGACCATTTTAAGATGGGCATTATTAGTATTTAATGGTTCTGAAGGAAACTTATTGTTTATTGTGTTAAGGCCTGATTACAGAAATTTTTAGTTCATGGACCATTGATTGACCCAACAGAGTATAAAAATTCCATCAATCTGTTGGATATACAGGCACAGAAAATACATCATATAATTCTTTATGGATTTTATATTTTTGTACTTTTTTGGCACGAATGGCTCTATTTAAAATAATTTCAGAGTCACTGTAAAGGGGTTTGTTAGGGTCGCACCTCTCTGGGGCGGCTGGGAGCCAGGCCACCTCACTACTGAGGTCCGCTGAGTCAGGGAACTAGCCGGGTGAGGCAGGAAACAGTCAAGGGCTCAGGCCCTCAGATAGGGGCTGAGCAATATAGTTCAGTAACAAGCCCAGGCCCTGGGTCAGGGCGGGGCAGCAAACAAACTGGCTCAGACCCTCAGGCAGGGGCTGAGCAAAATAGTTCAGTAACAAGCCCAGACTCCCAGTCCTGGCGTCTGGGGCGAGGGGGAGACTGCCACCCGTAAGTGGGGTGGCAGGGGGGGACGCAGGCCTGCCCACTCCACTGCGTCTCAGCCTGGGGCCCTAACAGCGGCAGGCAGCCTGCTGCTGTGTCAGTGGGGATCCTGCCTGCAACACACTGACATCGGCTCTGGGTGTGCTGCAGCCAGACTAGGGTCAGCTGCCCCCGGGCTACTTCCTACCTCCCCATCTAGTAGTACCTGCGTCTGTTCGGTGTCCTCCATGGAATCAAACATCATGGGCCCTCAGGCGAGCGGTAGGCTTGGCAGCTCCTCTGGGTCACTTCCCTCCGGTAGGCTTAATAGCTTCTCCGGGGTCTAGTCGTCCTCAGGCCTTGACTGGTATGACTAGTCCTCAGGTCGGTCACAGGCTGCAGAAGTCTCCCCGGCGGGAGCTAGGCCCTCAGCGTCTGGCTTCTCCGGTGGCCAGGCAGTTTCTGAGCGCTGGGATGCAGCTCTTATACCTCGGGTCCTGCGCTTTGACCTTTGGGAGGTGGGCACAGGCTCCAGTGGCTCCGCCCACTTTGGCATCCAGAGAGGCTCGTCCCTCTCTGGGGCGGCTGGGAGCCAGGCCGCCTCACCACAGTAACAAAATACCCTGCAGTCTAGAATATTCAGGTACCCATTGTGGGCTGATATGGATTAAGTCTTGGGTTTCCTTTACTATGCCTTTCCGGAGCCACCATTTTAATCCTGTTTGTCTCTCTTTTTCACCATTATTTCCACAGTGAGTGTAGGACATTTACAGCAGTCACCTACCACGTAAGAAGGATGATCTATTGGATGGAGCACTGGACTGAGACTTATTACACCTGGATTTAATTTATGTCTCAGCCACTTTCTTCCTATGTTATGTTGGGTTTAATCTATCCAGTTAATCTGTTCCCCATCTGTAAAATGGAAATCGTGCTTCCCTCCCTCACAGGGGCATTGCACAGAGAAAATCCATGGATGACTGTGAGTTGCTCTGATATGATGATGATGAGGGCACAAAAGTAGATAGAGTAAGCTATTTATGATGCTTTGTGGATTTGCTGGCAGAGGGCTCTGAGAGAGAGAGAGAGAGAGAGAGAGATTGATCTTGCATCTTTCTTTCATCCAACCCCACAGTGCTTTGTACCCTTTGGAACCTGAAACTTGTGTCTCCTCTTGGATACTTTCAAGGGATTTAAATTTAATTTTAGTCACGTGCAGAGGAGGAAATTCCTGTCCACACCTGTGTGTTTGTTGATGTATGCACATGCAGACGCTCTGTGAAAGTGGTGGCAAATCACTATACTGGATGTGTGTAGGGCCAATGTGAAGTGAGTGGGTGCTCTTAGTCTGGTCCCTAGTATGCATATATAGAATCCTCTTGCAGTAATTGACACCCTTATTGATGTTATCAACAAAAAGTCAAAGGACTGAACTGGGCATGGAGGGTAAATTCCCTATTCAAGCGATCCTTCCAGATTATGACTGAGAGACACTGGATGGGATAGGAGAGCAGTTTAATCATTAAAATAGATTCAAGTGGTCTTTATCTGACACCATTCACAAACACTTAATCCCCCCCTCCCCCCAAGAAAACAGGCTTCGCCAGGCCAAAAGAACATTATTATATTATTAGTAACAATTGCTGTTTACTCCATAGCATCAAAAGCTATGCCTTTTTCAAACACTTCTAGCTATGCAGGGCGGCATAGCTAGAAATGTTTGAAAAAGGCATAGTGTTGTCTCTGCTATTGTGAAAGGATTGTAGTAGTCCTTGAAGTTTGAAGAGTAGTCTATATCCAAGATCACATATAAAAGCAAGTCTTCTGCATAGTATCTAAGTGGGACACTCAAACTGGATTGATAGAAGATCTTGGTGTTGGGGAGAGAGTGTTTTTGGACAATTTAGTGCCTAATATTCTGGAAGGGGCAGTAAAAAGCTCAACCATTTTTTCCGTAAAAAGTAGGATTAGGTGGCAAAATTGCAGCCCCTCTTCATTTAATTAAATGTTAGGAGTCAGATCTTGTAGCAGATCTGGAGATAAATTGGTACAGTAAGCGTTCTTTACAACCCCATCCCGACTTTTATAGGAAATTCCTTTTATTGTATTTCATTAGTCTCCCTTTATGAACTTTATTATTTGTGCTCCTCAATTAAATCATTACACTTTATTCCTTGTTTCATCCTGCCTCACCACCAGGAGTAAAGTAGTTATGCCCCGGTCTTTTTTTACCCATACCTCCAAAAAATACCATTCTAAAGTCAATTCAGACAGGATAGCTGAATTTAAAATGTTCACTGGGGTTTTCTGAACAGAGTGGTTAATGATAGTGCAGTAGTTGTAGATTTTCTTAAGGAATGTGTTAGATGATTCCTGTTGGAGGTCTATTAAAGGAACAGTGTTAGCTGAAACATCACACTCCAGTTTGAATTGTTTTTACCTACAGCACAACTGTTACAAGTAGCAGAGATTTTTATAACTGCGGGAAATCAGAGAAAATAATACTTATTCTCTCTCTTCCCCCATGTTGTTTACTTCGAGTACATGACACCATCCTGAGTGAGATTTTTCAAAAGCGCTATGTGATAGAGGAGCACAAGCCCACTTATCTTTCAGTGTTGTTTGTGCTCCTATGTTACATTGAGAATACTACCCTTTGTTTACAGTCAGTTTCATTGTATGGTCAGTTAGTGCTGTATCATGGGCTCACTCCTAAACTTCTCTGCAGCAGCACTTGCTGCTGCAGTTGGATGCACAACTGGAATGCATCTTGGTGGCAAAACACCTCTTTGCCTCATTCTGTCCTGGGGCTGGCTGAAGACCAAACAGCTTCTGGGCAAGTTAGAGCAGGCTAAAGGCCATTGTACCTTGTTGTGACTTATGGCCCCCTAAAGGCTATTAGGATTTTGTCTCAGGGGTGTGGTAGGCTGCACCACTCTTTAGGTTTCTGCAACTTTTATTCAGTGTACCTAGGCTGCTCCAGGGGCCAGTGTAAAAAGGATGGGGTTCTTGCCTACCCTCTTCCCCACTCCTCCCTTTTTGAGGTGCTGTGCATTTCCTGTGGTTTCCTGCATGCAACGGACTGTAATTGCACACAACCTCTTTACACAGGCTATGTAAAGCAGGGGAAGGCTCCTTACTCCCGTAGCCCACACCAGAGCAAAGGCCAGCCATGATGTGGCCCCAAATGAGTTTGCTGTTTGTTTGTGTGGGTCTTTCTTACAGCAGTAGGGGACGAAGAAAAACCTCACTGAAAACCAGGAAAATGTGGCTGTAAAATCCTAAGAATTTTAAGGGAGAGACACAAGCTGGTGTAACTCCTGAAACTGCTTTTTATTTTAAATGTATTAGATACCAAATTGATCTCTAAGTGTTGACTATTATTTGTTTCCAGTACCATTGTGCTAATGTACTAGATGGGTGTTCCTGCTTCCAGAGCCATGCTGAATAGCTACACGGTTAAACTGTACACTTCCATAAAATCTTGGAAATGTAATGTCATCCTGTGATGCACGGGACCTCAACGTAACACCCTGTAATCCCCATATTCATCATTTGTATATGGTTGTGATATTTCATACAAAACATGCCATGTAAGATACCATATGAAAGTTTGTGTTCTGTTGAAACACATTGTTCTGTGAAAACATGTTTATCGTGAGTGTTTATGAAGATCTGAGATTTTGCTATATGGTTGTTATTGAAATATGTTCTGTGTCCGGGAGAAGCCCATTGCTAGCTTTTCAGCGATGACAAAGGTGGAGTCCCATACCCAGCAGGGGAATTTTTAAACAAGAGAGTTACAATTCTGTAAGAACAACAAAGAGTCTGGTGGCACCTTAAAGACTAACAGATTTATTTGGGCATAAGCTTTCGTGAGTAAAAACCTCACTTCTTCGGATGCATAGAGTGAAAGCTACAGATGCAGGCATTATATACAGACACATGGAGAGCAGGGAGTTACTTCACAAGTGGCGAACCAGTGTTGACAAGGCCAATTCAATCAGGGTGGATGTAGTCCACTCCCAATAATAGATGAGGAGGTGTCAATTCCAGGAGAGGAAAAGCTGCTTCTGTAGTGAGCCAGCCACTCCCAATCCCTATTCAAGCCCAGATTAATGGTGTTGAATTTGCAAATGAATTTTAGTTCTGCTGTTTCTCTTTGAAGTCTGTTTCTGAAGTTTTTTTGTTCAATGACAGTGACTTTTAAATCTGTGATAGAATGACCAGGGAGATTGAAGTGTTCACTTACTGGCTTGTGTATGTTACCATTCCTGATGTCCGATTTGTGTCCATTTATTCTTTTGCGGAGGGACTGTCCGGTTTGGCCAATGTACATGGCAGAGGGGCATTGCTGGCACATGATGGCATATATGACATTAGTGGATGTGCAGGTGAATGAGCCCCTGATGGTGTGGCTGATGTGGTTGGGTCCTCTGATGCTGTTGCCAGAGTAGATATGGGGACAGAGTAGGCAACGAGGTTTGCTACAGGGATAGGTTCCTGGGTTGGTGTTTCTGTGGTGTGGTGTGTAGTTGCTGGTGAGTATTTGCTTCAGGTTGGGGGGTTGTCTGTAAGCAAGGACTGGCCTGCCTCCCAAGGTCTGTGAGAGTGAGGGATCATTTTCCAGGATAGGTTGTAGGTCGTGGATAATGTGCTGGAGAGGTTTTAGCTGGGGGCTGTATGTGATGGCCAGTGGTGTTCTGTTATTGTCCTTGTTGGGCCTGTCCTGTAGTAGGTGATTTCTGGGTACCCGTCTTGCTCTGTCAATCTGTTTCCTCACTTCCCCAGGTGGGTATTGTAGTTTTACGAATGCTTGATAAAGATCTTGTAGGTGTTTGTCTCTGTCTGAGGGGTTGGAGCAAATTTGGTTGTATCTTAGGGCTTGGCTGTAGACAATGGATCGTATGATGTGTCTTGGATGGAAGCTGGAGGCATGTAGGTACGTATAGCGGTCAGTAGGTTTCCGGTATAGGGTGGTGTTTATGTGACCATCACTTATTTGTACTGTAGTGTCCAGGAAGTGGATCTCTTGTGTGGACTGGTCCAGGCTGAGGTTGATGGTGGGGTGGAAATTGTTGAAGTCCAGGTGGAATTCTTCAAGGGCCTCCTTTCCGTGGGTCCATATGATGAAGATGTCATCAATGTAGCGCAAGTAGAGGAGGGGCACTAGGGGACGAGAGCTGAGGAAGCGTTGTTCTAAGTCAGCCATAAAAATGTTGGCATACTGTGGGGCCATGCGGGTACCCATAGCAGTGCCACTGACTTGAAGGTATAAGTTGTCCCCAAATCTGAAGTGGTTGTGGGTGAGGACAAAGTCACAAAGCTCAGCCACCAGGCTTGCTGTGGCCTCATCAGGGATACTGTTCCTGACAGCTTGTAGTCCATCCTCATGTGGAATATTGGTATAAAGTGCTTCTACATCCATGGTGGCCAGGATGGTGTTTTCAGGAAGAACGTCAATGCACTGTAGTTTCCTCAGGAAGTCGGTGGTGTCTCGAAGATAGCTGGGAGTGCTGGTAGCATAGGGTCTGAGGAGAGTGTCCAATAATGCCTGCATCTGTAGCTTTCACTCTATGCATCCGAAGAAGTGAGGTTTTTACTCACGAAAGCTTATGCCCAAATAAATCTGTTAGTCTTTAAGGTGCCACCAGACTCTTTGTTGTTTTTGTAGATACAGACTAACACGGCTACCCCCTGATACTTGACAATTCTGTAAGAGACGGTTCTGCAGGCACCACGCAATGAGGTTTGCTCAACTTTATGACTCAGTTGCGTATGTACCACACAATGAGGATTGCTCAATTCTGTGACTCAGCAAGGCCCACCAGGAGATGTCTGGGCCAGTATCGTCCCTGGGACGTGAACTGAGAGTATAAAATAAGGGACAGTGGCATCATGAGTCCACCTGTCTCCTCCCCCACCTACGCTGAAGGCAACAAGAACGCTGAGAAGACAAAGACTTTGAACTGAGAAGACAGGTCCCAGGCTGAGAAGGAAATTCAGCCTATGTATTAATTTTGGCTAAGATCATGTGTAGAACTGTCATATCCAGGTAGATGGGGTGAGAAAAGCCATTTGATTCAGATCTTGCTTAGTCTGGATGTTTAGTATTAGAATCCATGTTTACTTTTTATTTTCTTAGGTAACTATCTCTGACCTTTATGCCTACTACTTATAATCACTTAACATTTATCTTTCTGTATTTAATAAACTTATTTTAATGTTTGATCTTAACCAGTCAGTTTGTCTAAAGTGCTTGGGGAATCTGCTCAGATTACAAAGGCTGGGGCATGTCCACTATTCTTTGACGAAGTGGCGAACTAATTAATGAGCTTACATTGTTCAAGAGAAGGTCTTGAATAGTGTAAGATGGTACATTTCTGGGGTGTAAGGCTGGGGGCTGCGGGTATTTGCTGGTGTCTCCCACTGTGTAGTTCATGAATGGCTTGAAGAACATTCATGAAACGTAACTAGGTGTGTCTCTGCATGCTGGTGGCTGAGTGATAACAGCACCTGGAGGAGTTTGCTGCTTGTCACTAGAAAGCATTGTGAGAGACAGCCCAGGCTGGAGAGTTAAGGGAGCACAGTGGTCCCACAGTCCCAGGTTGTACCCTGGGATCCCATCACACATTCCAAGTTAGGGGGTACTTCTTTAGGGGACAATAAAATTCTGTAGTCTTTAAATTTAATTTCCTCTCCCACTCCTTTTAAAGCCTAGCCTTTGCTCTCTTCCCTCCAAATATAATACTGATTACTTGTCTCCTCAAAAGCTTCCTGTTTTACTCCTCACTCGAAAGAACATTAGAGAGCAAAGTTCTAATCTTGTATTTTAAAACTACTAACCTATGAATATTCTGCCAATTTGTTCCCCAAAGAAATGTGTGCAAAGAGTGTTTTATGCATTCCTCTGAGGTCGAGAGGTTTCAGTTGTTTCCAGCAACTTGCGTGGAGATAACCTCTGTCTTCTTAGTGATAAACTGTGATGAGCAATCTGAGATGCAAGCTACAAGAAAAATAAAAGTTAGGTATTAAATATGTTTAATTTTTATTATGAGACTGTACATTGCTGAACTTTAACAGGAGCTCAACCTAAAGTGTTTAGAGGCATTTCTAATAGCAGTGCATGTCAGCTCTAACACATGTACATGTACTAAATATAGAATGCAAACTACCTGTTCTATGCTGCAGTCAGTTTTCAAGGTATTGTATTAATAGAACTCCATTTGCCATAGCTACTAGACAATGAAGTGCAGTAAAATAAGAGGCATAAGACACAGAACAAAAGTGGGCTCTGATTTCACCTTCCGAGGCATTTGGTTGCTTGTGCTTGGAATTTTTAATTTTTGTAAGTAAAAAGAAAACACTCTGGATTCACTCATTTATTTTAGTCGTGCATCAAATCCAGCTCCAAATACGTGGCCCTGAAATCTTGTTGTTTTCAGGTGTGTATATTGTGCTTTTGATTCTGGGACTGTATTCATGGATAGTCTTCATTGAAAGGGGATGGCTCCTTGCTAAAGAACTCACCCTCAGTTGTCATAGCTCTGAATTCTCAAATGAAATGTGTGTGCATGGGAAGCCAATTGCATCTAAGATGTTAAAATATCCATATACAATGTGAGAGAATAGAAATGTACCATTGGAATACTGTATGCAGCGTTATTATAGCCGTTTTAGTCCCAGGATAATAGAGAGACAACATGGGGGAGCTAATTTTTTTTGCACCAACTCAAAAGCTCGTCTCTCTTGCCAACAGAAGTTGGTCCAATAATAGATATTCCCTCACCCACCTTGTCTCTCCATTCAAAAATTGACATTTTCCTATTAAAATTTGATTACAGAGTGGGGGGGGAAGACAGATCCAGGTGTGTTTTTTATACACACAGCAATTGATAACTCAGAGGGCTTTCTCATTTTAAAGTGTTTTGTTTAAATTTAATTGTTAATTTTACAGTGTACAAACTTTCACTAGCAATGGGGTTCACAGCTAAATCATAAAGCAATAGACCTTTTAATCACTTTAGCATTCCAGTTTGTTTCCTGCATAAACTAATTGATTTTAATAAGCAAATTGCAGAACTTTGCTTTTACTACCATGATCCCAAGGTAAGGTATTTGAATTTGTGACTGCCAGTAGGCTGCATATGTCCTTGGACAAGTTATCTATCTTTGAAAGTAGACATGCATTGTGTCTGTAAATTTCAATGCCATAAGCTGTTCTGTCTTCTTCTGGAAAGCATTAGTGTTTTTTTCCCGCCTTTTCTATCACATTCTTTCCCATAGTATCTGAGCACGGATATTGCATTTTACTTTCCAGTGGAGAGGAGCTATCTCATTATGGCTAAAGCAGAAAACCTCACTGGAGTCATGATGACTGGACTACAAGAATCAAACAGGCCCCTTTTGGGACAAAATATATGTGTGGTGATGCGAACAATGCTGTTCTCATGAATAAATAAGGAAAAATTGCCTATCTTAAAAATTGCCTTGTACTTTTTTTTCAAGTACAAACAAAAAGCTTATATATATATATATATATATATATATATGGAACAAGACAACTAGTGGATTCAAAACTTGTCATTTTGATTCTCCAGTTGATGTACTGAATATATTTCATACAACCAGTTGACTGATGAAAACATAGGAGTTTTTTTGGTTTAGTGTTCCTGATGATAAACTAGTTTATCTCCCAAACCTGTATGTTGTTCTCTTCTATTTTTGTTTGTCTTTGAGGCAGAGTCTAGAGTAATGTTAAGAATTCTGTGTTGTTGCCGTCATGCACTTATTTTATAACATTGGATAGATAAAAAGTGCATGAATACTTAAGAATGATAGGAGAGCTGAGATTCCCCCATATTAGAGTTCTGGTCATGGTCTGCAGAATTGAAGACATCTTCTTAAATATTCAGGACATTGTGCATGTGATCTCACTTTGTGTAATTTTCTTTTCATTTAGGTAGAATGAAGTATTTAACATTAAGTAGGGATGTCATTGCAACTATCAAAATATATAGGTGTGGAAGATTTTTAAAATGTCTTTAATAAAGAGAAAGAAGCCACTAGTGTTTGACTGGAAATGTTAGCACTTTAAATTGACATAGAACTAATGCCTGCAAAAGCTGTATGCCTTTATTTCTGCCTTTTCTCCATTTCCATCAGCAGTTCATAATAGGTAAGGCACAAATATTTTACTAAATGCGCAAAGCCTTTTGTAAGGCAGAATGATTTACTTCCACATGGATTTGTTCACATGCCATAGCTAATGTTCACACTTCATTCCTCAGAGTGAGCACGGGGTTTCGGAGTCTTAATGATGATTATGTTTAGTGTATGGGAAGGAGTGAAAATTAGCTTGATTGGTGGCATTTGCCCAAAGCGTTGCTGATGCCTCCAGAAAAAAGAGTATTCCGTTTGGAGAAAACTCTTGTCACACATTTCTGTATTTTTCTGACCTTGTGCTATTACCAGCAGCACATACATGGATACAGGATTTAAAAAATTTCATCTGTCCCAGTTTTACATTGTGTGAAGAAGCTTCTCATAATATCACAATTAGTTGCTTTGCAAATAATTTTAACACATACAGAGGATCATCATTCCTGGTAAGAGGTAAGCAGGCGAATTAATTAACATCTTTTGCCCATGCAGATATCCATAATAATATCAGTTGCAGGGAGGGGAGGAAGGCATGAGAAAAGCATCTGAAGTAATGGACAGGTGACCCAAAAAGATACCCCATCCTATGTTAGGCTTTAATAAAGTTAAGGCCATGTCTATGTACAAGTTGTACCAATTTTAACTAGATTGGTTTAGAAACTGACGTTAAATTAGTGCAAACCCCATGGATGGTTGAATTAAGAGTGCAATTTAAGGTGTTTCCGTACCAAATTAAGCTAAATCGATAAAAGGCACTCTTAAACTGACGAGGGGATTGCAGCAAGTGAAATCAGATCCCAAAGTGAACTTTTGTCTTTTCCAGCACACGGTTAGATGCTATCAGTTCCTGAAAATCTTGAACTAGTGGTTTGCAGAAATGAAAGCTCCTTGGCCGTTTTTTTGAAAAATGGCCACAGCGTTAAACCTTTTGACTTGACCAAACCTCCTCCTTCCTACTGCACCCTTCAACATTAATTTATTTTTTACACGGAAGTCAGACAAGAACTCATTTTAGAGAGGAATTTTATTGTCAACACATTACCCTACATTAATTTCCTTAGTAAATCTTTACAGCTTTGCCTACTGTATAAGGTTAAGGGAATGATTTCTAAAATAGATTTAATAGACTTTTATGTTTTCAGAAGCATTTTTTTTTTTTTTTTTTTTGAAAAGTTAAAGGGACTGCAGTTCAATTAATTATCCACGGGGAAAAATGTGCAGTACTAGGGTTGTAACTGCAGTGCATATGTCTATCCCTTTTGCTTCATCAATGACCTTGTCAGTGACCTGGATAGCAAGCCCATTTGGGGTCAGAAATGGTTTACTTTGTGTTGGGTCTGGGCTTTTAAAAAATAATTATTCTTTTTGCCAGCATTCAGATCCTTCCCACTAAAAATTGTTGACAAATCATGATCTTATGATGTCCCATGGGGACAGCTGAGACCGCAGGCCAAATTCAGATGAAGCATGGCCCCATAGATCAAAAGCGTTGAAATTAGCCACTGTAATCATTCTTCAAAGTGTAGTTACAGGCTATTATTACATTGCTTACCAACAACAATGAAGAAGAAAGAAAGAAAGTTGCCTAATTTGACAACTAACTCCTATAAACTACCCACTGTCCTTTTAAAAAAACAAAACAAAACAAAAAAAAAAAAACCCCACGATCATTTCTGTGTTCATGCCAGTTTCCATGTTAAATCTTAGTCTCTGTCATGGGGCTCGGTGTTAATTTGACTGGAACTGGCAGATGTAACGTATGCTGGTTAATGGGCGAGCCAAAAAAATTAGGCGAGGTTAGTTTGCAAAGGAATAATGAAGTATTTGTTTTCAAAAAAGCAGACTTGAGTTTGAGGTATTTTCCAGTTCGGGTTCAAACAGTGGCCAGTTGCAGAATTCTCTGCAGTTTAAAGCTGTACTTTCTTTTTCTGTTCAGATCTCTGAATCTGTACCTGAATACAAAAGATGTCTGATAGGCTTGCTGTCTAAGACAAAGCCACGTTTTCTAAACGTGTCAAATGGCAGAAGTGTCCTTGTTTCATACAATGTGTCTTCTCTGTAACTTGTGTGTGGGTTAAGAATGGCTGTGTCAGTGTGCCTGTCTAGTGGACTTGAACTGAGCTCAGAGCCAAAGCGTGCTACTATTCGAACAGGGTTAGCTTTAGAACAAAGCCTTGTAATACAGATTCACTGTGCAAGAGGGAACTGAAGGAATGGTTTGGGGTTTTTCCCTTCATTTTCATACATAGCTGTATAATGGTTTCATTTGCAGTCTCTGGAGTAAATCCAGGGTCGCTTAACCTCTCATTTGGCTTCTAGCCTTTAATTTTCAGAACAGATGTTTGTGAAGGAAAAGAGGGGAGGGGGAGAGAAAAAGCAAAAGCAAAGCTAGCACTGACGCTGAAAGTTGCAGTGAAGAGTACATTACATCAGGAAAACATGAGAAGGTCCAGTAGTGGAAAAGAAAACTAGGTTTCTGTGACCCTTAGACAGGAAAAAATATAAACTAAACTCAGCTATAGAAAATAGCATGTAGGAGTTTCCAGAGGCATGACTGAAGCAGCTAGAGGTAGGAAAACAGCTCAGTGAGGTCAACAGGAAGGGCAGCTGAAAGCAGAGGTCAAATTTGACAGTAGCAGCAATTCCCTGCCAGAAAGAATAGGACTAAGCCCAGCAGACTGGATCACAGAATACAATTTCTGTTTCTGGATCACAGAATACAATTAACAGATAGGATTTGTTATGTACGATGAGTGCCTATAAAATGTGCTTTAAGGGTAAGTCTTCCTTTCCTTACTTAGGGGAGTTCTGACTGTGTAATACATGAGTAAGGGCTACAGGATTCAGCTTTAATAGAGCAAATAATTGCTTAAGGAAACTTGTCCTTTATCATTCAGAGTAAGAACTGGGAGGTCTTGAACTTGACAAAGTGGACTGCTGTGTGCAGAATTGCTCCCTGTTGGAGGATCAAGGACTGACATTACCATTGGATAATAAAGGCTACTGCCTTTCTGTCTGTCTGATGACTTTTTTTGGTCTTCCAGACTGTGGAAGTAATGGGATAATATCAAATACTACAAAAAGCACAAGTCATCCAAAAAATCTCATTGTCAAAATTTATTCCAAATGGACATGTCCCAAGACGAAACTTCGGAGGGTTTTTTTTTTTTTTTTGTTTTAATTTTTTTTTCGGGTAGACTCATTTCAAGTCTTCTATGAACTTAAATCAAAATGAGTAGACTTTCCTCCCGTGTTTCAGTGGTAACACTGAGGAGGGATAATCGGATCAGTAATGGCTGTATGAATTAATTGGGCTTTTATTTCTTAAATCCTTGCAAACCTCTGTTGAGCCAGCTGATAAAGAACTTGTGGTTTTCTTTTTACCCTTTTTTTAGCAGTAGAGCAAAAGCAGTGGGGAGTGGAAGGAATACCAGACTATGCATGCTTGGTCAAGGCATATACTCTGGGGTCCAGAACAGGCTTTGACAAGCAGCAGCTGCGTTTGCCTTTCATAGCAGGTGTCACAGAAAAACTTTGCTAATAGTAATAAAATAAATTAGATGTTAAATTGAAAAACTTAGTATTAACTGGGGAGCAGTAAGAATATGAGGCAGGACACATAACAGAGCAGAAATCACACAGGTGTTGCCTTGGATTGCTGTACTGAAGAATGATCCACATTAATGTTTCAGAGTAGCAGCTGTGTTAGTCTGTATCCGCAAAAAGAACAGGAGTACTTGTGGCACCTTAGAGACTAACAAATTTATTTGAGCATAAGCTTTCGTGTGCTACAGCCCACATCATCACATGCATAGAATGGAACATATAGTAAGAAGATATATACAGAGAACATGAAAAGATGGAAGTTGCCATACCAAGTGTAAGAGGCTAATTAATTAAGATGAGCTATTATCAGCAGGAGAAAAAAAACTTTTGTAGTGATAATCAAGATGGCGCATTTCAGACAGTTGACAAAAAGGTGTGAGGATACTTAACATGGGGAAATAGATTTAATTTGTGTAATGTTAAGTATCCTCACACCTTTTTGTCAACTGTCTGAAATGCGCCATCTTGATTATCACTACAAAAGTTTTTTTTCTCCTGCTGATAATAGCTCATCTTAATTAATTAGCCTCTTAGATTTGGTATGGCAACTTCCATCTTTTCATGGTGTGTGTATCTTCTTACTATATGTTTCATTCTATGCATCTGATGAAGTGGGCTGTAGCCCACGAAAGCCTATGCTCAAATAAATTTGTTAGTCCCTAAGGTGCCACAAGTAATCCTGTTCTTATTAATGTTTCAGTGACTAATTTCATATCCTCCGTCTTTTTATACAATGCATCTTTCTTTGTTCTTACAATCTTAGGCCTTGTCTATATAACAATGTGGCAGTGATTTAACAGTCATATTTTAAGATTGTTTCATTAAACTAGTACAAACTCCTAGAGTGAATACTTTTAAAATCAGTTTAGACCTGGTTTATATCAGTTTAAGTAAGTTTAGTAACTCTACACTCCATATACTCAGTGCCCTTTCCCTCCAAAACCCAATCAAGCAAACGCAAACCTCCAACCACCTGAGAATCTTCTTTACTTTTGCAATAAATGGAGTAACAAATCCCTCCTCCCTGCCCTCACCATGCCCCATGTTAGCAACGGTAGAATTCAAAGAAATAAAATTGGTTTAGTTGAGTTATGGAGTTGCCAGGCTTTTTGGCTGTGTTGTTTTGATCATGTATAACCAGCTGATAGATATTCCACTGTTTTCCAAACAGGAAGAAGGGAGGAGGAATGGAACATGGCAGTAGGCTGAATCATTGAAGATTAGACTCTACGATAGCTGTGATTGAATATGGCATTATTGTCTCATTTTTATTTAATGGAAAAATATATTGGAGCCACATAGTATAAGATATCACAATGCTGAATTCTTTTCATGTGTGGAACTCCCATTGATTTCTTACCTGTGTGTTCTGTGGACTCAAAGAAATAAAGCAAAACAAAACCCTGTACATTAAAGCACGTTTTTATGACTGTGACTAGAACTGGTTAATTCAATTAGTGTACATTTTCAATTATGTGAGAACCTGAAAGCTACTTCAGCACCAAATTCTTCCCTCAGATGTACACGCATAACTCATGTTGCCGTTGTTTTATGTATTAAACACCACCAAGAACTTAGCTCACAAGTTTTTAAGGTTTAAATCTTGTTCTGGTTAGTGGTATTTCCTTAACTTGCTTGAGTTTTAGAGATTGAGCCCACATGAGAGCAGAGTGCAGTCAGACATTGTAGATGCTATTGTAACACCTCCTTTATATAATGCAGAGCAGCTACCCTGTATTTGGTTCTTACACTCATAAGCTTGTGTGTGAACATCTCGTTTAGTGCACTGTTTACATCAGGAGCAAGTTATAAAATGTGTATCACATTTTGGAGGTTTGGATAGTTAGGCTTTTGTGTCTGCTTGAAAGAAGAGTTTAAAAAAATACCCATTAAAGCATTACATTCAATATTGCTCACTCATATGACTTAGATGTCATCAATTGCTTTGCAGCCTCAAGGCCATATTACACATGGTTGGACAGTTGAACATTTAGAACGATTTTGGGGAGGGCCAAGGGCTAGGAGTCATTAAATTTCTCACCATTGTTTTTGAAATGCTTTGAACAGCAGTTGTGCTCGATGAAACTGAGGATAAGTCTACACTACGCAGCTTTTAGCAACACGGCTGTGCTGCTAGAATGTAGCCGCTGTTTGTCGGCAGGAGCGAGCTCTTCCACCAACAAAAAACTTCCACCTCCCGACGAGTGCCAGTAGCTTTGTTGGCAGGAGAGTGCTCCTACCGACAAAGCACTGTTCACACTGGTACTTTTCCTCAACAAAACTTTTGTCTTTGGGCGGGGTGGGGGGTGTTGTGTTTTTTTTTTTTTTTTTTTAAACACCTCTCAATGACAAAAGTTTTGTCGTTCACTTGCCACTGTACACAAAGCCTAAGAAATGTGGACAGGCCAGCTAATCCAGCCAGGGGCAGTTACGTAACAGATCTGTGACAAGGCCTCGTTTGTATCACGTAGTTCAGTCTTTGTCTAAGCCTGGTGGCAAATGTGCCATCTACTTCCATAAAGCCTTGGATTCTGCCAGGCCTCCTTTCAAAGCTGCTTTTAGATTAATTTGGGCATCTAACTCCTGAGGACAGTCACTTGTGGCATCACAGAAGGTGTGCATATCCTAAAACGGAAAAGGAAGTAAGATTACAAAAATATCTAAACAAACTAAAAATAATCCCACCAATATTAAATATTCATGAGGCTATTTGAGGGAAACGTATTCTTCAGAAGATGGAAATAAAACCCTAGTGAAGTCAATAGAAAAGGAGCACAAACTATTGTAGGTAAAATACAAGATTAAGGGTATAAATGCTAATGTCTGAGCTGCTCCTTCTCCCCCCCCCACCATCATAACGGCGAGGAGCTCTAGCCATATTGTGCTAGGTGCTGTATAAACACAGAACCAGGACTTGGGAAGCCAGTAGTGGAAGCTGTTAGGAAGAAAATTCTACATAACCTGCTTATTCAGTATTTGCCCACTGAATATTTGTTATTGGCCACTGTCAGAGACAGGATGTGGATCTAAATGGCCCATTGGTGTGATCCGGTAGTACAAATCCTGTGCTAATAAAGAGGCTGAGCAGAAAGCAAACCATGAACGATGCAATGTAAATTGCAATAGTAAACTTTGTTATGGAAATATTTTTAGGACTCATGCAACAAAAACATAGCAAGAGAAAGAAGAGGTGTTTTTATTCTAGATAAACCATTCATAAAGCAAAAAAAAAAATGGTTAACTGTGTGGAAGAATTAAACTGAGCAATTTGAGAATTTAATGAGTCGGGAATATAGAGTGCAAATACTTTGCTGTTTCAACTCACAAATATTTTTCAGCATTCCTTGTTTTGGCCTAGACTTCATGGTGCATGTGAGTCTAAAAATATTGTTCTCTAGTCCTCTTGTCAAAATAGATTTTATGTGCTTTTCTTTTCTTTTCTAAATCTGTGTAGAGCATGATAATATTGTCAATGTCTAAAACACTGTTCACACGCAGGATTAAGCACACCAATATTAACTTAGTGTATATATTTATTAATATATACACTAAGATCTATATTTGGTCACCACTTGACCACAGTCACTGGCTTTACCAGCTGGTAATTGCTTACTTCCTGATATAGGAAATTACACTGTAATAAGTAGTCACTTGCATATTACTATAGGCAGAAGTAGGAATGAAACTGACAAAATTATGCGTATAGATTTTTGTGTAAAATGCCAGTTATTTTTTCATGGAAAAATTGACAAAAATTAGTTTCCGAGATTTTTTTCTTCTGAAAATCCCAAACCAAAAATTGGCGGCGGGGGTGGGGGGGGGGGGAGGTATTGTATTGTGGTTGTGGTTTTATTTATTTATTTATTTTTTTAAATTAAGGTTTCAGTTTTTTAAAAGTGCTACTCTGAGGATGGCTTTGCATGCTGCAAGGAACGGGATCAGGATACTTTGTGGGTAATGGGGGAAGACGGGAATAGTTGAGTTTTATAAGAGAAGATGAATCTCATTGCTTGTGGACCCTGATCCAGTCAAAGGCTCCTATTGACTTGAATGGCCATTGGATCAGGCCTTTAACCAGCAACTAGGGCAGCTGGAAGAAGAATGAAGAATCATCCAAGAGAGACATAATGTCGTCTCTGGTGTGGATGTTCTGTCTGAGGCTGTCATGGAGCCCTTTATATCAAGCCAATATGACTCAGAAGTGAGGGTCATAACTGAATGTAGTGGTCGCCTCTCTACAGAATGAGTAATCGCTCAGCACTGCTTAAATACCCAATGTGTACTGGGCTCAGTATTCTGGGCCTCTCCCATCTTGACTGAACCTATGTAATTGGGTGTACTCTGTTCAATTTAATTTGAATTTTAAACTGAATTTGATTCCCCCTCCCCACCCCCAATAAGTTTATGTCCATGGAGAAACATAGGGTTTGTTCTTGTCACTACATTTTATTTCTTGCTTTAATAATATATAAGAGAAAATCATCTCTGTGGTCATATTTCACAGTGGCAAACCATTGTACAAGTCAATGAATCATGAAAGAGTCTGCAGAACTGAACTTTTATGCACTCCCTTTTCATTCCAGTTATTCCCTACTCTGCCTCCCTAAATGCAGGAGTGTGCTTTTTGTCATTCTTAATTCTTTACAACAATAGGGTCTTCTTTTTCAACCACGTTCAGAAGAATGATGTACCCAGTTTGACCCTGAATGCCTTGACAGCTCTTTTGTATATTTCCACAAGCTCTGAGTGTGGCTAAGATCTTGCACTATGTTGAATTTGTGTGTTTTTAAATGTTATAGTTGCTTTTCTTCTGTGTAAATATAGATGACATTTGACTAAAGAGAGGAAGTAGTTGATTGGTACTGTATATAGGAAAGAAAATTAGTGTTTAGGAAAGTCATATGTCAATAAAGTAGAATTACAGGTGCCTTTTTATTTATTGAAAATCCAAATTACCTAATCTCCAAAACAGAACTGAATTACTTAGAAGCATCCTGCCAGCAAATCAGAAATGGGTCATACTCAATGAACACTGAGGAGAAAACGTTTCTGGGAAGCCATATCCTGGGCAAACACTTGGGGTGAAATCCTGGCTCCATTGAAGTGAATAGAAGTTTTACCACTGACTTAATGGAGTCAGGATTTTTTACCCATGATGTATTTATTGAGTTATGGCATGACAGATACTCAGTGTTTAATGTCTTCTATACTTTGGCAAAAATTTGTATGTCTTCTTATTCCAGTCGAGATTGTTGATTAAATTTGTATTTAATCCTTCAGTCAGACATATCTCAAGCTTACTAGTTCTGAAGATGTTCAAGAAATATAAGAAGCTAAAACAAAGGTTAGAATTTTTTTTTAAACCAAGACAAGTTTTTGTCTTTTTGTTTGGCTCATTGATTGTGTGTGGCGGGGGGGGGAGGGGAGGCGTGAGGGGGCAGGCAGAGGGGGGGGGGGGGAAGTCCTTACACTGCATGAATGAGATTACAATTGACAAAAATTATTGTTTTAAAAATCAATTTGTTTACCAACTGTTAGCTATTGTCTAGCACTGTGCCTGACCGTCATAATTAGTTTCTCAAACAATATACACAAATTAATTGAAATTCTTATCTAGCACTCATCTGTGATGTAAATACAGGCTATGACTGTAGTTTAAATTAGCTTGAAATTTAGCATCTGATTATAATCAAGATATCCAAAGACGCTGGCTTATTTAATTGACATAATTGTCATAAAGTCTCTACTTTCATGTTGAAGTCTGAGGTAATGATTATTGAACACCTCCGCCTTGGGGAACACTTACAAAAAAAAAAAAAAAAGGGAAAGGCGTAAGTTTGGGTTGAAATTTTGTTGAAGAGCAGGAATTATTTTGCCTCCTTTCCCTTCTTGGTAGCTGGCTTAGGCAGAGTAAATTAAATATAGATGTGCACAGCAATGTACGATCTTTATCATTCACAAGCGCAGATCATGAAAAAGCAAAGGCTTTGATTGGTGAACTGAATCATCGTTACTTATTTACAGCACCAAAATAGTTTCCTTCATAATAAAATATTTCAATAACTTCTAAGATGGAATGTCTCATTTATGAAGTTTCTCTGGGAAAATATAGGGTGATTCACTGTTTCTGCTGCTTGCTGAATAGTTAACTAAAGTGACTCATGGCAAATAATAGATTTAAAGCTGTTGAAGTAACTCATAATAGTGAGCCAGAGACCTAGCTCTGCATAAAGTTTTAGGCCTGGGCTACGCTGGGCGTGGGGTTTCGAACTAAGATACACAACTCAGCTACGCTATTCACATAGCTGAAGTCGAAGTATCTTAGTTCGACTTACATGTCTGTCCTCACGGTGGCAAGTCGACCGCCGCGGCTCCCCCGTTGACTCTGCTTACTCCTCCTGCCGAGGTGGAATACAGGCATCGATTCGGGGATTGATTTATCACGTCTAGACGAGACGTGATAAATCGATCCCCGATACATCGAACACTACACGACGATCCGGGGGGTAGTATAGACGTACCCTAAGTCAACTAGTCAAATTCTGCTTGAGTTAGCTAAGTTAGGGTTACCAGGACTCCATATAATAGTCTGCATTTCTGTGGCTATGCTACTTAAAATGAGTAGACTATGTGGTGTATGGAAATGTAGACACTGAAATTCCCAGTTCTTCAGCCTTCAGTATAGAAGCTTAACAGTCTTCTGCAGCTCTGTTAGAAAGGAGCTGAGCATTGGTTTATGAGCTAAAATTATCTATTACTTGTCTGTGAAGTTCAGTCTCCTGACTTTGGCTTCACCCCCCAGACTCCAGCTGAAGACAAATACATGATTGTGTATGAAATATGAGACACAAGACTTCTGAATTCAGCTTGTGCTGAGAGAACAATTATGTTCATAATTTGGGGGAGTATGAAGGATAAAGAAAAGCTGGAGAAGTGATGGAAAAATGGGTTGTTTGCTCTCATAGACGTTCAGCAGCAGTGCAGCTGATTGCCCAGCAAGGGAAGCATGAACTCCAGGCTTTCTCATAATGACATTTGAGGTGCATTGACAAATGCAGCATTTAGAAGTTTGGACTCTGACTGATTCAAGCCAGTACTGCTATTCCCCTCAGTTTTTTGACTATTAAGTAACTTTCCAAACTAACAATGGAAGGATTCAGCACAGACCCAGCAATTGCCAAGATTCATTTTATCTTTTGTTCCGTTTGAAAGAAAGTCCAATATTAATGTCATATTTTGTCTGAGTTGTCTGTCTTCAGAAATTTGCCTGCGTCTCAAGGCAAATACCCAGTCTGTGTTTAGAACTTTTATTTGCCATTTTCTGCCCTAGGCATTGCTTTCAGAGTCTCTGCCAACTTTACAATTACCTAACAAACTATATACTTTGCTACTCTTGTATTTGTCAGTCAGCTTCTAGGTGCCTGCAGAAATGCAATCTCTTCTCTCTCTCTTTTTTTGTAGCAGCCGGAAACTGTCTTCCTTTTCTTCATTATTCAGGTATTTACATTTGCCATGTAAATGTCAACAGATGCTGCCAAGTGTGTAAAGAGGCATATTGCTCTGTTGTCAAAGAGGAATGGTTTCTTGCAAATAAGAGGTTGTTTGCAGCATTGTTCAGGCTGCCCTCCTGAGAGGCACTTTGGATTACCTACGTGCTAGTGCGATGGGAATACCACATTGGGGGTAGTGCATCATCCATGGACATAGGTTTTTGTTTACATATAAAAGATGGGCAGGATGCCATATACTGTTTTACCACCAAATGTGTTTTCGTGAGTTTTATGAATCAGGATTAATACTCTTCCAATGGAAAGGTGTTCCTAATGGTGTCTCCATCTGCTTTTCTCTCCCTGGGACTGAAAGAGGCCTAATTTCTAGTAGCTTGGTAAAATTGCTGAAGCAACCTGATAGCATTTCTAAGCAACATTTACACAGAAGTATCCATCACTTCTATGACATCAGGTGCCTAATAATAACTCAATAGCAATTCATGCATTTGCTCTGCTTACCCACTGTTAGTCATTATACCAATTCCTGTGGGCTACAAATAGTAGGATACTTATTAAAAGCAGTAACTAGTGAAAGAATGTTTTCTTATTCACGTTCTTCCTGCCAAGATTGTAAAATCAGTGATACCAATTTTAGGTGCCTTGAATTCTCTCCAAGTTCGCTTACTAGACAACTCATATTTCCTCAGCTGCTTCTGCTCCTGAAATTGCAGTCACTAAGTTTTCAAATTGACCTATCACACTTACTAATAATAAAAATGATATTGGAAAATTTTTGGACTGGGGAAGCCAGAAATGTGGCCATTGTCTACTGTGCCCCACCTGAACCTAGCCTGTATGATACAGGATCCTCATTTTCTCTGACACAGAGGATGAAATAATGTAAGTCTCTCTTAAGAATAAACCAGCTGTTTCTGTGTCTTTCCTCCACATACATATTGTCTATAGAGTCATACCTGTAAATTTTAATGTATGAGACCATGCTGAAACTCTGATGATGTCAATAAGTAAACATTTTTGAATTTCCACGTATTTCCCCCTATCAGCTGAGAACTCAAGTAGCTTTGCTCACATCTCTTGTTTTGGCTTTGCTTGTCATTTTCAGTTTCTTGCCTGATTGTGACATCTTTAAAACGTTTCTCTCCAGAACTGATCACCGATCCATCAGCAGTTACAGCGTGGGCACTACTCTGATTGGAATGGAACAGCATAGCCAAGCACTGACTTCCCCCCTTTACAGATGGGCTATATTTAGTGAAAGCATGGCAGAGAGAGACTTGACAATGGGAAAGGCTCTGAGAAGTATCTTTGTCAATGAAATGCCGAAGTTTGATCTTGGGCAAACATACCTTTCTGAGTTTGTTTGTAAAAGGAGGGAGCTGACAACAGAAGCAATAACTATATAAACTAAATGCTCACCTCTCTGGTCCATCATCACCAAAAGTAAGAATCTATGAGATAATTTTTGTCTCCTTTTGCTGGTTTCAATCACCAGTCCCCGACTGTCTTGGTGCATTAGCCATTATAGGGCAATGTAATCATAGACACACAAAACTGGCTTGTAAAGGAAGCAGTGTCTCATGGATTATGTCATTATGTATTTCATAGCGGAAGATTCATAGTTCAGAAATAGGTACTTACGTTAGCTGAGAGCTCACTGCTCAAGAGGTATGACATCTTCCATAGCAAAAAGTCAGAAGGTGCTAAGTTATCTAACTCTGCAAAGAAGAAACCCGGAGTCATCTTATTGTCACCTTGCAGCAGGAAGACAAAATGAGCTTTTTGAGAATGCTAACTTATGGATTAGGGTATTCTCCTGAATCGCATATTCCTCTCTTTTTAAATGTCCTTCATGTTTTTATGGCACATATTTCTTCTGGCATGATACACAATTGAAGTCCTAAGGGTACAGGTCCATTCTGTGATGTATTTTACCCTGTATCAGTCTGGGCCAGGGATCGGCAACCTTTCGCACGTGGCTCGCCGGGGTAAGCCCCCTGGCGGGCCGGGCCCAGCCGGTTTGTTTACCTGCCGCGTCCGCAGGTTCGGCTGATTGCAGCTTCCACTGGCCGCGGTTCGTCGCTCCAGGCCAATGGGGGCTGCTGGAAGTGGCGCCATATGCTTATTCGCCTGTGTTAAAAATTAAAGAGAGTAGTTGCCCTTCTCACATCGAGAATGTTTTTTTTTTTTTTTTTTTTTGATGGTAGATAATATATTTAGAAAGAGTTATGTAATTATATTTGGTGTGTTTCTGGTGGTGTTCTCTTTTGGGTCAAGAGAGTTTTTGTATCTCAATGACCATTTGTTTTCCATCTTTTCTTTCCTCCTTTCCCCCCCCCCCGCCTCCACCATTTCCCCCCTTCGATCATGAAACTGGATAATTGCTCGCAATTGATTAAAGGTAGGAAGGGGTTCAACACAGATCAAACTCCTGAGTTTCCAAGTAATCTTGTTCACATCTGCTGGAAGTATATGGCACGCAGCTCAGGTTGGGTTAGGGGGCGTCTGGTTGGATACAATTCCATGCCTTGGAATGTTTGTAGTGCCCACTGTGACCCCCCTCTAGCTAAATTTCATGCTTTGAAATCTGACGCTGACTTTTGTTACAAAATCTTTGCCTTTACTGAGGTCTTTTTCTGTTGGTCTTGAAGAGCTAGTTCTTTAAAATTGTATGCACTGAAACTTATTTCCAATTACAGCTTCAAGAGAATGGAGAATCATAGTTCCATTTGGCAAAATTGATATTTGACTACTAATTAACTTGTGGTGGTGTTAGAAAGTAAAAGGGGGGGGGGGGGAGAACAGAACCCAAACTAATTCAGTTAAGTAGCAATGTGGGAAACAGATGGCTCTTTGAACTAGCACTTCCAGAGATTCTAGAGATGTATATAAATCACATGCTCTGTGATGTCTTTAGTGCAGTGGTGGGGAGCCTGTGCATGAGTGTGTGTGCCATGTGCATGCACATTTCTGTGACCTAGCAAGTGTGTTTCACATGACATATGGTATTGTAGGAGTGTGTTCTCATAAAGTAACTGTAAAGGCAAAGCACCATTTTCCAGTCATTGTAATGTTATGAACTGAATAGTTTGTCTATTGGGGGACATTAAATACTGTTGGTAATGGCATTGGTGTTTGGGATTTTACCTTAGCAGGTCACCTAAGGTTTCAAATGTCTTGTGGGATCCTGCAGTGTAAATTCTGCTTTAATTTTAAGATGCCTGCAAAGGAGTTATACCACTACCCCTTTCTTTTTTGTGGTCTTACTGCTTTGCAGCTGTTCAGCTTCAACAGCACTTGATGGTGAGTGAAATGGTCATATAGGAACTGGATTGATAGGACATGTAAGGCAGACGCTACAGATCACAATCTTTGGACTATGATATGGAACATAAGCTATATTTTTACGTTCTGTTGTCTCCTATGCTTCAAATTCTGCTCATAGAATGTGTGGGGGAGGGCGGGAGAAGGGGGAAAGAAACGTCCAACTGATCTGAAGGTTATTACAGTGGTAACTGCTAGTCACTCCGCACAATCTAAATACCACCAATACTGAATACCTCAACATAGAAACATACGCTCCAGTATATTTAAATCAGTATATTTAAATGAGATTACTCTTCCTCTCTGCATTATAGGGGGGAAAAAATCAATGTGCAAACATATTTTTAGGAATGCTGTTTGTTGCCATTGCTGAGAAATGTTGCCTTTTTTTGTTTACCTATATACCTTTTTTGTTTACCTATATACACTTAAATCTATATAAAATTCCTTTCTATTTGAGTACTTTAATTAAAGTTTTTATACCAAAGTGCACACTGTTTTGTTTTATATGTATCCTATCCAGTTTGTGCACTCTCAACAGTAGGACTTTTCCTTTGCTATAACACGTGGAGTATAATCTTCAAATCTTAATAATCTAGGAGCTAATTTCACAATATTTACTTCCCTAAGCTCTCTGATTTGACCATGAGGTGTTGTGGTACTAAAGATCTGCATGTAGGTAATATGTAGGCAAAAAACAGTGTTGGATTTTTTTTTTGTACATCTGCTAGAATTTTATTATTTTTAAAAAGTAAATTTAAGAATTAGATTTAAATTATACTTTTACTGAATCAATATTCAATATATTGATAGTGCTATTGTCTTTATAATACAGGAAGAAGACAACACCAAAAAAGTAAAAGGCAACACATTTAAAATTGGTCAAAGCAAATAATGTTTTCTATAGCAATCTGTGAAATGTAATTCTGCAATCTATTATTGTGGCAAAGAGCTCAGTCAGATTCAGAAAAGGATTTAGACATTTATATGACTAATACCTGCAGGTACCCCATTTTAGGCCTTGTCTACACGACAGTTGAACCAATTTTGACTAAATCATCTTAGAAAAATTGATGTAGTTAAATCAGCGAAGTCCCCTTGTGTGAGCACTTGTAAATCAGTTGGAGTGCCATTTCTTTCTTCAGCTTAAATCAGTTCCTTAACAACTTAAGTTGATATAAGGGAAATCAACTATTCTGTTTCAGGATAATAAACTAGCCATTAGCTGCCTAACATTAGGAAGAAACTTCTCCGATATGCATACTAGTGAATAAGTTAACCATCATAGGGTTTTACACTTCCCTTTAAATCATCTGGTGTGGGATGTTGTTCGAGGAAGTATACTTAACTAGGAGGGTCTTTGGTCTCATTTGATATGATCATTCCTGTGATTATAAAAAAGTCTAGTGAAACTCTTGTGAAACCCCCAAAATCCAAAATTTCTTCTCCTTCCCCAAAAAAGGCACTAAGGGAGGCATGACTTTAATGGAGCTGACTTCTTATTGTCTTGAGAATGGATTTATATTCATCGGTTTCCATTATTACTAGTCTTCAACACTCAAATGAGGTAGATTGTTGACTAGTGAACAGTAACTAGCTAAATGGAAGAATTAATTTGTGAGATTTTTTTTAAACATGAATGAGAGTTATCATTTCTAACATGTCCCTCCTACTGCCCCATTAGTTTGTGCTTAATTTTAACAATTGTTACTGTATCAGAACATACTGTCTTGCACACTGAAATATCATGGTGAATGAATCCATTTTTATCTTTTTATATGCTTTTACAATTGCTTTGACATGCAGGAAGGTGGTGGGTGGAGTGGGCAGTGTATCACATTGCAGAATATCAAAAAGGTTAAAGTATAGACTCATAGACTTTAAGGCCAGAAGGGACCATCTAGTCCACTTCCATTTAGTCTGACCTCCTGCACATAACCCACCCACTCCTGTAGTAGACCCATAACCTCTGGCGAGTTACTGAAGTCCTCAAATCATGATTTAAAGACTCCAAGTTACAGAGAATCCACCATTTATACTAGTTTAAACCTGCAAGTGACCAGTGCCCCATGCTGCAGAGGAAGGTGGGAAAAAAAACCCAGAATCTCTGCCAATTTGACCTAGTGACCTCCAAGAAGTCTTTTTTTTTTCTTGCAGATCCATCCCATCTTCCAGTCCCTGTAGTCTTTCTGCTTTCTCTCTGTTTGAGATGCTTGCTCATCCAGTTTGGTATGGAACCCTTGCCTACAAATTTTCCCCCTTGCTTGGGATTCAAGCTTCAGATTGCTTCTGCTACTTTGACTGAAAGTAATTTGAAGCCTCCTCCACATTCAGATCCTTGAGTTCTTCAGTCCTATATATTTTTGTCTATCACTAAGCATTACAATGCAGATCCCACAGTGATTGACTGAGATAAGAACAGGAAGTTAGTCCAGCATGTATCCATTTTGGGGGCACAGGGAGAGGATGAGATTGATACATATATAGCACATTATATTTTACAGAGACATTTTTTCAAAGGTACAGAGGGTCATTGAATGTGAATGGGATTTGGGAGTTGTCATTACAAGTAGTGAATGGGAGCTGAAAATCTCCCTCATAGGCACCTTTTTTCCTTTAATACAGTATGTTGTGTTTTGGAAAAGAATTATTTTTGGAGTATGTGATTTTTAAAAAAATTAAATTAATAAATAAAAAAGGTCAGGCAATTCCATCTTCATTAAATTTTGATAGTACTTTGGTAGCGAGTCACACAGATTTGACGAAATCATTGGCAGGTGGAAAGTAATCAGTTTTTCAAAGCAAGTAACAAATATAAAAGTGTTTAAAAGCCATTGACCAGCAGGTGTATGGGAGAGCAGAATTTGGCTCTATGTTTAGATACCGTTTGGGTTGTTTTCAGGGAGGTGACTTTCATTCCTCAATGAGAATTTCCCAGTTTGGTTTTGGAAATGATACTTTCATGCTAAAAGCTTGAATGCTCCCATACGTTTGGAAAACTGTTTTTGATCTTGACAAAACATAAACACATCATGTTTGATGGAATATGTCTCGGATACCAAAAGGCTGCTCTCTTTCTTGTAATCTAACTGTAAGTGAATATAACAGGTCAAATTATAGTGATTTTTTTTTTTTTTTTTTTACAGTGGAATGGAAAAGTTCATGAAAGTTGGGATAGCACTGATTTATTTTCAGTGATATAATCTGCTACCCCTGATTACTTTCTTTATATATAGCTTCCATGTAACTTCTGCTAGAAAAGAATGAGGATGGTAGAAAAAGGTGGTGCATAGTGTTTGAACTATATGCCGGTTCCTTTTGGAAACATGATTATACTTCGCAGTTTAATACTGCTATTGATAGCCCCATGTCAGAAAGACAACATGTGTTTTTTATGAAAACTATATGTGAACCAGCCTACAGCTGTGATACAGCATTGCTATGCTGCAGAAGAATGTTTAAAATAGCATTCTGCTGTGTCAAAAGATTTTGCATTGGTGTAAAGGTTATTATGTCCCAGTTGTTTTCATAAGATCATTTAAAAAAAGTGTGTGTTAATAGTAACACCATCTCTACAGTAACTTGGGCTTATTAAACTATTTTTACTAAAACACCATGCATGTGAGTGCTTCTGTTCTCTACTAAAGCACAATCTATGTTTTATGCAACAACTTGCCACTGCATAATTCATTATCGATTTTTTTTTCAAATTGACTCCAGAGAGTCTACACAGCACCACCAGAGACTAAAAAGAAAAATGCACTTCATAAGTAGGCTGTAGAAGATAGAAGTATTTTGTGTTTCTTCAGGGAAGAAATATTGTAGAAGAAGTGTGATAATGTCTATGAATGAACAAATGGGAAAGTATCACATTTTTATTAGACATATTTGGTTATAGCTGGTCATATGTTGTGGAGAATTTGGTTCATATGTTTACAAAAATGCACTTTTTGTTTTTGACATCATTTTGAAGCATGGGATTAATTTAAATAGGTAGTCTCATGTTCTACAGGGTCCAGTTCACAATGTTAGAAAGAACCAGGAGGGTCTTCTGTCTAACAATAATCAGTTTAACAATTTATACAGTTTTGAATTTATATATGGTCCACTTATCCCTTACATTTGTGTTTATAACTTCTAATTATGTCATCCTCCCCAGTTCAAATAAGAATGAAAAACCTTTTCTAAGAATTTAGAGAAATGCATATATAATATATCTTCTCCATCCCAGAACTGAGTTCTCGGTGATTAAATGTAAATGTTTTTATGAGGGATGTTGAAATATCTATTCTGCCTTGCTTCCATGTACTCTTCTTCGAACACTTGTTACCTCTTCAGAATCTGTATTATGAGTCACAAGTAATGTAATTCTCTGGATTTGCAAAACAAAACTATGTAGAGCTAACAAATTCTATCCATTAGTGGTCCTGGTTTGCAAATGTAGTGTGAGATTTACAGATTTTAGCTTCGGTAGTGCCATCGGCATCTGATTTAATCCGTAGGATTAAAAGGTATTAGAAACAACTTCTTCTCTTAGCCCATTCTCCCATGTGGGTTGTATAGGTACAGTAATGTGTAAATGACAGCTACCGATTTCTCTAAATTTTTTGTTTCTCCTTACAAGCACTTCAGCTTGAGATGTCTGAACTTTAATAACTAAATACCCCCCGATATAACGCTGTCCTCGAGAGCAAAAAAATTGCGTTATAGGTGAAACCACGTTATATCAAACTTGCTTTTTATCCGCCGGAGCGCGCAGCTCCGCCCCCCTTGAGCGGTGCTTTACCACTTTATATCCGAATTCATGTTATATCAGATCGCGTTATATTGGGGTAGAGGTGTATTGCTTTGAGAGATTGTCAGTAGCTTGCGAGTTGCGCAATATTGACAAATGGAGCCAACTGCAGCTATTTTAGGACTTTAATACATACAAACTTTTAAACACCAGTTTAAATGAACAAAATTAGTTAAACCAGTGCAAGGACACATTTATATTGGATTTAAACTGGTTATTGTTTAGTTTGCAATTGTAAATTTATGGGGGCAAATAAATATGATAAACCAGGTTTAAATAATGTTCAGCCTCCACACACAAAATTGCCATGTTGTATTAAATTGGGTTAGAATTACAGTTTTCCTTAAATTGTGTCAACTTTGTGTGTGGAGCAGGCCTTATTCCTTAATGAGCACATGTCTCTTGCAGAAACAGTATGCCCCAGCATGCAGTTATCCCTCTTCTTCTGAGTGGGGTCTCTGGAGGCTGAGAAGATCAAGATGGAAAATTGCATTCTGGACTAATAACTAGAGCCCCGCGTGGATACAAAAATGTGGATCTGCATCCACCAGAATCAACCGCAATCTGCTAGCCATCTTTTACCTGTATTCGCATCCGCGCCTGCAGCAGCATGCCATCTCACAAGGGCTAGTGATGGGGAGGTGGGAGAGTGAGGGGTGGAAAAGGGAGCGCGTGGGGGGATGGGACAGTGCAAGGGTGGGGACTGGGGGTAAGGGGCAGTGTGGGGGTGGGGTCTCGAGAAGAGCAGTGCCCCTAGGGCTTTCTCCCTGGAGACTCTTTGCCTTATCAGTTCTTATTGCCCCAGTTGTCCAGCCAGGCCACTCCTTCATTTCAGCCCTCTTCCGACGGTGGGACCCGGGCCTACCAGCTCCTCTGGATCCTTCCCCAAGAAACCTACAAATAGCAGCCACGTGCTGCTTCCTTTTAATAGTTACTGCTGCTATTCCCTGGACCTTCCCATGTAGCCCCTTCCATTTCACCCTTACCTCAGGGCTGAAGTTCTCCACTCCTCTTCTCTCTCCCCAAATATCAATGCCACCAGATCCCATCTTCTGGTTGTCCCTTGAGCCACCTGCAAGGAGCACCTTTCTTACGGCTCTGGTCCCAGCCAGGAGCTGACCTGCTCATCACCTACAGCTCCTTTTAGCTGAACTTGCTGTGCTCTGATAGGCTGCAGGGTTCATCTTTTGAAGGTGTTGTGCAGGTTTCCTTTGAGGATGAAGACTGATCCCTTTGTGAAAAGTGTTCACTCACAGGTGATACAGTGTTTATTTTTTATCATTTTCCGGTGTGACAGTGTAGTGATTGTCTGGTTTCACCCACATAGTTGCTATTGGGGCATTAGTGCACTTGATGAGGTATACCCCGTCTTGTGATAGGCAGGTGTAGGACCCATAGATCTTGAAAGCAAATCACTCTCTATTTAACCTATCAATCCTCATCCTCAAAGGAAACCTGCATAGCACTTTCAAAAGACAAGCCTGGGAGCTTAAATCCATTGCTTTGCTAGACACTTGAAAATGGTCTTAATAAAGGCACCGGATTTATGGCTTATTACAACAATCTCTTATCCACTAACCCCCCCCTTTGGTCTATGACTACAGGGGTGTTAATGGGCCACTTCACCTTGAATAGTCCTGTAGAATATGTGCTAACTACTTATGCTAAACTGTTTTCAGAGTGGTAGCCGGGTTAGTCTGTATCAGCAAAAAGAATGAGAGAAGTACTTGTAGCACCTTAGAGACTTTGGGCATAAGCGTTCCTGGGCTAAAACCCACTTCATCGGATGCATGCAGTGAAAAATACAGTAGGAAGATATATATACACAGAGAACATGAAAAAGCACCCATTTTTTCATGTTCTGTGTGTGTGTGTATATAGATATCGATTTTCCTACTGTATTTATACTGTATATATCTTCCTACTGTGTGTGAGTGTGTGTGTGTGTATATCTATATCTATAGATATATCTTCCTACTGTATTTTCCACTGCAGGCATCCGATGACGTGGGTTTTAGCCCATGAAAGCTTATGCCCAAATAAATTTGTTAGTCTCTAAGGTGCCACAAATACCCTTTGTTCTTTATGCTAGACTGTCTGTTTGATCTTGTATTTAGCTGTGACATTCTTAGTACCTTTCCCAGACCCGAGGAAGAGTTCTGTGTAGCTCAAAAGCTACAGAAGTTGGTCCAATAAAAGATATTATGTCACCCACCTTGTCTCTCTAATGTCCTGGGACTGACATGGCTACAACAATACTGACTTAATAAGGCATACCCAGTTTCAGTTCTGTCCCACTAAAGAATCCTTTCCCCTCTATCCTTAAGGAAGCTCTCCAAGTGCCCCAACCACATACTGCCCCCTGCTCTCCTCAGCTCCTTCTTACATCTTACAAAATATCTTGCATTTAGCCAAGGTAGAAATACACTGCTCTGGCCATTTTTTAACTCTTGGGCATTCTGCTAACTTTCACCACTTGGAGGCAACACATCATTTTCCTGTTGATTTCTCTTTCTCTCCTTGCAGCTTGCTTGCCCTGCTGGCCTGCTAAAGATCTGCTCAGGTTTTTGTCCCAGGTGCTCTTGCCTCAGCTGAGAAACAACAACTAAAAGGCACAAGTTAATATACACATATCTATCTCCAAACAGGCAGGCATACAAGAACAAAGGGGAAACCCACAACCCAATTAGTATAATTGATCTGGCCTGTCTGTTTAACATCTTGCAAGTGGAATTGAAGGTGAATCAAAATTGCTTGACTTCAGTGGGGCCAGGATTTCACCCTAGGCTTTATTCTTAAAGCAACTTTGTGGCCATGCCATGAAAAAGTAGATTTTTCCTGCCCTCAATTTTATACAACAACTGTGCAAAAACCCTCTCTTGGCACTCCAGTGAACATGCCCTTAATTTCAGCTTGGAAAGTTGTCAGCTGGGAGTCAGCTGGTGGGAAGAGCAGAGGCGGAAAAGACTGGGTACAAAACTTCCTCATCCAGACTATCTCGTGGCTGTGTGACAGGTCAAACACCACATACCCAGTATGTACTAGCATTGCCACAGAAAATAGGTCAGATAAAAAAATAACAAAACAAAACACACAAACCTATTTGCAAGTAGTTCACTATATTTAACAAGGGAAGATGGATCAATGGAGTACCTATGATTAAAACTCTTACATTGGGAGTAAACTTTACTTTTCTCTTCTGCAGGGTGTAAACATGAATAATTTGGAAAAATGCAAGCACTGCTCTCTATAACTGATGCTTTAAACAAACATGCAAATTATATAATGATGTTTAATGAATGGCAATTTGTACTTAACACAATAAAGATTTCTTAGATAAGTTGTGAAGTATATCTTTCAATGCAGTTCCCTGATGATGTTACATCTTTCTGTATCAATCAAGTGTTGCAGGCCTCTTATTTAGGAATCTTATAATAGAACATTGGACAGACACTTTGACACACAAATTAGAATTTTCTATATTAAGCTAAAACCCAAGATAATTCTACACGAATATTTTCTACTTAAAGGTATTCATTTACCTAGGCATAAACTTTTTCAGTTTCATTAACATTTGATGTACCGCGGGTTCATCAGAACACGGAAAAAATTCACTGTACATAACTTAGCACAAATGTCCAAAATGCGTGGAATACATAATTAAATACACAGTTAAAAGGAATTGGTTAACTTAGTCTTCTATAAGATGCAGGAAAGGGTTGAGGTCTTTGGACTACATGTAACCTACTTAACTAGTAGGGTTTTTTAAATTTATTTTTTAACTTCCAAATTTCAGGAAAAATTTATTATGTGACCTATTAATTTTTTTAAGCAAAGGCAGTATTAAATGTGGAAAAGCTTATTGAAGTAAGTTTTTAAGCAATACAGCTATTAGATACTTTAATCCGTTAAAAAAACTCAGTCAATGAATATGTATTTCCACTGTGTACAGTCTATTGGACATGCGAGGAAAGGGGGAGCGATGAAAAGGAGTGGTAATAACTTGCCTATTGAAAATGCTCTCTGATTCCCCCTTTTCTTTTCATATGAGTTGCATTTTAAAAGTTAGTTTTCTGTTTATTGTTGCCACTCTGATGGCAGCAAGCCAAGGAAGGATTTATAGTGCAATAGCACCAGATTATAAATATAAAACTTACAATGCTGATCAGGACACAACTGCATTCAACTGGTTGATTTACTAAATTAGATCTGTTTGCACCAGATTCTGCTCTCCATTACACCAGCAGAAGTCTGGAATAACTCCACTGAAGTCAGGGCAGTTATTCAGGACTTCTGCTGATGTAACAGAGAGAGCAGAATTGGACTCTTCTATTTAGATGCCTACATATTACTGTTACTGTATTCGTATTAAATAATACATGGCTCGGCACTTCACAGACAAATAAAAGACAAAGTCCCTTCCCTGAGAAGCTTACAGTCTGAGGGCTAAAGCATAGTGTTAAGACACAGCCCTTCCTGGTGGTCAGTGCAGAGGTGCGCCACTGCCGCTGGTGCTCCAAGAGGCATCACATTTCTTTAAGGTGCAATGACTCCTGGAGCTTCCAAGAAGCACGACTGTAGCATTACTCTCCCTTCCGCATGAAACTGGCTGGTATTAAGAGGTGAGTTCACAGCTTTTTTTTCCTGCTGCGTTAACCAGTGCTGCTAGCAGCATTAGCCTAGAGGAGCCCTTGCCATTCGCTTCTACTTGGGTCAGTCATAAGGGAGAAGCCCCTTGTAATCTCTTCTTCCTTTCTGTAACCACACAGGGGATGGGAACAACCTGATCCTAAGTTGAAAAACAAAACATTATATATGTGGACAAGCACCGAGGATGCATTGGTGTGGGGGGCATGAGGGGAGGGAGACAGGAAGAGAAGGGCTTCAGAGAGTAAGTAATGCGCTTGCTGAAGTTGTGAATGCAAGTATTATGAGGATCATATTTTTGGGTGGTTATAATACTACTTTCTACCTTCCTTTACACCAGGCATGGGCAAACTTTTTGTATGACAGGCCATGAATGCTCACAAAATTGGAATTGGGGTGCGGGGGTGTGTGTGAGGACTCTGGCTGGGGGTGTTGACTCTGTTGTGAGGCCAGAAATGAGGAGTTGAGGGTGCAGGAGGGGGCTCTGGGCTGGGGCAGGGGGAGTTGGGTGCGGGGGAAGGGCTCCAGCTGGGAGTGCGGACCTTGGGGTGGGGCTGGGACTGAGAGGTTTGGGGTGCAGAAGGGTGCTCTGGGCTCAGACTGAGGGGTTCGTAGGGCAGGAGGGGGATTAGGGTTGGGGCAGGGGGTTGGGCTCCAGGGGAAGAGATGTGGCTCAGGGGTGCAAGCGCTTACCTCAAGCGGCTCCTGGAAGCAGCAGCACGTCCCTCCTATGTGGAGGTGCAGCCAGGAGGCTCTGCTGCACGCTGCCCCATCCTCAGGCGCCGCTCCTGCAGTTCCCATTGGCTGTGGTTCCTGGCCAATGGGAGCTGCGGGGGCAGTGCGTGAGGTGGGGGCAGCGTGTGGAAAGAGAGGTAGGAAGAGAAGAATACGGTCTCTGTTAACTAGGAAGAGTTCAAAGACAGTTGGATGATCCACTATTCTGGAGGTAGCAGAATGGTGAAGGAGGATGGGAATGCAGAAGAGGCTTTTGACTTGAGCAGCAAGAGGTCAATGACAGCTTTAGTGTTAGATTATGAAAGCTGAGGTTAGAGGATCTAGGAAAGAATTAGCAGAGAACTTCTTAGTGTGGTCCAAGTGAAAAATTCTCTAAGTTGTATCTGCTCCTGCTTAAGTTTGGAGGCAGAGAGGAGTTGTTTTTTTTTTTTTTTTGGGGGGGGGGGGTGAGGTAGGGAACGTTCTGAAGGTGGAAGGAAAGGGTACTGGATATTACTTTGCTATGGGCTGCATGAGCAAACCGGTTCAAGGGGCAGGCTGAAGATTAGAATGAGGGAAGTGGTAAACTACAATGTTTTGAGTTACGTTTAAGGGAAAAACTCTGCAATGACTTGTATCCAGTGCAACCCCCTGTTTCCAAAATTGAGCATATAGAAACTGAAAGATTGTGGCCTATAGTCTGTCTTTATTTACACCTATGCAATATAAAAATGAACTTTGTTGGGATTGCACATGTCTGTAGGTAGAACTGGGCCCTCTGTGTTTTGTATAGCAGAATACTGAGTGCAGTGAGAGGTAATAGTGTGAAAAATCTTATTATTATCCAAAGTGAATGAAGTGGATTTTCTTGTTAAGAATTTAAATGTCAGCGTTAGAATTAAAATATTCGACTGTGCGATTAACATGTTCCTTTACAGAACTTTTGTTCTCCCTTTCTTATAGGAACTTAACAGTGGATTTAGAACATGGAAACTAAGACTTTGGAAAATGGTTTTAATACCAAAATAATTGTTTAAATACAGTCTTAATAAAGATTAGCATGGTGATTATTGGGAGATAATGTACTCTGACTCAAAATCATGTCTGGGTATTAAGTATTACCATTTAAGCATGCAATAAGAAAAGAGCTATTTGTTTTAAAACCGTTTATGGTAAAAAGCAAAAGACTGGTTTCTGGGGTAAATATGTCTAATGTTCTTTGCTCATGTAAGAGAGTTTGTTGAGGACAGAAGACCTCAGATATGAACTTATGGAGACTTTTTCTCTAATGGTCCTGAAGTGAAGGAAAGTTTTGTTTGCCTCTCATTCTAGGTTGTCTCATGTCTTTGCTTCTTTCCAGCTAGCTGTAGTTTGAGACCAGTCTTACCATAGTCAGGGCAAAAGGTTTCTGGAAAGCCAGAGCCTGTGTCTCACTAAGTGGTAGTAGCTTTTTCACCTGCTCCACACGCAAAGGATCTCACTCTTAGCTAGTTTTTCTTGTGTGTATCAAATCTCCATCTTTCTGTAATAAATACAGCAAAACCCATCTTAGAGAGCAGACACATTAGCACTTTTATGTTAAAAGTGCACCTCAAAATGCACCCAAATGTAATGATCACAGTTCTTCGTGACCTTTATTAGAACACCACAGTTAAACAGTCTTTTGTAAATCCCTTGAGTGGTCAGTCACTGAAGATAGTTTTCACTGTCTCTTATTTTCCAGTTGGTTTTGTCAAGAGAGTGGGACAGCTTATTGATAGTGCCAAGGATATTCTGGTGTATCATTTATTTTACTTTAGTTACCTATATTGAAGGTCAGATTTTGCCTTAGTTCACATGTGAGATCAACAGGAGCTCCATGTGTATCTGAAGGCAGAATTTGACCCTGAATGCAGTTGTATCTGGTACAGACTTGATTAGATTTACAGGCTAAAGGCCAGTTATCTGTAACAAATATGCCACTATGGGAGAGGTCAAACATTTAATAGGAAGTTCTTAATGTGCTCTGTTTTTGTATTGTGAATATTGGATGTGAACATTTAGACCTCAGTGCTGCTTAACTTTATACATGAGTAGCGCATTGACTTTAATAGGACTAGTCCTGTGATAAATTAAACACATGTATAAGTGTTTGCAGGATTGGGGGAATAAAAATACCATGCTGGATTCTAGTGTCTGTGGTGTTTTTTTGCTAAAAGTAGTGTCTCAGCTAGTGTCCTGCTCCCTGACCCTCAGGATGAATAAATAAAAAATTAACCAGGGCAAAAATGGTTGCAGTATATTTTGTTTTAGAAGAAATGTAAACCTTGTTTGTCGAGTAAAGCTATATTTTGACTTAGTTATTTGCAACAATTTATAAAGGAATTTAGCAGAGACTAGATTTAAATTATATTTTTACAGTTGGACATTGGATAATCATTTAGATCCCTTTGAACCGTAACAGAAGGGATTTATCATATGGTGTCTAACTTTAAGAAGAATTTATGGTAGAGTAGTAAAAGATTGGATCCATTTTAGGCTTAAGTGGTTTCAATAGAGAGCTTGGAACGTTTTGATTAAAAAAGGGCTAAATCTGAAAGAGAAATGGAAAATGTGGAAAATAAGGATTGATGTGTGTGATGCTTTCCTAAGAATACTGAAGATTTGAAAGTTTTGAAAAAGCTAATTGATGACCTGGAAAACAGGCTCTGATTAAGAAATGTCAGGTTGGAGGGAGTTCCTGAAAGCATGGAAAGAAAAGACACAGATTTTGTTTTTGCAAGGGATTTTTACTGTTATGGAACAGTATATTGTGTAAAACATACCCCATTCTGATTAATGTCTAAAGGAAATGGTTGAGGCAATACAGTTCCAAAATAGACATGCAAATTTAGCTCTAGTTTCCATAGTTCGCGAAAGACTTTATTTTATCTAAATTTAAGTTGGGGAGTGCTTAAGTTAAAAAGAAGACTGAAACATATGTGACTGGGCGAGGAGTTACTTTTTCCTGCTAGATAAGGTTTGCCAGTGGAATCCAGATATATCTGTCTCTTTTCTCATGGATGTTACAATGTTTCAGGATAAGGAGGCAAATAGAACCATAAATGGTGGTAGAATCTCTCCAGAGAATCCTTTACTCTCTCCAGTATAAAATTGCTAGCAGTTTTGTTTTATTTAAATACCCAAGAGATGTCTTTATGTTCTTTATGTGTTTCCTATTAAAAGCTTTTTGCCAAGAACTATGTTTGAGGAGTCTGGGTAATTTCATTTTATTGTAAGGCATATGGCAGATTAAGTCCTAGTATTTTTAAAGAGGACCCCTATTGCAAAAAAAAAAAAAAATAATAATAAAAAAAAAATTGTGAAGTTATAGGCTTAATGTCTCAAACAGACAAGGATATAAAATTAGCTTGAAACCAATGTTTAGTTCAGTTATTTGCTGAATGCCACTTTCACCTTTGCTCTTTGGGACGATCAGTTCTTAAGTTTACAGTTCTCAGTTTGGAAAAAGGCTTCATCCATTGAGGCTTAAGGCCCCTTGATTCCCAAAAGCACTTTAAGAATGTGTTAACTTTAAGCATGTGCTTAAATGCTGTCCCGAAGAGGGATGGACTGAAGCACATACTTAAGTACCTTACTGAATTATGGTCTCAAAAAGGACACTTGCACCTGTGCAAGCTATGAAAATACACCTTATGTAAGTCACATAAGGAAATATACCTCATATTTCAGGCCATGTCACCTGCCCTGTCTTCTCACGAGCGAGCGTTAATGAGGTGCCCAGAGGGGTGAAGCTAGAATTACTACCTGTGAATCTCTGACCTGTACTGGCATGGCAAGCCCCTATCTTTGCATCTCCTGTGAAACTACTGAATCCATGCAGTTGATAAGTGTAACCGAGGGAGATTGCCACACTACATCTCAAGGTGTTTAGTAAGTACGTTTTTTCCTGCTGTGAGGTTTTCTACAGAAGATGATGATTTGGTTCATTGTTTATAAACATTTGATCAACTCCAGCTGTGTGTGCTGCTTAGCTTGCTAATAATATTAAAGATTTAAACAGTCCCAAGAAGCCTCTGAATTTACCTCTTTGTTGACGTGGGTAGTACATCTCATAAACTTGCCATATCTCTTCAGATGGAGACAGTTTTCTGGCAGTCTAGATCACAGTGCTTTCCTGGGTTTACATTGCTAAAGTTACCTATATACCGAAAAAGGCAAGCACCTATATCTTTTTCCAAAGGAAACTTAGTTTCTGCAAACATCAACATTTGTAGAACGTTATCAAAATTACAGATTTTTGCAATTTTCTCATGCCTCTGACTTTCCGGTGTCCCAGATCATAACTCCCAGAGTTGGACTGCCAGGCAGAGTACTGTAGAGGCATTCCTAAATTGAACTGGGCTTTAGTTTGGAGGAGAAATGGGAAATCCCAGATCCCAGCAATGCTACTATCTATAGAAGCCTGGATTCAGGTTCACATACAAACTTTGCAGCTCAAAACCATCTTCATTTTGGAGAAAGAAAGGACTCATAACTGCTCTGTCCAGTTATCTGAGATTTTTTTACTCAGGATAAGATTTTATACTGGTGCAGTGCTCATCAGCTATAAGGCCTGCAATTTAATTTTTAATTTACATTATGTATCAAAGTTGTGTGTGTTACTGCTGTGTTTTTTTTTCTTGGTGTAGAAATCATTTTGTTTATAAAGGTTTACTAAATACTTTACCCTGTACTAAATAACTTTAACACACATTTTTCCTTTTCCTTAGGTTGCACTAAATAGATAAGTATTTTGCAGGGGCCTTATGATACTTCATTATTTAAGTGGCAGTGTGGGAAATATTAGTTGTGTGTTATACTCGAGCCAATTCAACATTTATTATTTTAATGATATAAAACCATGCTGTTTGTTGGCAGATGTGATCTTGGCCATTAGAAAAATTGCATCCTCCTGGTTCTATGCATAATTTGGGAATTTAAATTTTAAAATAGGTTGGCTTGTATTTGATCTCTCTAGAGGTTTTCAGAGTATAGTGACAATGTATTACTCATCATCAGTATCAACAGTATCATTCATCCTTTTTCCTATTTGACTAAAGATTGCATCCTTCCCCCCTCTCTGTCTCTCGTATCTGTCATTTCTAATGTGATCCTCCCAATAATATTGAGATGATTTTTCTCCCTCTGCTTGTACTGTATGTAGTAGTAAACTTGAGAGGTGGCCTTGTGACATGGATGCTAGCGTTAGAGTGCCAGTTTAGCTATTTTTCAGGTTTGGAGGTAGTGAAATTGAGAGTGGTGCAGTTTCTAATATTATTTTATGTGTACTGCCATAACACTTCAAGGTCCCAACCGAGATGAGGGCCTTACTATGTTAGTTGCAATGCAAACACATAGTAGGAGACAGTCCTACCCTGAAGGGCTTGTGATCTAAGTAGACAAGACAGACAAAAATGGAAAAAGGAAGCATTATTCCCCTCTCCCCCCTTTTTTTTACAGGTGGGGAAATAAAGCATGGATAGGTTGATTTGCCAAAGATTACCCTGGATAGGATGGGAGGTGAAGGCACCAATAATAAAAATAAATATGAAAAAACTGGACTATGGGGAATCTGAATGCAATGAGTAAAACAAACCAGCAGTTAGGAAATGCAGACAATTGATAAGGGAAGCTTAAAGTATCAATGAAAAATATGTGGCCAGTAAGGTTAAGGACAATAAGAATGAATTCTTAAACTATATCTGGAATGAATAAAATCCTAATAATGATATGGGTTAGATCAGGGATGGGCAAACTACAGCTCAGGGGCCGCATCTGGCCCACCAGCCATTTTAATCCGGCCCTCAATCTCCTGTTGGGGAGCAGGGTCTGGGGCTTGCCCTGCTCTGGTGCTCCAGCAGGTTCGGGGGCCACTCTGTGCGGCTCTCGGAAACAGCAGCATATCCTCCCTCTAGCTTCTATGCGTAGGGGCAGCCAAAGAGCTCTGCTCTGCATGCTGCCTCTGCCCTAAGCACCGCCCCCGCAGCTCCCATTGGCCGGGAACCGCAGCCAAAGGGAGCTGCAGGGGTGTCGCCTGCGGATGGGGCAGCGCGCAGCAGACCCACCTGGCCGTGCCTCCAGGTAGGAGCCGGAGGGGGAACATGCCGCTGCTTCCAAGAGCTGCTTGAGGTAAGCGCCTCCTAGAGCCTGCACCCCTGAGCCACCCTCATTTCTGAACTCCTCATTTCTGGCCCCATCCCAGAGCCCGCACCTCCAGCCAGAGCCCTCACCGCACCCCAACCCCAATTTATGAGCATTCATGGCCTGCCATACCATTTCCATACCCAGATGTGGCCATTGGGCCAAAAAGTTTGCCCACCCCTGGGTTAGATACTAGACAAGAATGGTAAATCTGTCAATCATGATGTAGAAAAAGCAGAAGTACTCAGGACATATTCTGCAGTGAAAGTGAAATACTTTCTAGGAGAAAAAGGCATAGCAAGGTCCATCAGTTAGAAAATAAAGCTAGAAATAAGATGCAAATGTTAAAATGAGGGTAATTAACCATTGAAAAATAATGATAGATTCTCCATTCCTTGAAGTCTTTAAATGAAAACTGGATATCTTCCTAAAATATATGTGAGAACACAATCAGAAGTTATGGGCTTGATACAGGAATTACTGGTTGAGGTTCTTTGGCCTGTGTGATACAAGAGGTCAGATATGATGATCATGATTGTCCCTCTTAGCCTGAAAAAAATCTATGAATAAAATCCCATAGGAAATTTGTGTAATATCTGGGTGTTGAACCTATATCACGTGGGCCCAAATCCAGTGCCTTTTGTTAACCATAAAGCCTTCCTTCTTCTTAGATTTCAATGTGTGAGTGTTTTTCACAAGACTGTAAATGCTGAGGTTCTGTATGGTGTGTATGCATATTCAGATCCCGCACTTTATGAAAGAGTAAGAGTTTGTCTTGGTGTCCTTGGTCAAAATGTTCTCTCACTATTGTGCAGCAGGCTGCAAACCAGTTGACAGCTGCCCTCCACTTCAGAAATTGCTGCATGTCAGCAGTGCTGTATATACATTTCACAAAACATTTATGGATCCTTTGTGATGAAAAGTGCCATGCCTGTGTAATCGTATTTATAGATTCTGGGGACTGATGGCACAGCCTGTATTGTGGTGATTCTGTTAGTTTGAGATGAGAGGGTGTAGAGCTGAGTATGGTGGGTCTTTTTTAAAGTTCTGTTTTAATAGTTTTTCATTAACAGATTGTCCATCTGCTTTCTATGAATGGAGGCTGGATTACGGAGTTAAATTAACCTACTGAGTGCACAAGAAAATTATTTGTGATCAACTTTCTGGAGCAGGAGCTGCTCATGGTAGTAAGCACTATGCCTTGGATTTGCACTATTGGGCTCTTGTTTCTACTTAATATAATATATTGTCAGATTAAGGAACCTAATGCTTTTCTTTTAATTAATCCCCAAATTGAAAATAACTTAAAAAAATCAATTGTGTAGTTTAAAAAATTAATAACCAATAATAACAAAACTCAAATCCCTGCCCCATGCACCTGACTATAGTTGACGAGATACATGTGAAACATGAATAGTATATATTCTACTCTCTGTGGGGTTTGACTCCCAGCTTGTTTACGCATGTTCCTGCCAGCTCAATGAGAGCTACAGAGAGTATAAACAGTAGTATTGGTAGCACAGACAGTGGCAATAGCGGCCTGGCTACATACCCACAAGGCTCAGGTAGGGTTGCACTCAGCATAGATATGCCGTTGTCCATGATACCGCAGCTACATTGCTCTTTATATTCACACTAGCTCTCATCGAGCCAGCGTATGCATTTGCAAGCTGGAAATTGCACCTCTCGCTCATCATGTAGATGTAGACTAAGCTGTCCAAGGGCAGTCTTCCCTTCCCATTGTCATGCTTGCCTATCCTACTTCTGAACCTTCCCATCTTAGCCAGTTATTTTTTTGTTTTCTTGAAATATTTGGATTAGAAGTGCCTTCAGGCATAGACTGTGAGCCAGACTCCCCACTACCTTGCATGTTGTGCACAATGGGTGTTGAGGGCTACCAAATCAGAATGTAAATGACTACACAAGGCGCAGAGCAGTGGAGAATCTAGTTTTGATGTGATTTTGATTTTCCTGCAGTCATGCACACCTACTGTGCTAACATTTATTTGTAGTTCAGTAGCCCTCCAAGCCCAGTTGGCATCAGGACCCCACTGTGTTAGACACAGGAAAAGATGCAGCCCATGCTCTGAAGAGCTTACATTATAACTTAAGACAAGATACTAACAAATGGGGGCAGCAAAAGAGAAGCAGGAACAGTGAGGGGAAGATGAGGATGGCAGTGCTGAGAGCTCTCTCGGTTACATTCAATAGTTGTCAAAACACGGGAAGCACATGGCGTCTAGCAGGACTTGACCCTCAATCTCCAGATCTGCATGTAAAGATACGGTTCTGATTCCTCAAGATGACAAGCATCTCATGAGAGCCCTCATCCTCCATTGTTGTCAGTGAGAGAAGGGAGGCTCAGCAATTTTCAGACCTAATTCAGTAAAAATGAATCAGAAATATTTTTTGTAATTTTTGTTTTGTTTTATCTAATCGCTCTCCATCCATGCATATGTCCTTTAAAGGATATGTTAAATGCTTGACTGTAGATAGATGCTAGCTACTGTGACATTAACACTTTACATTGTTGTACTTCTTTGGGGAATATTTGTGGTTATTTTTCTTGCAGATATGGCCAGAAACACTAGCTGACTGATAAGGAGAGTTAGCACTCTGATAAGGAGTTATCAGCATGAAAGCAAGCTGCATCAATCATGTTATCAGTCTGTCTTCAGAGTTTAATGGAAACTCACTGTAATATTTTACAAACAACTGATAAGCGTGGCAAAATAGCTATAATATATTCATTACAAAAAAAAAAAAGGAAATAAAACCCCTGAACGTAAGCTTCTGTTGGCTTAGGCTGGTCTCTTAAATCAAAATGTAAGAAAGGGATTCAGATATAAGGTCATCATTGTGTCCTTAATTCACCTCACTGACTGTGCAAGAAGGCTTGTGCAACAACATGGATTCTTGTGTGCTGGGATCCTGCCACACAGTAAGAGGGTTAAATCTGCATGATGCTGCTGAATGCCGGTGCCTTCCGTTTACTTCAGTAGGTGCTCAGAGTGTTCAGCATCCTGTATCACGGGGCCCAAGGTCTCTCTTTGGTTTATTTTTCTTTAAATTTTTATTTGTAATGAATTTGTAGTGAGTAGGAAAGTCCTGAACTGACAACGTTGGCGACTTAACTCCTCCCATATGCAACAGAAAAAGGACAAGATGAGCATAACAGCGAGACTTCTCTGAACTGCTCCAGCAATACCCTTAATCCTGACTTAGGAGGAGTGTTGCAAGTGTCCCTTAGTTCTTGGCCTCTCTTCTGGGATAGCCAGAAAAGGTGTCAATCAATATCAGTTGTGGCAGGATTTGCTGGGAATTGGACTTAAACCACTATGTATTTCAGTTACACGTAGGCCCTGAACCAAAGTCTATTTATTGCATTGGTGGGAATCTTTTCATGGGTTTTCTATGAGGCCCTATAACAGGTTTGTCTCAGTATGTTTTTACTGTGCTTATCAAGCTGGGACTTGGATCTTGAGTGAGACAATGGTCACTTCAGCAATACAAATAATAATAATGGCTGCAGGTCACAACCATTCTGGGTTGGATTAGAACCAGCAACGTAGAGAAGAAAGGTTCTTCTTCAAGTATGTGCAGCAAGGATCCCACTGTAGGTGCTCATGCACCTCATGTAGGAAATTGGATTTTTTTGAATAACTGTGTCCATCGGGGCTGCACACGTACCCTGTGCCTCCTCGTGTTCCTGTGCAAGGGCATAAAGGGCAGCATAGCCGTGACCCTTCCTCAGTTCCCGCTTAATGTCCATGGCAGCAAGAGGTCTGACAGCTACTTCTGCTGAGCTTCAAACTTGTCCTTTTCTCAACTAGTTTGAGAAAATAATTATCTTCACCTTTTATTTCCTAATTTCTTTAATTTGGAGCTTCCAAAAAACCTTCAACAACACACCAAACAAACCGACAACCTTGACCACCACCCTGTACAGAAGGGAAAGGTGCCTCGTGCTGACCCCCTATGGTGACTCCAAACCCTCAGGATTTTAAGCATTGTTTGACCTGCAGTTGACTCATCCCTCTGGTCAATGGGCATAGTCAATGCTTATTCTGTCTGGGGGAGAGCCACAGATGGTTGTTCAGTGTGCAAGCCCTTCTCCTCGAGGACTCACAGCTTGCGAGATGCATGGCTGAAGTTGCATCTGCTTGAGCAATCAATGCCTGTCACTTCAGTCCCAGAGGATTATGTCAATACTGACTACCTCAGCACCAGGGTCTTCAGCACTGGTCACCGCTACACTGACACTGGTGCCGACAACCCCAGCATCGGCACTGACAGATTTGGTGCTAGCCTTTTCACTGACGCCTCTGGCATGTTATGATCGGAGCAGCCCCAGTGCCCCAACACAAGTGCAAGATGAAAAGGCAGAGCTGAGTGGAACCCCAACATGGCTCCAAGCATCAAGAGACACTGTCCCATAAGGAGGAGAAGCATCACTTCTCCAAGGACGGTGCATCTAAGTCTTGCACTAAGGCAGGAATGACACATGCATTGACACCAGCGCCAATGAAGATACTGGTGCTGACCACTGAGCCGATTGCAGACTGAGATACGCTCTCATGGAATGGTTGTGATTTTCTCCAGGGATATAATTGATATTGGGGCAATGCCTGATGCGGGAGCCAGGTCTGCAGTATTACCCCATGACACTGCCATTTGAAGAATGCTACTCATCTTTACCACCACCAGATGGTTTTCTCCCTGGCATCGAGTTGGGGAGCCTCTCCTCTACCTTCTGTGAGCAATCATAGAGACAGGACCAGAGATCCCCGTAACAGGACACCACTGCAAAAGGGATGCTAGTAGAATTGGGCTGACCAGCCGCAACCAGTCTAGTGACCATATAACATGCTGCTCTGGCCATACTCGGGGCCATCATCTCAGGTGTCTTGCAGCAGATCCCCCACCTGTATGTCCAGGAAGACCTCAGTGATATCGCTACCCCAGCCATGGACACCAGAACCTGACATCAGCACCCAAGAGCCCAGGATAACTGAAGAACAGCACCATTCCCATTCTCTACTGAAAGAATCATCATCACCTAACGAGGCAATTATACCAGCACCTGCCCCAGAAGTTGACAGTTTTAAAGTCTTTCTGGGACTCCTAGATTGCGTCACTGAGACCCTAGACATTGAAACAATGGTCATGAAAGGGAAATGTCAAACTTTTTGCCATCTTGACTGCATCAGTCTCAGATTGCTCTCACCATCAACGAGGGCACACTTGAGCCAGCCAAGGGATTCAGGCAAACTCCAGCTTCCATTTAGTCCACATCTAACTGGGTGGAGAAATGTTAGCACATGCCCCTGAAAACCTGCAAGGACTTTTACACTGACCCAAATTCAGGATTGCTGTTCATTGCTTCAGTGTAGGAAAGGTCAAAATCTCTGAAATGCACATCCCAGGACAAAGACTCCAACAAGCTGGGCGTTCTCAGGTGCAAAGTCTCATCTGCCTCCCTGCAGCTCTGTGTGGCAAACTACCAAGCATTGTTTGCCAATTATAACTTCCTGACATGGGAAAGGATGACACCCTTCCTATTGAAAGTACTACAGGACACTAGGGAGGAATTGAGAGAGATCATGAAAGAAATCCAGTTGATTGCCAGAACAGTCCTACAGGCAGCCCTGTATGTCTCTGACGTGGCAATGAGGTTGATGGTCACAGCTGTGACCCTGAGGCAGGCCTCTTGACTTGCAGGATGCGTACTGCCCCATAGTCAACCACTCGGCCCACAGGAAGTACTTGAGCTTTACCGGGGGACCACAGCATTACCAGTACAAGGTACTACCATTTGGACTCTACTGAGAGTCATCACCAAATACCTAGTGGTGTAGCAGCCCACCTGAAAAGGCAAGGTATTTGCATTTAGCCCTTCCTGACTGACTGGCTGATCAGAGTCAGATCCCAGTGATAAGCCTGGAATGCACATGATCTCTCTTCACTCCACTCTGGCTCAGTCTATTCCCTGACAAGAGAGCAGATAGATAGGAAGTTGTTAGTGCCAGGTCATATCATTGCAGAATTGGCTTGGTGACTGGAACCCAGAAACATATGGAAAGGGGGGTACTGTTTTCAGTCTCATCCCCAGCAGAGACACTGAGAGAGCTAGTCACGGAACTCATGTGCACTGCCTACAAATTCAAGGAATTTGGTCCACAGCCAACATGGGACATATAAAGGTCCTGGACCTCAGAGCCATCAGGCTGGCCTGTGTGGTGTTCCTGTCTCTCCTTCAAAGCTTCGTAATACAAGTATTCACAGGCAATAAAACAACCATGCATGACATAAACAAGGGGGGAGGGCTTCCTGCTCCTTGCCTCTCTTCCTGGGGGCCTTGAATTCTGTGAACTCTGTTGTCTCTTCATCTTCCAGAAATCAGCAATAGCCTAGCAGACTTCCTGAGCAGGTCCTTCCCTGATCTTAATAAGTCCTTCCACAGCTCCATCATAAAATGATATCACATCATTGGGGATCCCCAATAATAGGCTTATGTGCCACCAGGGATTACACCAAATGTCTCAACTTTTGCCCAGAAGAGGCCTGAGTCCAAGATTGTTGCCAGACACCTTCCTCTTGCAAAGGAACAGAGATCGGCTCTTTGCCTTTCCATTTCCCCTGATTCCCAGGGTGATTTCCAAGATCAAAAGAGACAGAGCCACAATTTTTCCTGTAGCTTTATACTGGCTGAAGCAGTTTTGGCTGACAGACCTCTCACGGATGGACCATTTAGCCTCCATTCCAGCTCCCAGACCACTTGGAGGTGGTCTCACAGCACCACAGCCAGATGCTCCATCCAGACCAGAAATCACTGTGCCCAATGGTGTGGCTGTTGGGTGGTGAATACCATGGACGGGGACCGCTTCCTCTATATTCTGGAAATCCTGATACAGAGCAGGAAAACATCTACCCGGGAAACATATTCTTTTACATGGAAAAGGATATGAGCTGTCTGTCATGGTCTGGAGTCTAATCAGGCCCCAGTACCAAAGATTCTGAACTACTTACTGCCCTTAAAGCAGGCTGGCCTTACATTCAGCTTGATTAAGGTCTGTTTTGCAGCTTGCCATCCACCTGTGCAAGTCGTATTTGGCCTTTTCTCACCTAAAGGTGTTGAAGTTCCTCAAAGGGCTATTACATGCCTTCCAGCCAGAGAACCTACCCCTGTCTGGGACTGCAGTATAGTCCTCCTGAGGCTCCTGTAGCCTCCGTTTGAGCCTCTCGCAGAATGTTCCTTGCATCACCTCATGCTGAAGGCTTCACCTCCGATAGACGCGTGTGTGAGCTTCAGACACTTATAGCTAAGGCTACGTTTTAGTAACGGGTATTTTTAGTAAAAGTCATGTACAGGTCACGGGCAATAAACAAAAATTCATGGCCTGTAACCTGTCCTTGACTTGTACTACAAACACCCCTGACTAAATCTTAGGTGCTCTGGAAACCTACAAGGATGTCAGGGACATCCAGAGACAAGCAGCCTACAGGGCTGCTTGGGGGGCCTGCTATGGTTCGTGTGTGTGTGTTGGGGGTGCGGCTCGGGCCCCCGCTGCTGTCCATGGGAAGGGGGGTGCACCCCAGGGCCCTGCTGCTGCTTGTGGGGGCTGGGGGCGCAGGCCCGGGGCCCCGCTGCTGCTCATGGAGGGTGTGTGTGGCCCGGGGCTGCTGGGAGGGTGGCCCGGGGCTGCTCTGGGATCATTGTTCCGGGGCAGCACCCGGGACTGCTGCTGCTCTGGTGTCCCCCAGGGCAAGCTGCTTTGGGCCGCCCGAGCAGCGGTCGGTGTGGCTGGCCCAGGGCTGCCCCAGCATCTTGAGCAGCACTGGGGTCAGCTGCACTGCCGCTGCAGATGTCCCGGTTGCCCTGGAAAGTCACGGAACCTGTGACCTCCGTGACAGACTCACAGCCTTACTTATGGCCAAACTGCTCTATACAACATTCGATAGGGACAAGGTGGTGCTGAGACCTCACCTGAAGTTCATTGCTAAGGTGGTCTCAGACCTTCTAAACCAATTAACCTGCCTGTCTTTTTCCTGAAGCTACATTCAGTACCAGGAGAAAAGATGTTACAAGTAGTAGAGGTAGACTTTTGCATTATTATTATTATTATTAATAATTTTATTGGGATGATTTAGTTGGTGTTGGTACTGCTTTGAGCAGGGGGTTGGACAAGATGACCTCCTGAGGTCTCTTCCAACCCTGATATTCTATGATTATACTGACAGGGCTAAACTATTCAGACTGTCTCTCTGTTTCTAGTCATCATCAGACATTCTGTAGGTCAAGTCATCTTGTCATCCAGGTTATCCAAGTTCATAACACAATGTATCTTACTGTGTTACTAGCTGGCTGGTGTACCTCTCCTACTGAAATATCAAGGGTCACACCACCAGAGTGCAAACAGTATCCTCTGCCTGCTTCAGGAATATGCCAACATGAGAAATTTGTAATGTGGTGATGTGGACCCATTGACCTTTCTCAAACACTATTCCTTGGCCTTAGCTGCTGATCAGGTGCCGAGTTTGAGAGAGCAGTACTACAGTCACTTTTTGACTGACCGAGCTGGCACTCTTGATTCCCACCATCCTGAGGCAGTACAGCGTGCCAGTCACCTACAGTGGGGTCCACTCTGACACATACTTGAAGAAGGAAGAATGGTTACTTACCCTACCTGAATTGTGGCGCTTCGAGATAGTATAGTAAGTGTGGATCCCACAACCCGTCCTCCATCCCTGCTTTCCAGAGTCCTCAGTTACCATAAACTTTGAATTGTGAGGGAACTGAGGGAGGGTCACAACTGCTTTTCCCTTTATGCCTGTGCGTGGGAGCCTGAGGAGGCACAGGGACATGCACAGCCCCAGAGGACTCTGTTATCCAAACGACTCTGATCTCATCCCTGTGAGGCACATGCACACCTACAGTCGGATCCACACTGACTATAACATCTTGAAGAATTACGGTTATTGTAGGCTAAATAACCATTCTTTCAATATCGTGTTACTGATCCTCAAAGCTATTCAGTCCATGCAAAAGATCAGCGGAGTCTGTCTTTGTCTTATTTCAGCTGAGTCTCAGTCTTTGTCTTGTTTTCCTTGATTTAAACTAGACTCTTAATATTAATGAGTGTCTTAATTATTCCTTTAAAAAATCCCTGCCCTCTGCTAACTGCTCTCCCTCCAGGGAGAAATAATCTGCTTAATACAGAGCCAAATCCTATTTACTTTCTTATACACATAGCCCTATTGACTTCAACAGCACCGGTTGTATGAGAAAGGCGAGCAGGGTTTGTCTTGTAATGAGCTGTTATTACATATTGATGTAATTGGAATCGAAATACCAGTCCTCCAATCTCCCATTGATGCTTGTTAGATACATTGGTCCTTTGATCTCTGTAATATGCCAATTTCACCGATACTGTCATTTACTGAATAACGTGCATGTATGTTTTAATGAATCTTTGCAGTATCAGCTTTTGAAAGTTAAGAACATTTTTCTTACATCAAATGGAGTCATTTTATAACAAATTAAAATTTTTGAAAGAGGTTTTTCTAAGAGATGAAAAACAGCCTTTGACTGATGAGCTCTTCACTGATGAGACTTGTTTTTTGAGATGGGCTGGCATCTGCTGTATTATTTGTGTCTGAAGTGCATTGTGTGTGCCTAAATTAGATTGTAAACTCCTTGAAGCAAGGACTTTTTGTCATGTTATGTTTACATAGCCCCAACCACTCTGTCAGCACTCAGTAAATACTAATAAAGATAAGCATCCAGGAAACATCTTTAATTTGTTCTCAGCTGACATTTGTTTACATTACAGAATCACCATTAAGTGTGTTATAATGTGATCTGCCCTGGTCTTAGGATAGGGACAGTGTTGGAAAAAGTAGGTCTGTTGAGACCAGAGCACTCATGGTAGGCTTGTCTGAGTTAAGAGTTCAGGATTGAACCGACTGGTGTGGACCGCAGAAATTCACTTGGCCCCACTGATCCTACCTAGAAGTCTGACAGCTCTTCCAAGTTGGCAGCCACTGATACTTTGTATTTCCCACGATGCATGAGTTTAGATAGATATTGTGCTAAGAAGCACTAAAGTCAATACTTACACTGAAAGGGAGGTGTATAGTAGTGCAGAACAAAGAAATGGGAGCAAGGAATTCCAGAGTTTTAATACCAGCTCTGACACTAGCTCCGAAGTCCTTTACCCTGCCTTTCTATGTCCCCATGCATTCAATGCGAGAGAAATTCATAGACTTTATGGTCAGAAGGGACCAGTAGATTGTCTAGACTCACCTGCATAGAAATATATCCAGTTACTCCTGTATTGAGCCCAAAAGCTTGACTGCTTGCCTACTTTGTCCCCCCTGGTGTTTGAGGCTAATTAATGTTCATACCATGCTTTGAAAATGAAAGGTGGTGTACAAATATTATTTTTGATATTCCGTTTTCTCTGTATCCAAATATTGTGGAGCCTTCCAATTGGTGCTGGTGTCTCACATCTTGCAGTTGCGCTTTCTGATAGTCAGCGTTTGTGATCTGTTTTAAATTGAAGCTTTTAGTTTAGAGAGCCTATTTGAACATGGGCACCTGGGTTCAAGGCTGCTGTCTAATCTTATATAAATGCTTCTGATCAGAGGTGGCTGGTGGCCTCTATCATGATGTGCCTGGTTCAGTGGGATTTGTTGATGAATGCTGAGCATGAGATACAGACATGCCTCTCTGTAATACCATGGTTGTATTATGTGTCTGGCATGGTGGTCAGAGTTTGAGACTTGAGGCTAGTGTTGTTGTCTGGACTGGCAAGGACTGGGCTGCTGGAAGAAAGGAACATTTCACTTTGATCAGTAGCAATTCCTCTGGTAATAATTCAAGTTACCTTGATTGGCTTCAAAGGGAACAATGGAGTAGTCAGCAGAACCCTTAGATCTAGAGAAGCAAGGCAGGGGACCAACATCTTGAGGATCTTCTAAGGGCTTCCCTGTCTTCCACTATGGGAGAAGGGAGGTGAGTATGAATTCCGCAATATAAGGCCTCTAAACACAGCAAGCCTGAATCCAATCAGTGTAATCGGTCTCCCACCTTAAGAAAAAAGGGGATTTAGAAAGAAATTCAAAGCAATTTTTTTAATTGTTGCAGCAAACCATTTTAAACCTTTAGCAAAAAAGATGGATATGTTTGTCTGTTGTAGCCTAAAAAAAGGCAAAACTCGAGTATTGTGGAAGCTCCTTCACTGGAGGTTTTCAAAAGGAGACTGGATAGCCATCTGTCTTGGATGGTTTAGACACAACAAATCCTGCATCTTGGCAGAGGGGTTCAACTAGATGACCCTTGCAGTCCCTTCTAACCGAATGGTTCTATTATTCTCTTTTTGAAAGAAAAGCCTTTGTATCTAGACCACTAATTTCTATGGTAAATTTCATCTTAGTATGAATTAAATCAGACTAGTAAGAAATACTGAAACTGGGTTATAAAGGAACTAGCAGTAGATCTTAACAATAAAAGCTGAATAGCCATGGGTCCTGCACAGTTGCTTGTGGGTGCTACTACACTTGAATAGTTCAGAAATAAAAGTCCTTATGTCACTTGAGATGAATGCAGCTCTAATGGATGCTGTCTAACCATTACAGAGCTCCTAAAACAGCAGCAAACTCATATTTTCTGCACCTGTGTTTGTGGATAGGTGCCCAGAACGTCTACTGTAATTAATGTGAGCCCTTGTATATCTAATCTGCCTTGAAAAATTAGACTTTCGTCCCAGACTGCATTTGGTGCAACATTAAGAAGAACGCTTGCCAGCTGTAGCACTTCACGAGATTTGATAGGGCACCTTGAAAACTGTATTCCTATGTGTCTTGTTCTATTAGGTGCCTTCAGGTGCACTTCAACTATTGTATGTCTAGGTGTGACTGGTACATCCTGTACATTCTGGTTAGCAATCTACAGTGATGTCACACAGCCCTACGGTAGCTGTCATTGTAAAGTGTAGAACCTATTCCTGCAGGTGACTTTGGCCCACAGGGAATGTCTATTAAATTTCATTGGCCTGCCGAGATGGAATCTTGCAGATGCAGAAAGGACCTGTAGCTGCTGAAGGAACAGCCTTACATTTTTCAGAGATAGCTACGGTAGTTGTTGGCTGTATTGTAGAATTAATGTGAATTTATGAATGTTTGCGAATTTATTATTTATAAACAAAAACTGTGGTGCCACAGAAAAAATAGGAGGAAATTCTCTGGACTGAGGGGTTTTTTATTTTAATACCAAATTCCAACCTGAAATTAATTTGTACTTTTTACTTACAAACACCTAAAATATAGCTATGTAGTCTCTTGGAAAAGCAGCGTTGTATCTGCACAGTAAAGATTCAGTGCCAAGTGAACCTCGATGACTGGAATATTGTGCTCTATGTAAAGTGATAAATTGTGATCCTGCCAATACTTAAATGTTGTGTTGGTATAGTTGCTTTCCACTGTTGATTTCTAGAAACAGTCTGAAAAACAGGGTAAAGTTATACACATGTATTACAATTGTGTAATAAAGTTACTTGTTTAGATATGTTTTGGCTAGACTGTATGGATGAGGCTAGTGCATAGTTTAAAGACCATACATAAAGACTGTGAGTGAAATCCTGGTCCCACCAAAGGAAGTGAGAGTTTTGTTGTTTACCTTCATTTTGGCCAGCATTTCTCCCCAGGATATAAAGACCATGTTTGGCTAGGGCCAAAATGAGTCCATTGTACAAGAAAACCCTAATTCTGTTGAAGTAATTGGAATTATATTTATTTACACCAGGGCTGAATTTAGCCACTCACGCTTGATGTGATTTCTAAGCCAGTTTAAACGCCATCCATAATGGCTGACCAAACAGTGTTTATTAAATGAGTTAATTGAAAGTGTACTGCAATAAAGTTAAAAAAAAATCAGCTAAGTTTGTTTCTGGCATGGAGTAGATAGAGGCCTTTGTTGCTGACATATAGTTGTACTATGTCTGTATGTCTCCATAGTATAATATTGGCTTTACCAAAAAAAAAAAAAAAAAAAGGCAGCACTGGAAGGCATAGATTTGGGCTTTCCCCACCTCACTGGGATCTGCAAAATGGAGTTTATGCAACAGACAGTGAGAAGCAGAATAATGAAAAATGCAATATAGCTGCTGGGATACACAGTGCTTGGTGTCATTTGTGATAAATATAACTAATTAGTTTACTTTTAGTGGTGAAATTAATATAATTTCTGTCTACAATGTTGATCTTGACCAACACCATTGTAGGACTGACATTTTGTTCAACTTGAAGCATACCATTAGCAGACATTTTTGTATACTGTTTGCGGAAAAAGTCCTGATTCCATTGCTGAAGATATAATTAATGTATACTGTGAGGAAACACTGCAAGTTCGTGTTGCTCATTGATTCTGCCCAAGGAAGAGAGACACATTTAGGCTGCTAAGTAACCCATTTTCATCTTCCTTTTTCCAACTCACTCACGCTCTCTCTCTCTCTCTCTCTCTCTCATGCAGGCAGAACTATAAATTGGACTGCAGGAGTGGTATTGTCACTATTTTACTTAAAAGTTACCTGAGTGTTAATATTATTGGCATGGTTTTAATTCTGTAATTTGGCCTGACACGTGAGCGTGCACTCAAAACAATGAGGCATGACACTGGAATGGGTTACCTAGGGAGGTGGTGGAATCTCCTTCCTTAGAGGTTTTTAAGGTCAGGCTTGACAAAGCCCTGGCTGGGATGATTTAGTTGGGGATTGGTCCTGCTTTGAGCAAGGGGTTGGACTAGATGACCTAGTAACGCGTAACGAGTGGGGTACCGCAGGGGTCTGTTTTGGGACCGGCTCTGTTCAATATCTTCATCAACGACTTAGATATTGGCATAGAAAGTACGCTTATTAAGTTTGCGGATGATACCAAACTGGGAGGGATTGCAACTACTTTGGAGGACAGGGTCATAATTCAAAATGATCTGGACAAATTGGAGAAATGGTCTGAGTTAAACAGGATGAAGTTTAACAAAGACAAATGCAAAGTGCTCCACTTAGGAAGGAAAAATCAATTTCACACATACAGAATGGGAAAAGACTGTCTAGGAAGGAGTACGGCAGAAAGGGATCTAGGGGTTATAGTGGACCACAAGCTAAATATGAGTCAACAGTGTGATGCTGTTGCAAAAAAAGCAAACATGATTCTGGGATGCATTAACAGGTGTGTTGTGAGCAAGACACGAGAAGTCATTCTTCCGCTCTACTCTGCTCTGGTTAGGCCTCAGCTGGAGTATTGTGTCCAGTTCTGGGCGCCGCATTTTAAAAAAGATGTGGAGAAACTGGAAAGGGTCCAAAGAAGAGCAACAAGAATGATTAAAGGTCTTGAGAACATGACCTATGAAGGAAGGCTGAAAGAATTGGGTTTGTTTAGTTTGGAAAAGAGAAGACTGAGAGGGGACATGATAGCAGTTTTCAGGTATATAAAAGGGTGTCATAAGGAGGAGGGAGAGAACTTGTTCACCTTAGCCTCTAAGGATAGAACCAGAAACAATGGGTTTAAACTGCAGCAAGGGAGGTCTAGATTGGACATTAGGAAAAAGTTCCTAACTGTCAGGGTGGTTAAACACTGGAACAAATTGCCTAGGGAGGTTGTGGAATCTCCGTCTCTGGAGATATTTAAGAGTAGGTTAGATAAATGTCTATTAGGGATGGTCTAGGCAGTATTTGGTCCTGCCATGCGGGCAGGGGACTGGACTCGATGACCTCTCGAGGTCCCTTCCAGTCCTATAATCTATGAAACCTCCTGATACTCGCTTCCAACCCTGATACTCTATGATTCTATGACACGCTCTGATGGGTTTGCACTTTTGTACTTCAGAAGAGTGTTTAAGCATTGATTCAGAGCGTGAATGGGGCTGAGCTGGGAGCCAGTGAATCAGATACGGTAAATACAACATTGCATAAAAATTTCTCAGCTTCTTAGTCTTAGACTAGCACTTAAGTAATATTTGTTACCTAACAGATATCTAATACTAGGCGTGTGTGTATTTGTGACAAATTGTGTTGTCTCTCTTAAATAAGGCCATATTTTTCCTTCTGTATAGTGCTGATCACATGCCACTACCGCATGTTTTTTACTTAACCAATGGCAGCTATCTTCTACCTCCTCCTGCCTCCCATCAAAACTGAAAAGGTGCTGATGGCTTGAAGGACAGTCAGATGATTATGATTAAATGTGTTAAAAATTTACCACTGTATGAGTTAGTTGGAAAGGAAGCATTGCAGATTTGCAATCTACATTATTACGGAAGTTCTGTGCTAATTACAGTCTTTAAGTCTGATTGAAATAATTCCTACAATGCTTTTTGAGTAAGTCACTGTTGCAGTTGTAGTAGGGATAATGGAAACAAATCTCAGAGAATGCCAAGGAAAAGCAGGAATGTATAACTTTCAAGGGTCAATTCTGCTCCTATTGAAATTAGTCAGAACTCCCTCTGGCTCAGTAGGAGGAGAAGCAGCCGACTTGCAGTTTGTCCGTGGTGAGAGATCATTGGCATATGTATGTACAGTACACTTTATTAATAATAATAATAATTAATGGAGATATCCCATCTCCTAGAACTGGAAGGGACCTTGAAAGGTCATTGAGTCCAGCCCCCTGCCTTCACTAGCAGGACCAAGTACTGATTTTGCCCCAGATCCCTAAATGGCCCCCTCAAGGATTGAACTCATAACCCTGGGTTTAGCAGGCCAATGCTCAAACCACTGAGCTACCCTCCCCCGCCCCCCATTAGAAGTTTCAGTTGCCAAAAAAAAAAAGTACAAATCAGAACAAACTGAATTCATTCAGTATAATTTTTTTTGTAAATGCAAGGAGTTCAGATATGAAGTTTGATGTCATTTCTTTATTCAGAAAATAACAGTTCTGCTATTATTTTTTGGAATAGGGTTTGTCTTTTTGTTTTGTTTGTCCAGCACCTCGCACACTGGTGTCCTGGTGCATGGCTGGGGTCTTAGGTGCTGAATAAATAATAATAATAATAATGATAATAATCTAAAATAACATCGTTCATTTCAAAATGCTTCCTTTTTTTATTTTCTGGCAATGAATCTAGCTTTCTCCCCCATTCTTCCCATAGCCACTTAACTGATTTCCATCATACAATACTGTAATAACAAAACAGACTGTTAGTAACAAAGCACTAAGACCAGATTTTTAAAGCTACTTAGGTGTCTAACTTCCATTGATTTCAATGAGAGTTAGATGCTTAAATACCTTTAAAAATCTGGGCCTAAACATTTAAGCCTTCAGACCAGAATATTAATACTTTGGCAGAAGGCTCAGAGTTAATAAAATGCTATCCAGCTGAGAAGATTTTTACTGCTGCATGTGTTGTGGGATGGCAGGTTTTCTGTGTTGGTTCCACTGCAAAATGTAACAGCAGAAAGATGCAACTGTATGTTCTGACTAATTACGAGAACACTAGTGTTTGTAAGTAATTATTATACCCATATCTTAGATGGGTAAAATAAGGCAGAGGAGTTAAGTGATTGTAGCTACTGAAATTTATATTCTACTAAACAAGAGGGTCTATCCCAATCTCTGGGCACACTTGACAAATTGTTAACATATATCTCATAAAATAGAGACTCCAGCTGCTAACCCCAGATCACACTATTCTAGAGCAACAAATATCTAAATACAATCACTATCAGAATCCTCTTCCATCACTCCTCAGCCTCATAGCCATCTCCTTAATACGTTTGGGCAATGGAGAAATAACAGGCTTTGCCTCATGCTCTAAAGGTTAACAAAGTTGCATAACAAGTCTAAGACTACACCAGGAATAGAAGCAAGGAGTCACCTGCATTTACCATTAGACTTTTTTTCAATTCTTACTGACTTGGGACTGTAATGTTAACTATTGTTATAAAACAAACTTTTTTCAAAACCAAAATATTACATATAGATAAAGAGAAGATGTGTTCAAAAACACGTTGCTCTTTATAATACTTTATGTTCTAAGGTTCGTCTTTTTGGCTGTTTAATCATTATATGAAACAAAAGAATATGTTGGCTTTTATTTAATGCTTTATCATTTATTCACCTTATTGCTACTACTCCATAACAAAGGAAAACAGTAACATAAATTCTCTTGGTCCATTAAGTACTCATGTTTAGAATCCTGAATACCATTCTTTGTTTTTGTGGGTTTTTTAGAAGCATGCTTGGATCTAGAGAGATTCATTTCTTTGTGTTTTTCATTTGCTCCAATCTCTAAGCCAAAATTCCTCCTACAAACTTTCTGGCAATCTCTTTATACTGATTAAGAAGTACTATGTTAGTTTTGCTGTCAGTGCAGAAATCTGCTTAATAAAGCATCATATTTGGAATATCGAGAGTTCTGAAACCATGGGTTCAAATCCCAGTAGTGCTGGCTCAACCCTCCTTCTTTCCAAAGTAGAAAGAGGTTCCATACAGTAACTCTGTTGGGGATTTTTGGGGTAAGACCTTAACATATGAAATACTGGTCTAATTAGTTTGGTCTAATTGGATGATAAAGATCCCATGACACATGATTGAAAAAGAAAGCTGTCCTTGGCCAAAATTCCTTACCACACTATTGCACTGTGTGCTGTTACAGCCATCTTTCCCATAGGTGTCTGTGTTTCAAATAAATCCTGCTTGCATAAAGAGAATTAGGATCCTTTGGGATAAACAGATTTAAATAAATGGAATATATAGTTTTACTGAATAAATAGCTATCATTTATCTATACAGAAAAAAAATGACGCATCATAACAATTGTCAAGTTACAGCAGCAGGAAGGCCTAATCCAGCAGGGCACTTGAGGAGATGTTTAGCTTTAAGCATATGAGCAGTCTCAGTGAATTACAGTTTTGCTGGAATGGGGCCCTAAGAGGGTACTGGTTTTTAGGTCAGTGACGGTGGTACATTTAATTGAGATAATGTATATACTGAATATTATTGAGGTTCACACAGTTACAGTAGTTTAAAACTGGTGTGAGAGAAAAATCAGGCTCAGGATTTATTGCAGGATTGTCATTTTATTTTTTTTGATGTCCGTGCTTACGTTGAAACATAAAAGTTGGACATTGACCCTAATGTTGATTTGCTTCAGGGACATACATAGTAAAGTCGGAATTCTGTTGCTTATAGAATTATTGAAACCTCCTAAATACATAGCTATGAAAAATTCAGCTTTAACTAAATACATGGAAATATCTATTTGCTGCTGCTGTTGATGATATGGGGAATGAGGGAAAGGGAAAGTGAGAGAATTACTCTCTTTGATGGTTTCCTCTCATTTTTTTCCCCTTCTCCTGATTTAAAGTTGTATTCATTTGAAACAACATGTTGCCATTGCCACTGGAAGAGCAATTGAAGATAACCTAGTTAGAGAATTTGGTGCATGTGGAGGGGGAAGTAGGGGACTAGGAACTTCAGAAACATTTTATGTTTTGCAAATGTGCTTTTCCTCGCTCTCCCTCCGCCTCTCCTCCCCACTCTCCAACACACAGAAAACAGGCACAAGCTTATTAAGCAACTGTGGTTCTAAACAAAATCAGTTTCTTTCTCAGCAAAGAACTTTAGTAATTTAGTATCATTCCCTGTAATTTTAGTGAAAGTACCATATAAATTATAGTGTGCTCCCCCATCTAACCCCCCCACCCCAAACCTTCTATAGAAGGCTGGTGAATAGATCAAGGCAGTCAGCTGATGAGTCACATATGGTAGAAACTACAGCATATGAATTGTTAATGATCTTTAGTGAGAAAATAACCTTCTTCCTGTTGGTATGGAGCCCAGCTAGAGTGTGGAAAAATCCATTAAATGTACGTAGATTACACTGAGTCAAACTTCATATCCTTTTTGAGTGAAAGTGGTATGTGAAATGGTGGTTTAGAATTACTTTTTGTTTTTATTATGTCCCCTGGTATCATCCCACCAGTTATTAGAGCTAGATGATGTACAGTACAAAACATCAGCTTCATATCTGTTTTAAAAAACAAAGTTTGGATGGGCTCAGGGTTTGAAATGGGCACTTCCACTTCAGCCATGCAGGCTCAATCCTGTGAGGTGCTGAGCAAAGAATTCCCATTGATTTCAGTGGGAACAAAGGGAGCTCAGTTCTTCTTAGGAGGCACTGACAGCATCAGCGCATTAAAGATAGATAAAAGTCTGGTGCTTTTTATCTGCTCTAAAAATGTGTGTGGTGATGCAGTATAATTCATGGAGATATCCTCTTAAAGCATCTGTTATGTTTTGAGGGTGTCTGGCAGTCTGCACCTGAGATGTGCTATCAGCTTTGTAGAAACCTTGGCCACATATTCCTTTTCAGGGGTGAATCCTGTCCATGTCTTCAGGTGAGAGGGAGTACTAACCCCCCCCTCCCCCCCGAACTGAGAATTAGAGCCTTTCGTTGCCCATCCGGGGAGAAGTTAATGGCCTCATATAGGGGATGCTGGATGCGTGGCCTGCAAACCAGGTGGGTCCACATGGAGATTTGAATCCTGCATCATGGATCCTGTGACTCATTGGGCTGCGCCCCCCGACCCCCTCCAGCTGCTTATAACCCATATTGTCATTGCCTCCTGCCGCCATGCTTGCCCTCTACTTCCATCTGCAATGGGTATAGAAGGAGCAGAGGGGAGAGTTAATGGTGATTCATCTGCTTCAACTATCATGGATTTCTGCATGGAAATCTAGCAGTAGGTGAGAGGGGCAGCGTGGCTGCTCTCCAGCCATTTTATGCCACAACACACCCCTTCTGCACCCATGGAACATGCAGAGTGGACATGGAGGAGCTTCTGCAGATTCCCAGGGAAATAGGTTATACTATGAAATGACTATTCTTTACCCCCTTTCTCTTTACGTTGGAGATTTTCTGCCCCTTCTTCACCATATAGCTCCAGGGTAAAGTTAACATGGAACCCACCAGTTGCAATTTGGCTGATAAAGGCTGAAAAAGTGAAGATCTCTCTCTTTAGCTCTGTTCAATTAAAAAACAAAAACAAACAAACAAAAAGAACCCAAACCAACCCTCCCCTCCCCCCAAAAAAACCCCGAAACCCCCAAAGCAACATGGAGTCCATCTGTGAACCATAGGAGTCAGAATTCTGTAACGTGATGTTTAGATCTTAAATATCACAGATCTCACAACTGTCAACATCCAGGATAAATTCTGTAGGTTTTTTAAGTTTCAAAATGTTCGAGAGTCACTGATCAGTGTGGCAGGTAGGCAGGGGATGGGGGAGTATGCAGCTGTGATAAAAGCCTAACCTAGATTTTTCCATAGCAAGTCTTTACCTGTGCTTTTAATAAATATGAGACTATTTGCAGCAGGCTGCTAATATATAACAACACTCCCCCCTCAAGAAACTGACTCCTTTGATTTCAAACTTAGTTTTAAAGCAAAAATAAAGTCTCTAAATAATTAATGAAACTTTACAAGCTTCTTCCTTTATGTATGCTTTGACTGCTACTCCCTCAAAACATTAACTATTCAGCATACCACCTGCACAAATGACCAGGAGCAATTAAGTCGGAGAAGTGGGTAGTATCTCTAAAGTATTATGTGTGAGACACTGGTAGAGGCAGAACATTGGGCTAATGAACCAAAGGTTTGATCTGGCATGAGAAGCATTATCATCTTTACATGTTTACCTCTGATAGATGTGCGCTGGTTTGTTACAGGTCCAGAAGCTATCAGGAGTTAAGAAAGCTAGATTTACTATCACCATTGTTGCTAAGATTTATGTATACACTGTACAAGTGTTACTTAATTTGAACATTATTGTACTTGATTTCATCATTGAATGGAGGCTTATGCATATTGGGTGAAATTTACTCCTATGCAGAGGGTACATACAGAAACTGTATCCTATTTCAGTCCTGTTTAGACCCTTATTTGATGCATAGGCCTTGTATGGAACATCTGCTCAGGGGTAAATTTCGCTGATAGAGTTTTGCAGTGTGCTTTGTAGGAATAAATTGGAGGGGGTTTTATACTGGTTTTAAGTTCAATCCATTTTAAATGATAGTCTTACATACAATGCGCACTGTAGAAATGTCTATAAATAAGTATGAAAATGAATGCGCATGTGTAATAACTGTTATTCAGACTAATAGTTGAACTCAAGAGGATAAATTCTAATCTGTTACACTGGCGTAAGTCTGGGGAAACTGCTGAAATCAGTGGTGGATTTACACTGGTATAACTAAGAGAACAGAATTCTGCCCCACAGCTATACCAGTTTTAAAAGATAAGGGATTTTGAGTAAGGACTGCATTATTTGGCTCACAGTGAATATTTTAAGGTGTGTTTATAGTCAGGAAAGTGACTACATTAAAGTGGTAACTTCTTTTCCAACAAAGTTGCCCTCTTTATGCATTCCAAATATAATCTGCTTACTTTAGTGACAAAATAAATTTTTATTGCTATTTTAACTCTTAAGATTGCAGAGCCAACACCGCTCTTGGAGAGGGAGATGGATTCTACTCTGGCTTGTCATCAACAAAGTTGTTAGCTTTTCCAGTTGCAGAATATTTATTGTTAATGCTGATATGTAAACAAGGAGAATCACAGGCTGACTTTCAGACCTCTGGTTGACGCTTCAGGACTGTCAGTCAAATAAATTATATTCTTATTTGTAAACCTAACAAATCTGGTCTGGAGTCATCGAGACTGAGCGAACATGGAACCCCACATGTCATTTTTTGTTACATTTCAGAGGAGAACTGCACTCTTAAGATTTTTGTATTTTTAAGTTAAGATTCCCATTAAAACATACAGCTCTCTGAATGATAGTAATTTTCCATGCATAGCTTTTTGGGGGAAGATCTAAGGACCACCTGTTATAAAATGACTTCCAATTTTGCACACTCATTTATTTAGCTAGCTGAGGGATAGAATGTGCCTTTAGGCATAGCCCTGTATAAAGGTGATATGTGGCTGTGCTGGACCAGGAGGAGCTCTGGGGAGAAATTATTACTCAGTCACATTTCCTCCTTCACCTTGCTTCTAGGGTGGAGCGAACAACTGGTTATAGCCTCTTACCAGGCCTGCCAAGTGTGATGCATTTCATGGAACATTCAGGCATCTGGCAACCCCGTCTCATATTCCCAGAGCCTAGGTGGAATCTCATGTATCTATCTGGGCCAGGGGCAGCAGCAGCAGTTAATCTCTGGCCACAGAGGGATGCTGTCAGGTAGCCAAGTGGTGTCTGACTGACTCTGCTCTTTCTGCTCCCCCTTTTGGCATTGGTCCAGCAGGGAGAGGAGAAGACCGTGGTGGCAACAGCTGGTAGGGAAGGCAAGGATGGCAGATCAAAGGTCGGGGGGCTGAGAAGTGGGAAGAGAATAAGGCGGGCTGAGGAAAGAGATGGGGCAGAGTGGGGGAGGTGGATAGGAGAAGGGTAGTAATTTGCAAACATACCAATTGTCTTATTAAATAATTTGCATAAAATGTCATTCATGGAGATGCATGAAACTTGACAGCCATGCCTTACCAAGTATAGCATATTTCTGGCCCACATATGGAGTCAAGGATGTATCCATTCCTTCTCTTCCCACTTGCTTGCAGCAGGGAGTTGTGGTTGTGTTGAGCTTGCTCCATCTCTTCCCCCATGCCTGGAGTCCAGATGTGGGGAAGTTACGGGAGGGTGGTGCATACATGCACACTGGGAGGATCTTATTCTCTTTTGGGGGCATATTAGGGCTAGTGAAAATCCAGACAGGGACTGTATATTTTTGTATGTGTGTTTGATGCTGTATAACAATGGGATCTTGATCCTTACTTGGGTCTCTGGGCATTACGGCAATATAAATATTGAATAGGAATATGTAACATTTAATTTTTTTATCAAGGAATTTACTGTATTTTTTCCCTAGCTTTTTTGCCTTTCATTTGTCAGTATAGAGGTGTGTGAATGTGCTTTATGCATTAACACTTGGTAACTGGTTGATTGTATTGGATGATTATTCCATAGCTGAGAGATTACATGCTCTTATTTTTATATCCATCATCCAAGTTTCAGCTATCATGATAACTCTGGAATAGTTTGCTTCCAAATCTGTGTTCTAAGACACTTGCCATTTTTCATGTACCTTAGCTGTCTACACAAGACAAACAAATGAACTTTTTATCAAAGACAGATGCAAACGCCTCAGAAGTTCAGATTAAATTCAGATCAGAACTTTGCATCGTTGGCACATCTCTACTTTTTTGGTTTATGCTTTTTAGTAATATAGATATTTATAAGAGTCTCTGCTTTTTCCTACACTTTCAAGTTGTATAACTAAAGTCCTGATCTTGCAAAGACTTATGACTTCAGTGGGACTTTCACATTGGACTGTAAGTCTTTGCAGGGTTAGGGTCTAACATTGTAAATGCTTGTAATAGAAGGTCTGAAGTGTCTTTTTAAAAATGTCATTAGCTAATTTCTTTTTCTTATTCTACATTGTTTTACAGAAGAATGAAGAATATATTCACAATGCTCATATTATATTTTTCAGCATTTTACATTTTTTTTATGTTTACATTATCCGAAAAAAAAGAGAACATTATTAAATTTATGCATAAGAACTAGACTGTAGAGAAACTCTGCATTGCACAAAATGGGAACTGGAAAATGAAAGAAATTTTATATTAAGCAATGCATATAAAAATGCTGAATACTCTGAATACCGTGCCTGAATGTGTTCATATTGGTCAAAAGGGTCTTGGTTGGGAGGAAGAGCAGGCTCGTGGGTTGTTACTTCAGCATAGAAATGCTGAGACTTTGTACTGTGCTAACTAAGCTGAGTTGTTACAAAAATATTTTATGTAAATAACAGTAATTAACAAGGACACATTTTGTTCCTTCTTTGGGATGATGATGGTGAATGGTTTTCTTTACTTACCAATGAGCACTCTCTAAGGTGCCACAAGTACTCCTGCACTTCCAGTTGTCACTCTGTGGGAAGCTTTTGCCTGTTTGATGCTTTGACAAATTCTGCTTTCAGTATTCCAATGAAATTTAGAGCAATGCTGATGTTTGGGGCTTGAAGTGGCATATTCTTTGGAGTACTAAAACTTTTATAAGAATACTTCGACTAGGTGCTTTCCGTGCAGTTGGAAATGCTGTGCTGCAATACTGGCATCATTCTTTGCTATAAAGTATCGTAGGCCATAAAGGAGAAGGTTTTTTGGTGGCATTGGAGTTACTGTCCGAGCTAATTATCGGCCCAATTATAAGTGACCATGCTTTATATGTGCGGTGATGAAGTCAGACCTGACAGCTAATAAGAAAGCTTTGGAAGGCAGATATATCAGCCCTAGAATGAGGCCTTTTTTCCTATGAACTGAAAAGAGGTTACCTCAGGTTAATTAGAGACACCTGAGCCCCATTAAGGGCTGTAGTTGTCCCTTTAAAAACCCCTCTTCTGGTGAGAAAAAGGCAGGAGGGGTGAGAAATCAGCTGAAGCAGAGTTAGGGGGGTAGCAGGGAGAAAAGTTTTCTGCCAGGTGGAAGGCTGTTCTTCTCCCTTTAGGGGAAACAATCAAATTTACTTTTGTTTGGAGAAGGGCTGGAAATCAGAAGCCAGCATATGTCAATGTTGGGCGGAGGGCTCAAGGAAATGTATTTCTTTTGTGTTGTGTTGTGTTTTTGCATAAGAAAAGTACTCAGGCCTACCCTGAGGCCCACTGTGTAAATATTGGAAACAAATAAATAAAAACAGAGCAAAGAATTAAAAACCTCTGGAGATTTGCTCCAGGCCCCACTTCCAGAGGGAGAAATGCTGAGGTTGACACATGCTCATGTTGTCTCCCCCCGGGGTCCGCCCCCAAGCCTCTCAACCTCCACACAGTTGGATGTGGGTGTCAAAATGCCTCCTCAGCAAAGTGATTTTTCAAGAATGTGACTGTAAATCTTGATAGTGGAGGATTGTTTTTTAAAGGGACATGGTCATCTTGAAATTGTCAGGAAGGCGAGGCTGCACCCCCAGAGGGAGTATAACAATGGGCGTGCTCCCCTATGTGCTGGGGAGCTCTGGGAGGAATTATTTGGCTTTGAGACAGTCTCTCCTTGCCCCCCAAACACAGGTCGACCCATTGTGAACATGAAAAAGTTTTCAGTTATCCACAATTATTTGTAAATATCCACCTAAACTAAAGCCCAGATTATTCAAGCAACTCTGTGCATGCAGCCCCTGCACTCGCACAGATCCTCATTAAAATCAGCAGGGCCCTGTGTAGGTGCCGGGATCTGCTCTCATGGAACAGTTTCCTGGATCGGGTTTCAAGGTTTGCACAGACTTTACTTTGCTTTAAATGTAAATTTAAAAATGTTTGCAGGTGTTCAAGTCAATTTGAATAACAAATGAAGAGATATGGGGACCATGGCTCTTAAATATTTGTTTGATAACGATTTAAAGGTTTTTTTAGAGCTTCAGAAGTCATTAGGATTTACCTGGTGGCCAAATGTGAAAATACCCGTGCAGAATTTTCACATGTTTTAGAATGTAGTGCAGAACTTAGGAGCATTCCTCTGAATTATCCAGTAGGTCATACTGTACTCTGGTTTCTTTGGCAAAGCCAAGACTCGCTATTTCATGTTTTTATGATCTTTTAGTTAATCAAAGGGTTAAACATGTTTTGGAGATTTGACGTGAAATGCAAAGTATTGTCATCTGATCTAACTGGAATGTCATTTTCAGCAGGAATAGAAAAGGTTCTGAGTCTCTAAAGGCAGAAATAATGTTTTGGGTTTTTTTTATTATTTTTTGGAGCAGGATTTGGCCATAGAATTATTACATCAGCTAATAATGTTTGAATATATTCATGTAACATCTCTGAATGTTTGCAATGTTGATTTGATTTCTTAAACGAATAAAGAACTTTAAAAAAAGTAATGTATATTGTTAATCACTGTAGCTTTGACTTGAAAAATATAGAATGCTGCAGCAATTTTAATCATGCTGCTGTTTGTTCTTTGAGTGCCATTTGAAAGGCTTCTGCTGTTCTGAAATGGGCATTTATTTGAATAGTCCTGCTGCTCAGGTTCCAAAAAGTGATCTATTGAACTGATCTTCTGCTGGAGTTAATGTGATGCTTGCTAGTGTGCCAGAAAGGAATCAGCCATGTCCGAGCCCTGCTGAGTAGTAATAAAAAAAACCAAACCAAAAACAATACTTGAATCCTGGTAGATTACAGATTCAAAAATGTCACCACTAACCAGTGCCAAAGCGCCATATGCTTTTGTCTTTTTACTTAATCCTAAAATGTGCCAATTCCAGACACCTCAAATGTTACCTTTGTGATTGTTAAAATTGACATAGCGCCTGAATCTCTCTGAATTCTGCCTGGTGGCTATGGGTTTGTTTTTTAGCTCTAATGTAGCCATTTTGCTCTCAGATTATGTCTTTGAATGAAATTAAAACAAAAGATTTAATTAAAATAATCTATTTTTAAACCTGCACATCATCTTGAAATAATGGGTGGCATCAGAGTATCTATTCTGGTGCTAGAAATCCATAGCATGTGATCTTTAATGCTAACTAAGGATGTTGTGGGAAATGAGGTGAAGTAATGAAAAGGACTGGGAGAAGTAATTGTAAGTCTATAACCCCCCCCCAAAAAAGTGCATTTATAAGACGCTCTGTGAGTGTGTGTGTGTGTGTGTGTGTGTGGATCTGTCTACGTAATGTAATGGATCCAAATTAACAGTCATTATTTTAGTTCATGAAATTGAAAACGTATTTTCCCCCTTAAATCCTCTGCTTATATGAACATCTAAAAAAGCATCTATCACTGAACAAGCTAGCTGCCCTAATTTTTTGTAGAAATTAAGCAAAGCGAGTAATTGCTGTTTTCATTCATGTTAGTTTAGCATACTAAGATTAAATGGGGGTAGATAGCATGGCTAGAGACTTCAGATTCTGGATTGGGAGTTGTTGGGTGACCCACATATGTTGTGCCCTGACATGATGTGATTTTTTTCAGCTCTTCTCTGTGAACTGACAGTGCACAAAGCCCTCTTTGAGATGTGGGCAGATGAAAGGAGAGAAAACAGCTGGTTCGGTTTTATCTCATTCTGGTCAGATGTTTGAGTCAGTATGTAGCATTGATTCAAAAAAAAAAAAAAAAAAAAAAAAAAAAAAAAAGCAGCACTGTATACCAGAAAACTTGACATAAAAAAGGATCTAATTATGAAGGCTGGTACTGTAACTTAACCTATCCTCACTTCAAAGTAGAGATCTTAGTTTTAGTATCAAGAATATTGGATGGCTTTTTTATGGCTGTTATTTATTTTAGTGATTTTTTTTTTCTTCATTCCCATTGTTCCCTATAAAGGGAGATGGCAGACAAGAGCCTTGATCTGGTCAATGTAAAGTGAAGTCTGAAAGCTAACCATGTAGGGCAGTAAAATATTACCCTTGCTGTTTTATAGTGTGGTTGAGTAAATTAATATTAGAGGCACAATTAAACGGATTGGAGCATAGTAGCTGCATAGGGATTGTCCTAGAGCAAGAACTTGCATGTACTTATTTAATCCTTCTATACTTTATTTTAAAGAGATGCTCCCATCACAGGATCTTTGAGTTAAAAACTAATACGAAAGTATTTTGAGGGAGTAAGGAAAAAAAACAAATGTTATAGATTGCTATTAATTATCCTTTTAATTGCTTGGCTTCACTAGGTAAAAATGTAAACATGATGCTGTCAGGTGAGCAAAATGTGGGGCCTTGGTAGGTGCAAATATAGAGTAAAGTTGCAAACTTATAAAGCCCGTTAAATATGGGACTTCTGGATGTTAGCATTTGTCTGAAGGTCTTTGGGTTATTTTTTAATAAAAAATTTGAAATGAAAAATGCTCTTTTCTGTGGACTTTTTTTCTCCAGTTATCATCTTTGTTCCATTATTAGTGTAAACTTACTTGGAGGAGTAACATATCACTCGCACCAAGTCTGAATTTGTCACGTAAATCTAACTACTAGGGGCTATGTACCTGTAGCGCTACATAGGGGAGCGTAGGGGAGTATTGACTCATGCGAGCCATCCAGATGAAATTAATGATACTTCCTGTATGAGTAAGTGTTGCAGAGATGAGATCTGTGAAAAATTCTGGATAGAGGCTGTTGATTAAATCAATACAGTATTTTCTGTTAAACATATTTAAGCCAAATTCTTACCCAGTTTACACTTTATGCAAGCCCATTGAAGTCTGCAGATTTTTTTGGGGGTGTAAAAAGGGGCAGAATTTAACCTTTTCCTGGTTTTTTGGTAGGCTTTTTTTGGGTAAGTTTTTAAACCTAATCTGGAAATCTTGATTAAATAGGGAACCCATTCACTTTCCTTATTTAATGCCTTACTGAATTAATATAAAATCTCATAACCACTAAATTATTTTCAATATATTTGTTAATTCCCTGATTTCCACTTAGTTTCTCCTCATAAACTGCTTGCTTCCCCATTAGTAACTACAAATTGAGAAAGAGATGACAAAGGGACGTGTTTGAGCTTGCTCATAGAATTTGATACTGATGTCACCTCGGGGCTCTTGTTTTGTGGTTTTGGCTAGATGTATTCAGTATGATAGAGTATAAGTAAAGTTTAGTGCTTCCTTGTTTCTTTCTGATGCTTTGGTGCAAAAGAGGGAAAGAGGAACAATTCTGGGGAAACAAAATAAATGTTATGCATTCGGAGTAATTATTAGGTTCGGACTATACTTTTTATCAGAGAGGTAGCTGTGTTAGTCTGTAGCCACAAAAACAATGAGGAGTCTGGTGGCATCTTAAAGACTAACCCATTTATTTGGGCCTAAGCTTTCGTGGGTAAAAAAACCCACTTCTTCAGATGCACGGAGTGAAAATTAGATACAGGCATATGCCGGTATCTGTAATTTTCGCATGTATCTGTAATTTTCACTCCATGCATCTGAAGAAGTGGGTTTTTTACCCACAAAAGCTTATGCCCAAATAAATCTGTTAGTCTTTAAGGTGCCGCCGGACGCCGCACACAAAAAGTATAATACAAAAACAACGAGAAGACCTTAATAAGGTTATTAATCTTTGTGTTCTCTAATCCGTAATTCTTTCTAGTAATTGTATATTTTATGGTAAATGGTAAAGCATAAAACTGAGGGCCCAATGCTGCAATTCTACTGAAAATTTACACCTGAAGTGTGCCAGGTACAAGGTATGAAGAGTATATACTTCCTTATATAAAAAGTAAATAGTTTAAACTAAAATCATTGTGTCTTTGCCTAAGAAAACACTGCAGGATTGAGCCTTAAGCTTGCATGTTACCACATTGAATTAGTTTTTTTTATATGTGATTTAAATGTATAACTTTATTTATTTGATTTTTTTAGGTGTACCTATTGCAACCCGTAATCATATGTATGTTAATAATTACAGTAACTGTAATAATAGTAATCTGTTCATTTGAACAATTTTTCTTATGTACAAGGCTCCCAAACTGCCAATATCAAGTACAACTGGAGCCTCATATATATTTTTCTTCTTTGTTTGTGGACAATTGTCTTGGCCCTGTTAAAGACATAAAGTTTATAAGCTATATAATAGACGGAGAGAAAAAGAAGACCCAAAGGAAGGTGTTAACTTAGGGTTTACACTTTCTTTTTTCCTTCTGTTATCCCCATATACAGTATTGGGGTGACAACACCACGTGTCTGACACGGGATAGTGTTTGTGGGCTTCATGGAAGAAGTAAGTCTTTAGGAGTAGCTTGAATGGAAAGATCTTGGGGGCTTCTGCACTCTGGATTCGAAAGTTATTCTGTGCATAGTGGGCAGCAGGGAAGAAGGCTTATGAAGTAGAGATTGAGAAAAAGAAAAGCAAGGGGTGGGGAGGCTGGTGTCATTGGAGTGAAGAGAGTTGAGGGGAAGATATGAGAAATGGGGTCTGAGGTGTAAACCAGATGAGAATTGTGTAGGATGTATGCAATTGCCTCTGGGATGAAATTTGGACTCTGCTTAACAGCCACACTGTAAACAGCTCTATAAATTGTAGTGTGTGGAAAGTGTATAAGAATTATTTGTTGTAATCTTTGTCTTTCATTGATTAATACATCTGGTGATTAGTATAAGCACAAATTGCATTTTATCATTATCACCTTTGTCAACTGTATCTGTCTATATTTTGTAGCAAGTGTAAATCATATCTGTATCTGTCTATATTTTGTAGCAATCCTATGGCAATGTTAACAAAACCCACAGTTTTCTACCCCATAGTAATTCTAGTGTGTATATTTTATTGGGAACGAGTCCTCTGAGCTAATGCTGTAAATAATGTGCTGAAGTACATGGCAACAGGAACAGCTGCAGAATCTCCTTCAGAGCAAGTTTTGAGGCTTGCTTTCTTCTCCAACTTTTTTTTTTGAACTGTAAAACTAAGAGAGCAAGAAGCAATTACTATCCAAATGTGGGGAGCATCATTTACATAGCAAAGAAGGAAACGCAGGATTGTTAATGAACTGTAATGTTTGTGAGTATGGCTATTACTTGGAGGTGTGACTGTCACTTTCTAAGCAGTCCTTGCCAAGTGCTGACATCAGCTGATTTACATTTCATATTGTTGTTTTCTTACATCTCCTAATAGATGTTGCAAGTTATAACACAGGTAATGCAATGTGCTATTATTACATATATAATACATTAATGTAAACATGAATATTAGGAGCCTTACCTTAGCCTAGGGGTAGAACAGTGAGAGAGAAAAGTTCACCAAATGCTCAGTATTTTACTACAAAATTAATTATCCTTTTTAGATATGGTTTTACTGCAGGGGATCTGCTTTAATCCAGATTGACACCAAATTGGCAAAAGCGGCTAACTGCATTCCTTCAAATACAAAACCAAAGTAGAAGCCATACAGGTTAACACCTGTTTTGCCAGAGCTCTCTCCCATCTTCTTGTGCGCCCCATCTTCTCAGAGAGTAATGCTTTAGGGGTTTGTAAGAGTTGAGCTGAAATAGGTTCAGCTGCACTTAGGCCGCAGTCATACAAAGAGCTTAAGCACATGTGTAGTCCTCATTGACTTCAGTGTTCAGCAGATGCTTTAGTGCAATGGGGGGCAACCTGCGGGCTGCATGTGGCCCATCAGGGTAATCTGATTGCGGACTGAGAGACATTTTGCTGACATTGACTGTCCACAGGCGCATACATCCCCCCCCCCCCCCCAGCTCCCAGTGGCCGCAGTTTTCTGTTTCCTACCAATGGGAGCTGCTGCGGCCCTGGGAGCTGTGGGGGGCAGTGCCTGCAGACGGTACATGTCAGCAAAATGTCTCGTGTCCCGCAATCAAATTACCCTGATGGGTCACGCAGGTTGCACACCATGCAGGAGGAATAGCTCAGTGGTTTGAGCATTGGCCTGCTAAACCCAGGGTTGTGAGTTCAGTCCTTGAGGGGGACATTTAGGGAACTGGGGTAAAAATCTGTCTGGGGATTGGTCCTGCTTTGAGCAGGGGGTTGGACTAGATGACCTCCTGAGGTCCCTTCCAACTCCGATATTCTATGATTGGAAGAGTGGGATTTTATTTTGCTCCTAGCTAGTAGTGCCTTCCTGAGCTGTCTCTGAACCCTGGCTGGCCCCCCTAAGCCACAAGCAGTCTTAAATGTTAATTTTATAATATATTTTAAAAAGATCAGCCACTGAAAATGAACACAAGAGCAGAAATGGTTGTTATTGCCCAAACTTCTGCTAGAGTGTCCATTAAAATAGGCATTTTCCATCTCATGTTTTTGTTATTACAATATAAGTCAAATGTACAATTGCTGTTTCTGGTGGAGCAGATTGAGCAGTGAAATTGCTTCACTGTATGAGAAAATGTAAAAGTTCCCATTTTGAATTGTTTGAGAGGTCAGAACAGCTATTTCAACATAATTACTTGAATGTTAATATAAAATTAGATGTTTGTTAAACTCACTAGCTTGCATCTATCTTACATCTTGGTTTGAGTATTGCAATCCGTAGAGCTTTGCTCTCATCCTTATTGTGATTCATTTTAGAACCTTCTACAGTGTGGAGGCATTTTGAGAAGAAATCTGTTTTGCGTGGCAAATGTGCTGTGTCTGGGATTTGTTACTTTGTGGGACTTGATTTGTTGTGGTGTGGAACTTGTTACCAAACTAACCTACCATTAAACCTTAAATATTTCCTTCCATTGTTACTGTCTGCCCACGCCACCATCCCATTTAAAGATCTGGGTGTGTCTGCATGGGCAAGAGGTTGGGACCTGCTGCCTCACATAGCATCCTGTGTTGGGGAGGTAAATGGTAGGGCCTCCTTAGACCAACAATTCATAGTGTTAACACATGATAGAGATACATGGCGAGGTTCACCCTCCTTGAGTTATTGTTTCAGACTCTCTGCAGACTCTGACATGTCACTGCATCGGTGACACTTGGGCCACTAATTCAAGGTTTACTTCACAATTGTAAGAACTAGAAACTTACTTTTTAAGAACATGAAGCTGAGACTCAGATGTAAATGTATGACTCCAGAAGCTGGGGCCATAAGTAAACGACTATAATGATTGTGCCATAATCTGGCTTTACTAATTCAGTGAGTGCCCAGCACCTCTGAAAATCAGGCCATCATTTTCTATGGGTGAAATTCAACCTGTGCAGAGGATTCATGCTAGGCATATGCACCAATTTTTTCACCTTATTTTGAAGGCAGGCCTAAGTGGGATTTAAGTGGTGCATAAATCCTAGTGATGGCCCTTGACATGGGTGCATTTCATTCCCTGTGCATTGACATTTTTAAACAAAAGTCCTAAATGAATCTTATTGAAGTTTTTTGTTTGGAATTCATTCATAGATCTGCTGTTGCCTTTAAATATGTATGCAACAAAGTAGCATTCAGTAGAGTAGGTTGAGAGAAATGTTAGTATAAGATTAGGTCGCTTTGGATTTACATCACACTGCCTATCCAGTATGTGGGATGAAATAAAATATTTTTTTCCGTGAGCTGGTGGTAGTTTGCATTTTCTTTTACCCGATTGGAATATTGTGCTTAAATGGATTCCCCTGGAACATAAGCCCCTCTACAGGGTTTGCTGTGCCATTCTGAGACTACATTTTATTTCCCTCTGTCTATATATGCCTGAGGGATCATGGATCTCAAACTTGGGTGTGCAGGTCCTGAGGCAGTCTTTGGGCTGCAGCCACCACCTGGCAATTTGCTTGTACAAGCAGTGAGTGTGGGGTGGTGAACCCTAGCTCACCATAGGCACTGCCCATGAAGGTTGCAATTGGAGGAGACATCCAGCCTCTCTGATTGGCCCAGACTCACTATTTAAGCCAGTATTTAAGCCACTCGTGTATCTGTGGTTGGCTACTGAATCAGACCCTGCCTTCTCGCCTGACTCCTGAGCCCTGCCTTGTTCCTGATTCCTGTCGTCCTGTCCTGTCCTGTCCTGTTCCTGCTTTAATGCCCCACCCCAGGCTACTGACTCCGAAACCTGGCTCTGTTTCTGTTGCTGACCTCTGGGTCCTGACTCCTGCTCTGACCACTAGGCCTGACTGCATACGTCCCCGTCTATGAAAATGTGGAGGTGGGACAAATTTCATTAGACCAGAACTTGTACTCTTCTTCCTCCTGACTTTTTCTCAGTTGGCTTCAGTCTCCAGCAGGGAAAATGCTTCTGCATAGTTTCAGTGTATTGCAAGTCTGTTTGACAAGTTTATGAAAAAGTTTATATAGAGTATAGTATTTCAAGGTGTAAACCAATCTTTTTGCTGGGTTACTTTTAAATGATATGTCATGCTGTATCAAAGCATCAGAGAAGTCAGACATGGAAAAGGGTCTGTTAGTCATTTAGGGCATCACCATCTCAACTGGCCTCTGTTCCAAACCTTGGTGCAACAGCACTGGAACCTCAGTAGAAATAGGGGGCCCAATAAGACCCCGCCCCTCTCATTGTCCCTGTCCCTGTCCCTGTTCCACTTCCCCCTGCTCCTCCTCTTCCCCCCAAGGTCCCGCCACCTGGCCAGGCTGGAAGCCAGAGCCAGGCCAGGGTAAGAGCTGCCCAGGGAGCCCAGGCCACTGTGGGGAGCCATGGGCCCTCCACCAGTCCCCGGCCCATGTCCCCACCCACTAGGGCGCATCACCCGTGGCAGGTGGAGGGTCCGGGGCTCCCTGGGTGGCTCTTACCACTGCCTGGCTCCGGCAGTGGTAAGAGCTAGACCTTCTCCATTGCAACTTGAGATCATTGCTCCTTGTTCTGTCATCTGCCACCAGACGAGCTCCATTCTCTTTGGAACCCCCCTTCAGGTAGTTGAAGGCTGCTATCAAATCCGCCTCACTCTTCTCTTCTGCAGAGTAAATAAGCCCAGTTCCTTCAGCCTCGCCTCATAAGTTATGTGCCCCAACCCCCATATCATTTTGTTGCCCTCTGTTGTACTCTCTCCAATTCGTCCACATCCTTTCTGTGGACAAGGGGGTCCTAAACTGGACGCAATACTCCAGATGTGGCCTCACCAGTGCTGAACAGAGGGGACTAATCACTTCCCATGATCTGATATGACACTCTACGCCGACGGGAGAGTGCTCTCCTGTCGGCGTAATTACTCTGTCTCCACGAGAAGTTGAAGCTATGTCAGCAGGAGAGCGTTTCCTGCTGACATAGCGTGGTGTGAACAGCGCTTAAGTCGATGTTAACTTACCTCATTGGGGGTGTCTTTTTCCACACCCCAGCACAACGTAAGTTACATCGATTTAGGCAGTAGTGTAGACCAGTCCTCAGAGGAATGGCTTACTTGCAGGCTTTTTAGAGCATGGGATCTTTCAAATTCTCTGTCATTGTGAGCTGCGTTTATAGGTAAAATTTTCAAAAGTGAGCCTAAGTCTCACTTTCAAAAAACACTTAGGAGCCTACTTCCAATGGAACATAGGCTCATAAGAATATGTCTGCATTGCAATTAAATACCTGTGGCTGGCCTGTTGCTGGCTGATTTAGGCTTATAGGCATCAGGCTAAGGGGCTGTTTAATTGCAGTGTAGATGTGCAGGTTGGGGCTAGGTCCCAGAGCTTGGGCTGCAGTTTGATTCTTAACGTCTGCACTCCAATTAAATAGCCCCTTAGCCTGAGCCTCTCAAGCCTGAGTCAGCTGGCCTGGGCCAGCCCTGGGTTTTTAATTGCAGTGTAGATGTAGCCTACGTAGACATACCCTAAACCAGTGTTTCTCAACCTTTTTAATACCAGGAACCAGCTTGCTTCCTTCCTAAACTGTGTCAGGGAGATCTCAGTGACCAGTGTGGGTCCACGGACGGGTCATTGAGAAACACTAAACAACCTAGGTGCTTTTGGAAATTTAACCATTGATCCTTATTTGAAGAGTCCTTTGAAAGATCTCCTCAAAAGTAGGGGAACTACTTGCATCCTTTCCTCTAATTTAAATTACTTAGATCTGGATCAGACACGGAAACTTTGCAGAAAGGACAGTATTCAGTTAGTTGTGAGATTCTCTTTACCAATCTTTGAGCCCACTCATAAGTGTGTTGATTCTACAGTGGTATAAAAACCTGGCTAGATAGGTTCTTATAGGGTTACCATATCTATTAAATAAAAAAAGAGGACCCTCCACGGGCCCTGGCCCCGCCCATTTCCCCACCCCCAGCCCCGCCCATTTTCCCACCCCCAGCCCCGCCCCAACTCCGTCCCTTCCCCGCCCAACTCCGCCCCCTCCTCCCTCCCACTCCCAGCCACAGGGAAAGGGCTGCCCGAGCGCTACCGGCTTCACGGTTTGCCGGGCAGCCCCCAGACCCTGCGCCCCCGGCCGGCGCTTGCCCAGCGCAGCTGGAGCCCGGGAGGGGAAGCGCCCAGCCGGGGGCGCAGGGTCTGGAGGCTGCCCAGCAAACCGTGAAGCCGGATAGCACTTGGGCTTCGGGGAGGAGCAGAGCAGCCGCGGCTGGAGGCTCTGCTCCTCCCCTGACTCTTCGGCTCTGTTTAAGAGCCGAGCTGCCCCAGCGCTACCAGCTTCGGGCAGCCCCCGTGCCTCTGGACCCTGCACCGCTGGAGCCCGGGAGGGGAAGTGCCCGGCCGGCGGCTGGGGTCCGGAGGCAAGAGGGCTGCCTGAAGCCCATAGCGCTCGGGCAGCTCGGCTCTTAAACAGAGCCGAAGAGTCAGGGGAGGAGCAGAGATGCCATTTTCCCGGACATGTTCGGCTTTTTGGCAGTTCCCCCCGGACGGGGGTTTGAGTGCCGAAAAGCCGGACATGTCTGGGAAAAAGAGGACATATGGTAACCCTAGTTCTTAGTTGCTGTGATTCTGTTAGGTATATTCCACTGTTGTTTATAGCCAACCCGATAGTATCATGTACTTCCCCCTGAAAATACGTGTTCGTTCATCACCTGCTAGCACTGAAGGGCATCAGGAAGCACTGTATTTGTTCAAATGAAATGTCTAGGTAGGGAGAGAAATGCACCTTTTCAACAGCAGAATATTTGCTAAAAGAAACTGTTCAATGAAAACAAAAAATTTGCCCTTCTGTACTGATCATATTCAGAAAACTTTATCTGTACTGATTTTATATAGGAGAGCAATCAGAATAGTAAATCAGCATATCAAAGAGAGTATAACACATGTCAAAGGAAGAGGACAAGAGAAGCACAGTACATTTCAGGAAGAGAACATTGCAAACGGAGCTCCTTACCAAACATGGTCTCAGATCACAATTACCAACAATGGATGGGAATAGATTAGCAAATTGTAAAACAAATCAAATCCAAGGTTTTATTGCCTTGAAAATTATCACTGACCCTTTCTGCGTTTTCTGTAGGCTTTCCTTCATTTGTTACATATTCTTTTCCCTCTCTCCAGCTATTTATTAATCTTTGTTGGTTGTAAGTAGTCATCTTAGATTGGATATGGAAAAAATAGCTTTGCCGGGGGGATTTCTTGATTCCTGTTTATCTGAATTATCAGTACATAGTATTCGTATGATACTTCACCATTTTACAGAATACCATCAACTCCATTGTCTTAAAGGTCTGACCTAATTATTAATCCAGCTGGACATTTATAAGGTATCGATCACTGTGCAACGATTGGTATAATCCACATTGTTGATATAGTTCATTTGAATATATACTTCAGACTTCAATATAAATTTTCTTTAAAAATGCATTTGCTTACTGCTAGCAAAAATTAAATACAAATCATCGCAGGAGGTATGTACAGCAGCATTAAGGGACTATCAGAAAATACAAGATGCTATTTAAAGTTATTTCAGTCTTCAGAATCTGTTTTACTCTATATAGTTCTGCATCTTTTCTGAAGAACTTTTCTCCTAAATGTGTAATGAGTAAAGTTCTTTACATGGTGTTTTATAAGTGCGTTTTTGTCATGTGTGTTTTCAGTTAATCCTGGAAGGAGACTAGTTAATAGGGATACTTCAAAAATTGTGCATTTTGATCCTATTCATGCTCTTGACTTCTGTATATTTATTTAATGGGGTCACTGTGAAGGCATATAAACAAAATGAGTTCACCTGGTTTTCCTAACAGCCAAGTCTTTGCATTGTTATGTTGTTGGATATCTGAACTCTCATAGGTCTGAATCTGAGCCAAAGTCAGAAGGCTATTGTTCTGATGGAAAAGGCGATTTACTTATCCAAGGGTCAAGTTGCAGACATTGTTTCTGTTTGGAATCCATTCATTAACTTCCTAAAAGAATACACACTCTATGAAGATGGTCCTGCTAAAGTGAAATACCACATGGACGTTCCAGTGAGGAACAATGAACATAATAGCAATTGCTAGACATACTCTTAAGTGGGTTATAACATATTGATATAATCTGCTCCAAGTCTAGCAAATTTAACAAAAGGACATGTTTGTAAATTCTCAGTTTGTATTGTTGCTGTTCAGGGATTCTATTCATGGTAAAGTTATAACGATATACAAGACACAAATGTATACCTTTAATATGTTGTATACCCAATAACAATATTTTATTATCTTTGTTTTGTTGCAATCATAAAATACAATAAACCAGGCTGAGCTGCCATAGCCACCACTCCTTAGCATACCCTATAGCTTAGCAACAGTTGCCTATCTCACTTTGTGCCTTAATTATACAAAGGAGAAGCAGCGAGTGGATTGTATATTTAGATACCCAACATGTATCGCACATTCCTGCTGACGACTTCGTTGTCTGGGGTGATCATGCAACCCTGACAACTAGGATTGTTCCTGTTTTCAGGGCCTCTCCCTGCATCTCTTTGGTTTTACAAATATCAGTATCTTTCTTGATTTTACAAAAAATTTGTTCCAGATTTTTTTGTAAACTCTGCAGACTGCCCACCTGAAAGAACTAGCTGGTGAAATTGATGACAGGCTGCCTGAGTGCATGCACATCTGAAGGACCTCACCCACCACTGTCAGACACTGACCCTTTTCCTTTGTCTCATTCTTTTCAGTATTCTTGCTCTCTATGATGGCTCTTTGAAAAAGGTATTCTCATACATTCAGATCCACAGAATCAAAGGGACCCAACCAGTCGCATCTCCTGCAGCCTCAATACTTCCTGGATAGGTGTCCCATTTTTCACTTTGAAAATCCTAACTCGCCTTGGTGTAGAACAGTGGCTCTCAACCTTTCCAGACTACATGCCCCTTTCAGGAGTCTGATTTGTCTTGCATACTCCCAAGTTTCATCTCACTTAAAAACTACTTGCTTACAAAATCAGATATAAAAATACAAAAGTGTCACCACATTGTTATGGAAAAAATGCTTTTTTTCTCATTTTTAACATATAATTAAAATAAATCAATTTGAATATAAACATTGTACTTACATTTCAGTATATAGTAAATAGAGCAGTATAAACAAGTCATTGTATGAAATTTTAGTTTGTACTGTCTTTACTATTGCTTTTTATGTAGCCTGTTGTAAAACTAGGCAAATATCTAGATGAGTCGATGTACCCTCTGGAAGACCTCTGCGTACCCACAGGGGTATGCATACCCCTGGTTTTGAACCACTAGTGTAGAAAAGCAAGTGAAAGTTACCCATTTTTACTGCTGCAGCACTGCACGAATAGTGGGAAAATATCTCTATGGACACCAAAAATAGTTGGGGAAACAGTTTCGTATTTCAAGTGTCTAGGGATATTATGATCAGTTGTAAGATTAATAAGTAAGTAGACAGTACAGAAAACTTTTTGACAATTTTTTTTTGGGTCATCAGCCTCCACTTTTGATTCGTAAAGGAAATAGAATCGCCCTTCACTGAGAATGAGCGGATCAGTTAGCTGACAAAATATCTACTGACTATAAGAATGTTAGTTTGTATTCAGAGAACAGTATACTCTAGAGCTGTCTGCATAGCTATGCTCTCAATTTCTTATCCGAACAGAATTAAGATATTACACCTCTACCTCGATATAACGTTACCCGATATAACACGAATTTGGATATAACACGGTAAAGCAGTACTTCTTGGGGGTGGGGCTGCGCACTCCGGTGGATCAAAGCAAGTTCAATATCACGCGGTTTCACCTATAACGCGGTAAGATTTTTTGGCTCCCGAGGACAGCGTTATATCGAGGTAGAGGTGTACTTTAAAAACATTACAAGCTGTATAGCATTTTAGTGTGTCCTCTGGGTAGTTGTTGTCTAGAAACACCACTAGACGTAAGAACATTGTAAACAGATGTTTCCAGGGAAACTCAGTGAATCAAGAGAACCCTTTATTTTTAAATTGTGGTTATAATCTGAAAAGTGGTTCTGTGCTAATGGCATTGTGGGGCTCAGTGTGTAAGGTCACTCAATGACTTCCAGCTCAAACGTGCTCCATTTATGAATATTTTTTCCCCAACTGCCAACCCTGAAAACAGAATAACATCCTGTGTTCTTTATGGCTCATACGTTACCACCATTGCAATTGGAATGTAGAGTTAGAAAACAATCTAGCTCACTCTTTCATAGCTGTGTTGGCTTTTGCATTGCTAAAAGACATAAAGTAGAGAAGTAGAATGTACTTACTTTTGTCATTAAAGAAACTAGACCTGATAAGGAATACACACAGGAAGAAATCTGTTAAGGAGCAATTTTTGCATAGCCATTTTTATGACTCAAACTGTAGTTTAAGGCATGTGTAACTCAAGTTTTGCTGTTTACTAAAGAAATCCCAGGTACTGCACAAACAAAATATGAGACTTTGCTAACGATGAGTTACAGGTTTAGAAATTGTTCTTCTCTCAGCCGTGCTATAGAAAGGTCATTTCCTGTTCTTTTCTCCTAGGGGGAATGATTTAAAATGTGGTTAGCTGTCAGTGATGACCTCACTACTTCTAATAACATTTTATTTCCATACAAGTAATAAATATTCAGCTTTGTAATTCTATAATTTTCTCTCTTTTAAGTAAGATGTTGATTTCTCCTGTCAGCAGCCAAGGTTTTAGCAGCTCCTTTGTATGCAGCTGTACTACTGAGATCAGTTAAAAGATGTAATACAACAAACATTGAATTCATCATTATCATGATTGAATTTGCTTTTCATGTGTAACAGTTGAGTTGGCGTTTAAACTCCAAACAATGTATAGGTCAAAAATATTTCACTTATGATTGCAGAAAGCAAGCATGGTTTTAAATTTACTGTTGACACACTTAAAAAAACAAGTCAATTCAAGAATAAATCCAGTTCCAGCAAAGCATAGGAAACAACCAACCCCAGGTGTGCACTTTCTTTTTTTGATCACCGAAGACATGTTAATGTATTTCTCCTTCTAAATCAGCTTTTGCCAGTCGAAATGCCAGATCCTGCAAAACCTAAGTTACCTAGGTTTAGTAATATCCATTCTTTTTAACTTACTGTAAGCAAAAAAGACTTGACTGTAATTCAGAATTTGTTCTTAGTTTTGTGAATTTTACTCAACTTTTCTGCTTTTCTTGTTTCAGTGATTTGTTTTTCTTTATATGCAAAACCATGGACTGAGGGTACTGAAAGAGAATTAATTTTTCCTCCTTTGATGCATGCACTTAGGGCCTGATCTAAGGACATCTATGGGTTTTGGATCAGTCCCTTAATGCCTGCTAACATTCATGGGAAATGTACGTTTGTATCTTGGAAGATTAGGTTCTCATTATCTTTGGGAACAGCCCTCCATATTTTATTCATCATAAATAAATGAATAATTCTACAATTATTATGACTATTATTATTCAGTTGTACTCTGCCATAGCTGAGGCACTTACGAACGTGGGAGGAATGCTTATTACAGTCTTCGATATTGTTCTTTTTTTTTAACAGAAAGATTGGAAGTATTTTTTTTAAATTATGTTCGTACCTATTACTCATCCAGAGGTGCTGCTATTTATTCTATTGATTTTCTGTGGTAGAAGTTAAATATGGACCAAAACTGAAACTTGGAGTATGAACCCATTTGAATTTTGGGACAGTGGAGTGAGGAGTCAGTTTCCCAGCTCCAACCCGGGCTCTGGTCTTAGTCCCTGATACAGAAACAAAAGACACTGGCCTATATTTTCTAATTTCTGATGTGGATGCATCCAGAGTCTCACAAGATTTCAGTCCAAGATGTAGAAATATCCTGACAATAAAATGATATTGCCAAATCAGGTCGTCCTATGCGTTTTCTGTTTGGGGCTAAAATGGCAGAGGCCACTTCGCTAGACTTTGGTGCAAACCTGAACCCTAGCTTCAAACAAGTTACCGCTATTATAGTCTAACACTAATTCTGATTCACACCCCTCCTCTTTGGCCTATCTCTAGATGGAATCCATTGATACAAGGGCTAAACTATGAGAAGATTTATGCGCTGGATCAGTAATCACTGGGTTCAGTAGGTACTGACTCCTGACATATATCCAGGATTTTTTAAACTTTTGTAGCTCTGATCACAGTCACATGACTTAGACTAGGATATAAAGATCAGTCTCTTATACCAGAATTCCTGTGCGTTGAGAAGGGAAGAAGAAGGAGGGTTATAATCTGCTGTGGTCAAGAGATTCAGTCGGAATCCCTATTTGTAAATACAAGTCTTTGTCCTAAAGGTCAGGAAATGAACCAGGTTTTTTTCCCTAGTCTTTAAAAAGAACATTTATTTCATTGCTAATTGACTCTATATACAATTCTGTGTAAGGAAACAATTGAGCCATTATTGACAAGGCAGGCACTGAAATGCAAATGCTGTTGTTTGTTTTCCCATGACTGCATTTACCAATTATGTTCTGGCTTCTGTATGGATTTTTGTGTGGTCTGACTTGTAATCAAAGCTATGGCGACTATTTTTATGGTACTTTTCAAAAAAATTCATATATATTGGCGTAACATAGAAAGCTCAAACTTGGATTTGTAAGATTACAACCCTCCTTTTTCTCCCCTTCTCACAACAGCCCCAACAATCACCATTCCAAATCAGCACCTAAACAATCAAAAGAAAGCAGCAACTTCGGCATCCTAGATGTAACTTTTCTGGCATTGAGAGAAATGTATCAATACTAGCCTTAGAGCCTTGTTTTACTAATATGTGCATTGCAATAAAGGTCCGACACACAGGAATTCTGGTAAAGAGACTGATTTTTATATCCTGGTCTCAGTCATGTGACTGTGATCAGAGCTACAAAAAGTTAAAAAAAATCCCTGATATATAGCAGGAGTCAGTATCCCCTGAATCTAGTTATTACTGATACAATGCATAAGGGGCATGTAAAAATAGAGATGTAACCAGAGTGCAATATCCGCAGCTGCTGGATAGACCCTTGAGGTCCATGTCCATCTGGCATAGGCTGGGAAGCTAGTAACCCCACAATTTCTCAAGCTGTTTAAAAAGGACATTTTATGCATACTGCTTTACCTAAGGCAGATTGAAGGGCAAATCTGAGACCTGGACCCTCATCTTCTGTATCGGAGTATCAGAGCCTGTCATGAAATTGGTGAAGGAATATTTTACATTCCCTTCCAGTTCATGTGTAGACTAGAAGACTATGCAATGTTTTAAAATGCATTAATTAGCCAATATTAACTAATGAGATGATTTTGTACCTAATATAGACAGGGCAAGTTGTATTTAAAAATGTGTTGGCTGGTCATGGTTAATCCTAGGTTCTACCCTATGTTAAATGTCAAAGCGTGTTTGCTATCTTATTTTTAAAACATGACCTGCTTTGCAAGTCGAGGTATGGCCCTAGCAACCATAGACAGGAGCATGCTCCGAAGTTCTAAACTGGACGCAGTATCCTCTACAGTGAAGCTTGAAAGCTCAGCCTTTGTAATGTGTGTCCTATGAGACTTTCCACCACCCTCCAATTAGCTTTTGGGAGACTGAAAGAAGTCATATCTCAAGTGTCTCTTCATTTGTATTGCAGGGAGCCTCCCTCAGGAATCCTGTTGTATATAAAGTCTGTTAGGTAGGCCAGGCCATGGAACTCCAACGAGCACTGTACAGAGCAGATCAGAAGGGCTAGGATTTTCCCCATAGAAAATAAATCAGAAACTCACTAAGGGCTGGTCCACACTAACCCCCCAGTTCGAACTAAGATACGCAACTTCAGCTACGTGAATAACTTAGCTGAAGTCGAACTACCTTAGTTCGAACTACAAGGTACTTACTGCGGGTCCACACGTGGCAGGCAGGCTCCCCCGTCGACTCCGCTTACTCCTCTCGTGGAGCAGGAGTACCGGCGTCGACGGCGAGCACTTCTGGGATCGATTTAGCGCGTCTAGACAAGACACGATAAATCAATCCCAGAAGATCGATTGCTTACCGCCGAACCCAGAGTTAAGTATAAACGTACCCTAAGAGGTGGTAAAAGAAGTCTAAAGCTCCCTCTTTTAAGAAAGAGTTGCAGATGCCCACTTAGAAGTCATGAAGATGCGGGTACCCCAGGCCACTTTGCAGCTATGTGGTGAAAATTTTATGACATTATCAATGTCGGTGTTACTGCGTAGTCACCATATGACCGATTGACAAATGAAAAAGATGGTTCTAAGGCACGGGTAGGCAACCTTTCAGAAGTGGTGTGCCGAGTCTTCATTTATTCACTCGGATTTAAGGTTTCGCATGCCAGTAATACATTTTAATGTATTTTAACGTATAAGGTCTCTTTCTACAAGTCTATAATATATAACTAAACTATTGTTGTGTGTAAAGTAAATAAGGTTTTTAAAATGTTTAAGAAGCTTCATTTAAAATTAAATTAAAATGCAGAGCCCCCTGGACCGGTGGCCAGGACCCGGGCAGTGTGAGTGCCACTGAAAATCAGCTCGTGTGCCGCCTTCGGCATGTGTGCCATAGGTTGCCTACCCCTGTTCTAAGGTGTTAATGTTAGAGTCTGTTCCTTTAGTACTTGGGGAAACCACCTTATGGTCAAGTGCAATTCAAGCAATATACCAGCAATATAGTTTATCCTTCAAATAAATATAAAGGTACAACATCTCATGGAACTGCTGAGAACAGACATTGATGATCTGGGTCCAGATTTTACTCTGTTTCACTTGTGTAAAGTGGAGTCCTTTTGTTAATTTGCTCCAAGTGGAGTTAAACCAGGGAGTGGTGTTGGAACAGAATGAGGTCTTTTTGTTCTACAAGATGGTGAGTCCTGGCCCTACAAGGGCACCTTTTTATTTGCTGTTTTATAGTAAGCTAGAGTTTAGCTTTAAAAAGTCTGACTTTTGGCAATGTAAATATGTCCAAAATTGATCTGTTACCAAAATCTGGTACAAGAGTTATATAAGTGTTTGTATGTGCGTGCACACTTGTTTTCATCTTCAAAGCTGCTTAGTTTTTCTTAGAATCTGTGATAAAAAGATAGTTGAAAGTACACAGCAATAATTGTCAACACTTATGTAACATTTTCATATTCAGAGCCCTTCGCAAACATTATCTAATTAAAAAGAAAATTCCTCCTTGCTCCTTTTATATAAAATAAAACAAGCAGGTTACTGGTGTTACAGCCAATCTTGAAGTGCCTTCATCAGAAATCCTGATCTTCAGCTTCCCTAAAATTTAATTTTTTTGAACAGTTTGAGAAATGATGGGGTTAGTGGTTGCCCAGTCTACACCAGCTGAACATTGACCTCAAGGGTCAATCCAGCAGCTGAGATAGTGCACTCTGGCCACTTCTCTACTTTGTACATGCTCCTTCCCGGTCCTCGGCATGTCCTGTGCATTGGGGCTTCAGGGAGAGAGGTGAAGGAGACAATTCTATTGTGCCTACTCCAACTAGGGATTTCAGTGAAGTGTCCACTCTCTTTGTGCCACCTGAATGGCACAAAGGAAACAGAGATGGGTGAGAATCTGCCCCAGTATCTTTGGCATAGTGCAGATTTGTGGCCTTTGTAACACCATTCTTTTGGTACTTCCGTTGAACTTTGTACTAAATATGTATCTATCAAATACATATTTGCCTGTTGGCTGGTGTAACTGAGAGCAGAGCATGTGCATGTAACAGCCTGGCTGTTCTAACATTTTTGTCATTAAATTCTCTGTCTAAAATAGTAAATTATGAATAACTATCTCCCTGGCTTCCACTCCATAGATCTTTAAGACAAGAAGGGACCCTTAAATCATCTAGTCTGACCTCCTGTATAATAGACCCATAGAATTTCATCCAATTATTCCTGTATTGATTCCAGTAACTTGTGTTTGATTAAAGCTTATCTTCCAGAAAGGCATCCTGTCTTGATCTGAAGATTTCAGTAGAATGTTCCTGCATTCCCCTTTCTTGCTTTCTTAATGTTCCTTTTCCCCCCTCTTTTAGTAGGTTTTCTTTTGGTTTATTTTTTGTTTTGTCACTTTTATATCACTCCTTATTTTTTTTCATTGGGTGTCTCTCTCTTTCTCTTTTCTATTACTATTTTGTGTTTTTGTGTTGGTTCCCTTTATGGGTAAAATTAGGAATGGTTGTAGTTGAAGTCAGTGGGATTTTTTTCAAGCCCCACCCACAAAATGAACGCCCACTTGAAATGCTAGATTGTGCTTATGTTTAAAATGTGATATGCATGCTTTGCTGGATTTAATGAATTGAGCTTCTGGTCGATGGTACTCAGATGCCCAGCTGGGCTCCTTGAGCTTATAATACTTAATGGTGAGGTTTAAAGTATCATTATTAGGCTCTCAATTAACACCCTATTGTGGGGTAGATACACCCCATCCAGGGGTGTCTGGTCACATACGGTTAGCAGGGAGCTTATGCCCCAACTGCTAGAATCTCTCCAATGGCCTAACCCACAAAATGGGAGAGTGTGACCTAGCGGTCAAGATAGATTGGGCCGCCACCCAGGGTAGAACAACAAATCAACAGTCTTGGGCGCTCAAGCCCTCAGGCAGAGCAGAGTGGCAAGCAAACAGAGGGTGCTCAGTCCCTGAGCCAAGGCAGAGTGGCAAACAAACACAATGGCCAGTTCTGCTTAAAAAATGATGGCACGATTTGGTTTAGTGTACATAGATTCCAACCCTGTATAGCAGATTTACAAATCAGTAATAACTTCAGCTTCAGAAGAAGATAGCTATTTTTCAAGCCTGGGATGCAAAGGGAGAACTACATACTGGAAAAGAGAAATGAAGGTATTATCATATTAGCTGAATAGCGCATTATATTATTGGAAGATGGATGCGGTAAAAGCTAGAAAAAATCTTTTGTGGCGTCCCCTTGGTTGAGATTAGAACAAACAACCAAATGCCTGCATTCATGAGACCATTCCCATTGGAAAAATTCATGAAACAGATGTCAAGAAAATATAGCAACTGTTAAAAATAACGGAGTTAATTTCTTCTATTTCATACCTGTAATCATCTGCTACATTAAAAGGGATACTTTCATGGGTGACTAGATGGCTCCAGGGAGTAGGTAATGGGATATGGAGCTTTTCACCTCTTGGGCACTGGCTCAACTCCAGTCCCAAATTGGTAGCAACCAAAATGTATTACTTTCTGACAGCTGTTCAGTGTTATGTGAAATGAGCCTGTATTCCCAGATAGAACCAACTGTCTATACAATTTCTCAAATAAATGTAACATTAAAATAAAACCTTAATAGAGACCAAATTTACAAACATGAGATCCAATCTGTACTACGCAGATGCATAAAGTTACTCATGGGTGTAAGTGTTTGCACAGGCCACAGTCTGTGCTCCCGCCTCTGAATATTGTCTTTTTTTTTTTTTTTTTGCCACACTTTCACAGATCAGAAAGATGCTGAATTTTAGTGACATTCAGATAATAGCTCCAGGTTGCCCCCATATCATGTTTTGCATTATTTTGCAAAGAGTGTACTGCATATAAATGACAGTGTCCTTCTATCAGAGTAAGATGCTGTGGCCTCACACAATATCCTTAACACAGGGTTCTCATACAAATGACTAATAATAAACTCATCTTTTGCATACTCTCCCACTAACAGGCTAAATGTTCATCTAAAGTATACCCTGGGATCGAGTCCTGCAGGCTCCGCTCAGCCGAAACACCCGAGTCTGTAATACTGCTATTGGATTGGGTGGACAGGGATAGATTGAGGGAGAAAGAACACAAAGTCAGACAACCCCCTCCCCCCCCCCCCCCCCGAAATTGTATTTTCAGTCACTTGGTTTGAGTACTAATGATGGGTGTGTGTGTATATAACTATATGTACAATAGTATTTACCTTAAAAATTATACCAGTAATGTTCTTTGTAAAAGAAAAAAGTCTTAGACAAGACTTCCCTTGTCAAAAGGAAGTACAGTATATTGACTGTAACATATATTGAAAGAGTAAACATCAGCCAGTATACTAAAGAAAATTAGGTAGCAAATCTAAGAAATATCTGGAAAATCATTAGTTCCCATTGTATTAATGCAGTAATTAACAGTATAATGCAAATTCAAATAACTTCAAAAACTATGGTGTAGTGCATCTGTCCTATGTTACACAAAGATAGGGTATGAGAAGAACCAGGGCTGCAGCTGGGCTACTATGATCCTCAGTTTCATGTTTGAAAGGAACACCCAGTTCTAGCATTTTTTTTTGGTGCTGTTATAAGTAAATGGTCACTTTTAGTCTGCAGCAGGAATTTGCTCTGTAATAGTGTGAGAATCTGTGTCCAAAGCCAAAACTCAGGTGAACATAATTCTGTTCACACCACATATGTATCAAAATTCCTTCACAGGAATTGGACTGAATAAATAGTTCTAGGAAAAACAGGGTTATTATTGGTCAATGAAATTTCCAAACTGTACACATAATCCATACTGTGCTAAGTCTTGAGATTTTTATCCCAAGTCTCAAAATCTTTGGTGATTTTCTTAATGCTTTGGCTCCTTGAGTATTGTAATTATTTGAGAATCTCAGCTTTCATTTAAATAAAAAGGTGAGGTTTTTTAGCTTGTGGTTGTGAAGAAAAGTGTGACTGCAACCTGAGCCTAACACAATGACTCAAAACAAAAATGCGAATAAAATTTATTCATTTTTTTAATATCTCATGATTTTTGGGGCCTGATTTACAATTTCTGAACACTGGAAATTGACAGTATGGCCTGTATGTCCAGAAGGATGGGACTCTATTATCCATATTACCTCTATTTTATTATTATGATTATAGCAATAATACTTCCAGTGAAGTCATTCAAGAATATGCACACTTCTAAGATAGGCTGAAAGTTACCTGGCCTTGGGCCTCATGCCTAACCACGCATATCCCACAATACGTTCCTTATTGTGTGTTGTGCACCTGCAGAAGGAAGTTTTCTCTATGAAGGATAAAGAAAGGGATGCATCTGTGAAATGCAGTAATTAATCTTTAGGGGAATTTTCATAATGCCTACTTTAGATGATCTCGATCCTTTTTATAAAATCATCCCTAGCTCCACCTCAACCAACTGAACATTTCAATGACCCTGCCAGCAGGTAGGGGATCTTGGGGGACAACTACTGCACTGGTGGGGTGCAAAATAAACTTTATTAAGAAAATGCAAAAACAGGGAAAATTGAATAGTGAGGGGTATGGGGTTTGTTAAGGTAGACAATTGGGGAGGGGTTTCTTTTAGTAAATAGGATAGGGGGTTTCAATAGTGGGGTACAATACAGTGGGGTACAATACAGTTGGTAACCAATTAACACTGAAGTATAAATGTAACGGGTAGCTAACAGTTTCTATGTAAAGGGTGTGTCACAGCAGCATATAACCAACTAACAGTTATGAGTAAAATGTGTTAAATAACCAACAATGCTAGGTAAAAATGTGTCACAGTGGTGTAAATGTAAAATGTGAGGGGTGTTAGAGAGAAAAAGGGTAACCAGTGGGGTTTTATGCTAGACTTCAGTAATGCAATTGCGGTTTGGCAGCAGTAGGAGCAGGGTGAGCACGTGGGGGAAGGGATTAAGAGAGGGAGGGAGAAAGAGAGAGAGCGAGAGGCTGCAAGTTTAAACAGCAGAGAGACAATTATACAGAACACAGCAAAAGCTTATCTATGATTTAACTTAACCAAGACTACACAAATTAGCAAGTACAAGTAACAAAACACAATGCAACAATTCTTTAAGCCTAACTTACAGAGTACAATGCAAGCAATTTTCTAAACCTAACTTAACCACAACTATGCAAAATGAAATTACAATTTATCTAGACTAAAGGCTAAATCTAACCTAATGGGTGCACCTTATACTAGGGGTAGTTCCAGAGGGCAGAGTGGTGTGTGCCCAGGACACAGCTTCAAGTGGGGGGGGAGGGGGTGTTTAACTAGTGGTGGCTGCAAGCAGGCTTATTTCTAGTAGCAAAGGCGCTGCGGAGCTAGAAGCAGATTACAGATACAGACCAAGGAGTTAGCTTGGGTCTGCCTGCTGACCCTGCCAGCAGCTAGAACAAGGTAGGGTTACCATACATCCTCTTTTTCCCGGACATGTCCGGCTTTTTGGCACTCAAACCCCCGTCATTGTTTGTTCCTGCATGACCTTTGTGTGTTGATTACAACAACATTCTCTGAAGTGCCAGCTTTCCGCTCATGTACCAGCTACATGGAGTAGCAATAGAAGTGCATCTTGCTCTGTGCATCTAGTATTTTCAGCTGCACCAAAGTGGGATATAAACATGTTTAAACTTAAATTTTGGTTCAGTAATAGTATATAGTTTATACTGTGCTTCCCAAAGTTTTCCAATGCTTATGGTACAAAAAGGTAGCTTTTATTATTCCCCCTTTCCAAATGGGGACTCTAGAGCAAAGAAGGATTAAGTGACTTCCCTATGTTCACACATGTGAACTGGTAGAAGATCTGAGTTCTGTTCCCAGCCCTGAGTCCCAGCCTTGTGCTCTAATAGTCTGCCTCTTTCAGTAAGAGGATTTGCCAGACAGCATTAAGCCTGATGTTTTTTTGTTTTTTTTTTACTGACAAATATTTGGTAGTTCGGTAAAACTGTTCCTTCCTCCTCATTTATGCAGTGTTTTACTTTGGGGTGTTGGATGGGAATGCTCCCACATACCTGCATCCCTCAGCTCATTGCTTTCAGCATGAGATTAATGGACTCAACTATGTTGGGTATACATTAAATTTATTAGTTGTCATAAAACTCTCCATCCTCGATAAAACTGTGCCCCAGCATTAGTCCTTATGATCTCCTGGAGCTGTGCATTTCACAATTACACTGTATTCTGGCATCACAGAAACTGGTGGGATAATTCTCATGTCTGGAATACTGGTGTAGAGGGGTATAGTTTGTTCAGGAAGGACAGGCAGGGTAAAAAAGGAGGAGGGGTTGCATTATAAATCAAGAATATATACACTTGTTCTGAGGTGCAGAAGGAGGTGGGAGGCAAACCAGTTGAGAGTCTCTGGGTAAAGATAAAAGGGGTAACACATGGAGTAATGTCATAGTAGGGGTCTGCTGTAGACCATCAAATCAGGAAGAGGAGGTGAATGAGACATATGTAGAACAAATAATAGAAATATCCAAAACACAAGACCTGGTAGTAATGGAGGACTTTAACTACCCAGACATCTGTTGGAAAAGTAATATGGTAAAACACAAAATTTCTAGTAAGCTCTTGGAATGTATCAGGGACAACTTTTTGACCCAGAAAGTGGAGGAAATAACCAAGGGGGCTGTCATTTTAGCCTTGATTCTGACCAACAGGGAGGATTTTGTAGCACATCTGAAGGTGGAAGGCAATTTGGATGAAGGATTTCATGAAATGATAGATTTCATTATTCTAAGGGAAGGAAGGAATTGGAGTAGCAGAATAAGGACAATGGACTTCAGAAAAACAGACCTTGACAAACTCAGAGAACTGGGTAGGTAAGGTCCCATAGCAAGAAAATCTAAGGGAAAGAGAAGTTCAGGAGATCTGCCAGTGTCTCATGGAGACAATATTAAAGGTACAACTGCAAACTATCCCCCATTGCAAAGGAAAGATGAAAAGAATAATAAGAGGCAATCTGGCTCTATCAGAAGCTCTTTAATGATGGGAAAATATAAAAAAGAATCCTACAAAAAGTGGAAACATGGACAAATTATTAAGGAGGAGGAGTACACAATAGCATGAACAGGTAGGATCAAAATCAGAAAGGTTAAGGCCTGGTCTACACTACGGGTTTAGGTCGACTTTAGCAGCGTTAAACCGAATTAAGCCTGGACACGTCCACACAACGAGGCCCTTTCTTTCGAATTAAAGGGCCCTTTAAACCGGTTTCTTTACACCACCTCCGACGAGGGGATTAGCGATAAAACCGGCCTTTGCGGGTCGGAATTGGGGTAGTGTGGACGGAATTCGATGTTATTGGCCTCCGGGAGCTATCCCACAGTGCTTCATTGTGACCGCTCTGGACAGCGCTCTCAACTCAGATGCACTGACCAGGTAGACAGGAAAAGACCCGCGAAGGTTTGAATTTCATTTCCTGTTTGCCCAGCGTGGAGAGCACAGGTGACCACGCAGAGCTCATCAGCACAGGTAACCGTCATGGAGTCCTCCCAGGATCGCAAAAGAGCTCCAGCATGGACCGAACGGGAGGTACGAGATCTGCTCGCCATATGGGGAGATGAAGCAGTGATAGCTGAACTCCGTAGCAGTAAAAGAAATGGAAAAGTATTAGAAAAGATCTCCAAGGCCATGAAGGACCGAGGCCATAACAGGGACACACAGCAGTGCCGCGTGAAAATTAAGGAGCTAAGGCAAGCCTACCACAAAGCCAGAGAAGCAAACGGAAGGTCCGGGGCAGAGCCGCAAACTTGCCGCTACTACGCGGAGCTGCATGCGATCCTAGGGGGTGCAGCCACCACTACCCCAACCGTGTGCTATGACTCTCTCACTGGAGAAACACACAGGGAAGACGGTTCGGGGAACGAGGAAGATGACGATGGAGGTACTGTAGGTAGCTCACAGCAGCAAGGAAGCGGAGAAACCGGTTTCCCCAACAGCCAGGATATGTTTGTGACCCTGGACCTGGAACCAGTAACCCCCGAACTCACCCAAGACCCTCAGGGCACACAGGAGACCTCTGGTGAGTGTAACTTTGTAAATATTTGTAAACATTACAAAAAAAAAGCAAGCAAGTCTGTTAACGTGTATGGGGATGGGGCGGAAATCCTCCAGGGACATCTCCAGAAAGCTCTCCTGGTTGAAATGGGGTGATTTTATTAAGGGGGACATTCAGAGGCGCCCGTTCCTGCTCTTCTGACCAGAAATGTTCCCCGCTGTTAACCACGCGGTGGGGGGGAGGGGTGAAGTGATCATCCCAGAGAATCGTGTGTGTGTGTGTGGGGGGGGGTGGTTTACTTGTGTTTGTGCCGCATGTTAACCGGGAAACCGCAGCCCCCTCCTTTTACATTGAAACCCCATTTTAAATGGACAACCCAATTCATCCTTGATATGGGAAATGCGCTGCTGTTTGCAACCTTTCCCGCATGTTAAGAAGGTTAAAAAAGCCAAAACACTGTGGCCTACGATGGCTGCCTGCAAGCCGAAATATGCGACCTTGTAATGAAAGAGTGTACCCATTGTTCCCTAAAATGTGTCCTTTTTAACCACCTCTCCCTTCTCCTCCACCAGCTGCAAATGTTTCTCCTTCGCAGAGGCTCGTGAACATTAGAAAGAGAAAACGTAAGACGAGGGACGAGATGTTCACGGAGCTGCAGATGTCCGCCCAGGCTGATAGAGCACAGCAGAATGCGTGGAGGCAGTCAATGACGGAGATGAGAAAAGCCCAATATGAACGAGAGGAGAGGTGGCGGGCTGAATCGCGGGAAGAACAGAGCAAGTGGCGGGCTGAAGACGATAGGTGGCGTCAGCTTGCAGACAGACGGCAAGAGGCAATGCTCCGTCTGCTGGAGCATCAAAGTGATATGCTCGAGCGTATGGTTGAGTTGCAGGAAAGGCAGCAGGAGCAGAGACCGCCGCTACAGCCCCTGTGTAACCAACAGCCCTCCTCCCCAAGTTCCATAGCCTCCTCACCCAGACGCCCAAGAACACGGTGGGGGGGCCTCCGTCCACCCAGTCACTCCACCCCAGATGATCGCCAAAGCATCAGAAGGCTGGCCTTCAATAAGAGTTAAAGTTTTAAAATGCAGTGTGTCCTTTTCCATCCCTCCTCCCCCACCCATCCCAGGCTACCTTGGCAATTATCCCCCTACCTCTGTAAGGAACTAATAAAGAATGCATGAATGTGAAAAAACAATGACTTTATTGCCTCTGCAAGGGGGAGGGGAGGGTGGGGTGGGGTGGTTGGTTTACAGGGAAGTAGAGTGAACCGGGTCGGGGGGGGGGGTTGGAGGGTTCATCAAGGAGAAACAAACAGAAGTTTCACACAGTAGCCTGGCCAGTCACAAAACTCGTTTTCAAAGCTTCTCTGATGCGCACCGCGCCCTGCTGTGCTCCTCTAACCGCCCTGGTGTCTGGCTGCGCGTAATCAGCGGCCAGGCGAGTTGCCTCAACCTCCCACCCCGCCATAAAGGTCTCCCCCTTACTCTCACAGATATTGTGGAGCGCACAGCAAGCAGCAATAACAATAGGGATATTCTTTTCGCTGAGGTCTGAGCGAGTCAGTAAGCTGCGCCAGCGCGCTTTTAAACGTCCAAATGCACATTCCACCACCATTCGGCACTTGCTCAGCCTGTAGTTGAACAGGTCCTGACTCCTGTCCAGGCTGCCTGTGTACGGCTTCATGAGCCATGGCATTAAGGGGTAGGCTGGGTCCCCAAGGATCACGATAGGCATTTCAACATCCCCAATGGTCACTTTCTGGTCCGGGAAGAAAGTCCCTTCCTCCAGCTTTCGAAACAGAGCAGAGTTCCTGAAGACGCGAGCATCATGTACCTTTCCCGGCCATCCCACGTTGATGTTGGTGAAACGTCCCTTGTGATCCACCAGGGCTTGCAGCAGCATTGAAAAGTACCCCTTGCGGTTTACGTAGTCGGTGGCTTGGTGCTCCGGTGACAAGATAGGGATATGGGTTCCGTCTATGGCCCCGCCACAGTTTGGGAATCCCATTTCAGCAAAACCATCCACTATTGACTGCACGTTGCCCAGAGTCACTACCCTTGCTATCACCAGGTCTTTCATTGCCCTGGCAAATTGGATCACAGCAGCCCCCACCGTAGATTTGCCCACTCCAAATTGATTCCCGACTGACCGGTAGCTGTCTGGCGTTGCAAGCTTCCACAGGGCTATCGCCACTCGCTTCTCAACTGTGAGGGCTGCTCTCATCTTGGTATTCTGGCGCTTCAGGGCAGGGGAAAGCAAGTCACAAAGTTCCATGAAAGTGGCCTTACGCATGCGAAAGTTTCGCAGCCACTGGGAATCGTCCCATACCTGCAGCACGATGCGATCCCACCAGTCTGTGCTTGTTTCCCGGGCCCAGAATCGGCGTTCCACGGTATCAACCTGCCCCAGTGACACCATGATTTCCACATTGCTGGGGCCTGTGCCTTGTGAGAGGTCTATGGCCATGTCAATTTCCTCATCACTCTCGTCGCCGTGCTGCAATCGCCTCCTCGCCTGGTCCGGGTTTCGCCTTGGCATGTTCTGGCTCTGCATATACTCCAGGACAATGCGCGTGGTGTTCATAGTGCTCATAATTGCCGCGGTGATCTGAGCGGGCTCCATGATCCCAGTGCTAGCTATGGCGCCTGGTCAGAAAAAAGGCGCGAAAGTAGTATCTGATGGACCAGGAGAAGGAGGGCGGGAGGGAGGGAGGGAGGGAGGGAGGGCCAAGTGACGACATGGCGTACAGGTACAGGAACAGGGAGAAACACAAACAACTGTCACACAGAATGGTCCCCCCAAAGATTAAACTGGAAACCCTGGGCTTAGCAGGCCGTTGATTTCACGGAGGAAGGGGAAGCAAATGAACACAGAATAAATCTATTTTTTACATCTTAAGGTGGCAGCCGACGCTGCAGCATGAGTGACAGCCATACCAGTATGATGATGATGGGTACCAATCATAATATACCATCATCTGCCAAAAGGCAAGGGGCTGCTGCTGTGTAGCAATGCAGCCCCATGTCTGCCAGCCCCACGTCCGCCAGCACCCAGCATCGCCCTCGGCCTCTTCTGGGTGCTTAGCAGACAATATTGGGCAATTGGCAGAAAATAGTACATTATGACTGGTAACCGTCATCATCGAGACAGTAGCATGTCTGCCCAGGTGGCCATGATTGACAGCCACTCCAGTACGACGACGACGGGTACCAGTCATAATATACCATCGCCTGGAAGGGGCTGGTGCAATGCAGCCCTACGGCTGCCAGCCCCACGGCTATCACTCATGCTACACCGTCTACTGCCAAAAGGCAGTTAGCAGCTGCTGCTGTGTAGCAATGCAGTCCCACGTCTGCCGGCACCCAGAGGACATATGGTGACGGTGAGCTCAGCTGTGCTGAGCGGGCTCCATGTTGTCTGCACAGGTAACCCAGGTAACCCAGGTAAAAAGGCGCGAATCTATTGTCTGCCGTTGCTGTGACGGGGGAGGGAGGGGCCTGACGACATGTACCCAGAACCGCCCGCGACACTGTTTTGCATCATCCGGGCATTGGGATCTCAACCCAGAATTCAAAGAAAAGGCGTGAACCGCTTCGCGGCTCGAGCTGTGGCGCAAACGTAGTATCTGACGGCCTAGGGGAAGGAGGGAGGGGGGCCGAGTGACGACATGGCGTACAGGCACAGGGAATTAAAATAAAGAACGGTGGCTGTGCATCAGGGAGAGACACAAACAACTGTCACAGACTGGTCCCCCCCAAAGATTAAACTGAAAACCCTGGGTTTAGCAGGCCGTTGATTTGACGGAGGGAGGGGGAAGCAAATGAATACAGAGAAAATCTATTTTTTACATCTTAAGACGACGGTGCAGCGTGACTGATAGCCCTCGGCATCTTTCTGGGTGCTTGGCAGCAAATACGGGGCGGTGTATGACGATGGTCTTCAGGCCTATTGCACGAGCTGCTGCTCAGGGAAGACTCTGCTAATGTGCGATGACCCGACTTGTAATAGGCCGGCTAACAGTCATAATACACCATTTACTGCCAAAAGGCAAGCCCCACGGCTGCCAGCACCCAGATCGCCGATGAAGGCTACCAGTCTACTGCACCGTCTACCGCCAAAAGGCAGTTAGCAGCTGCTGCTGTGTAGCAATGCAGTCCCACGTCTGCCGGCACCAAGAGGATATATGGTGACGGTGAGCTCAGCTGTGCTGAGCGGGCTCCATGTTGTCTGCACAGGTAACCCAGGTAACTAACCCAGATAAAAGGGCGCGAATCTATTGTCTGCCGTTGCTGTGACGGGGGAGGGAGGGGCCTGACGACATGTACCCAGAACCGCCCGCGACACTGTTTTGCATCATCCGGGCATTGGGATCTCAACCCAGAATTCCAAGGGGCGGCGGAGACTGCGGGAACTGTGGGATAGCTGTGGGATAGCTACCCATAGTGCAATGCTCCGGAAGTCGACGCTAGCCTCGTACTGTGGACGCGGTCTGCCGACTAGAGCACCTAGAGCATTTTATTGTGTGGACATACACAATCGGCTGTATACAACCGATTTCAATAAAACCGGCTTCTATAAATTCGAACTAATTTCGTAGTGTAGACATACCCTAAGGCACAGAATGGGGACATAAAAGGCAATAAAAAGAGGTTCTTTGAATACATTTGGAACAAGAAAAAGACTAAGAAAACTGTAGGTCTTCTACTTAGGGGGAATGAGAGCTAACAATCAATGACCTCAATAAAGCTAACGTTTTTAATGCCTATTTTGCCCAAGTCAGCTGACACCGGCCAGCTGTGGGTTTTTAACTGCATTGTAGACATATCCAAAGAAGATGGATGATACAAAAGTGAAGTTTTAAAACTTTTAGCATAGAAAATAAATACTTTAAAATGAGTCAGAGCCACCAAGTTCTGCATCTAGCTGACCTACACAACCGTGTGATCTGATCAGTATTACCTTATTTTCACTGCACCTTCCTTTCAATTGTTAATTACACTTATTTGTTTCAAATTAAATTGTAAAATCTTGAAGTAGGGGGCTGTCTTCCGATGTGTTTCTACAATGGCTACTTCAATAAGTCCCGATCCTGATTAAGGCCTTTGAGGGAAACTGCATTATAAATACCTTCTGTTGAATGTATTTAGAGTTTCTCTGTGAGAGGATGCCAGGTTGCAAGTATTTCTCCAGAGTTATCAAAGGGCCTGCAGGTTCTTTAATCTTTTAAAGTCATTGCACTGTCACATTTATACAAATGGTGAAGAGCTTCAGGGTGAGGGTTACTGGAAGAGGGGGAAGGGTTTATTTTCCCCCTTAACGCAGGGCTGTAACGCGGGCAGGAGGAGAGAGGCCGCCCAGGGCGCAGAGCCAGTGGGGATGCAAAAGTGGCGCAATGCAGGATCGGACCCAGCAGCGTCAGACCCTTCCCCTGCAGGATTGGGCCTGCAGCATTAGGTGGAGCTCAAGGTGCTCAGTGTCCCCCCACCCCATAGTATCACGAGTCCAGTGACCCTGGCTGGAACAGGCTTTCCTTGGCGCTAGGGCCGCAGTGGCAGGCAGGCATTCCCAAATCCAGAATTCTCCCCCAAGAGCAACAGGCCCCTGAGTGATTGTGGCACCCCCCTCCTCATATATATGGGACTTTATCATGGCCATGGGGATTGAAGTGGAACTCCTCTCATTCCCAAAGCAAAGGCTCCTCCCCACCACCAACTGAGCTGAAAGATGATCTTAATGGTTTAATGGCAGGACACTGCCAAACAGTTCTGACTCCACCTCAAGGTTTGGGATTGGGAATATTTTACTGCATTATCTCCTCATTGTGCTATGATTACATAACTTAAAATATGGCTTCAATTGGTGTTTGTACATATTTCTTTATATAAGAGTTACATAACTTAGAAATTAGCTGACAGGAGCACAGTTATCTGCAAAAGATTAGAGTTTTCAGGTGCCTAAGTAGCCCCTGGAATCACAGTTAAAGTTGCCCCCCTGCAAAATCTGAAATGGTGCCCCTGCGCAGCCCTGGGGAGGGAGAGAGGCCCAAAGGGAGGTGCTGATGGTGCGTCCTGGGCCTGCACCAGCCACCCCTGCCACTGTGACAGGAGTGACACTGCCCTCCCGTCTCCAGTGGGTACCCCTGCAGCAGGTACCCCCTCCAGTGTCTCCAAACTGTACCCCCCTCCAACTTCCCCACCTCCTCTATTTGGGAACTTGAAATATGGTAACCCTAGGGGTTGCTACGTTCTCACGTCCTTTGTTTCTGGAGCTGGTAGGAGCAAGTCAACCCTGCCAGCAGCAGCCGCTGGGCGCTGGGCTTACGTGGCTGAGCTCAGAGCTTGGGCTGTGTAACCGCAAGTCCGGGAGCCACAAGGCTGGGACTGGGACTGGGGTTGGGGCAGGGCAGTCATGGGGAGCAAGGGGCAGTTTCACTCTGTGCACAGGGAGCAGGAGAAGAGTGACCTGACTGCAGTGGCAGGTCTCCGGGCTGAGTGTGACTGGGCTGCTGAGAGGCAGGTGCCCAAGAGGAATGAGTACTCCAAGGAACACCTCAGGGAACCAGGCTCCATAGATAGGTGCCGGCTCCAGGGGGTGTTGCCAGCCAGCACCAGGCTCCCTTCGGGGCTGAGGCACGAGCATGTCAGGGGTACAGGTGGGAACTGTGCCACCCACCATGCCTGCAGAGCGCCCGGCCATACAGAGGTGGCCTGGCTCGGGGAGTGGGGCAGGGATGGCTGCTGGATAGCCAGCCAGTGGCCAGGCTCCCACAGCAAGGAGAGCGAGGGGCTTGAGCGGGCTGGTGGCTCCTACCAGCTTCTGATCTGCTGGCTCCTGGTACAAGGCCTCAGTTTTCAAACCGTCCCTCGGGGGGACGCGCTTCACAGTTTGAAAACCGCTGTGCTAAATGGAAGGCAGAAATCTGGGGGGCACGAGCCCCTGCGTGCCCCCCATGTGTTGACTTTAGAGGGCACAAATATGCACGCTCACCTGGGGTGCTAAAATGATTAGTTATGGCTCTGTCTTAACAAGTAAGTTTTTAAAGACAAATTACTTTTTTTCATGTGACAAGGAAATGTAATGTGTATACAAATGCTAGCCATTATTTCGGAAATGGCTGAAACTCAAAAATCCTGGCTGGAAACCATTAGGAAATAAATGTTCTGTAGTATCAATTAATGCATTGTTTTTCTTTTCCTTTCATGTTGCTAAGCAGGCCAAGAGATAAGAAGCCAGCTGTATTCCATCTTGTCAGATGAGTTAAGTCACTTTGTGGTACACTGGTCATCTGGAAGATGAAAACTCCATTTCACTCTGAGTTTGAATTTTAGCTCACATTTTCCAGGTCATCTTTGTCTGCACTAAATGTTCCTATGTGCCACACATATTGAATGTGTGTTCAGATCTGTAAAGAAATAATACAGCATTCCTTATTAGAATATAAAATGGACTTGAAAATAATGTTGTACACAGTTTGTAAGATAATTAAGAAAGACAAGGAAGCAACTGGTAATTAATTGTCTTTGGAGGTTGTATCTTAGTCATTGTAGCCATCTCACCTAGTGCTAGTGCTTTCCTGTACACCAGCGGTTCTCGAACTGGGGGTCAGGACCCCTCAGGGGGGTCGCAAGGTTATTACATGGGGGGGTCGCGAGCGATCAGCCTCCACCCCAAACCCTGCTTTGCCTCCAGCATTTATAATGGTGTTAAATATATTTTAAAAGTGTTTTTAGTTTATTAGGGGAGGGTCACACTCAGAGGCTTGCTATGTGAAAGGGGTTACCAATACAAAAGTTTGAGAACCATTGTGTACACTGAGAAGGGAGCATGCTGAGAATTTCAGGGTTCTGTGGGCTGAGCTTTGTAATTATGATTGCTATTTTTTGACTTATTGGTCCAGCTCAGGATTGAGAAGTAAGTTGTTCATACTGTCTCTCACCCTCAGCTGGCAGGATTTGTGTGAGGAGGAAGGGAGATACGCAAGCAGGGGGAAAACATTCAGTCCAATCATCACATCACTTTGTATTTGAAGCAACTGAGTAAAACTTGTGGGCTGACTTCGCTGTTGGAAGAAGAGGGGTTTGGGCTCAGGTGGTATTATGCCCCCACTTTTTAGAAGCCCCCTGTGAATGTTTGTTGCTCTTCTGATGGAATTGATGATGTGGTGTAGACAGGGAATGACAGTTTGCCACAGCATCTCCCCAATCCAAATGTGTGGGGAAATAACTGCAGCAATTAATGTTGACCCTGTCAGAGTTACCACTTTGCACATGCAAAAGTCCTTTGGGGTAAGTTCACCCACCATCATGGGGACCAGAGGAATGCAGGGGACCAATGAATAACATAGTCATTGAACTGTCCTGTGAATGGCAGAACTTGAGAATTCCATAGGTTAAAAGGGTAACTCTCTCTGTCCAATTCCATTCTTTTATGTTCAGGTTCTGATACTGTCCTCACCATTGTAATATCTGAGCACCTTCTAGTAGTGCATTAAGTGAAATGGCTAAGATCTGTCCTGTGTGGCAGTGTTCTGGGGGAAATGGGAAGAAGACAGAACTCACTTCTAATGAGCTGATTCCAAAGAACCTTGTGAGTTCTAGTTCTTCTCTTGTAGCACAGGATTTATCCCATGGATGTAATTGTAGCATGATAGCACACTCAGATCCTGTGCACTGCATGCTAGCTACTAAATCACTGATCTGTAAGGCTAACTGTCCTCGCATGTCTTTTTAAATAACTGGGTACTTTATTATTATTGCTGTTTACATTATGTTCTAATGGGCAGCAATAGAAACCAAACCACATTTCCCAGAAATGAACTTATTAAGGGGAGGTCTACACTACCGCTTACGTCGATCTAACTTATGTTCTTCAGGCAGGGCTGGCTTTAGGCCGATTCAGCCGATTCTGCACAGCTGACCACCCCGCCCCCAGCTCACTTCCCCCCTTCTCCCCTCCTCTGAACGCTCTGCCCCCTGCCCCTCCCCCTCCCCTGCTTCCCACGAATCAGATGTTCACGGGAAGTCTGAAAACAAGCAGGGGCAGGCGGCAGCAGGTAAACTGGGAGGAGGGGGGCGCAAGGAGGGATCGGGGAGGTGTGGCCCAGTCCAGCCCCGGCAGCTCTGGCTCAGCTCGGCTCGGGCCCCAGAGCGCCGGCCCTGGTGCCGGCCGAGCACCCCTGGCCACAGCCCGAGCGGCTCTGGGCTGGGTTGACTCGGGCCACGGGGCACCAGCCCTGGTTCCGGCCGAGCACGGTGCCCCGGCCCCGCGGTGCCGGCCCGGGCCTGACCCTGGCCGAGCACCCCCGGCCCGAGCGGCTCCGGCCCGGCTCGGCTCAGGCCCTGGGCTGCCAGTCCTGGCCCCAGCCGAGCACCCCCCGGCCCCAGCGGCTCCAGCCCGGACCCAAGCCCTGCGACCCCGGCTGGAGCGCGGCCCGATTCCGCCCCCAGGAATCAGGCCCCACTCTTGATAAAGCCCTGTCTTCGGGGGTGTGAAAAATACACCCCCCCCCGAGCGACACAAGTTATTAGCGCTCTAAGCTCTCCCGTCGGCATAGCTTCCACCTCTGGTGGAGATGAAGTAATTATGCTGATGGGAGAGCGGTCTCCCTTTGGCATAGAGCAACTTCACCAGATGTGCTACAGTGACGCAGCTGTGCCCATGTAGTTCTTCTAGTGTAGACCTGCTCTAAAGCCTCTTATGCTACCCAACTTGGTTATAAATATTTGTTCCTGAAGTACAGCAGATCGTATGTCAATGTTACTATACATCCTCTTTATGGAAAGTGTTGCCAGCTATTAATATTCATAATCAGTGGAATGACTAACTTGTAGGACCCCCACAAAATTTAATAACATTGGAAGGGATTCAGCTCTCAAATAGGTGTAAATAGGGCAAAACTCTGTAAAAGTCATTTGAGTCAGGCCAGTGTGAACTAGTGTAAATGAGATTAGAATCAAGCACTTGGAGTACAAAGTGAATAGACTGCAATTGTCATTTGTTTGTGTACTAGGAAACTGGATGCGTAAATTAATTAAAAATGAATCTGCAGTAGGAAGACAACTTTTATTTACATAATCAGTTTAACCCGGGTGTTGGGAGAAGGAGGATAGACGTTAACCCTTGATTTTTGGCATGGTTTGATTATTCAGAATATAGGTTACATAATTTATTGCATCCTAATTAATGTCAGTTGAAAGTTTGGCTAGAACATTCATCTATAGTTATTTTTCTTCTATATATGTATCAGACATCTATAGCTGAGTTATTTCTTTACCCTTGTTTTTCTTGGAAGAAAAATACTTTGTCTAAGCCATATTCTTTTTACTGCCAATTCAATTGCTAGTTTAATGATTTCCACATTTTCATACCAGGTTCTGATTATTATTATTATTATTATTATTATTATTGTTTATCTCATTTCCCCTTGGATAACCCTTTGGGTTAGGAACAGTCCGAGGGACTCCTGACATACATTGGTACTTTAACAAGAATGAGCCTCTGTGTCTTAAAAGCAGTGGAGTACTGACTAGGTATGAACAACACTGCAAATCTCAAGCATTCAAAAATCGTGAGTCTGGCCTGCAACGATCATGACATTGGCTTAAAACCCAGGAGATTTGAAAATAATAAATCTGGATTATTTTTATTTGCTTTCTGGATTCTGGGCCAAGTAGGGTTCATATTTCCAAGCGTTTCTCTGCATCCATGAGCACTATAAACTTCCTTTTTTTGCCTTTTTTTTTTTTTTTTTTTGTGTGTGAAAGCTTTGATTCTCTCATAATCACAGGACACCAGGAGACTGGGCACTAAGAAAAACTTCGTATATTGTGAGACTCACAAAATCATGAGTGTTGGCGGTACTACAATGGTATATAGCAGCTTATACTTGATATATTATTATTTTTGTTTTCAAACCTTTATTTAGAATATTGTCATTTTCCAGGCTGCTAGCTAATGCCTGCTGAAGCGGGCTATTTTAGACTCAGAGACTGTGACTATATTTGCAGTCATCAAAAGTTAAGGAGAACAGACTGAAAAATGCTGTAAGTATAGTGAGCTATAGAGTACAGAGCTCTGCACCATGCTACTAACCTTTTTAATAGTCAACAATGCAAATATTATTTCAGAATTGCATTGCTTCAGACTTTTGCAACGTTTCATATTTAGTGATACTGTACTGTAAAGCGCCAAGTGTTACCATTTGATGTATTTTTAAAAAATAGAATTCCCAGAAACCAAAATACTCCCAGGTTATGAAGGTTTAATGCAGAAAATGGATTTCTATTATGACATTCCGGGGTGCAATCCAGACCCGTGACAGATTGTCCCCACCTGCCCTGCAGCTTGGGGTGCCTCACAATATTTTGCTGCTGTAGCTCCCAACCTGGGTCCCTCACAAACAGCATCCGTGTCACACCCTGAGTGTCTGTGTTCAGCTGTGGCCTCCAGCAACATGCCGGTCACACTCTGGCTTCCACCAGCCTTGGTTACCACATTCAGGGTGATTCCAACACACTCCCAGTCCTGAATTCCCCCCCACTATCCTGCCCTTTCCTGGAAAGTTCAGATATTTTAGGTCCGGTACCTCTGTAAGAGAAAAATATCCAACACTTTGCTACTTTTAAATGGACTTACCAGTTCAGTTTGAATGCAACACTGGATTAGTTTTGATTAACGAATAAAACAAGTTTATTTAACTGCAAAGAGATAAATTTCAAGTGAGTATAAGTATAAAGCATTGAAGTCAGTGCTTGTCTACACTACAGGGTTATGTTAGTATAACTTATGTCGCTCAGGGATGTAAATAAGCCACCCTCTGAGCGACGTAAGTTACACTGACCTAAGCTCCAGTGTGGACAAGCACAAGTCATGACTTCTCCCTCCAACATAGAATCATAGGGCTGGAAGGGACCTCGAGAGGTCATCAAGTCCAGTCCCCTGAACTCGTGGCAGGACTAATTATCTAGACCATTCCTGACAGGTGTTTGTCTAACCTGCTTTTAAAAATCCCCAATGATGGAGATTCCACAATATCCCTAGGCAATTTATTCCAGTGCTTAACCACCCTGACAGTTAGGAAGTTTTTCCTAATGTCCAACCTAAACCTCCCTTGCTGCAATTTAAGTCCATTGCTTCTTGTCCTATCCTCAGAGGTTAAGAAAAACAAATTTTCTTCCTCCTCCTTCTTGTAACAGTCTTTTACATATTTGAAATCTCTGTCTTTTTTTCCCCAGACTAAACAAACCCAATTTTTTCAATCTTCCCTCATAGGTCATGTTTTCTAGGGCTTTAATCATTTTTGTTGCTCTTCTCTGGACTCTCCAATTTGTCCACATCCTTCCTGAAATGTGGTGCCCAGAACTGGACACAATACTCCAGTTGAGGCCTAATCAGAGCAGAGTAGAGCGGAAGAATGACTTCTGATGTCTTGCTTACAACACTCCTGCTAATACATCCCACAATGATGTTTGCTTTTTTTTGCAAAAGCGTTACACTGTTGACTCATATTTAGCTTGTGGTTCACTATAACCCCAGATCCCTTTGTACAGTACTCCTTCCTAGGCAGTCATTTCCCATTTTGTGTATGTGCAATTGATTGTTCCTTCTTAAGTGGAAAGAACAGGAGTACTTGTGGCATCTTAGAGACTAACAAATTTATTAGAGCATAAGCTTTCATGGACTAAAGCCCACTTCTTCGGATGCAAGAAGTGGGCTGTAGCCCACGAAAGCTTATGCTCTAATAAATTTGTTAGCCTCTAAGGTGCCACAAGTACTCCTGTTCTTTTTGCGGATACAGACTAACACGGCTGCTACTCTGAAACCTGTTCTTAAGTGGAGTACTTTGCATTTGTCCTTATTGAATTTCATCCTATTTACTTCAGACCATTTCTTCAGTTTGTCCAGATCGTTTTGAATGTTAATCCTATCCTCCAAAGCACTTGCAATCCCTCTCAGCTTGGTATTGTCCACAAACTTTATAAGTGTACCCTCTATACTATTATCTAAATCATTGATGAAGATATTGAACAGAACCGGACCCAGAACTGATCCACTCGTTATGCCCTTCCAGCATGAATGTGAACTACTGATAATTACTCTCTGGGAATGGTTTTCCAACCAGTTTTGCACCCACCTTATAGTAGCTCCATCTAGGTTGCATTTCTCTATTTTATTTATGAGAAGGTCATGAGGGAAAGTGTCAAAAGCTTTACTAAAATCAAGGTCTACCACATCTACTGCTTCCCCCCCTTATCCACCAGGCTTGTTATCTTGTCAAAGAAAGCTATCAGGTTGGTTTGACAGGATTTGTTTTTGACAAATTCATGCTGACTGTTACTTATCACCTTATTATCTTCTAGATGGTTGCAAATTGATGGCTTAATTATTTGCTCCATTATCTTTCCGGGTACAGAAGTTAAGTTGACTAGTCTTAACAAGGAGGAGTCCTTGTGGCACCTTAGAGACTAACAAATTTATTTGGACATAAGCATAAATTTGTTAGTCTCTAAGGTGCCACAAGGACTCCTCGTTGTTTGTGTTGATACAGACTAACACGGCTACCATTCTGAAACCTGCACTATCTTTGTCCTTTTCCAGTCTTCTGGAATCTCTCCCGTCTTCCATGACTTCTCAAGGACATAGCTACTGCTTCTCACTGAGGTGGTTTTATTATGCTAATGGGAGAGCTCTCCCGCATCAGCATAGAGCATTTTCACCAGACACGCTACAGCAGCACAGCTGCATCATTGTAGGGCTTCTAATATAAACTAGCCCTCAGAAATGGTTACAAGAAAAATAAAGATAAAATGCTTTCTAGTAGCTAAAACCTAACAAATTGGACTTGTTTCAAGGTGAAATTCTTAACGTGTGCCCCCCAGCAACAGGGATGACCAAATTTCAGGTCAGGATCTGCCCCAAAGACAAAATGGCTGGTTTCTTTTGTTTTCTGTGAAAGAGAGATTGAGAGATGGACAGGGAGAGAGATCTTGGTGTGTTTTATAGTCCAGTCACCTTTTGAAATGCATTTTCTGGAGGGTCACCCCTAGATAAAGTTCATTTCTGCTGTCAGGTTAAAGTCATAGAGTCTCAGGGCAAAAGAGGTTCCATGCTGTTGTTTGTTAAAATGTAGATTGATCTGTTACTGCCCCCCTTATTTGCCAAAGAATGGCCACTTGACAGGTGATTGCCCATCAACTTTGATGACACTGGCTAGAGGCATCTGGTTGTCCTTTTGTTTTTTTGAGACAGGCTTATCCACTCCCTAGACTTATCTGGTAACCCATGTTTCAGTCATAATTTCACATTATGTTCATGACTTCACATATAATGTTGCTTCACACATTTCATCATGGTATTATTGACCAGTCAGGAATTAGTTTTCAAATTATACCTCACAAAGCATATTTTGTACAAAGATTATTACAATAGTGTGTAGGGTGTGAATAGAGTGGTACATTCGGTCACATCTATCCTTTGTGTTCTATATGCATTTATGTAAATAATATCAATAAAAGAATAGTCTGATCAAGGGAACATGCTCAATTTGCTCACTTATAGATGTGATGAATTTGGTTTTTAGCAGTATAGCATGTTCACCGCTACAGTATTGCCACCCCTGAATGTTCAGAATCAGGCTCACAAAAATCATGAGATTGGCTTTAAAATCATGAGATTATGAAAAATAATAGAGTTGGTGTTCTTTTTATTTGCCTTCTGCTTTTTGAGCCTTTAGGGAGTCACATTTTGAAGCTTTCTCCATAGCCACAAGGGCTAGAAACTTAATTTTTCTTAAAGAATGAAGGCTGAAATCATCACATATCCACTTGACTCCATGAGCTGCGGCTTTGAGGAAAATAATAATTATCACGAGACTCATGACAATATAATGAGAATCATGACAAAATCACGAGTTGGCAACACTCCCACTAACAGTTTTAGCAGTTGCTGTGTTTCATTCCAGTTTCGACAACTATAGAGTTTTATTAACATTTCTGGATTTAATTTTCAGTCCCAGAATTATAATATAATGGGAGTAAATTGTTTATTGTTGGCTTTTGAAGTGATGAAACTTTTGTCATAAGTAACTTATTGAATGCCTTCGACCTTCTTTTCCTAACCCTCTTCATGGTGCACAGAAATTGTACCTAACATTATGTACTTCCTTTCTTATGGATGACTATTTTTTGTACACTTCTTTTAGCCTTTATTTCCTCGGGTTGTCTGACATGAAAGACGAGAATTGATGTATGATTCTATTACAATGGCTGGATGGACAGGATGCTGGCAATAAAAGATCTTCCTTAACAGAAATTCATTCCTTCTCTGCAGATGCTAGTTAATTTCTTAGCAGATGCAGTTAATGATGCTATTTATTTTAATGTTCTTTCAATAGAAATAAAGTATGGTTTTGCTCCTTGTTGGCAGATTTTTTTTCTAAATTGTACCTTCTGGGGCTACCCTCATGAGATTTTTTTTGTTTTTGTTTTGTTTGGCGTAAGTCTGGAATAAAATCTCCATCAAATGGATAATACCTTCCGCACCAGTTTCCCTGGGTTAAGTCAGTTAGGCAACAGAAAGATGGAAAATACTGCAGAGCTAAGAGCTTATGAGAATTCAAACTACACATCCAGACCAGGCCTAATTGTTCAATTTCCTGTTTTAGATGTTTCTTTTCCCCCACTCTACAATACTTTGTAGGCTTTTGCTGTGGTTGCCACAAAAACATCTTGTGTGAGGAGGGGAGGTGGGAGTTTTGGGAAGGGGAGTCAGAAACACACTTAAGCTGAAGGTTATAATCAATAATTTAAGGGTGGACTCATTGTCTCTTCCATTACCAGAAAAGGAAAAGGCTCCTCGAGGTCTTTTTGAATGTAGAGAGAGCATTACATGCTCAGGAAAGGTACTGCAGTTCACTCTCTCACTGTGGGAATTGAGGGTAGAGAGTGCCAGATGAATTTAGGTTTCATAGGAAATCTTATGTCATTCAAGAGTTCATTTCAAATCCTGCAATTGTATCTTTCTGCATTGGGAAAATACTGCAATCTAATTAAGCAACTTCTCCATTTGAGTGCTATCATTCTTGATTTCTTACGCTCTTTTATCTACAGGAACAAGTGTTACCAACTCCTGCAATCATCATGATATAATGTGAGAATCTCCGGGGGGGAGAAGAAGTTTCTAGCCCTTATGGTTGCAGAAAAAAGTCTTGAAAATGCGAATGCTACAGGCTCAAAAACCAGAGGACTAATAAAAACAACCCCAAATTTGTTGTTTTTTTTTTAAAAAACCTTATGATTTTTAAGCCAAATTTATGATTTTGGAGGGAGCTAATTTAATGATTTCTGAATGCTTGGGATTAGTAATACAACATATTTATTAAACCTGCAATTCTTACAGTATTGCCAACACCAAATGTTCAGTATATCATGAGTCAGGCCTTAAAATCATGAGCATAGCTTAAAAATTATGATATTTAAAAAACATAAATGTTGGATTCTTTTTATTGGCTTGCTGGGTTTTGACCAAAGCTTTTCTTCGTGTCCATCAGGGCTAGAAACTTTCTGTTTTAAAAAGGTAAGGTGAGATTTTCATTTGGTCACTTGTTTCAACAGTTGAAGCCTCAAGAAAAATACCAGATATCAAGATGCTTGATGTCTTGTTGCGATAAAATCATGAATTGACAGCACTCTTCTTAGTTAAGAAGTAGACTTCAGATATCATAAAAGGGCCTTCTGATTTGAGGCATTTACTGTAGTTGCTGAATATATTAGGTGATTTTCCCCTTCCATCATTAAATACAAATTTTTATGTGCCTTTTCCATAGCTTTTTCACAATATGCTCCAGATAGCAAAGTGTGCCTTGCTTCAAATTATGAGACTGATTGAGAGTGCAGTTGGATTAGTGTTTAGTAACCAAGTGGAAATGGGAAATTAAAAGGTGAAAAATACGAACACCGAGCCTGGTTCTTTCTGTCCCCATTTTTGGCTTACATTCGCATGTCACAACCTTAATTGTAAGAGTGATATTTTACTAGTAAATATTGGTTATGCCAAATGCTGAAACCTTAATTATGTAATGGTTTTGTTCAATAAAATATTCAAAAATGAAACTAAATTAATTCTAATCCTGTTTTTAATAAACACTAAAGAGCCATATTAGAGCTGAAAATAGAACCCGTGTACCTTCAGACAACTGCACTCATTTTGCTCAGCCCATCAGTATGAATATTCACAGCGTAAGAGACAATCCTTGCTCTGAATAAACTAATTAATTAAAATTGGTATTTCGGAGCCAAGTTGTGGAAGCTGAGCATTGATGTCATGTATGATGCTAGCGGAGTGAGTGTGCAATATGAGAGACCAAAAAGCAATCTGTTCTGATGTTTTTGTAGATTGTTATTATACTCAGAAGATCTCAATTAATATTTTAAACTTTACAAACTGGTGTAAACCCTCCTCTTGCAATTTAGAACCAAGTGTGAACACTGCTGGCTCTGCGTTGATCTTCGTCAAACTCAGTGGGGCTCCAGATACGCATGGAGTCCTGTCGAGCATTGTGAATAGCAGGATTGTGGCCTTCATTAGCAGAGTGACTTTTGTGATTGAAGAGCCATTTTTAAAGCACATTGATAAACTGGCTTGCAGTCTTTTCACTTCCAGAGTAAAAAAATGACATGATAGTTCAACAAGACCATCCCCACCCCTAGTCAGAGACTCAGAAATGCCAAGCTGGTAGTTTCATAGAGTTCAAAGCCAGAGAAGACTATTAGATCATTAAGTCTGACCTCCTGTATATCACAAGCCATTATGTTTCACCCAGATACTCCTATATTAAGCCCAAAGACTGGCTAGACTGAAGCATTTCAATCCTCGGGAGACTAAATTGTGTGCCACAGGCAGAGAGCAGGAGTAACCAGGTGCCAGCAATGCTCAATGCCTCTGCAATGGTGAGGAATGGGTTAGGTGAGATATGCATAGATGATCCCAGCAGGCTAATCACACTTCCTGCCTCAGAAGAAGGTGACCTCCTTCAGTTCCCCAAAGATTTCTGCCAGTTTATTCTGGGGGAATGCTCCTTCTCCATCCGTAGTTGCTGATTAGTATGAATCTAAGCATGTGAGCAAGACACACCAGCCAGACATCTAGAAAGAGGATTTTCTGCATCACCTCAGAACACTGGTCAATCCTGTCTGGTGTCCCATCTTCACTAGTGGTTAATCTCTGATGCTTCAGAGGAAGGCAGAAAAAAACCCATAATATATCTAGTCATTTGTGCATCTGGAGAAAAAATTCCTTCCTGACCTCTGCAGGTGACCAGCTGAGGCCCTGACGTATGAGATTTTAGTCATTATTCACCATGATGGCACCCTAAGCGTTAGGCCAGTGGTTCTCAACCTTTTTCTTTCTGAAGCCCCCTCCAAAAATGCTACAAAAACTCCAAGGCCCACCTGTGCCACAACAATGTTTTTTCTGCATATCCCAGAGATGGATACACATACACATACTCTCTCTCTCTATATATATAAGAGGACAATATAGACACAAAAATAGACTGGGGGGGGGGGGAGAGAGATAACTCAGTGGTTTGAGCTTTGGCCTGCTAAACCCAGGGTTGTGAGTTCAATCCTTGAGGGGGCCACTTAGGAATCTGGGGGAAAATCAGTACTTGGTCCTGCTAGTGAAGGCAGGGGACTGGACTCAATGACCTTTCAGGGTCCCTTCCAGTTCTATGAGATAGGTATATCTCTATTTATTATATTATGAATATTATTTTGTTATTTACTCAATGTGAAATGTGGTGTTGGTGCTGATCAACAATTCTGTCAAGACATGGGCATATCTTTGACAAGCACACACATACGTCATCGTCAGTGTTCATCCTGGTTCAGTATTTTTCCTCATTGATGTCATGGCTGAAAATCCAGGTTTGCATAAGTAGGTGGTACTAAAAGGGATTAAAACTTTCAGCGCTGCAGAAGAAGATGTGATGCATTCATCGGAACACTCACACCAAAATGTCTCCAGCGGCATTTCTTTGAACCTGGTTCTGAGGGAGCTGTCTGACGAAATGTCAATGACCTCTTCTAATAATTTTGATGGAACATTGGATGGAAGTTTAGCTTCAATGTTCTCATTGAAGGGGTTTGTAGTCCACATGTGTGTAGCAGCTTGTTCTGTTGTGAGTTCGGGAAAATAGGCATTACATTTGTTAAGCAGACCAGATAGATGTGCTGCTAACTGACGTTTAATTACGTCAAAGTCAATGTTTTGCTCCTGAAAGAAAGAATGTAAGAGCCCAAACATATCAGTAGTGCCCCCACAGATATGAACTTTCCAGAGTTGTAGTTTTCTTTTGAATGCCTCAATTCTTTCATCCTGGGTAATAAAATTAGTGTTCCCACCATGCATAGTTTTATTCACGTTATTCATTTCAGTGAATATGTCTGTGAGGTATCCAGTTTTGCCAGCCACATGTAATCTTTCAGCACTTCAGCAAATTCAGTTTTCTTATCAAGTAAGAAAGTACATAACTCTTCCTTGAGATTAAATATGCAGGCAAGCATTCTGCCTCGAGATAGCCATCTCACCTCTATATGCATGAGCAAGGAATGGTGCTCTGTACCCATCTCCTCACAAAGTGCAGCAAAACACCTGGATTTAATAAAATTAACAAGTGTTACCGCTGTATTCAGAACACTGTGAAAACCTGGTTCAATATCTTTTGCAGCAAGTGCTTCCCAGTGTAAAAAGCAGTGTGTCCAAATAGTGCGAGATGCAACAGCGTTTACTTTTTGCACAACATCAGAATGCTTTCCATCAGTGCAGGCCCCAGTGCAATGAGTCCAGGTGATTTCTGCTGAAATCATAAAATCATCTAACGGTTGAAAATGTTGTCTGACTTTGTTGTTATCTTGAGCTCTTTGCAAAACAAAAAGTCTTCCTTTATTTCCTTATTCCACACATACCGAACATAGGCAATAAATGGGACATTTTTGAAATGTCTGTGGATTCATCTAGTTGTATGCAAAATCATTGTCAAGCAGCCGATCAATACACTGAGAAACTGTGTCTTCTGACATAGAAATGTTCTGTCGTTTGACAGTGTCATTTGACGTCAGTAGTTTTGTCAGTACTTTGGCCTTCTCCTCTCCAAACACTGCCTTTGTTATTTCAATAACACCTGGCATTATCAAAATCTCAGCAATCGTATGTGATTTTTTTGTTTTAGCAATTTTCTGCACCACTATGCAGGATGACCGTAATAACTTTTTATCTGCAGTAGTTGTGGATTTCATTACTGCTTTAATACCGAGCAGTTCCTTGGCCTTTCGCTCAAAAAATGAATGGTGCTTATTCTTATAGATGTCATGTTTTGTAATTGAATGGCTCTATAATTTGGAGTGTTTCAAACATTCATTGGACAGTATTTGTGCACAAATTACACACTGTGGTTCTCCACTTCCAGAACAAATAAAACTGAAATTCAAATAGTTGTCTTCGTATTTCCTAAATGTTGCAAGGCTAATAACAGCTTTATGTTTCTTACTCACATCACCTCCTTGGTGTTCTTCAGCCATTACAGGGGTTTAACTTGTTGAAGGAAGTTCGGTATGATCGCTCTGTGGGCTCTGTTGTTTTGAAGTTGATGGTTGAATTAAAAATTTATTCATATCTGATATTCATTGTTTACATTTGCAAAAATTTCCCCAGTGCTGTGTAACTTGTCCTGCTTTGGTTGAAATAGTTCCTTTACAATCAGTAAAGGGAGCTAGCTAACTTGCAAGGCTGGAGTCAGACTCACTGGGCAGAAACCAAGGAGTGAGCCCTCGCATGCAAAGTCTCTGGGGACTGAGCCAGAGCTGGGCCAGAAGGCATTGAGGCTGATATACAGGCTAGGTGACCCCCCCTTGGGTGACCAGATATCCTGATTTTATATTTTATTTGAAGCTTTGTCTTACATAGGTGCCAATTACCCCCCCATCCCCTGTCCCGATTTTTCACCCTTGCTATCTGGTCACCCTACCACCACCATAGGGGCTGACTTGAAAGTCTGCCCTTCCGGCAGGAAGCCAGGGCTTGAGCTTCAGCCCATGGCTAGTTTCAGCACTGCTGCTCCCTGTTTTAGCCCTACGGTGTCACTGGGTCTCATGGCTCCAGGATTCAGCGCTGGCTCCCAACTTTAGGCCTGCGGGCCCATGGGCTCTGGGTTTCAGCCTCACAACTCCCAGCTTCAGCCCCACATCAGGGCTCAGTGCTTCAGTCCCGCAGCCCCAGAGCTGCACCGGAGCTTTGGGCTTTAGTCCGGGCTTCCCTGATGCAGCCCTGGAGCGGCACCAGGGTCAGGGCTTCTGCCTGCGACTCCTGGCTTCAGCCCAGCGACAGCACCTGGGCTTGGAGTTTCATCCCCACAGCTCCCAACTGTTGCCCTGCTGCAGCACTGGAGTGTGGGGCTTCAGCCCCGCGGCTGCTGCCTGGAGGGGGATGTTGGGGCTCCAGGCTTCAGCCGTGGGGCCCCATGGACCCCCCTGAAAGGGCTCACGAACCCCCATTGAGAACCGCTGGTTTAGGCCATTATGAGTTGTCTGCAGACACTACTTGGTCAGACAAACTGCACAAACATGAGGCATGGGAATAGAACTCAGGGTTTTTTTTCTCCAAAAGCATCAGCCCTGAACACAAGGAAGAGCTCTGTTGCGTTATTAAAGCTTTTGAATCCAAACGCAAACATTAGAACAGGTCAAACATTCCATCCGCCATAGGGCAATGATACACATATGCATAAGCCATTTACAAGCTCATCTTTGTGGCCCCTCTTTCTTTAATAAAGTTGGAATAAACAGGCAGCAGAGACCAGCTGGTCCAGCAACCAACCAAATAAATAAACTGTTCACCCAAAAGCTTTTCTCCTCAGTATTTATTAATGAGGTCCCAGAAACACAGCTGATAACAAAAGAAATAGAGTTTCTCTTTAAACAGTAATAGAAATTGCTCAGCTCTGGCTACAAATACAGATCAATAAAAACTGGATATGGAGTTCTTCCTCCACAGGGATCTCCGTCTCCTCTCTGACTGTCATGCAAGCTCTATGGGGTTTCCTGGCTTCCCTCTTGATATCTAATTAGGCTTTCAGTTTCCAGCTCTGCTTCATTGTATGCTGTACACCTGTGGACGTTCCAAGCAAAGTTCCTGCCTGGTGAATATCAAATAGAGCATCTGGAAATATAATTGTTGTGTTTAAAGTAATATGGTGGGTTGGTAATGCCTCTGTCTCAGTTTGTTTCATTTTTTGCCCTTCTGGATTGGGCCTTTCCTTGTTACCCTCTCTGCATTAACTGGAAAGGGTCACCAATTTGTTCCCTGAAGAGAACACCAGGAAAAATGGAACATACCACCATTAGCATCTTAATCCAGTACAGTGGTTAACTAACCATGTTCGTGTACATTTCAAGATGTTGGTTATGAGCTAAACCAGAGTTTTCAACTTGGGGATCTCAGGATGGGTTTAGGGGAGTCACAAGCAAGGCTGGCGTTGGGGAGTAGGAAGCAGGGCAGTTGCCTGGGTCCCCATGGGTTTCAGCTCCATGCCCCGTGGGGCTTCAGGCTTCAGATCCGCAACCCATGGGGTTGAAGCCCCAAGCTGTGTGCTTAAGGTGGGGGAGGGAGGCCCTCCATTTTTTCTAGAGTGTGTGGGGAGGTCACAATTAAGTCCAGCACAAAACGTGGAGAAACACTGATCTAAATAGCCCAGAACCCGGTTTTTGAAAAACGTTCTCTCCCCCATGTCTCATTGCCCCAATTAAGGCCTATTGGGTCATTTCACTGTTGATCTTGTTATGAGAGAGTTCTATATCCAGCACCCACCATTTTTCCCCCATTGGTGCTTCCATGGAGTCGGTACCTATGGTTAGGGAGCAGAAGGATGTAGCATTCTGGCTAAATATATCATGTCCCTCTCTAGTGACCAGTCCACATACAAGATGGGACACTATTGGTGTTGCCAGCTAAGCAGTTATTCCTTTAGCTGAAGTGATAGTGATTTGGGGGGATGTTACAGTGGCTGAGGTGATTAATAAAATGTTTCAAATACTGGTCTGTGTTTACAGAATAACTGAATGGCACAGGAATTACCTTGTAACAAATATTATAAATATACAAGCCCATTTTTCTAAATTCTACATGCCAAATATTAAAAACTTTGAACAATGCTTTTGTAGGATGAAAACAACAAGAAAAAATGTTCAGGCAAGTTATATTCCACTGTTTGCATTTAATCATTCATTTCAATTGGAAAAGTTGGTTGTGTTCATTACTGCAGAAAGACGGGATTATTCTTTAGTATGTTCATACTAGTACATGGCAAAACAACATTACTTATCAAAATGTAGTACAGGGACCAAACTCATATTCTAGGGTTTCACAACAAATTTAGCACTTTACTTGTGTGCAGAATATTATTTGTCTTCACTTGAAGGTTGACTAGCTCCATTTTGGTGAAGGCGATTCTTTACAGTGCAATTTAAGTTTCAGAGTAACAGCCGTGTTAGTCTGTATCCGCAAAAAGAAGAACAGGAGTACTTGTGGCACCTTAGAGACTAACAAATTTATTAGTCTCTAAGGTGCCACAAGTACTCCTGTTCTTCTTAGTGCAATTTAAGTCAGGGTGCCATCTAAGTACAAGAACCTCATTGACACCTGCTAATGGCTGGAAACTGCTGACAGTAGTTAAGATTGGAGTGAGTTGTCGCCTGTCTTCCTGTGATAACCATTTAGAAACAAACGGTTGTTTTCAGTCTCTCAGCAGTTCACTAAGTAGACTAAATTGTGTTTATGAAATGTATGCATAGGTCATCCCAAACTGTGTTGTGCTATAAAATAAGTGTTTAGAAATGTTTTTGTAACAAGTGTTCAGACTAATGACTTGCAATCTTTAAATGATGTTAGTTGTCAAATTGTAATAAGATGCCCGAGGCTTCATTTCAGTTAAAGAAAAAAAAATTACAAGTACATACTTTTATAAGCTCCATAGACATTGGAGAAAATTTGGAGGCTTTACAATATTTTGAATATGGTTAATAGGGGAGAAGTGTCATTCAAAATTAGGGATAATAAAGCTAACAGGAATACTCATCAGAATTATAGGCAGGGCTGGTAGCACCATCTATTGTAAAAGTTGTCCAATATTTCCCATTGTAACACCTGGTTTTCACTTTCTTATAACTGTGCCAAAATTTTACTGGTTGGGCTTAAATTTTCAATGCTGTGTTTCTGCCTTAGGCTGAATTGTTTTGGAATATTTCAGACAAAATAGTTCATCAGTTTCCGAAAATGAAGTTGTTTAAGCAACCTTAATTCTGACATTTCCTAACTTTTGAGTGTTCAACTGTGCAACCTTAATAATCTTCCTTTTAATGTAGTTTTTTGTGTGTACTATATTTCTATATTAGGAAAGCACTCCTGAGCCAGATGCAAATTGGTTAGGAGAATTCAAAGAAGCAGCATCATCATTTTAAGGTCATACAAATCACCATTCATAAACAAATGTGGAGTTATATTCATGCATTATTAATAACTAAATATCCTCCTATTAGCTGTTAGGTGAACTCCTTGCTAATCTTTCTCTGTTGTTGAAAGCACTGTTGAAGCTAAGCTAATATATTGGCTGAAATTATCTGTTATATATTTCTCGTGGACTAGTTTGCTTCAGATGAAATCTTTCCTTGGGTTTACAACAGTGTACACCAGATTTGACCTTTCATGTCTGCTGCATATCAGTTCCCTGACATTCCAGAACCTTGGGCATTGGTGGGCCTCGGTTCCTTCTATTCTGTTTGTGGCACATAATTGCTTAGTCTCCTACTCTGTGATACTTTGGTCTAATTTTGATGGTTGGGTTTATTGTGCGAGCGTTGGTGTCCTGCGATATACAGGAGGTCAGACTGGATGATCTGGGGGTCCCTTCTGACTTTACACTCTATGACTATTTTTAGCGTGCTAGCTGAAGCCCCCCCCAGCATGAGTCTGTCTACCTAGGCTGGGAGGCTCGCACAGTAGGCGTACGCTTAAGGGCCCGATCCTGACATCTTTGCGTACATGAAGTTCCCATCAGCTTTAGCAGAACTTCTGCACACAAAGGAACTGCCAGATTAAAAACAGGACATCTAAATACCATTTAAATACAATAATCTTGTATATAAGTAACATTCTCCGCTCTAGCATGTGAGTATTGGTGAATTTTGTGCCACTGTCATTCTGGTTCTTCCAAGAGCATTTGTGTGGGATGCTCTTCGCTGAAATATGGTTGTTGTCACCTGACTGCTGTGTGTGAAGGGTTGAGACTGCCTTTGCTGGAGAGCTAGTGTTCTTTCCTGAGGAAGCAGTCCTTGCCCAAGTAGAGGATGAACGTGAGGGAAGGGGCTTATCAACCCTGGTCTTGGACAACCCTAGTTCCTGCCTTAAAGGAGGAGATAAAGGGTAGAGGCAGCAAAATGGGAAATACAGAGCCATATTCTGTTCACTTACACCAATATAAATGTGGAGTTTATACTGAACAAAAGGCTGGGTTGCTCCCTCCTGTGTAAATCTTTGGTGGGTGTGTGCAGCAGGGACGGGAGGGCATCTCCATGAGGAACCCCTTATGGAAAATTCCAGCTTATTTTTCCAACAGTCGGGAGAAGAGCGTATCACCCCTGTGCAATGAGCTACAGGATTTGTCCCCAAAGCCTATGGAACCACCAAGATTCCCAGGAGGCTAAAGGTGGTGTTTGCATGGAGGTCCTGTGTCTCTCTTTGGGCTTGGGAGCCTTCCTGGAAGCTTGGATCTTTGCTACCAGGGCTCACCTTAGCCACTGCTGACTGTGGGACTCCCTCTTAATGGTGGAGTCCCATCATACAGGGGTGTTCTGGCAAATGTAATGGGAGCTCAAAGTTATATTACCGCTCCCAGGTACTCTTCACAGACCCATGGGAGACAACGTGCATCCCCTTGACTCTGACCCCATCTAGTATAGAGCTACCCAGTCCTCATCCCTTCCCTCCTGCATGGGTGGCAGCAGGGAGGGTGCAAGGATGTTTCGCGCCCTAGGCGAAACTTCCACCTTGCGCCCCCCCGTTCCCGAGCCCTATGGCAGCTCTCCGCACTAAGGCGCCCTCCTCCCCCGCGACAGCTTCCCCCCCCGCCCTGAGGCGCCCCCCTGTGGCAGCTCCCTCCCTTTGCCCTGAGGCACCACTCCTCCCCCACAGCAGCTCCCTGCCCCAGCTCACCTCTGCTCCGCCTCCTCCCTGAGCACTCCATCGCTGCTCAACTTCTCCCGCCTCCCAGGCTTGCGGCGCCAATCAGCTGTTTGGCACCACAAGCCTGGGAGGGAGAGAAGCAGAGCGGGGCGGCATGCTCAGGGGAGGAGGCGGAGCAGAGGTGAGCTGGGGTGGGGAGCGGTTCCCCTGCGTGCCACCCTCCCCTTACTTGCTGCAGGTGGCCCTCCCCATGTCCCTCTGCCCCAGCTCCCTCTGCCTAAATGCCAATGACGACCGGGGCGGCCGCAGGACCCGAAATGCTGCCCCCCAAATGCTACCGTCCTAGGCAACCACCTAGGATGCCTAATGGATTGCACCGGCCCTGGGTGGCAGCCTCATGGAGTTCTCTCCTTGTGATGTCTATAGGGACATCGAGGAGGATGGGATAGTGGTACAGAGGCATCTGATCCTTTTCCTCCACTGCAAGGAGAATATCTGTGGGCAGGGGGGTCACATTTATGCTCCCATCATGGAGATGCATTCTAAGTTTAGTTGTTACAGGGAGGAAATGTCAGTCAAAATTAGGAATAGTAAAGCTAGAATGCTGATAAGTACATACCAGAAAGACAGAGACAGATACAAATTTGCTAAGGGAATCCATTGAAGCAGCAGCACAATTTTTAATGGAAAATGCTAATTTTTAGGGGTTTTTTTTTGTTTGTTTGTTTTTTAAAAAGGTTGCCTTGACCAGGGGCTTAGCTCAGCCAAAGCAGGGAGGGGCTCAATCTTCGGCCTTGTGCCAGGATACCCTCTGACTGTGGGACTTCTGCGTTAAACACACCATTCACTTCAAGGCAACACATCTCCTGGGAGCCCGAAACGTACTGGCAGATCACCCCAGAAGAGTGATCTCTTCACCCAGAGGTCATCAATGTCATCTTCCAGAGATAGGGGCCTCTCCAGGTGGACCTATTCACATTCAGGCAGAACGGGAAATGCCATCAATTCTGTTTGCAACACAGGCTCCCTCTCCAATGCTTTTCTTCTCTCATGAGCAGACCATCTACTGTACACCTTTCCTCCGATTCCCTTGATTCACAAGGTTCTCCTAAATATCAAATGGGACAAGGCAAGGATTATCCTTATAGCACCGGTGTGGCCACATCAGCAGTGGTTTGGCATGCTTCTGGACCTCTTGGTGGGACCACTTATGCTCCCACTTCCCCTGGACTTGATCTCACAAGACCATGGCAGATTGCTTCACCCAAACCTTGCCTCCCTGCACCTGACTGCATGGATGCTGCGTGGCTGAATCCCGAGGAACAAGCCTGCTCGGATCAGGTTCGACAGGTCTTGCTAAGTAGTAGAAAGCTTTCCACCAGGGCTACCTACTTGGCCAAGTGGAAACTTTTTCTCTTGTTGGGCCTCTGAACGGAATGTCTCTCCATTCCGAGCTTCTCTGCTTCACCTAAAGCAGCAAGGTCTGGCTCTTTCATCTATTAAGATTAATTTAGAACCCATCTCAGCCTTCCACCCTCCAGTGAACGGCAGATTATCGTTCTCCTATGGTTTCTCAAGGGGCTGGAAATACTCTATCCTCAGGTTCGCGAATGGACCCCGCATGGGACTTAAAACTGGCCCTGTCAAGGCTCATGGGGCCCCCCCTTCAAGCTGTTAGCATTGTGCTCCCTACTGCTTCTTTCATGGAAGGTCACCTTCCTGGTGGTGATCACCTCAGCCAGAAGGGTCTCTGAGATCAAAGCCCTTACTTCAGAACCTCTTTACATGGTGTTCTTTAAGGACAAGATTCAACTATGCCCCCATCCGACCTTTCTACAGAAGGTGGTGGCACAATTCCACAACAACCAGGTTATTTTTTTACCTGTCTTCTTCCCAAAACCTCAGAAGTCTACCAAGGAACATTGGCTTCATAAGTTGGATGTTAGGCAGGCCCTCACCTTTTATATTGAAAGGACTACGCCCTTCTGCAAACCCACGCAACTCTTTGTAGCAATAGTGGAAAGGATGAGAGGACTACCTGTGTCATCCCAAAGAATCTTGTCCTGGATAACCACCTGTATCAGGCTTGTTACGAGTAGGCAAATGTCCTGCCTCTAGCCATCATGACTACTCATTCCACAAGGGCCCAGATTTCGTCAGCAGCGTTCCTCGTGCAGATACCAATCCAGGATATCTGCAGAGCTGCAACCTGGTTGTCAGTTCATACCTCTGTGTCCACTAAGCCATTACCCAACAGGCCCAAGATGATGCTAGTTTTAGGAGAGCACTGTTACGGTCAGAATGTCCATGAACTCCGAGCCCACTTCCTGGGGTACAGCTTGTGAGTCACCTAGCATGGAATGGACACGAGCAAGCACTCGAAGAAGAAAAAACAGTTACTAACCTTCGTAACTGTTGTTCTTTTAGATGCGTTGCTCATGTTTCCGTGACCCACATTCCTACCCTTCTGTCAGAGTTACCAGCAAGAAGGAACTGAGAAGCGCCCCTTATACCGGCGCATATGCACGTGTTTCCAGAGGGCGCTAGAGTTGGCCCTTCCACTAAGGGCAAAATCTCTGGCAACAGTGCACGCGGCTCAGCCACACTTAGCATGGAATGGACATGAACAACACAACTCGAACCACAGTTACAAAAGGTTAGTAACCATTTTTTATATATCCTATGATATTTAATGTGGCCGTTTTTTATAAATATCTCTTTTGATATGACTGAACTTTTGATTTTTCTAACTTGACTTTTTTTTTAACATGTGAAATGTTTCATATCCATTAAAAAAAAAAAAATCTCCAGGAGAAATCACTAGTAACTTTTGATTACTATATCTAGAGCTTCTGTTTTGTGGGGTTTATTAATTTCATTTTTCACCATTTCTTTTTAGCAATTTTTGCGTTTTATTTAGATGTCCAAAAATCAGGGGGTTTTGAGCTTTCTTTTAGTATACACTGTAATAAGTGATGTATAATAATACAATATAGAAGATATATATTATACAACATACATGTATATTATATGCATACGTATTATGTACATTACTCATTGCAGTAGTGTCTTCATAATGTTCCCAAACAGCACTATGTTAAAGTGCACTACGGAACCTTGAGTGTGCACCATCAGGATCTACACAGACCAATTAAATGTGCAATCTGTTAGTGCAGTTTAGAAATCACACCGCCATAGTCTGCAATACTGCTCCAAGTAGATACGAGGAACCATCTCTGGTGTTTTTCTGGTGTTTACTGGATAACCACTATTAGGGATATTTTATTTGTGTTTATTGGTTAAAATTGAGAATCAGAAGCCCTAATTATATATTACAGTTACGCCATGTCAGAACTGCAAGGTTGTTGGGTCATCTAGTTGGCTAGGATTTAGTGATAACTATTTAACCTTGATCTTCACTTTGCAATGTTTTTGTAAACACGTGACTTTGATGAAATAACTTAGCATTCTGAATCAGTAGTCACAACTGCAACTGGCAGAGAGGCGACATGGTTATTTATAAAGCTTTAGGCCATCCTGCAGTTTAATGGACATTTGTTTCCACTCAGATACTCGAATATTAATCTGAGCTGCACTGTAATCTGATTTTGGGTATTAACAACAGGAAAAGCTACCTTTTAAAAAATACTCTTAATAATTAAAGAACTCTATTTCCGTTTCTACATAGGCCAAAATCTAGCCAGCTTCCTGTAGTGAGTTTATTTTTTATGAAATGATATAGGCTCTAGCCATAGCTGTATAATCAGACACTGGAAGGGAAAAAAATCATGTGCTGATTTTGAACATATTTTTCTAAGATGTGTTTCATGTACATGATATTGAAACATATCCACATAAGGCATCTGCTGTGTCGTTGATCTTTTAGTGTCTGCAACATTAGGCTCAGATTATTGTGGTGAGCCACTATTCAGATTAGAGTCATAATGCAAGGACTTGCTCTTTTTGTTGGAATTCTTAATCCGTGATCTGTAACTGTATTTAAACAGGAGTAAGTTTTGTTTACTTTTAACTTTCTGGAGGCTGGGCTCGTTAGGGAATATAGAGCTCAGTTTAGGTTAGTTTATGTACTTCTTCTTTTATACCCTCAATGCTTTAATGACTGCATGTAAAATAAATGTGTTTGTGGCAGGGCAATTGTGTATTGCCCTGCACTGTAGCTGAGTCTTTTTGAAATATAGGGGCAGTTATCTGTATGCCAGTCTCTAATGGAAGTGTGGACAACAAATTACATTTAGAACAGACACTGCTTAGCAATCCGCTGAGCATCAGAGTTGTCTCAGAAATCAGTAGCCATATGTCTTCATGCCTTTCCAGCCAACAGCAAAGAACCATATTGATAGTTGTCAGGGGGAAAAAGGGAGGTGCAGAAAATTTAGCATGACTTGTCCATTTTCCCAACTGGCAGAAAGAGACAGCAGTGTCTGTGTGCCAGTAGAATAATAGTACAGATCACCGCAGACTGGGTATTTTCTAACTTCAGTTTATTATGTGTTCTCGTGTATCAGAGATATAGGGCCTGCTTTTCATAGGCGCTGAGCATTTGCAGCTCTCAATGACTTCAGCTGGAGCTGTGCACTGAAAATCAAGCAAATAGTGTATAAATAAGAGGTAAACAGACCATGAGTTTGGGTATTACTTATCTTCGTAGCTAACAAGTTCAGTTAAAACAAAAACAATTGTTTGGAATTCATTGAAGATTTAGACTTATGGGTCATAAAGAAAATATGTCTCCATAGATTTACACTCTCATTTTAAACTAGCTTGTTTTTCATGCACTCTTTTGAAGATGCTGAAATGCCAAAGATCCTTGGGCGTAACAGGTAAAACATAGCTTTTCCTAGAGTCTTCCTCAAGCCAGTTCTGATGACTGAAAATTCAATTGGTTATGAAGGCAGTAATTCACTGTGACCTCCAATGACTTTTTCAGAAATGACAACCACCGTCCTTATGGTGGAAACATTTAAAAAAAAAAAAAAAAAAAAAAAAGAATGACCGGGTTGGTAGAGTAAAAAGAAATGCTCCAACTCTCAGATGCAGAGGAGTGTCTTGGCAGAGCATGACAGAAGTAGGACTTGTTCAGATTCCTTTGGCTTTCCAAGAGACGATTAATGTTAGTCACAATCACAGCAGTGCCTTACCTTGTATTCTCCATCCTGCTGGGCTTCCCTCTCCTACTCCTCTCTCTCGAAGAGTCTCTTCTAAAGGAAACCCGTGGAACAGCCTGAAGCTGAGCAGTGTATCTCACAGCTCAGTTCCTGGATCCATTGTCATTTTTTTTGTCAGCAGATCTAAAGTAGAATAAACGTGAAATGAATTAATCAATCCAGGGGACCACCAGCATGGAAAGATAAAAAAACATATTTTTAGTGAGAAGCTCTATTGAGCCTATTATTAGATTAACAAAAAAATATTTTTCTTGTTTTATGTGGTATTTTCCAGTCACATGAAACGAGTGTCTGGCTTTTTGTGTGTGCGTAATATAAAACAATGAGGTCCCAGTGGAATTCCTGAGAGCTGCATGGATGCTATGCTGACTGTCCTTTGTTGAAAAAACTATGTAGTTATCAGATGTGCCCCCATAATGACTGAAACCACAATTCCGTAGAGGAATACAGTTAGCAGAAAGCTGCTATAATATACATAATCTGTTCTGCTGCAGCTGGGGCAACTTTTCAGTTCTAAATAGGACACTGGTGCCAGTACTTGGCCTGTATTTATAGTGCAGTTAGTAACAGGTTAACAGATATAAATAGATAGAAATGGTTTACTGGAAGGTCAACTTCCCCATACAGTTTGTATCTACCTAGTGTCATCTGTTTTCTTTCCTTTTTAAACTTCCTTTTACCTCACTGGTTTATAAAGTTTCCATAGAATTCGTTTAATTTTAGCTATCTAGCTATATATTTGTGATGATTTTTAAGGTCAGTGCCAGCGCTGTAATTTCACCACTATCACTTCGGGAGGCAATTAGCTCTCAATAGGGAATGCTGATACAGCAAGTAGAGAAGTTGGCAGAAATTCTAAAGGCCTGATGCTGGAAATACTCACTACTGGGTGTAGTACTTACTGCTGTCAGTGGGACACCTCAAGGGGGTAAGCTCTGTGCTAGTAGTAAGCATTGGCAGAATCTAACCCTTAGGGCCAACTTCTGCAAACATTTGTGCACATACTTGCTTGAGTCGTCCTATAGTAGCATTTGCATGTTCGCAGGACCTGGGTGCTACTACATAGATAAGAGTTGTAGATCTGCTTCAGGGGTTGGCAACCTTCGACACATGGTCCATCAGGGTAATCTGCTAATGGGCTGCGAGACATTTTGTTTACATTGACTGTCCATAGGTCCGGCCCCCCGCAGCTCCCAGTGGCTGTGGTTCGCCGTTCCCAGCCAATGGGAGCTGCGGGAAGCGGCGAACCGCAGCCACTAGGGACTGGGCCTGCCGACGGTCAACGTAAACAAAATGTCTCACGGCCCACCAGCAGATTACCCTGATGGGCCGTGTGCTGAAGGTTGCTGACCCCTGATCTGCTTTGACCTGAAAATCATGATGATAATGTTTTAGAGAAATATAGCCAGCTGTCCTATTTAAATTAAATATTTATATAGAATTATATTTATGTAAAATATTATGACGGGGTTATCACAAGCATACATTCAAGAACAACAAATATAATAAATAATGTGTATAAAGCTACCAATTAAAATTCAAAAAAGGTGAGAAACTCTATATAAAGTTTCTTACATTAACTTCTATTTTGTTTCAAATACATCGAAGAAAGAAAAATATATACATCAAAGTTCTCAAACTTCATTGCACCGCGACTGCCTTCTGACAACAAAAATTACTACATGACCCCAAAGGGGGGACGAAGCCTGAGCGTGCTCTGGGCCAGGGGGTGGGGGACAGGGGAGGGAATCTAAGCCTGAGCCCCACCGCCCAGGGCTGAAGCCCTTGGGTTTCAGCCCTGGATGGTGGTGCTTGGGCTTTGGCCCAGAGCCCCCGCAAGTTAACACCAGCACTGGCAACCCCATTAAAACTGGGTCGCGACCCACTTTGGGATCCCGACCTACTGTTTGAGAACTTTAATGTAATAAAAGTCTATATTTCAGCAAATTTTACAAGCATAATTCAAATACTTGTATTTTTACTAGTACCATGGCATGTTACATTATTTACATATTGAGATATTATGGACTGTTTCACAGCAAAGCTTGTTTAAAAATTCCAGTCTTGGTAAATGGAAAGTTGGAGAATCTGCATAAACTCAGCATGTCTTGATTTTGTAGTTAGTGGGGCAGGAAAAATTACAAGAGCGCCCCACTCCCCCTAAAATTTTAGAGTAAGGATGTAGCTAAATTATTGACCACACCCTGTTGGGAGAAGTTTTATTAGAGCTGCAACTTCTCTAGCCATGGTGGGTTTGACTTCGAACTTTGGTGCTGTAAGATGTCAAGTCGCAATGCAGATAACTAAAATCAAATTGAAGAAACTATGAAGATTTGAAAGCCCACCTACCATGTAGGTATATTTTGGTTTCCATTTAAATAATGATCAGAAGTGCCATTTAACAAAATACAGACTACAACCTTTTCAGGGGGCTTGCAATACATTTAATAATAATAATATATGGAGATATCCTATCTCCTAGAACTGGAAGGGACCTTGAAAGGTCATCAAGTCTGGCCCCCTGCCTTCACTAGCAGGACCAAGTACTGATTTTGCCCCCTGATCCCTAAGTGGCCCCCTTAAGGATTGAACTCACAACCCTGGGTTTAGCAGGCCAATGCTCAAACCACTGAGCTATCCCTCCCCCCTAACAAGGAAAAACTTTTGTTTACAAACTGTTCTATAATTGTTTTGTTAAATAGACACTACCTAGTTAGGTGTCTGCTAATGTATTTAATCTCCAAAATACTTTCTACTCACCTGAAAATAAGGGAAATAGACATTTTCTGTTTTTTTTATACAAAATGTACAGTAATGGCTTAAAAAGAAAAATCAGTCCATGTTTATTTATTTTTTTTTAACCAAAGAAAATACTGTAGAAGATGCTGGATACTGTATGAAATTTACCTTTTTTTAAAGAGACTATATGTTAGGTTCTAAAATTAGTGTGTCACTGCATCCCTTTTTTTATGTGATCTTTACTTGCTTCATGTAACATAAGTTGACAAGAAGATATAATTTCCTTACTGTACAGAAGCCTTGAAACATTCTGCTCTGCACTTGCTGGGGGCGAATTTCTTTCTTTCTCCTTGGATTATTAATTCTTCAGGGCAAGGGTTTTGTTTTCACTGCCTGTGTGAACAGTGCCTACCTGATTGTGGATACTGCCGTAATAATGACAGTTACTTTATTTATTCAGGGTGCAATAAAGTATCTCGGCCGCCCCCCAGCTTCTTTTTCTCCTCAACTGTGCCTATGCTGGCCTGTGCAACCTTAATTCAGCCCCTATCTGTGTATGTATTATCATACAGTCTTTAAGTATATGATCACATACTATTTTCTCCTGCCTTTTCCCCTGTACCCCTGCACCCTTCATGTGCTTCTGCCTGTTTTCACCCTTCTGCTCCTGTCCTATCTCCCTCTTCCACTTAAATTCCTATGCCCCTTCTTCATCTTCTTCCCCCATTTCTATCCCCCGTCTTCATCTTCTTTCTCCTCTACTCCTGCGAGGGCTGCCCAGAGGGGGGGAGGGGCAAGTGGGGCAATTTGCCCCAGGCCCCACAAGAATATTCTATAGTATTGCAACTTTTTTTATGGAAGGGGCCCCCGAAATTGCCTTCCCCCAGGCCCCCTGAATCCTCTGGGCGGCCCTGACTCCTGCCATTGTTTCTCCCTCCCTCCCAGGCTCCTGACCCTAGTGTTGCCCCCATCCTGTGCCTCTCTCCCCATCTCCATTCCATTCAGGCTGTTTCCTCCTTCTCCTCCACTCTGCCTGGGCATCAGCTGGGGTAGGGTGGGAGGAAAGCATTGAGAGCATAAAAAGAGAGAGTCTCCCTGCTCTCCGTTCCAGTGCTGGGTGCTGTAGTGTCTGGGGCTGCTAGAAGGAGCAATTCCAGGGAAAGTTCTGTTCAATTACTGCTGCCTTGGGTTGGAGCGTGCTCTATGGGGATGGAGCATGTGCAGGCCGGTTGGCATGTAGGAGCTGCAAGGAAATGGAACTGACAGAATTTCCAGAGAGCTTAGCTCCCAAGCTCTAACAAATCTATATTGAGCATGTGGAAACTCTGATTTTTTTTTTTTTTTTTAAGGAGTTCATAATTTGGCCAAATTTGGGGAAATTTTCATGGGGACATCAAAAGGCACATCCATCATATCAGGGCAGGCCCCTTCCCTGCCAAATTTGAAGTCCCTGCTCAAAACCAGGGAGCACTAGAGCTTCTCCACAAAACAGTTGTAAGAATTTTTTGGTTGAGCAAAACAAAGCTTTTTCTTAACCTCATTCTTGAAAATGGCCAAACCATTTTAGCTGAAACTTCCCCCCAAAATTAAGGTTGAGGCAGACACCGGACAAGGAATATTTCACCCTGAATGATTAAAGTTTGGCAAAATGATACAGAACTGAAAAGATTCTGATAAAGGAAAGTGTTAGGCAGCCTTATCTATGAACATCCCTGGCTGTGTGACCTATAATAAAATATATGCTTGTGTGATAGAAAGATTTTATTGGCATGAATTTGGAGTGGTCACATTAATTGCAAGTGAATTATTCAGGTCATCTCAAATGAGTACCAGTAAAGCCTTTATACCACTCAACTGCATCAAGTATATTGTGTGTTTCACGTATAGAAAAATAATATAGGAATCCTTTAGAGCCAGTATAAGCATATTGTTGGGGTTATTATTCCTATCCATTTACCTGTAAAGCCAGGTCCCTTACTTACAATGAGTCCAACTGCAGAGGAGCTACAACAACTTGTAAAAATGATCTGAAATAGCTTTTCTGTGTCGTGTGTGTGTGTGTGTGTGTGTGTGTATATATATATATATATATATATACAGACACGCACAATCATTAATTAACTAACTAATTTATTATTTTGAGTTCAATATTTCAGGTCATTGCAGATCTAGAAGCAAGTGCTGAGAGTCTCATCTATCCAAACTATTTCAGGGCTGCACAATAATACACCTTAAATCAGTAACGTTTTTCTTTGAGGAACAGTCACTGGCACAGGGGCTAAATGTTGCTCATTCTGAGCCTGGGGCAGGTGTCATTTTGTTGGGAAGCTCCACGTTTGGAAGAAGAAAGAGGAAGAATTTCTCTGGCACATTTTTAAAAAACAGTGGTTGTGTGAAGCTGCTTAGGAGGTTGGAACGTGAGACTAAGTGATAGGAAGCTGGCTTAGTGGGCGGAGGTCAGCTGAGGGAGTCAAAGATGCACGATACCACATAGATCTTGTATTTCTCAAATGATGCTGCAGTTTCTCCTGCTGATGCTACTGGTGCTTTATATGTGATGCAAACTGTTCATATACGAAAACTTTCCTTTTTCCTTGATGGTGAGTCACCTTGAAGATAGCTCATTGTTTAATGTGAATGCCTCATTTGTTCAGGTTACATTAGTGTGAAAATTGCTGAGCCATGTAATATATTTCTTTATCAGCAAAAAGAACGAGGAGTACTTGTGGCACCTTAAAGGCTAACAAATTTATTTGGGCATAAGCGTTCGTGGGCTAAAACCCACTTCATCAGATGCATTCAGTGGATATACAGTAGGAGGATAGATATATATATACACACAGAGAACATGAAAAAATGGGTGTTGCCATACCCTCAGCTATATTGAGACTAATCAATTAAGGTGGGCTATTATCAGCAGGAGAAGAAAAAACTTTTGGAGTGATAATCAGGATGGACCATTTCCAACAGTTGACAAGAAGGTGTGAGTAACAGTAGGGGAAAAAATTAGCATGGGGAAATAGTTTGACTTTGTGTAATGACCCATCCACTCCCAGTCTTTATTCAAGCCTAATTTAATGGTGTCCAGTTTGCAGATTAATTCCAATTCAGCAGTTTCTCATTGGAGTCTGTTTTTGAAGTTTTTTTTGTTGGAGTGTTGCGACTTTTAGGTCTGTAATTGAGTAACCAGGGAAGTTGAAGTGTTCTCCGACTGGTTTTTGAATGTTATAATTCTTGACGTCTGATTTGTGTCCATTTATTCTTTTGCGTAGGGACTGTCCAGTTTGGCCAATGTACATGGCAGAGGGACATTGCTGGTACATGATGGCATATATCACATTGGTACATGTGCAGGTGAACAAGCCTCTGATGGTATGGCTGATGTGATTAGGTCCTATGATGGTGTCTCTTGAATAGATATGTGGACAGAGTTGGCAACGGGCTTTGTTGCAAGGATAGGTTTCTGGGTTACTGTTTTTGTTGTGTGGTGTGTGGTTGCTGGTGAGTATTTGCTTCAGGTTGGGGGGCTGTCTGTAAGCAAGGACTGGCCTGTCTCCCAAGATCTGTGAGAGTGAGGGATCGTCCTTCAGGATAGGTTGTAGATCCTTAATGATGCGCTGGAGAAGTTTTAGTTGGGGGCTGAAGGTTATGGTTAGTGGCGTTCTGTTACTTTCTTTGTTGGGTCTGTCCTGGAGTAGGTGACTTCTGGGTATTCTTCTGGCTCTGTCAATCTGTTTCTTCACATCATCAGGTGGGTATTGTAGTTTTGAGAACGCTTGATAGAGATCTTGTAGGTGTTAGTCTCTGTCTGAGGGGTTGGAGCAAATGCGGTTGTATCTTAGAGCTTGGCTGTAGACAATGGATCGTGTGATCTACCCACTAGTCCATCTCCTGGTGTATTATTCTAACCAGCTTCAACCAGACAGCTGCCATTAAAAATAATAGCCAGTTTGCATAGGACTGGAGTCAGTGGGAGCTGTGTCTCCTCAGCACCATGAGCCATTTTTTTTAGGGCCTTAAAGGTGCCTTACATTAGGCACCCCACATTTGAAAATGTTGGCAATATTTTTAAATCTCTGTGAGATACACAATGACTGCTTTCAGCCTGATTAAAATATTTAAAGTACATTAATGCCTGAGAGAAGCTACTCTCTATGCTTTAGGGTCCTGATCCAAAGTCCATTTTAAATTATTACTTTTATTATTAGCATAATGCCAACGCCAAGATAGGTCCCCATTGTGCTAGGTGCTATACAAACGCAGAGTATGAGACAGTCTCAGCCCTGAAGAGCAGAGAGACCTGTTGGCTTGAGTGAACTTCGGATCAGACTTTAGGGAAAACATCTGGGACTTTACCTTTGTTTTGTAAGGAGATAATGATATGAATCTCAGACGTATTCCAAAACCCCGAAGTATTCAGCTTGTTAAATCAGCATACAGGTATTGTTGGTAATGATGTATTAAACTAGAACAAGAAAATAATTATTTCTGCTTGGAAACCCTAGCCCAGTCAGAATCTGCTTTCGTCATCAGCCAGCATGCTGTTCCGTTGCTGAGACCACAAAATATAATGATAGTTTGTACATGTTGAAATGGAACAGAGGAATATCGAGAAAGTTTTGCAGTCTGTTTTGCATTACCTTCCAATTCTAGCTAGAAGCTGTTACTGTCTGTTCCCTTTGTCCCTACCATAAATGTTGTGTTCTAATCCAACCACAAGATGTTGGACTCGATGCAGGAATCGCTGGGTGAAATCTATGGCCTGTGTTTTACCGCAGGTCAGACTAGGTAATCATAATGGGCCCTTCTGGTATTAAAATCTATGAATCGTTCTGAGATGTCTTAAATTAAAATTTAAAAAATAAAGGTAATAACAACTGGTCCTAACAAATGGGTGTCCAGAATCTTATAGTAACAGCCATCCTCATGTTATGGTGTAAATGACATTCACTGCCTCCCATGTTTCACTTATTCCCAATTCTGTATTTGGGTTAGGTATCAATTATGAGGCAAACCAATGTATCAAAACCTCTTGTGGATTTCTGCCAACCTCAAAGTTGCTCTAAAATCAACCAATAATTTCTCCAAACATGCAACCAAACAATGTATTCACGTGTAGACCTAGCCATAAATATAGAAATGCCTTGACACAATACTATATCTACTCATAACACCAACTGGAGGCAACAGAGGAAGAAAAAATCTCACCAAAATAGGACTAATCACATGCAGAGGGAAATTCCTTCCTAGATCCCAAAAGGTAAGCAGTTAGAAGATTCCCCTGAGCATACTAGTCAGTAATAATTGTAAAATCCCTGGCACAGTTGTACTTCTACCTATGTTAACATTTTCCCAGAACACTGGTGTTCTTTCCAGAGTTCCTGATCGTACCCTCCCACGCCCCACTGTCAAGAGAGAAAGGGCAGGACAAGTTGTTTGAGGTGCTGAGCAGGGAGTGGGTATGCACTCTGTCTCCTAGTTGTGGTCCTAAATCATTTTCTGTAAAGCAAGAGGAGGAGATCAGCTGGGATATGGGAGGGCTACAGATGTGTCAATCACAGAAGTTTCCTTTTTATTTGCCTGCTAGAGCCAATCAACAACTTAGTTTGAGAGATAATCTTGTCCATCTCACCCTACCTCTTGGGACCCACCCATTCAAATGGAGACCTATATTCTTGGAATTTCCCCTCAAACTTTATACTGATTCACCTGTGTTCTTCATGTGCCTTCCGTGCTGCACCACAAAGATCTGATTTAATAAGTAACCAGAATTTCAAGCAGGTTACGCAGACAGTTCAAACCTCAGGGTGGTGGTGTGGAACTAATCCAATCCTCCACCAAAATAGCTATTTTCAATTCCAGTGCCCGAATTAACTCTCAACAGGATTTGACCTTTGTTCTTTGATTGTGGTACAAAAGAATATGTAGATGTCAAATGAAGAGGCTGAAGTAATGATTATATGCAAAGATGCTGCTAAGCATGTAATTAAAAACTGCCCTGAGAGACACCCCCAAATTTTACATTCTAATTTTATTTTATGCTGCCATTTAGGGGAGGGATACATTCACCTCTCCCACACACTCTCTCTGCACCTGTTTTACAGTTTAATGGGCAGACGTGGGAACCATCCTTTGTAGTAAATTTGCTCTTTATTGTTCAGATAATATTATGCAGCATTTGTTAACCTAAATTCTGACCCCTCAGATACTCAAGTCTAGACTAATTGGCTTCAGCTCTTAGTATTTAAATTAACCGGCTGTAGTGTCAGTGAAAATTGAGCACCAAACATTTGGTAGCAAATTCTTGTCTTCTGCTTTCTCTGTATCAGAGTGAGAAAATTGCAGCAAAATGTGCTTCAGCTCATCAAGGTTTGAGGAAGGTAAATGAATTTTTTTGGCCATTTTAGCTTCAGAAATGAGCTTCATTTCCTGGGCAAAATGATATTCCATATAAAGTTTTTTTATATGACTGTATTTCCACTCAGGGCGCCTTTCAATATTGCCAGCAATCCTGGTATTTTCAGAATTGTCCTTGTGTTTTACTGGATAAGCCTTTACTTTCAAGGCATTCATGGATCAAACCCTTACCTTAAAAGTCCATAAAATATCACTTTGCACCATGTCTCACAAAATGCTAATCTTCTGATGAAATGTGGTAGTATTTTCATGTAATTTGGTAATTGCAAATTAACATTGTGCTCTTAGCAAATCTATATAACCATATTTTCCTGTCACCGCTATCCATGTCCGCCTTTGTGCATCTCCTCTGTTTTTGCTTGTTACACCCATTTACATCATGTCTTAATATAGTATTAGTATTGACTTCAGTGGGGCTCCTCATCAGCGTAGAGTCTGCTTTTGTGCATCGTATTGCAGGATTGGGGCCTTAACTGCAAGCTCTTCAGGGCAGAGGCTGCCTTTTACTATCTGTTTGAGCGGTGTCCAGCAGAGTGGGGCCCCAACTCTGACTGGAGCGTGTGGGGTCTACTATAATGCATAATAACATAATGTTAGGACGTTGTGTCACAAGAAGCTGGCATAATCTTACAAGAACATGTGACAGCAGAATAGGAAGCTGACCACCTTATGTGCTTCTCTGCCTGCTAATCTGGACGTTGTCCTCTTCCCCTGAAAGATCTTTCTACAGGAAAGGGCATCTCCTTTCTACAAACACGAGACAGGTAGATGGTAATTACCTCCTGAGACGGAGTTACATTTACTGTGTCACTGGTGATGCAGACCCTACCAGGGAGGAAGGCGCTCACTCTGAGTGGATAGCAAAGCCGTTTTGTTATGCCAAGGGACACTACATATGGAGGCAGCACTAGTTCCAACATGCCATGTATCTGCACACTACGGGGTGAGCTGGGAGTGAGCGTACCAGAAACACTTGTTACTGGGAGGTGTGTAAAGCCTTATCTAGACTGTGGATTTTCCCCGATTACAGCCACTGGTGTAGCTGCTCCTGTGCAAATCCTTAATTTAGATTGGCAAAGCTGCTATTTGCACTGGTAATCCCAGATAGCAGCTTTGCCTGTCTCCATTAGGGTACTGGTTCAGCTACACTGATGGCTGTAATTGGGGCAAATACCCAATATAGACAAGGCCTAAACTGTTGTTTTTGTGAGGGTTCCCTTCCCCCAAGTGCTTTGGAAGCTTTGTCTGGGGGAAAAAGGTGGAGAAAACGAGAAAAATACTAGAATCACAGAAACTAGGGAAGGAGAAAACCTATTAGCCTCTCAGACACCACAGTGATGGGGGACCTTGTAAGTCCCTGGGTGTCTGTCTGCTAAATACCTAACAATCTATTATTAATTATTTGTATGTGCCAATGCCAAGAAGACCTAGTCATATGCTAGGTGCTATACAAACAAAATAAAAAGATGGTCCGTGCCCCAAAGAGTGTCCAATTGAATGCATCCTTTGCCAGTAGAGGATTGTTCCTAGAGTTTTATTCTACAGCTTAGGCGCTTGCATTTCATTAATGCTGCTGGCAGTTAATATAAGTGGGAACAGCTGTAGTCCATCAGTGCTGTATCTGAAATGTCTAGCAAAAGGGTACTTTAACGTTCCATATTTACTATAGACAGCATGAGATCACTATGCAAACAGTGTAATGGTGGCTCTTTACCTCCCAGTTATAACAAGTCATTTATAATCTTGGTGTGTCCTATCAGTTGAAATAATGAGCTGTTTTCATAAAGTGTTGGATTTTTAGGAAACTGCTCTTCAGCAATAACTGGCTGTGTAATCCTCACTGCTTTTACAGTAAGCATAGAAGGGCTAGAAGTAGTGCTCATACCCACCAGATCAGGCTGGTGCATGAGGAAGGGAAGCCAAAGTGGCATCTCTGCATCTTCCCCTAAGTCTATGGATGCCCCTTCATTGAAAGAGCACGTGGTTGGGGCTCTGGAGGAAGTGGCCAGCTGCAGGGCAGGCCTTGGTTTGTGTGTATGGAAGATAGACACTGTTATGAGAAGGCAAGGGAGTGTGGGTCGCTTTAATTACTATTTTTGATTCCTGGCAGCATCAAACATAATATCAGAGGAGCCAGATGGGCAGATTTTTCTGATGTCTGACGGAAATTATATCAGTGCATTTTTCAGACTTCAGTCATCAATTTGTGAGGATTCCCCCCCCTTTCTACTAACAACCTTCCAAACACAAGTAAATAATTAACAAAGTCATTTGTCTCACAAAGCATTTTTTCATTACTATTAAAATCTAACCCACTGGCAGAAGTTTGATTCACTGTTCTTTAATTTCTCTGTGGCTGCTGCTTTATTTCTTAGGGCCCAATGGTGTATCCCTTATTCATACTTCACACAACGTCTCCTATCAATGGAACATATGTGGCCCCCTTATCGTAGTGCTGTAAAGTATCAGGGAGTACTTTATCGTATCGTAGTGCTGAGCACCTCACAACATCCCTGTGTGGTGGGGGAAGTACTGTTACCCCAGTTTCACAGATGGGGAACTGAAGCAGAGAGATGTGAAGTGATTTGCCTAAATTTACACAGGAAGTCTATGTCAGAGCAGGGACTTGAACACAAAGCCTAGGCTTGGTTCCCAACCCCTTGGCCATCCTTCCTTACCACCTTCACTGCATTACCCGTGAGAAGAACTTCTGCTCACCATGTGTAAGAATTACACAGGTGAGCAGTAGGGCTCAATCCTGCTCCTGCTGAAGTCAATGGGTGCTTTGCCATCCACTGCAGTAGTCTGAGGATTGGGTCCTGATTAGTTCGTCGTTGTTAATTAGATGTATGCAATGGGTTCTTCAACGTGGCTCAGGCATATGAACATACACTTCTACCCCAATATAATGCGACCCGATATAACACGAATTTGGATATAACGCAGTAAATCATTGCTCCGGGGGAGGGGGGGCTGCGCACTCCGGTGGATCAAAGCAAGTTCGGTATAACATGGTTTCACCTATAACACAGTAAGATTTTTTGGCTCCCAAGGACAGCATTATATTGGGGTAGAGTTGTAATTTAGTAAAACACATATATTCAGATAAGTATATTTGGTCACCTAAATCACATGTTATTTCTGTCTCCTGATAGGATGATCTGCTGATTTCGCCTGAAGTGTATTTTGCTTCGTCATTAAACAAATGTCAGCCATCAGTCTGAATTTTGCTTTACATGAACATGGAGTGAACAATCCTTTGCTTACATGAGTGTTCACGAAAAGTGAATACAAATGGGGTAGAACTACTCAAAGCAAAATTCTGTTTAGAAGTACCCCTAAATGTTTGCAGACAATTTTATTCTTCAATACTCATCTGGCCTGAACAGTCAATAGGATAACAGGAAAAATCAAGGTTTTTTTCTGAAATGCACATGGAACCTTCCTTCTTGGTGCCTTTCTGTAGATTGGGTTATCAGTGGCTGATACAAAGGAGCTGATCAGATTAAAATGCCAGATACAGTACGGGTATATTATGGTCTCATATGCGTTCTGACATGGATCAGCTGGATTTATTTCAGTGCTACTGTATGTCTTAAAGGAAAAGTGCATATTCTAATAATTGTATTAAATTATAAAGAAAAAAGTAGGAAACTAAAATCTTAAAAGTATAGTTATAATCAAATAAGCAATAGTGTAAAAATAGAAGCGTGGTGATGTGCGCTCAAAACAGGCACACATTTCGGCTTGTGGAAATTGGGTACAGTACAGTTTTACTGAAAATCAGATGCAGAATTATTAAAGTCACTAATTTTACAGACCAATTAATCATGTGATTAAGTTCCACTGAAGTCAATTAAGTGCTTTGCTGAATGTGGATGGACTTAAGCATGCACTTCAAGTTATGAACATGATTAAGTGCCTAGCTGAATCAACACCTGTGTTCTGAATGTGGAATCTTTACAACAGGTATCGATGCTCATGCTAAAACCAAGAAAGCTCTTGACTTCCTTATCTCAGGTTGAGTTTCCATTTGTGGAAGTCAGGAAAAACAATTACCTGAAAACTAAACATATCGAAGCCGGGTACTTCATGATGTCATTTTTACAGTCTCTTTTCAGAGGCTTTAAATAAAAATCCCTCCCCCAGCTCTCCAAAGGGGAGTGCACACACTGCATTGTCCCCAGGGATAGCTCTGTAAGATTGTATGGATAGATTGCATCAGTACATAGCTCCTCCCCACTCTTCGATTGTGCAAAAGGAGCCAGCCCTACACAGTGCAGGGACTGTAACTGTCCCTAGCCCTCGTGCAGTGTGCATGGTGAGAGAGGCAGAAAGGGTCCACGTGCCAGTCCTCACACTTGCCATCCACACAGGAGTCATTTACATTCTGCCCTTCACATGTATATTTAATACGTTTGTGAATGTTACGGTTCACCTCCCTTAATGAACTTACAACCAGTAAAACGGGAAGTCTCCCCTCCTTTGCTTTTTACAACTAGTCAGATGTGTGACTAGCTACCTTTTGTATTGCAGTGCTGTCTTTACAACTTCCAACAAGCTGTTCTTTCATGTTTTCATTTGTGCAAAACGGTGTTCTGAACAGGTACTTCTGGGCAGGGTGGGGGGCATTAATCAGAGGCCTCAGATAGTAGCTGCAATCCTCTTACTTCCCAACAATTCATCCCATTAAAATGGTGGATGGCTCAAAACAATAAGTATTAATTAATACCCAGTGTATTTTGCTCATGCATTATATTGTTCTCTATATATCATTATTATGAGTAAAACTGAACTGTTCTAGCCTTGAGTAAGGTGCAGTGCTTGCCTCTTTTTCCTGGGGTGAATACCAGTTAAATCAAAAGAAAGAGGGGGAAAAGGGTTACTGGCCTAATGGATAGAGGGGAAGCAGTAGACGTGATATATCTCAATCTCAGTAAGGCTTTTGACACTGTCCCAATTGACATTCTTATAAGAAACTAGGGAAAGGTAGTCTAGATGTAATTACTATAAGGTCGGTGCACAACAGGTTGAAAGGCTGTATTCAAAAAGTAGTTATCAACGGTTCACTGTCAAACTCCGACGCTGTATTCCATGGGGACCTGCAGGGTCAGTCCTGGATATGGTGTTATTCAGTATTTTCATTAATGTCTTTGATAATAAATTGAGAGTATGCTTAAAATTTGTAGATGACACCAAGCTAAGAGGGATGAAGCACTTTGGACGACAGGATTAGAATTCAAAACCACCTTGACAAATTGGAGAATTAGTCTGAATTCAACAAGACAATAGAAGACAAGTGCAAAGTACTTCACTTAGGAAGGAAAACACCAAATGGCCAGCTACAAAATGTGGAATAAACGGTTAGGGTAGTAGTATTGCTGAAAATCATCTAGGCATTATAGCGGATCACAAATTGAGTATGTGTCATCAATGTGATGCAGCAGCGAACAGGCTAATATAATTCTGGGGTGTATTAACAGGGGAGTTTGTATGTAAGATACAGGCGGCAACTGTCACCTCTGGCACTTGAGGCCTTAGCTGGAGTACTGTGTCTAATTCTTGGCTCCACACCTTAGGAAAGATGTGGACAAATTGGAGAGAGTCCAGAGGAGAGCAACAAAAATGATAAACAGTTTAGAAAACCTGACCTATGAAGAAAGATTAAAGAAACCGTGCATGGTAGTCTTGAGAAAAGAAGACGGGGGGAGGAGGAGAGAGAACGGGACCTGATCGTCTTAAGGACAGTTATAAAGAGGACTGTGATCAATTCTTCTGCATATCCCATGAAGGTAGGACAAGATGTAATGGGCTTAATTTGCACCAAGACAGATTTAGGTTAGATAGTACGAAAAACTTTTTAACTTTAAGGATAGTTAAGCACTGGAATAGGCTTCCAAGGGAGGTTGTCATTGGAGGTTTATAAGAACAAGTTAGACAAACCTGACAGGGATGGTCTGGTATACTTGTTTCTGCCTCAGTGAAGGGGGTTGGACTATCTGACCATTTGAGGTCCCTTCCAGCCCCTCATTTGTATAATTCAGATCCCTTCTCTGAAGAACTCATAGTCTAAAATCACAAGTTAGTGGAATACTAAGCAGAACAGCATATTCATATATGCTCATGGAGTAGATGGGTTTATAGGGTTTTTTTTTTGAGAGAGTGACCCTTAACCCAAATGTAAAATGTGTAGCAAGTGTTTATTGAAAATTTAGAATTACATTCTATTTCATCCTTGTTATTCATACTGTTCCTCCTAATAAACTCCCATCTGATAAACGGTCCTTGGAAATACTATCAGAGCCACCAGTATGCCATACTACCACATCAGGACCTTATTCTTGAAAGTACTTTATCTGTGATGTGGTAAATCCTAAATTGTCATCACATCAACAAAGCAGCATTTTCAATACTGCCCCGTCCTATTAGAATAGTGATTTTGCACTGTGGTACTGTGAAGAGCTGTATTATAAGCATTGTTGCACTCTTTGATTCTGAGATGCCCATGCCTACACTGTAACATGTGTACACATGAATTTGCCAGAGTTTTTCAACTTTAGTTCAACTCTAGCTGAAGTTATCTTCATTATGCAAGCAAAATAGATTCCATATGAAACTTAAATATCCTCTGATTTACATGTTTACATCCTTTTCAGCATTTTACAAGTATAAGAGTTAAAATGTGTCTTCTTGATTAAACAGTTTTTTTGTTTTGTTTTGTTTTGTTTTTGGCAAAAGGAAGCTGATGAGCATTTGGATAGGACACATTCAAGTAAGACAAAAGGATAGGAAGTATGGAAAGAGATCACCTTGGCATAACCAAAGTGGAAAAAAGTGGAAACTAGGTCAAATTACAAAGGATGAATATAAACAATTAACACAAGTACGTAGGGACAAATTTAGAAAGTCCAAGGCATAAAACGAGATTAAACTAGCTAGAGACATAAAGGGTAACAGAAAAACATTCTACAAATACATTAGAAGCAAGAGGAAGGCCAAGGACAGGGTAGTCCATTACCCAGTGAGCGGGGAAAACAATAATAAAAAATGTAGAAATGGCATCCGAAGAAGTGGGCTGTAGTCCACGAAAGCTTATGCTCTAATAAATTTGTTAGTCTCTAAGGTGCCACAAGTACTCCTGTTCTTCTTTTTGCGGATACAGACTAACACGGCTGCTACTCTGAAACCTGTAGAAATGGCATAAGTGCTAAATGACTTTTTTGGTTTGGTTTCCACCAAAAAGTTTAGTAGCAATTGGACGTCTAACATAGTGAATGACAGTGAAAATGAAGTAGGATCAGAGGCTATAATAGGGAAAGAACAAGTTAAAAACGACTTAGACAAGTTAGATATCTTCAAGACACCAGGTCCTGTTGAAACACATCCTAGAACAGTGATTCTCTACAAGGAGTCCGGGGTCCCCCGGGGGCCGCCAGCAGGTTTGAGGGGGTCTGTCAAGCATGGCTAGCATTAGATCGCTAAGGCCCAGGTCAGAAAGCCCAAGTCCTGCCAGGCGGGACTGCAGCCTGGGGCCCCGAGCCCTGCCACCTGCGACTAAAGCCGAAGCCTCAGCAACTTAGCTTCGTGTTGCCCCCTATGGTGTGGGGCTCTGGGCAATTGCCCTCCTTGATACCCCCTCACACCAGCCCTGGCTTTTATATGCAGAAAACAGTTGTGGTGGCATAGCTGGGCCATGGAATGTTTATAGCATGTTGGGGGAGCCTCAGAAAGAAAAAGGTTGAGAACCCCTGTCCTAGAATACTCAAGGAGCAGACTGAGGAGATACCTGAGCCATTAGCGATTGATCTTTGAAGAGTGGTGGAAACTGGGAGAGATTCCAGTTCAAATAGAGTGCCAATCTATAAAAAGGAAATAAGGACAACCTGGGGAATTACAGACCAGTCAGCTTAACTTCAGTACCCGGAAAGATAATGGAGCAAATAATTAAGCAATCAATTTGCAAACATCTAAAAGATAATAAGGTGATAAGTAACAGTCAACATGGATTTGTCAAGAACAAATTGTGTGAAACCAACCTAATAGCTTTCTTTGACAGGGTAATGAGCCTTGTGGGTGGGAGCAAATGGTAGATGTGTATATCTTGACTTTAGTAAGGCTTTTGATATTGTCTCACATGACCTTTTCATAAACAAACTAAAACAGACAGACAGTCCTCGGACTTACGACACAATTGGTTCCTGAAAATCGCATCCTAAGTCGAAAACATCATACCTTGAATTTCCCATAGAAACAATGCCGGATTGTGCACCATAAAGTCGAAACACAGTGACAATTTATAAGTGCCGTTCACCGTAACTTGATCATCGTAAAGTTGAGGACTGCCTGTACAGTATAGTAGCTAGATGGAGTTACTATAAGGTGGGTGCATAACTATTTGGAAAACTGCTCCCAGAGAGTAGTCATCAGTGGTTCACAGTCAAGCTGGAAGGGCATATTGAGTGGGGTCCCGCAGGGATCACTTCTGGGTCCAGTTCTGTTCAATATCTTCATCAATGATTTAGATAATGGCATAGAGAGTACATCTATAAAGTTTGCTAACAATACCAAACTGAAAAGATTGCAAGTGGTTTGGAGGATAGGATTAAAATTCAGAATGATCTGGACAACCTGGGGAAATGGTCTGAAGTAAATAGGATGAAATTCAATAAGGAGAAATGCAAAGTACTCCACTTAGGAAAGAACAATCAATTGCACACATACAAAATGGGAAATGACTGCTTAGGAAGGAGTACTGCAGAAAGGGATTGAGGGTCATAGTGGACCACAAGCTAAATATGAGTGAACAGTGTAACACTGTTGCAAAAAAAGCAAACATCATTCTGGGCTGTATTAGCAGGAGCGTTGTAAGCAAGACACGAGAAATCAGTCTTCTGCTTTACTCCACGCAGAGTAGGCCTCAGCTAGAGTATTATGTCCAGTTCTGAGCACCACATGTCAGCAAATATATGGAAAAATTGGAGAAAGTCCAGAGAAGAGGAACAAAAATGTTTTGAGGGGGAGGGAGGTTTGATGAGAGCTGTGTGCATGCTTGTTATTTTTGTTGGTTTTGGAACAGAAATAGTTGCAAAAAGTAGTCAGAAGTTAATTCTTTCAGTAATTACAAAAACCTTCCATTCTATAGGGAATTACGAAATATGATTTCCCTCTTGATAGTGGATCCCTTTAATTCTGTAACATTTTCTTTTACTTGTCCCCTTCAACTTACATTCTGGAAAATATGTGTTTATACTCCTCAGGAGATGCAGCTGTATGCTACTGAATTAAAAACAGGGCAATGTAAATATATGTAAGGGTGTTCAAAGTATCCTGCTTCAATAAGATAAGTGTTTTGAAGTAGCATGGCTTCTAACTGCAACATTGAAGAAATAGCATCCCAGAATCTTGAGGAGAAGGAGTTTCCATATTATTGCTGTTCAAAATCAGAGGTAGGGAGGCACAGGAAAGCAGACAATGTTGTAAGAACATCAAATGTTTAAAGCATAAATAAGTTAAGTTAAAGATGACGTGGAGCTGTTGCTGACATTACCAGCCCTGTGGGAAACGCATTTTGTAAAATTGGTTATACAGAAGATATTGCAGATCCATGTAGGACACTTATGCACTTACTGTGATGTATATGACATACATGGGAAGTGTTGTAAAATGGTTATATTTTACAGACAAGCCATTATAGAAATTATGAGTCAGGGTGAAAATAAATACTTTGTGTCAAGGAGAGCCTCCAGACTTGGATTCACACAAGCATCAAACCCATTATACTATCCAACACATCACGTTGTATCAGGCAAATGTTGTTAATGCCTGTTTCCTGGAGTTTATAATCAGTTGTAAAAAGTGACTTGAGGCTAAAGACTGGCATCCTGTGCCTTTTCTTGGGAGCAATCAACCCAGAAAAGAGACCGGAGTGTCATTTTAGACAGTTCAGTGAAGACCTCAGCTCAATATGCGCAACTGTAGTCAAAAAAGCAAACACGAGTATAAGATGCATAAGAAATGGAGACTGATGTGATAACAGTTTTCAAATATGTTAAGGGGTGTTATAAAGAGGGCGGTAATCAATTGTTCACCTGTCCACTGAAAGAAGGACAAGAAGTAATGGGTTGAAACTGCAGCAAAGGAGATTAAGGTTACATAGTAGGAAAAAATTTCTAATTGTAAGGGTAGTTAAGCTCTGGAATAGGCTTTCAGCGAATGTTGTGGAATCCCCATCATTGGAAGTTTTTAAAAACAGGTTGTACAAACACCTGTGAGGGATAGTCTGGATTTACTTGGCCCTGCCATAGTGCAGAGGGCTGCTGGACATGACGACTTCAAGGTCCCTTCTGGCCCTACATTTCTATGATTCTGTGATCACACTCATATTTTTTAGAGAGAGTGAAATCCCAAGCATTCAACTCTTGTTCTGACCACAGAAAATCTTTCCTCCGATCTAATAAAACCAGTGGTTCCTGGCCAATGGGAGCTGCGGAGTCGGCGCTCAGGGCAGGGGCAGCATGCAGAGACCCCCTGCCGCTGACGGCCCCTACGCCTAGGGACCAGTCACGCCGGACGCTTCCAGGAGCCACGCGGAGCCAGGGCAGGTAGGGAGCCTACCTTAGCCTTGCTGCGCTGCCGACCATACTTTTGGCCCATTAAAATCTCCTGGATTGCTTTCAATGGCAACTGGGAGATTGAGGCCGATTCCATGAGACTCTCGGCCAATCCGGGAGGATTGGCAACCTTAAGTCCTGTGCTCTGGCCACACGGTTTTAGGCTCCATACCCAAGCCACGGGGCTTTGGGCTCGGGCTACAGGGCTTCAGGCTCTGGCCTCCCACTGTCTGCCCAGGCCCCCCAACTCTATCGCCCCTCGCACCTACTGCCTACCCCAATCCCCCCGTTCAAGCTTAATTTGTTCCGAGGCTTGCCCGGGCTGAGTAAGTCTGTGAAAAGTGATACTTTTATGTTTGTTAATATCATTTTTTACAACAGACTTACTAGCTAGCAATAAATAAATTACAATGATTTGGGCGGGTATATGTGCATATTTATTTGGTTTTCCTAAAGCTAATTAAGTATTTTAGGAAACGGTGTGAGAGCAGCCACCATCAAGAGTTGGTGGCCACACCCTGACGCCACCAAAAAATTTGTTTTGAGAACCCCTGAACTAGAGATTGATGAGCCTGCTACAGCGTTGGCTAAAAGAGATATGTCTTTTAGTTCATGCAGTATAGACTCATGCATTAAACTCCAGAAGTCCCAGGTTTGATCCTATCTGATGACAACCGTAGTCTGTTGGTGTTACATGTACAGTACCTTAATATTGTGGAAAAATAAAAAAGATTCCACAGTGTAGCAGGGTGGCTTCACCCTTTAAGCCCAGAGACCCAGGGCTGGCCAGGCCCTGACACAACTGGGCAGGATGTCGGACCAGGATCGTCCCTACTCATATGCAAAGTATGCAGCTACGTAGGGCACCAGGAACTTTGGGGCACCAAATTTCCTGGTGTCCTACGCAGCTGCCTGCTGCTCCAGCCCCTGCTCCGCCTCTTCCCCATGGCCCCAGTCCCGCCTCTTCAGACCCCTGCTCCACCCCTTCCCGAAAGCCCCCACCCCACCCCTTCCCAAAAGCCCCCACCCCACTCTTCCCGCCTTTGCTGTGCCCCAGCCCTGCCCCCACTCCCCTGAGCAGGGGGTGGGCCAGCACTCACTGGCGGTGGGAAGTGCAGCGACCCAGCCCCAGCCTGCTTCGCGCCGCTGGTGAGTGCTGGGGGTGGTTCCCCCAACCCCCAAGCCTGGGAGCCAAGCTGTAAACCAATTACAAATTTGAAGAATGGGTTGTCCATGATGTTTGAATTTTTTCAGTCCAGACTGTTTTTTGCATTTTTTGTTTGTTTGTTTGTTTGTGTTTTTGAGACACAAATATATCAGAAAGGATTTAATCTACATTTAGGATGGTACAAAATGGAAATCCTCCCATATTTCTTATACCAAAGATCTTGAACATTTTACATGAAGTGACATCAAAATATATTTCCCCCCCATATCAGAGGCAGTTTTAAGCTGTAATAGCCCGAATAAAGATGTGGAAAGCAGCTCCACTCATAATTCTATGATAAAGGAAAACCAGGGTTGTTGTCTGGTTTGCCAAAATCTGTAGGCCATCGACAGAAGTTTGCTTGCATTATGTTTATGCTATTATTTCCTTTCTGTAAATAAATTAATATACTTTACTGTTCATGGACATGTCCGTTATTCTACCCACCTTTAAAATACAGAGTTTTTTCTTTTAACATCTTTTAAGGAGAAACTGTTTTCTTGTGGCCTGATCCAAAGTCCATCCAATGCTCCCACTGATGTCAGCAGACTGTAAATCAAGCCTTAGAGGAGTCATTACAATCAGCTATAGCAACAGGAAAGTGCTGCTGCTGTTTATTATGTCAAATAGTTAACATTGCTGTATCAAGAACTATGTGGCAAAGCACAGGTTTGTAATAAAGCAAAAGCTGTTTGGAATGTTAGCAGAAATAGAATCTTTTAGACATTTGGAAATGCCTCTAATTTCCTAAACAATGCTTCATGTATCAAGAAAGTCCCTTCCTGGGTGTGTCACTTTGAGATTTAACTAAGGGTTTTAGGTACAGACAGTTGATAATTTTATTTTGTAGAAACAGCAGCATGTAATGTGTAAGTATAGTATATTGAAGAAATGTCAACTTTTTAAAAAAACATTTTGAAGATCAGTTCAACGGTTACAGGTTTCAGGAAAGTAAAAGTTAGATGAGCACAGACAGATTTAAAAAAAACAGTCCACAATTCAATCTTAGAAGATTTTACTGAAAGTTTTTTTAAAAATACAAAGAAGGAGGAAAATGTACAGAACAAAACTGGATGTTTACCCACTGGACTGCAAGTATAGGGCTAGACTGTGTATTGGCCCTAAATAGTTGTGCCATCCACTGCACAACCAAGTAAGGTTTGTCCAGGCTTAGATAGCAGTCTCTGGGGGCCACTAGTTCCCACAGGAGTGAGTGGGTGGAGGTTGCTCCCAACACACTATCTGGGGGAAAGAAACTGCATCCGGTAAAGGGTTGTAATAAATTACTTGTCATTAGTTTTGTGCACATCTGTGATCTTCTTAGGTTTGCATGTGGGAGAGCACTGGCCTTCTATTTCTGGGATGAGGCTTCAATAAATAAACGTTCAGGGGGTGGAGAGATTGGTTTGAACATGCAGCATTTTAATGTAGACCAGACAAAGCTGCCTAGGACTCCAGGTTGTTTTTCTTTTTTTTAAATCTTAATACTGTACTCTTGGAATGCAATTATTGCAGTTTCCTAGGTGATGTTCAGATGTGCTGAACACTGGAGATGGAACCTTTTGTTAACCTTTTTTCTATTCTCAAGATAATATTCTTGCTAGGAATTGACAGTACATACCAAAGACACTATTAAATGATGGGAGCTCAATTTGCATGTGTGGGCTTCTAAATTAGGGCATTCTGTGCCACACTTGGGTGCTCAAACAGCGACTTAGCATTCAAATACCTCTTTTAGACTTCTGCGTACCAATTTGGGTACTTAGGTGCTTTAAATCCGTAAATTTGGCCTCAAATTGGTTTATGGAGGATGAGACAGGTTTTCAAATATGTGGATATTTGCACATGCCTAATAAATACCAATGTGCATGCACCCAGCAGGCACAAGCTGTGGGTCTAACTTTGAAACCTAGCCCTTATTAGGGTGACCAGACAGCAAGTGTGAAAAATCGGGACAGAGGGTGGGGGGTAATAGGAGCCTATATAAGAAAAAGCCCCAAATATCAGGACTGTCCCTATAAAATCGGGACATCTGGTCACCCTAGCCCTTATATTATTATAATGCAGTTCTACCCTAAAAATTGACTTGGCGTAGTGTTATTCCATATCCATTGTATTTCACTGCAGGTTAAATTAGGCCCTTAGTATGGAACTCCATTGACTTCACTTCATGTCTCCATTTTGGAGTAGGTCGCTGTGCACTAAGGAACATCTAGCGCATGGTATCAGGGTCCATGTGCACAGTTAGTGCATAACATATTAGTGCACTGTAGATTTACACCTGGCTTATAATGCTTTTAATCTTCATATGAATATGCACACACCTTTATGGTGCTGACAGAGAAGGTTTTTTGGAACATTTATTTTTTTTTGTTTATAAATGAATTTTTCTGGGGCCAGCGGAATGTGAGTGTGACGGTAGTGGGAGGCAAATGGGTCTGAGTGGGAGCAAGGAAGGTTGGAGGAACAGAGGGAAGGAGTGCTGGGATGGGAACAGAGAAGTATGAGGGGAAAGGAGGTTTGTCAAAGCAAGTCACGTCAATTAGCAGCAAAAAAAAAAAAAAAAAAAGACAGTTAAAGCAAATGCCAACAAAGCTATGTGGTGGCTTGAGTCACGGGTTGTCATTTGGAGGAATGATGAGGGAACTGGAGTATCAAAGGCTGTGAAGATTTGCCTCCAGGGAAACAGGAGATGTAAATCTCCACCTCTAGCAGGCCAGATGAAGATGTGTCTGGAGGGACGTGTAGTCGTGGACTGCCCCTGGGACCTGGCATCCCTTTGATCTGATTAAACTTCCTGTTCTCCAGAGAAGTGAGGCAGGCTCTGCACTCACCCCTATCTTCTGTTATATACCTTATTTTCAGTATGCTACAGTGTGGGGACTCCATAAAATGTTCTCTAGGATGGAATATTGGGTCCTCTTATATAGATATTGTACCAAAGCAGTGTGTCAGAATGCAGAATCAATACTTTATCTGGGAAGTATGCCAAAATATACAGTAAACACTATAAAATGTTTGCAGTTCCAATATACGCTGCAATCCTAGAGAAGGATGTATTTTTCCAAGCACTTGAGGCATCTGTAGCTATTACCAGAGGAAGAGAGGTGATATGATCCCACAAAGTTTCTTCTACGGGCAAATCCACCCTCACTTCTGTGGCAATGGAAGTCTCCTGGCATCAGAATCATTGCAATTCTTCTGAATCAGAAGAAAGCTGACCTTGGGTCATCCATGCTAGGGGTATGCACCTCCTGCATGTCATGGAGCCTAGCTGGGATTCTTGTTAGACTCAGTGCAATGGCCTGGTGGAGCCATGGTAGAAGTGGTCTGGGAGAATGTACAGGTAGTGTCCAAGTATCTGCTATTGCACAGCTGTTATCGGTCTATCCTCCCTCCCTCTCCTTGAGGAGACGGTATTAAGGCTGCAGTAGGCTTCATCAACAAGTAGCTCTGCAGGGTGATTCCTCAGCTATGTCAGGACCTGGGATTAGGATTCTTTCTCTCCCAGCCTCCTTACAGAGATACCTAGTGTGGTCTATGTGCAGGGTCCCTGGTTTGAGGCGTAGTGCATTATCTTAGTTGTAAGGCACAGCATGAACTGCATCTGACGCTTGTGGAAACACTGTTTCTGGTAAGTAAGGTGCAGTGCAAGGTAACATTTGTTGTTGTTTTTTAAGTCTCCTGAGTGCATATGCGTGCCTTTAAAATAGTTTGTAAAGATGTTTAAAAACTGCCTGATTTCCCCCTTCAAATCACAAAAGTTAAGAATGATAATCCTCTTAATTTCTCTGTGGGGACGATTTTCACATAATCTGCCTTACAGAATACGTTTTGCTTTCTTTGTTCTGTCATCCAGTTGTCAGCTACACAGAACCAAGCTTTTAACACTATCCCTCAGCAGGAATGGCTTCTCTCTCCTGTCTCTGGGCTAAGCAGTCAGATGGCAGCAGCGCCATCATTAATTGGCAGGGATGGAGCAGGCCATTTATTTTAATATTTTCTTTGAAGTTTACTAAGTGGAAATGGGGAAGAGAAAAGCCACAAATAAACCACGTGTGGGGTTACTGGACAGGTCTCCAGAGCAGACTCAATATATGAGCAGACAGTTAACTTCTGCAATTAGGTGGTGATGTAGAACTCTCCTTCAGGGGCAAACTCACAGGGCTAAGCGGCTGCTGTTGGATACTTTCCCAACAACACAAGTAAGGAGTCCCTGACAGAAAGACAGCATATCCATGGAAGGTCAGATCTGGTGCTTCAGATCCAATCATGATGGCTTGATAGAAGGTACAGATCTTCTATAACTATCCCTGATTTATACCTCATCTTGCTCTAAAAATGTTCTTCTTTAGGTGTCTAGTCATAATTCAAACCAATCTCTTCTACACCTCTGTAGAGGCCGGGATTGGGGATAAATATTGTTTTGCAGGCAGAACAGAGGCACTGGCTGATTTGCTGCAATCTCCTGTTCCCGTTAGGGGTTTCTTAAAGATGGGAACTACCTGACTAAACATGTGGCTGGTGCCCTGAAATCCATTCTAGTATGGACTGGGAAGATAATGCATCCATAGTCTTGTTTTTTGGAGAATTTGTAAAAGAAGTGGTGTCTTCCAGTCCTCTCATCTGTGGGGAAAAAATGGTAGCAAGATCACTCTGATGATAGTTACTAATAGAATATACAGCAAGAGCTGGAGAGACTTAAGATTCGAAGCTTTGCATTCTGCATCAGGTAATTTCATGGATGTGAATATTTTATCTAAATAAGATCTAGCTCATAAAACAGTAGAAACCTTACGGAGAAATTTTAGGTTGATTGCAGTACATTTGAGGACCTGCAGGTGCTCAGATAATACAGTGATCAGTGCAAGATGTGAACTTGAATGCAGAAATTCTAGCAGACAAGGTGTTAATTTCTTCCCTGCCAAAGGGAGCAGCATAGATTTTTCTGTAAATGCCAGAATGCTACGAGTTTCCTTAATAGTATTTCCCAAGATGCCATCAAGTTGGCTACCAGCACCATGGTTACTTTGGTTCTAGCCAGAGAGTTTTCCAACTCTGGCTGTGGAGCAGTGACCTCATTGACAAAATGAACCTCATGGCTAGTCCTGTTGCAAGGCTTCGGTATTTTTGCATCTCTGCATGCAGCTGTCACACTCCTCAGCAAATAAAGCTGCAGTCGTGCCTGCCAGCAAAAATATCCCAGAGCACTGATCCTTCTGAATTCTCTCCATCTACAAATCTCCTGTAAAGTACAAACAATTCATGCCACCATCTGTCTGCTTCCCCGGGTCATGTTTCCAACCAGCCTGAAAAGGGTTAATGTTCTAATGATGCCACTGACCTCCTGTACCATCAGAACCTGTGGGAGACAGAAAAACATTTTACCTTCCACATTTGGCCACCATAAGAGAGGACATTTGGATACTTTTTTTAATTAGAAGACCAACTTTATTCAGTTTCTCTCTCACTGTGACTCCCAAACTAATAATGCCATCAGTTCAAGGAGAACTCCCAGAAAGGGTAAGCTTTTGCAAAAGTTAAACACTTCCTGCTCTTAAAGTCTTTGCAAAGCCTGCAAAAATTTACGGGAATGCATTCTAGGTTGTTGTCAGGGGACTGGGTCATAGGCATAGTGGTCACAGCAGAAGTCGGGTCTAATGGTATGAGTCCAAAGGTTAGAGTCGGGGATCAGAGCTGAAGATCGGAACTGAAGTAAGGGTCCAAATGCCATCGCCAAGGGTTGAGACAGAGTCGGAGCCAGGAACTAGAGCCGAGGGTCAGAACCAGATTACCTGGGATCAAGGAAGGCAGGAGCAGGGCTGGTTCCAAGGCAGGAGCAAGGCTGGGACAGAACTGAAAGAAGGCCAGGGGCAGGGTAGGGTCTAGGCTGGAGCAAGACTGGGTGCAGGGCAAGGTCTAGGTTTAGGGTTGCCAACCCTGCCAGTTTCACCAGGAATCTCCTGGAATTGGGTTTTGTCTCCCGGAGGCTACTGAAGCCAAACCAGGAGATTTTAGCCTGCTAAAAGTCTGGTGGCACAGCAGGACTAAGGCAGGGTCCTTGGCTGCCCTAGCTCTGCTCCACTCCCAGACGCGGTCGACACGTCCCTGTGGCCCCTGGGGGAGGGAGGTGTCCAGAGGTCTCCACGGGCTGTCCCCGCCCCAAGCACCAACTCCGGAGCACCCATTGGCCAGGAACTGCGGGGCAGTGCCTGTAGGCAGTCCAGAGGGTATATGCTGTCTCTAATGTTTGTTAGAACCCTGGAGAGCTACGCTGGTAGAACCATCAAAATTAAAGATGGAAATGACTGGTTGTGTTATCTGGTTCATCTTCCTGTCAATACACAGTAACTTCCTACACCATATTGTTCTAGTAACCATCAGCTAGGGCAGGTTCATGGCTTGAGTACACTTAAAGGATACCTATTTTCATATTCCCATGATGCTGAAGAACCTGTGTGTTTGCGCATCTCAAGTTTGTCCTCAATCCCAGACACTTAAATATCCTGTACCCACCCAATATTTACAAAGATCCTAGTAGTTGTAGCAGCTAGTCTATGTCAACACCAGGACACTCTTTCTGACATTTATTCAATAAGTCACTGTTGCAATTCTCCTGCTTGCTTCTCCACTTTGTGTTTGATAGCCATGGAAAATTGATCAGAACAGGGAGGGAATCTTATATACCAAAACTTCAGTGCATTATGGTTGCCTTACACATGGGAATAGGCACAACCTATGGCTGGGAAAATATGTAGGGAGAAATACTTGACCCAGGGACATCAGTGGGAGTGTTACCATTGGCTTATTGGGACCAGGATTTCACCTGTAAGGTGTAAATTCTGCTTTCCCTGTGTAGACAAGGAAAATGACTTTTTAATTAAACCATATTCCTTCTTTTGAATGAAGGCATCTGAATCTGTAGTGTGTGGGTGTAGGCATGATTATGACATGAAATAGGCAATGAAAAGCGAAGTGCTTTTTCAAATCGTTTAGATGAAGAATCTTTCAATTTATTATATAATTTAATCAGCCTTCTCTAGAAAGAACTGTGAGAGGGTTGCTTTTGCTTACATTTCATAATGGGGTTACTGATCAGCATGTCCATTCATCTTTAGTATCAGATTTGCTATTGGTGTGGAAAACGCTTCTTATTTGCAATCAGAATATTACATTTCTGTGACATATCTTGAAACAGAGTAAAATTTCTAATGGTCAATCAGACACTACAGAGCTTTGGAAGATTTTTAGGTTGAAAAATTCCTCAAAGTAATAAACAATTTGAAATATCAGAAGGGTAGCCGCATTAGTCTGTATCCACGAAAACAACGAGAAGTCCAGTGGCACCTTAAAGACTAACAGATTTGTTTGGGCATAAGCTTGCATGGGTAAAAAAACACTTCTTCAGGTGCAAGATGCATCTTCAAGATGCATCTGAAGAAGTGTTTTTTTACCCACGAAAGCTTATGCCCAAACAATTTGAAAGCACTCTTCCTTTTCATAGAGACTGTAACTCCTGGAGGATCTGACAATTTACTTGAAAGGTGCTTTTCACATTCAATGCGATCTGGAAAACAGAACTTTGAGGGTAAGAGCTGTGTAGTGCATTACAGGGCTTTGCTTTTCAAGATGGTACAATTCCCAGTGGGGTACAAACGGTGTAAAGTGCTTTTTGGCTGGTACTGTGACTCAGACATATAAAACGATATTTCGTCTAAAACATGTTAGAAAATAACTTTGGGCTTGAAACCATTTAGCTTCTTGTATTTGAATCTTGATCAACTTGTAAACTACAGATGTGTTGGTTTATTTATGGGCACATGAAATACAACTATGTAGAAAATAATATAATCTCGATGGGTGTAATATCTTTCCCCATATATTGCGAATTAAAAAAAAAAAAAGACAACGACCAGTACACAAATGTGAATGAATACTATGCAATGGAAATATTTGTTTTATCCAGATGGTCTTAAGAAATGTGGTCACAGTACATTAGTTTTGTCTCCATAGTAACACTAGTTTGGCAAGTTTAGTTATTTAGATCTGCACTGCAGTGATCATAACAGTGTAATCCTTATATATGTGCTTTTATTGGGATTGAAAACAGTATTTATGCAATCACTCACTTGAAAGGGCATGCAAATCAAGTGAAGGCAAATTTCCCAAAGCAAGAGATGACAGAGGGGGGCATATTCACTAGACCAGAACAATGACTCCAAAGAGGAATATAAATCATATTCTTATTGAGTTCTGTTTGTATCAACCTGAAACTTAAAAGATTATTTCAGTAACATATTTCATCAGAGGTCAATATGTTTTTTGTATCTGAAAATAATAGCAGACACACAAATTACATTTTATAACTCTAGTGCACATGCCCAAATAGTGTTTATTGTTTCAACTTCGCATTTCATTTTTTATTATTATTATTAAATGAGTATTGACATGGAAGCACAATGGCAGAGGGCCCATTGATTGGCACATTTAAAACTAAACTGGGTAATGAACTAATAGGGAGCAATCCTGTATCAGCAAAGGGATAGGCTTAGCTGACCTAATAGGCCTTTTTCAGCTCTAATTTCTCAGTTGCTAAGAAAATGTACAGAGGCTGGCAGGGAAATAACCTCAAGCAAACAGCAGAGGAAAATACATTTGTCAGCTGGCTTTAGTGGACTATGATGTCCTGTATGAATTAGTTACCTATAATGGGCTGATTTGTGCTGTGACTTGCAAGAGGTCCCAATCAAATAAGTTCATTTATTAAGGAACTGTAAATCATTTGCAGAGGACACCCAAATTAATTTGGATCTAATCAGCAGTTTGTGAAATTTAGATTCAGATAATTTTGGCATGTGGAAGGAAAAGCCAAAAACAATTTGTTTGTTCACTAGAGCTATGTAGATAAATGCCTTAGTAACTCTTTGGCACTGGCTATGGTGAGAACTCACGTACTGCCAATTCCTTTTGTATGTTATATTTCAGTCAGCGTTAGCAAATCATAGCACTGTAAAATTAACTTGATATAGTTTCTAAAACAAAAATTATTTTGCAGCTATTTAGAGCATTTATCAAAGCATTATTTCCTTAATGCTTTGCTACCAGGCAATTCTGGATTATACCAAACATGCATGGGTGACATCTGTCCATTGCTGTTATTATATATGTTGTCTGTCAGTATTTAAAACCAATAATTTTGGTTACTCTGAGCATGCTCAGACTGCAGCTTAATTGGAGGTGGGTTTGAAATGTTTGGAGCAGGAGAAGACTCAGAACTGAGTTAGCAAGCTTTGATGAAGGCCAATATTTTAATTAAAAGCAGATGTGTTTTCATTACCAGCTACAAAGTGAATGAGTCAGATATGACTGTCTCTTGCCTCTTTATTGATTTGTAAAAGCCTTATAATATTCTTTGTCAAAACTAACTTACATCAACAGCAGTATGCATATTTTGTCTACTGTATGTTCAACATTTTTTAACAAATATAGAGCAAATTTTAGTGTATGAAACAATGTGCATTCATTTCTCCCCCAAGATCATCAACTTGCTTTACATTCAAATGATAAGTTCTTAGTTATTTTTAAGGTTGTTTTAACAAGAGAGTCCTGTAACATGAACAGATGAATACTTAATGCGTCATTTCACTCTGTCACATCAGATACACTGGCCAGAGCCCTTATTTAATATCCGAGAACATTGGAATATGCATCATATGCCCTACAAAGGGACAGCTATGTGGTCTGTATGAACTTAGTTTTCCATTAATCATTGCAAATGCCTCTAAAACTAAGATCCTAAGCATGCGAAGGACTTGCCTGAGGAATGGTGAGGAATGCTTATTACTACTGTACTGAATTTGTTGTAAGGAGAGCACTGGTTTTTTTCCTGGTAATTTGCTTTATTAGAAGTTATTATTTAATGTAAATTAGTACCATTTCTGGTTCATTGGTTCTAATTTTGAGCATCTCACTCTGGAATTTGTGCTGATAAATTTTCTTTGTGATAGTATTGAGGGCTTATGTTTACAATATAACATACCACAAATTATTTACAAATAATGTTGAGGCTAGAATTAAGCTGGGAAAAAGAATGCTAAAAGAGATATGCTGTTCTCAGTATACCTCATTGTACCTAGATGTTGCAGTACATACACATAGTAAAATATCTTCCACACTTTGGAGAATCCATTAAACTAGTCATTTGTGTGTAGGTATTGAAAGAACCATTATCAACTTAAAAATCACATTTGGTCTAACATATTTTTACATACTATTCTATTATTCCAAGTAAAACCTATGATTACTGTAACTGAAAAAGTTTAGGGCAATTATTTCCCTCTGTTTTTCATTATTATCATAATAATAATTATTATTATTTTGCTTTGTGCATTTCTCAGCACTTTGGTAAAATTTTCAAAAGCAGCTAAGATACATAGGGCTCTAAGTCACTTAGGTGCTTTTGAAAATGTTATCCTTTGTGTATAGTATAGTCAGTTTTGCCATTTCCCCTGAAATCAGTTACCTTTGATTTTGGGGTGGGTCTTTTGACCATCAAAAAAAAAAGAGAGGAAAAATATTTTTTTAAATGAGATTGTAAAACCACAAAAATTGGCAGGTTAATTTAGCAATGTGTGTATAACTCAGATTAACTCAGCGATGTGTTTATTACCTCACACAACTGCTGGAAAATTGTAAAAAAAACTGATCCCATTTTAGGTTGATGGTGTCCCTTTAGAGGCACGTGATCTAACTTGAACTGACGTCAGCTTGCAAATTAAATTTCTTAACATTATTTGAAACAAAGCTCTTTAACTTCTAATGGAGAGGACTTCTGATGAATTGATATATTCCATTTTAATCAGTAACATTTTAGAAATTACTGAATACTAATAATTGAGTTTATCATTGTAGATTGATATAGTTCTAACAAATCTATACAAAAACATGCATTTGATTGCTCGTATGTTTATTTATATGAAACTTATTACTAAATCATAACATCAAGGTCATAGATCAAATCTAAAATGTTTTTCCCCCTAATTTAAGGAAAATTAATTTTTTAGTGACCCATGCTATGACTGTCAAATTCTGATAGTCTAAGAGGAGTTAAGGTAAATTCTTTTTACTTTCATTTAGCATGTTCAAATTATATGTGTGTGTTTTTATGTTATTTCCTTTTATAGCCGTACAATTTTTGGTTGTAAAAGTAGCACCTTAGAATATATAATGTGGCACTATGTGAATATGTTTTTGACTTTTGAATACTGCCAAAAAATCCCATTCACTTCCTTAAGTCTTAAAAATTATTAAAAAACAAAAAAGAACAATAATTTGCAATGATTGACTTGAATAAGGCATGTACATATTCTCAAACAGCAGTATTAGCCTGGTATATAAATAGCCCAGTGTATCAATAGCCCAGTATATCAAATAGATATTAATTTAATTTAAAGCTCCTATACCTTAGGTGATTTTTACGGAAATTAAAATGTGCAGTTGCAAAAAATAAATATAATACAAACAACTTCTCATTAAAAAAACATACAATACTTGCTCTCCATAATGATGTCAGTAGGATACCCTAACTTGACCACTTTCCTGCCCTTTAGCACTCAGCCTCTCATCCCCCAAACATCTCAAAAAAGCTTTGGACATCATATTGCAGGTTAAATCAGAATGGTAGAAAAAAGTCCCTGGTCTAGAAGACATTTGAATAGGCATAAGATATGCAACTGTGCACAAACTGTCTTCAGTAGTACTACACAGTAGTAGTTGTGTAGGACTGACATCATCAGTACACTAGTATGCTCTGATTTTACATTTCACCCCTATCCCAGTAACAAAGGCTGATAATGGGATCTTAACAAGAAATCTAATTATCAGAGTTTCTTTTGATGAGATTTATTTTTAACAGAAAAATGAATTGTTTAAATGTAGCCTCTGATTTGTTGGCTCTTCTGGAAAAAAAAAAGTCTGAATGCTGCAGTAGGTTAACTAGGAATGAGAAGTTTTTATAACTGGACGTGTAATTTAACATTCCATACCAATGTAGCCACATAGCATGTCAGTCTAAATCTAATTTGGACTCTTTTATCTCTGTCTTAGAGAAGCACATGCTCTTGAACATACAGAAATGGGTATAATTGGACACAGGAGGAGAGATTGGGCCAAGGTAAAAAAAAGAATATGTAACTCAGTTTTACAGCAGTTAAGCCAACCTGCTAAACTTCTACTTGATATGGGAGAAATATATTAGTTTCTAACACCTTTAAATGTTCTGACATGTCATATCTAATCACATGAGGCAAAGTAATGCTGCAGAATAGAATACCAGCCCTAGCAACAAGCAAGAACATTTTCTGTGCTGTGTTGATAATGTACTATCAATTTGGCTGGCAGATATATTCAGCCTCAGTTGACAGCAGTTATCTGAAACAGTGAGAACTGATAAATGCATTGAATTGTTCATAAATTTTTGGCATTTGAAAGTAGGTTGAGATATTTTTAGTAACAGAATAGCGAGTCAAAATAGTCAATAGCAAAGACCAGTTTGATTCTGCAAAACATCTATGAGTTAAAGGAGTAATTGATTAATTGATGAGAAGGGACAGAGGCCCTCATTTAGCAAAACACTTACGCAGATTCCTCATTTTAAGCATGTGGATAGTCCTATTATATTGAGGCCTGGTCTACATTACACAGTTAGGTCTGCGAAAGGCAGCTTACATTGACCTAATTATGTCACTGTACACACTACAGCCTTGTGCTGCCGATGTAAGTGCTCTACTACACCGACATCATAACTCCGCCTTTCCGGATGGCGTAGGGCTTATGTCTGTGCAGTTAGGGCAACGCAGAGTCTCTGTAGACACTGTGTTACTTACATTCGCTGGAGCCCTGAAATGGACAAGAAAGCTGGCCAGCTAGAGCCTGAATTCCCTTGGCTCCCCGCTTCCAGCCGGGCTGTGTCTGTCTGGCTCCCCACTAAGGGAGCTGAAAAGCCAGGGCTGCTGCGCCCTGCTCCTAGCAGGGAGGTGAGAAGCTTAAGCAGCTGGCCCCCACTCCTAGCAGGGAATGGGGAGGCCAGAAGTCTGGGGGGGTAGCTGGGTTCCTCATGGGGAGATGCACCCTCCTCCCCACTTCCCCAACTGCCTTTCTTCAGTCGGCAGAAGCGCTCATGGTGAGGATGCGCACCACCAACAGAGAGAGGTGGCTGTAAGTTGGCCTCACAGAGGTTGACTTAAGTCTATGTAGTGCAGACGTGCCCTTAATTGTTATCAACAAAGATTGAACGTATCTGCCAGCCAAGCTGGTAAATTGTATTTAACGGAACTACTATGTGCTTAAAGATAGTCACAGCCTTAAGTATCTTGCTGCATTGGGGCCAGAGCATGCTGGGGTTGGGCATATTGCCTCTTCTCAGAATAACTGTCTTGAAGTACATGCATGTTACTTTTAAAACACTCCAAAGTAAGCTTTGCCTTCCCACACATCATCTCACCTCTCTCTCTCTCATGTTGACCAAGATTGTAACTAATTTGGTATTTTAGTACAACTGCATGGACTTTGGTTTTGTGAGCCACATAGCCTTGGCTTTAGAGTACAGCCATCAAAATATATATTTAAACTATTTGTTTCTATTTTTATTTCCTACATTAAATTTCCAGCTGCTTCAGCTGAAAGCTGTATAGAGAGTTCTGTCTCTCTGCCTATACTTCTACTGGGGGTAGTTGGTGTTAAGTTGCTTCCAGAGCTGTTCTGTAAGGTTAAGTCTACCCTGGACATTAAGCCTGGGTCTGTGGGACCTGGGCTTGAGGATGCTTTGGGTTAACAATTGCTGGACCCAGGTCTCACAACTGTGCCAAGGCGTCCATATTGTTCTATGCAGACCTCCTGACTCGGGTCTGTGGCTTAACCTGTGTCCACACTGCAGAATGACAGGGCTTGGACCCAAATCATAATGGAACTTGGGCTCTGAGCAATCCTCCTAGCAGAGTCCTAGGATCTGAGACCATAATGCTTGCTGACCCGAGTCAGACTGATTTGTATGTGAACAGAAAGGTGGCTTGGGCTGAAATCTGAGTCAGAACATGGGCTTAGTGTGCAGTGTAGATATAACCTAAATGGGTTAAGGGCATTCGGCACCTTGCATCATCATTTCCTAAACTAGATAAAAGAGAGCAAGGAACGACAAATTAAAGTGGCAGGGAGATAGGAAAAATAAGAATTGTAGAGTACAAGAGCAAGAGAGATGCTTTGGTACTTAAATATTTTGTTGATTTTTTTAAATAAAAAAAAAGTGCTTTTTTAACATTAGCTAATGTTTCTCTGTTTCTCTATGACCAGTCCATGGACTGGCGCTGGTCCCTGAGCTCTCCCTGACACAGTTTAGGAAGGCAACAAGCTGGTCCCAGATATCAAAAAGGTTGAGAAACACTGAGCTAATGTATTCCTGAATCTTTAGGGGAGAAAATATGCAGATGCTTTCACAGAACTCTCAGCTGGACTTCTGGCTGCTCATTTTGTATGCACATCTCACGGTTCCTCTTCTAATAAACTTACTTTCACAGTAATTTTCTCAGACAATGTTCTACACTTGGGACCATATTCTCTGCTGCTTTTCCAGCCTAGAACTGGAAAACTGCTCTAAAGAGGCAACTAGGAATTCCCTAAAGTACAGAGCGTATGTGTTCACCCCGTCATTGACCAATTGAGAGATTTTTAGGGGATGCCACTCACATTATTTAGAGCATTTCTTAATTGAGTAAATTGACTGCTTGCTGTAGTTGAGCATTTAGTCCTTGGACTCCAGTCATGGTTCATCTGTTACTGTAGATCATGTTTGCAAAACTTAAAAATAACTCAGACCCTGATTATAGTTTTTTTAAATACAGAAGCAAGTTAGCATTCAGCATCAGAAACGGCCAGTTTTCCTTGAGAATCTTTTTTCACCAAGAACCTAAATCAACTTTATAATTTAGTCATGAAAATAAGGATACCACTTTTGAAATCAACAAGCTGTAATTTATTAGCATTTTGGATAGATTTTAATCCATGTTAATTACCATGTTACTACTTTGATTTGGGCTGATTTTATGTGCTTTCAGGACTCAATGTGTAGCATGGAATACTGCTTAATGTCTTATGTTCATAAAGAGACACATGGTGTACTTGGAGTTGTTTCAGAGAATCATTTTAAAATTTGAATTTTATACATATGTTTATTGAAGTCTGTGTAGCATGTGTGTATGTGATGCACATGCATTAAGACACAAAAAGATCCTTTGTACCTCCACAATTTAAGGCTACATCTACACTACAGGGGGGGGTCGATTTAAGATACGCAAATTCAGCTACGTGAATAGTGTAGCTGAATTCGACGTATCGCAGCCGACTTACCCCGCTGTGAGGACGGCGGCAAAATCGACCTCTGCGGCTTCCCGTCGACGGCGCTTACTACCACCTCCGCTGGTGGAGTAAGAGCGTCGATTCGGGGATTGATTGTCGCGTCCCGATGGGACGCGATAAATTGATCCCCAAGATGTCAATTTCTACCCGCCGATTCAGGCGGGTAGTGTAGACCTAGCCTAAGTGCGTTATGCCGTTGTGAGTACTCTTTTTCCTCTGTTTCCCAGGAATGCTATCTCTTTTTTCATGGATAGAAATTGTTTACTTTTTTTCTTTGAAAGAATAAAGACCGAGAACATGACCCTGATCAGTCATGAGGTGGATAGTTGTATGGCACTTTGATTTAATCCAGTTTAATTTAAAATGCATGGAACAACTTTTTTAAATGAAGTGTACCATATTACTAGTCATTTTAAAGGTAATTAGGCTGGCTGTGATCAGAACCAAAAATATTATTAATAATGCACTGGGAAAATGAGATGACCAACCCCAAAGTACTAAGGGAAGGCTATGAAGTCACAGAGTGTGTACTTATCTGGTGAACAGTCTCGGGGATATACAAACAACCTCTGTTTAACTCTTATGTTAGGAAGTCTGTCTATATTTGGACAAACTGGAGAAATGGTCTGAAGTAAATAGGATGAAATTCAATAAGGACAAATGCAAAGTACTCCATTTAGGAAGGAACAGTCAGTTGTACACATATAAAATGGGAAATGACTGCCTAGGAAAGAGTACTGCGGAAAGGGATCTGGGGGTCATAATGGACTACAAGCTAAATATGAGTCAACAGTACAATGCTGTTGCAAAAAAAGCGAACATCATTCTGGGATGCATTAGCAGGAGTGTTGTAAGCAAGACACGAGAAGTAACTCTTCCGTTCTACTCTGTGCTGATTAGGCTCAACTGGAGTATTGTGTCCAGTTCTGGACGCCACATCCAGGAAAGATGTGGACAAATCCAGAGAAGAGCAACAAAAATGATTAACAGTCTAGAAAACATGACCTGTGAGGGAAGATTGAAAAAACTGGCTTTGTTCAGTTTGGAAAAGGAAGACTGAGGGGGGACATGAGAACAGTTTTCAAGTACCTAAAAGGTTGTTACGAGAAGGAGGGAGAGAAATTGTTTCTCTTAACCTCTGAGGATAGGACAAGAAGCAATGGGCTTAAATTGCAGCAAGGGAGGTTTAGGTTGGACATTAGGCAAAACTTCCTAACTGTCAGGGTGGTTAAGCACTGGAATAAATTGTCTAAGAAGGTTGTGGAATCTCCATCATTGGGGATTTTTAAGAGCAGGTTAGAAACACACCTGTCAGGGATGGTCTAGATAATACTTAGTCTTGCCATGAGACAGGGGACTGGACTAGATGACCCCTCAAGGTCCCTTCCAGTCCTATGATTCTATTTTAAAATATATTTTTGCTTAAAGTTGTGAGTTGGTAGTGGTCTCACGGATTGCATCGAATCACATTGAATAACAGTAACATCAAATCTATCAAATCCATTCACTAGAGAAGACATGGAAAAGGCCATAAAACTCACCAAACCTGGAAGGCTGCAGTCTCAGATGCATCTTCCCAGAATTTCTGAAAAACCTATGTCAGAATGGCCATGTCTGGCTGACGTGCTTCTTTAGCAGCATACATGCTCTGGCCAAACGGTGAAGGCACGGCAACAGGCAAAGGTCACACCATCCTAAAACCAGGGAAACCGAAGATCTGAAAAACTACCAGCTGATACAGTTACTATGCATAAAGGCTGGATTTTAAACCCCTCCCCGCAAAAAGCTAATGCGTTTTTTGTACCAGAGTTAGCACCCACTGTATTTTTTTCACCTGATTTTTTCACTTCCTTCTCTTCTACAGTATCTGCTCCCCAGAGTCAACCACCTACTCCTACTTCATTTGTGTAATTCTGTGGTTCTGTGATTCTTTTTTGTAACTTCCTTTTTCCCCTTTGGCATCTGCCTTCTCTTCTATCTCTTCATTATTCTTTCTTTCTTTCCCTCTGACATCCTCTTATCCTTTTTGTTGGTCCCAGCTGAATATCCACAAGTTCATTTTAAGCTGCAGAAATTTTATATTTTTAAGTGTGGTCCTATCATCCTCCACCCATGTGCAGACTGTTTTGCTGCAGACCTGGCCCCTGTGAATAGCCTCTGAAATACCCCTTGATTTATATCTGGAACTCCCTGTGCACCAAGCAGAGAAGAAACCTTTTACTTTGCACTTTTCTTTTTGACAAACAGCTTGAGCTCAGTTTTTTAATATCAAAAGAAACTACATTGCAAAAAAGAAAAAAAAAAAAAGAAAAAATATGGCAAGCAACTCAGAGCCCAAGGGGATAACTGAAAAACTCTTTTAACATTTGTAAAAAACGTGGCAAACTAAGATGTGAACTGATCAGCATGATCGGAGTCCAAATGCAAGGTAATGCACAGTAAACGTATTGCAGTACAAGGTACTGAAGTGAACTGGACAGGGAAAGTGATTAATATATGGAATTGTACAAATCTCCTTCCATTATTGACTTTACTGTTGTTCATGCAAAATATACAACTATGATTGTGAAGTAGTGTAACCAAGACTTTAACGACAAAATCATTTTTCCTTAGCTATTCCTGTAAGCTCAGAACAGCAGACACAATTACTTGCAAAATCAAGGTGATAGATTTTTCCTTGCAGGCAGAGTCTTCTAGATAATGAAACTGTAACATAAGGTGTTTCAATTTTATTTACAACACTTCTGTGTTAATGTGTTTTAATATGCCAAGATTCTTCAGTTCACGTTCTTATGCTTTTAAAAAAGTGTAATGGAATGTGTATTTTTATAAATAAATAAATAAAATATAAAAACTACATTTGAACTGAGGATTTCCTGGAAAATACACACTTTGTGATCACTTGCTCCAAGTTTCTCTTCTGTTCTGACATTCTCTGTTAGTTCCTCTTTATTGGTATAGCTAAGAAGGTTGGACCATCCTCTTGTTGGAGTTTCCACATCTTATATCAAAAAGCTGTCTTCTATGTAATATAGCAATCTCTTTGATGTGATTTGGGCTTTGATGTGAGTAGTTGAAGAGATATGAGTAGCTAAACTCTCCTGTGAGAACAATAGGCTCTGAGTGTGAATAGTTGCCGGAATATTTGGTTCTTGTTCTCCTCCAGTCAAAGCAGCCTGTACCAAATGGGATGCTCACTTGCCAAAAATCACCTCCTCTGTTTTAAAATACAAATATATAAAATGGTAGAAAAACCTGTATCCTGTATTATTTGAGAAATAATATGAGATCGTGAAATTGAAGGCTGTATTATGAAACATACTTAAAGGGAGCAGAGTTAAGGTTACACTGACAACCTCAGCCCTGATCTTTAACTGCAGGTGAGTAGCCCTTGGCATAAGTCAAAAGAGGGCTGCAAAAGACTTGGGATAGCTATGCATCAGGCTTGCACAGATAAGAGCAGCCAAAGGAAGTTTTGTTTTACGCTGTCAGTGACCGGCTCAGGGAGTGCTAGGGCAGCCTGGGATTGCTGGACATAGGGATGCTCAGGTCATACCATTTACTCTAGCCATGCCCCTTACGCCAATGCACAGGATGGCATAAGAGGCACAACCCAAGGATGACTAAACTGAAGCAGTTCAAAAGAGAAAATGGGACATTTAGCGTTGTCATTTCCTATCTTTTGAATGCTTAACAAAATTGTTCTAACTTACGTCTGATTCTCCTCTCATTTACACCAGAGGAAGGGCTTGTCTACACTTGAAATGCTACAATGGCATAGAAGTAGCATTGTAGCTGTGCCACTGTAGTACTTCAGTGCAGACACTACCTACACTGGCGGGGTGGGGGTCTCCTGTCAGAGTAGGTAATTCCCCTTTCCGAGAAGAAGTAGAATTCTTCTGTCGACCTAGCACGGTCTACACCAGGAGTTAGGTTGGCTTAACTACGTCTCTCACGGGTGTGGGTTTTTCACACCCCTGATTAATATAGCTGGGTCGACCTAACTTTTAGTGTAGACACAGGCCTAAATCAGAAGTAACCCCTTGTAGGTAAATGGAATGTCACCAATGTACAACTGGTGTAAGTGAGACTAAAACCAGACCTGTAGTCTTTGTAGAGGAAAAGCATTTTAAAAAACCCTCTACTTATAAAGCAAGTTTTTTTTTTAATTTCTGAATACCCTTTACATTTTTAGCAAAAGTTAAATTGTCTCTGGATTTTACCTGGTAGAGAATGGATATGGATTCTGACTTCATGACCTTTGTAGGACTAGTGCAAATGGCCACTGACTTCAGATAATTTGACATAATTTAACTTGTTAGTGCATGTCAATCAGTCAAAAGAAAGGGACATCCTTCTATCAGTGATAAATTGGTTTTTGGTATTTATTTACTGTTAATTACATGGAAGATGATGAATGGCATTTAGGGTAGCAATGTAAAAAAACTAGCTTCATAACATATTCCCATATTCCAGTGGTCACCATTATAAAGTTAACCCTTACCAACAGATGCTATGATATTTCCTATAGATAGATAGTTATTTTCTAAGTATAGAAAATGTATTGGTAAATTTCTGTGACCTCTTCCCACTCTCCCGTTCCTTCCTCCCTACCCCCTGCTGCCCCAGTGCCTTTTTCTATCTGGGTTGGAAGTGATCAGTATGTATCCAGGTTCCAGCAGGATTGGGGGGGGGGGGGGTGTATGTTCCTTAGACATCTGGCCATGCCCTCTTGCATTCAAGGAATGATGCTGGGCATGCTTAGCAAGGCCCTCCACCCGCATGCATGGGATGCTGGGTCACTATATTGCCTGGATTCTGCATGCATGTCCTGAGAGGCTGAGGAGAAAGAGGCCATCCCATGCTACAGAATGGAAGTTTTACTTAAAAGTGTGTAAACGGCTGGGATTGATTTTTATATGTGTGTTTTATTGTCTTGTGTAATCTCTGATCAGAGGTAGTTCCTGTTCCCTTATACACAATGGTTTACAGTCACGTTCCTTTTGGGAAAGTATAATTTTCTGCATGTTGTCAAATATTTGGTCTCATAGCATTTCAGTGAAAAGTACCTACAACATCTTGGTTAAAACATTTCATGCATATAAAAAAAAATCCCATGAAGGTCTTGTCTGCCAAAGATTGTACGGTGACATGCTTGAGTTTGCATGATCTGTCTTGTTTGTAGAATGAGACATTTTGCATTGATGTCTTAGCCTTTACAGTTGAGGTCTATATATGGCCCATTCATTTTCCATCAGTACAATGTTAGTGGGTCCCTGGAGTTCTCTTTATTGTTGGTAGATGTTTACCATTATCTGTGCAGGATGAAATAATGCCTGACTTTATTATGTTTCAGTTGACTATTTCCTTCAACACTGCCTCTCTGTAATTATGCTTTCTTTTAATACTGTTAATATAGTTAATGCTCAGATCTGCCTATATTTAAGATGTATTTACGCACAAAATATACATAGTATAAATTATGATCCATTTTCTCAGAAGCAAAATATAAAAAGAAAACAAACATAAGCCCCCTCTGACCTTAAATTACATAAATAAACATATATAGTGGAGTGGGGATAAATAGTTTTGAAGTCTGATTGATAGTTATGTGCACATTCCAGCAATGGAACAAAACCCACTAAAGTGATAATCTCCATTACATCCTTTTGTACATTCATGTGTCGTTAAATTGCCATGCATTATACTTAGTTTCCTAATTTTCATAGGCTTTGTTTATAATTCTAATTCCCTACTAGTGAATATTAAAAAAGATCCTGCATTAAGTCTAAACGATCTGCTGTATAAACTAATTGGATTGCTTAGGTTTTTACCTTTCCTAGGGCATTTTGCATAGTTACATGATTAAGAATTAGTTGCTCACTAGGAGATAAACTGCTAATTGCTCCCAGTAAACCTATTTAATAAAATGTTCTTTTCCAATTCATGAAATTAAGAGATTGATTTGGTAATTGAGATGGGCAGCTATAGCTGAATATATGTGCAGTTTGGTATTACAGTTTTTAACCTTTAGGTAATTCTTGTAGGAATAAATTGTATTGCTGGAGTACAGCAAATGACTTACGTGTGCCTTGCTAACATATCCAGATTTTATTCTCAATCCTGCAGATTGGGAGACAATAGGAGGAAACAAGGACCAATAATGGTTATGCACATGATTTTGCAAAGGGTCTGCTTAAAGAGGAGATGGCCTGCTCCCAAAACAATTTGTGCAGAGTTGGGGACGACAAAATACATGAGTCATCCCAAACTGGACTTGGGAATGAGATGTATTGAAAATCTGTCACCATGGATGGGAATGGGTGGGCTTTTGAGGAAGACAAAAAATGGCAAATTATCAAAATAGAGAGAAAAATCACACTGCTGCTCCGTATTGCACCTGGCTACAGCAACCCCCAAGGAACTCTTGCAACAGTCAGGAATTGAGGACATTTTGGCCACACCCCCATTCCCTCAGCCATGCTTTTGACTCTGTGGTCTGCAAATGGTGACGTACAGCAGCTATGCCAGCTCTGTGCCGTTGGGGAATTCCTCTACTCAGGAGGACTCCTTAGTTGGTCATTGCAGGCTTTAAATCTTCTTTGTGTTTCCAGAACAGTACAAAGCAAACTTAAACGGGCCGAAGGTTTTGGCCCCAATGTATATAATCTAAACACTGTATTAAAAATGCTTTACACATTTACCAGTGCACTGCTGTGGCCACCTTTACAGTGTAACAAAGGTGCTGTTTAACAGCACAGGTTAACACTACGCAATGGTTCAGGACCAGAATTGAAGAATGATCCATTTGACTGAAAATCAGGCCATAAAAGGGTAAAGTACTGCAAATGATACAAGGAGAAATCTTGGCCATAGTGAAGCGACTGGGAGTTTTGCTGTTGATTTAGATAGGGCCAGAATTTCACTCATAATATTTTTATTTGACGGTTCATGTTTGGTTCACTGCCACACTTTTATTCCAATATAGAATGTCTATTAAGTTCATACTTGTTAATCCCTGATGCACGTATTCTTTAAACATTTATGGATGTTCTTTGAGTTTTTATGGATCATCTTCACTAGAGAGTAAGGCTGTTGTATGTTTGATGAACCAATTTAAAATATAATGTGCTATCACTCATAAGCAATGCTTGTCTTCTGAATAAAACTTTAGAGAGGAAGAACCCCACTTCACTGGTAGCTGATATATCAGTGTCGCTGTTTTGACGGGTTTCTAAGGTATTTTCCCTTATTGAACGTTTTAATTTGGGTGGTTCCATTTCAGCTAATTTTTTATAATGTACCTTGTAGAAACAATCACTTTAAATGAATTACCAAAGATAAACATTAATGAACATGTATTTATTATTTCTTCTTCTTCTTCCCCTTCCCTGTTTACTGCTGCTCATTTCCCACTTGGGTATATTTAATGACTTTCTATTTCTGTAAAGACAGAAAAGGCATAAACACACACTGTGGATTGCCTGTAGGATGTCAGAAACCCCATAGAGGGGATTAACACTACAAACTTAAAAGTTCAAACTCTTCCATTTGCTACTGGTGTGAAATCGCCTTCTCTTCTGTATCTGTTTCCATATTCCATTAACTGTGGCTCTCAAAGGTGAAGGCAACAAAAAAGGAGTGTTTGCCACTTTGATTCTTTATATTGGGATTGGCAAAACTCTGAACAAGTAGAATAGCACCTAAATTATCACCTTCCCATATCCCAGCTATAGAGGATGGTGATCTTTTTCAAATGGCTTTGCTGCCCAGACATACATTAAGTTTTCTTTGCTTTGAGGCCCTAAAACAAAAGTATGCCCTTTTTGTACCCTTGGGCTACATATTCAAAAACTGCATAGAATAGGTCATTCAAAATCTGTTTCCCTTGAAGCCAAATTAACTGCTTTGTTTTCAGTGATCTTAACTAGAGTAGCAGAATGTCTTCACTGTTAATACAGATTAAATAATTAGCTCATCCCGATGCCTAGGTTTGTCTTAAAATCATGGATCTGACTGAATATGCCTTCCACTGGAGAAATTCAGATATTTGATTGTAGATTAATTTTCTGTTTCTCCTATAATGGATTAATTTGAAAGGTAAATATGAATGTCAAATTGGCAAATTGTGGGAAGCAAATTGGCACATTAAGATATATTGTCCATGGAAGCTAGAGGAAAAGGTAACACTTGGGTTGTATTGAAATTGTCACTTTAACTTCTAAATACCTTTGTCTGCCTCCCTCTGTGGGAAGTCTGATGAGCGATAGAGGGTGTTAACTGCTGCTTATGTACTAGACAGTCAGAGGTAAAAACTGTATTTGAAAAAGTGCCAGTGTACCTTCCATCCATCAGCAGCCCAGCATGGTGTTTGGAGGCATTGCACATTTGGAAGAGCAGAACTATTTGCAAAAGCTACAAAACAAAAGTAAAATTCCCTCTGAGATGTGGACTTTGAAGTCTTCGGCACTTACTGATTTTCCTTTTGTCCTAGATAAAATATCCAGGTTTCCAAATGAAAGGGATAATAATGTGATTCTCTTAAAATGATGATCTGAATGCCATATTTGGATTTCAGTTACACTGACATATAACCAGAGTATGTGAAGAGATTTCTGATACTCTCGTTGTACAGGGATGCTACTGTAATCACAATCTACCTGAATGAGTGTTAACTCAATAAAGAGGGTAGATAGAATTACATAAACAGATTACTACTTTCTCCTATAAATAATCTAATCAGGTGCCTAATGGGAGAGAGGTTTGAAATGCTGCCCCCAGCCACTTGCCAATCACATTGGAGGAAGCAGCTCTTTAAAGAAATTCCATGTATTAGGGCCATTTTCTAATCAATTTTTGAAATATGATAAAGAATTGAAGACATTATTATACTGTCATATGTCTCCTTTCAAGGCTACAGGGCTTTCAGATGACTCAGTGAAATGGCAAAAAACAAAATCCAGTAGTTGTGGAAAATGAAACACCTTGTATGGTTTAATGAAACATCATAATTTCAACTGACAATATTTCTGTTCCCACTTCTAGGGGTCATAATGTTTACTATACCAGCACCTGGCTTTTATCAGTGTGAACACAGGATTTAAGAAAGTTTATCTTTTGCTTTCATTAGAGAATATTTTCACCCTGCAACTCTAAGCATTTGGTGAGCCTTAAACCAGATACTTTTTTTTTTCTGAGCATATACAGGCCTTTTTGTTATTGCCAGATTTTCCCAACTCTCTCCTTATTGTTGCCGGACTCCTTCGGTGTAAATAGAAGCAGCTTGCATTTTGCCAGTTTTTGTCTCCATCTTCACAAATAATTAACTCTTATTGCCCCAGACCAGCAGAGGGAAAACGGGCATGCACTGATTAAAAAGGAAGATGGTGGGATTGGCCTAACAACATTTAACAGCAAATGTCTGGGTGGCAGCACCTAGGTCATTCTTGCAAGTTCCTCTGTCTCCTATACATATATGTGACCTCCCATCTCAGCAAATGAAACTGAGACGCTCAAGAGCCACATGGCCAGTCGCAGAGTCACAGAAATTTGTAAGCCACCCACCTCTTGTACTGAGAGTATGGGCGATCTCTCACAACAAAACCTTCATCGGCCCTAATGACTGACTTTCCTCAAATCTGTGAGGAAAAATTAATTCCATTACTATTGCAACTGCATCAGGACTGAAGGCTGAAAACCACATCTCTCTTTTTCTTCTCTTAATGCCTATTGTGACCAGAGTCCTGGGGGGAGCTAGCTGAGGTCACTCAATTAGGGTGAACTGCAAAAAATGGGGCAAACTCCAAAGCTGGTGGATATTTCAATACTTAGATTTACCAAGCCAGCACAACACAGCTTCTTCATTACCTCACTGGTTGCCAAGAAGCCAACAACACAATTTCTTTAAAGTAACCCACCCTCAGGCCTCCACCTCATTACCCACGTCAAGAATGATGAAGTATCAGAAGGGTAGCCGTGTTAGTCTGAATCTATAAAAAGCAACAGAGGGTCCTGTGGCACCTTTGAGACTAACAGAACTGTTAGTCTCAAAGGTGCCACAAGAATGATGAAGATTACTGATGAAGATCAATATAAATACAGACATGAGTTCAATTCTTGAGGTTCAGATTCATAGCAGAGATGGTGAGCTTTGTAGTTGCAAAGAGTTCTAAAAGAGTTCTTTTAGAATTTAGTCCACAGATTATAGTCCAATGTCATATGTAGGGTGTACCAGCGTAACTGGGATCTCAATCTGGTGACTCAAACTTCCCCTGATGAATCTTAAGCAGATCTGAGATTAAAAAGGATTGGGACCCAAACATCTTTTATAGAATTTCAAGCCGCCATTGACAGGTTGGAGCCCTCCAGGAACAATAAGCCCTCATTTCTTAAGCATGATCATTAATTATTCACACAAATCGACACAAGGCAATTGCCTGTTCTTCCACCATTCACAGGTGATTTGCTATACACTTCAAAGAGAGAGGAATACAGCGATATCCCATGTTTACAATTAATTTAAATGCTAGGATTTTCTTTTGATCTCTGAATTAACAGAATACAGTATAGATAGGAACTGTTGATTACATTGTTGACCATTACCCATATGTATGTAAATACACAAAAACACAAACTTTATCTTTCCATCTGTCTTTAAGGGTTGAATTTGAGTAATCTATCCTGCAGGATGTTTAACCCTTTCTGGCCATGCATCATACCTAACTAACACATCTGGAAAGCGACAGTTTTCAAACTGTGCACTAGGGTGACTCATATTCTGATTCTCCTTTATCATTCACTCCCATGTTTGTCATGTTTATCTTTCACTTGCCTGAGGGCTTAATGAATTGCACACTGACATTCCACAAAAGGGAGAATTGACTATGTAACCCTTTTAGCACTGCGTGTGTAAAACACAATATGGAGTAGAACAGTGTCTCTCAGCCTTTCCAGACTACTGTACCACTTTCAGGAGCCTGATTTGTCTTGCGTACCCCCAAGTTTAACCTCACTTAAAAACTACTTGCTTACAAAATCAGACATAAAAATACAAAAGTGTCACAGCACACTGTTACTGAAAAATTGCTTCCTTTCTCATTTTTATCATATAATTATAAAAAAAATTGATTGGAAGATAAATATTGTACTTACATTTCAGTGTATAGTATATAGAGCGGTATAAACAAGCCGTTGTCTGTATGAAATTTTAGTTTTTACTGACTTCGCTAGTGCTTTTTATGTAACGTGTTGTAAAACTAGGCAAATATCTAGATGAGTTGATGTAGCCCCTGGAAGACCTCTGCTACCCCTGGTTGAGAACCACTGGAGTAGAATAAAGTATAGATGCTCCCCGGGTTACGCAAGACCCTACTTACGCAAATTCAACCTTACGCAAAAAGTTCCATAAGGCATAAATAAAATTTTGAGTTGCAGAAAATATTGTGTAGAGTACGGAAATGCAAAGTACTGTAGTGTGGTGTGCAGAGGAATACAGCAGTAGCATCTCCTACAAGGGAAGGCTTTGTGCTCTCACAGCCTCTCAGTCTCGTGATATTTCAGTGATACTGTATTTCTGTTATTTCACCCTATTATTTCATTCAAATCATGCCTGGAAAGTGACCAAGTGATAGCAAGAGTGCAGGACCAGTTCGTAAGCGAAAGAAGATTAATTTAGAGCAGAAAATGTTGTAATTGTTTGTTTTTTATGCTTGCACAATATACATTTCTGACTTACGTAAAATTCGGGTTACGCAAGCCTACCAGAACGATTGTGTAAGTTGGAGAGCATCTGTAGATCAATATGGGAATGACATCAGGGACATTAAGATGGTTGCAACTGATGAGGTCAGCCTGGACAGTGAATAAGATGATCTCTTAGCAGCAGGTAGGAACATGAAAATTCACAAACATTTGTGATGGCAACTCCATAGGCCCTGATCTAAATCTCATTGAAGTCCATGAAAGTTTTTCCATTGACTTGAACAGGATTTCAGTTAGGCCCCTTCTAGCTGAGGGATCCAGTTCATTTCTTTGGGATATTGTTAGCTGATAAATCTTTTCTTTCAATTACTTAGCACTTTGTGGACTATGCATAGTATTTGACTTAAAGAATGCTTTTGAGTTTGCTTTGCTGGTAGGTTGAAATTGGCTCCTATCATCCCAGGTGTGTTACAGGTAGGTGCATAGATTCTGCTGCTTGAACATATTGAGGAAAAGGAGAAAGTTTAACACACAAATTTTAAAGGAAAAAAAGGCTTGGTTTCAAGAAGGGTGTACGTGATGGCTGTAATCAGGAATAACTATGATACTGTCAATAGAAAATGCACATTGGAAAAAAGTGCTTTCAGGAGGTTGGAGATAAAAATAAATGTAAATAAAATTAATTACCTTGGGAAAAAATATTGGGCTGTTCGAGCAGATAAAGCTACTCTACGGGAAATAGTAATGGAAAAAATAAGAAGAGCGGCTGTTGGCATTTCAGATTCCACAATCTAAAAGCTACACTACAGAGTGGTCTGTCTGATATATGTTTACACTTGGATGTATTACACTAAAATAATGTTCTGTGGTTCGTACATGCTTATTTGATAAATCAGTAATGAGAAGGTGTAGAAATCAACACAATGTTGTAAGAGCAGACACTCAGGCATACTTCTTAATTGGGAATAGTTTAAAAGGACTTTGCTAAAATATTTACTTTTTCTGTTTTTATTACCTGGAACTATGTATTTGAAAGGCATTTAGGTATGGACACATGCTTTCTTCCTTTAGTAGGCAGCCCTCTTCTCATTCACTGATGCCATAGTCCACATAATGGCTTCCATTTGCCGTGATCCAGAGAAAAACAGAGAACTCCAACTGATTTCAGTTTGTCGTACAGTTCACTAAATTTGCAATACTGGACCTGTAGAGATGAATGAGGTTACTTACTGTAATTGGAGGTTCTTTGATATGAGTGTTCCCTATCTGTATTCCACACATGGTGTGCATGCACGCCATGAGCCTGAGTTTTCTCCAAGTAGAATCCATTGACCTGTACATGTGCAGTGTCTCCCCTCATGCTCCCGACTAAGGGTATAAGCGGCGGTGCGGGTTGATACCACTCCAGTTCCTCCTCTTACCACAAAGCAACCAAGTCCTAAGCAAATGACGGGTAGTGGAATACAGATAGGGACCACATCTCAAAGAACCTCCAATTACAGTAAGTAACCTGCTCTTCTTCTTTGAATGATGGTCCCTATGTGTATTGCACATGTGGGTGGCTTGTGATCAGTGATCAATGTGAAGGTGGGTTCAAGGAAGCTTACGGCAGAGCCATTCGTAAGATAGCTCATCCTACTACTGCATCCGCAGCTGCTGTGTGAGTTAGAACATAGTGTGCTGTAAACGCGTGGACATGTTGCTGCTTTGCAAATATCCTGCCACAAAACATCCACTAACAAAGCCAAAGAAGTGTCCTGTGCCCATGTAGAGGGTGGGTGGAAGTTTGATATCTTACAGCATTCCAGTGTGCAGCCTGAGATCCACTTAGAGATCTTTTGTGAGGATATGGCTTGGCCCCTTGAGCTCTCTGCCATGGCAGTAAAGAGTCTCAGAGACTTTCTAAAAGGCCTAGTTCTTGTAGGTAGAATTCCAGGGCAAATCTGATTGTAGCTTCTTGTCAGCAGGAGAGGCATGTGGTTTCAGACAGAATACAGGTAAGTGGATTAATTGGTTGAGATGGAATTTGGGGTGTAGCCTCAGTGAAACTTTGTCCTTATGAAAGACTATGTAGGGTGGGTCTGCCATCATGGCTGTTAGCTCACTGACCTGTCTGGCCAAAGTGATGGCAACTAGGAATGCCACTTCCATGGAAAGGTTGCCATAGGTCTGAAGGATGGTCCTGTAAGAATGAAGAGAATGAGGTAAAGATCCAACTGGAGCGTAGGTTTGACAGCGGATGGGAAGGTTCTGACCAAGCCTTTCATGAAGCATACCATCATAGGGTACATAAAGATAGTGTCCATCCATGGGGGGAAGGAAGCACTAAGTGCCACCAGGTGAACATGAAGAGAGCTGAGAGGTAAGCCTGATGTTTTCTGTATGAAGAGGTAATCTAGGATGACCAGGTGGTCACCATATCAAGGGAATGGCGATGGTGGTGGGCCTACTTTAAGGAGCAACGCTACTTTGCCCGGTAATATGTTCTTGTGGACTGTTTCCTGCTGTGGTTAAGGATCTGCTAGACTGGGGCTGAAGATGCAATCTGTATGTCAGACACCCATCCAAACACCAGGCCGTGAGGTGAGGGAGACCTGGGTTGGGATGCCTGATCCTGCCTCGGTCCTGTGTGAGAAGATCCAGGAATAACCAGAGCCTAAACGGTGGTTGGGTGGAAAGCTTTAGGAGGTGTGTGAACTAGAATTGCCGGGGCCAGTAGGGCTAAGATGTGTGTCTCACACAGATGGTAGAAAGTATCAGGGGTAGCCGTGTTAATCTGGATCTGTAAAAAGCATAAGCTTTCATGGGCGTCTGACGAAGTGGGTATTCACCCACGAAAGCTTATGCTCCAATACATCTGTTAGTCTTAAAGGTGCCACAGGACTCTCTGTTGCTTTTTACAGATGGTAGAGGCACAGTTGATGTTCCTCACTGCTTGAAAAAGGAATAAGGGCAGGAGACACAGTTCTTGAAGCCTGAGATGCTGGACATAGTCCCCAGATAGCAAGGAGTTGTTTCACCCATCTGGGGAGGTTCTATGCTAGTTATACTAAACTACACTACACTATTTTAAACTATCTTAACTAAGCTATTTAAACTATCAAAGAACTATGTATACAAGTATACAACAACTCTCTCATTGAGATAAGAGCGAAGGAGAAATAGGGGTTCCGACTCAGGTCATGTGGCAGTAAGAAGGAACTGGAATATTATCAACCCTCACTGCCCTTTATACTCTCGGTTGGGAGCATGAGGAGACACACTGCGCGTGCACCCCCACATGTGGAATACAGATAGGGGGCATGACTCAAAGAAGACTATCACATTACAAATGCATGGCTGAGAGTTTGACATTTCTGGCTGTGTTTGGGAAAATAACTGAAGTGTGTTTAGAAAAAAGAAAGCTTATACACACACCTCCCTTTGCTAATCAGCAACAATGGAAAAAGAAAGTATGAAGAATTCCAAATCAATTTAATAACGTTTTAAAAATTATGTATTTTTAAACATTTGCTTAAGAGTGACTGTGATTATTTAATTTTTAAAGCTTTTTTCTTTTTAATCCTTACAACTACTGAATCATATACTTTATGCTACTAAGCCAGAACATTCAGTAATAAGCAAATCTTACAATAAGACAAAGTACTGTATTAACCTTCTTATGAAGTAATTGGAAGTAACATTCACCCCATTTTATTACTTAATTAAAGCCAACTAATCCATGTATTAAGCCCTTGTATATTCTAAGTGATCCATTAGAAGAGTGAGAAAAAAAACTGGAAAATCAAGTAAAGTGTTTCATGTAGGCTTCCTTTCCTATGACAATTTGTCAGTGAAAGTTGAAAGCTTTTCTTTTTGTTTTTTTAAAGACTTCAATACAGATGTCATTACTGGGATACTGTAGTCAATTAAGGCACTTTGCAGCCGTGATTATACAATGTACCAATGTCATACACTGTGGATCCAAATCTCTCACACTGGGTTTACTTCACTATAACTCCATTGAAGTAAATGGAATTAATCCCAATTTACTAGGCTAGTTGGGGAAAAAAATCAGAAAATTCACATTTTTGACAAAACAAAAACTTTTGTTTTGGGGATGTTAGTTGAATATTTTCCATTTTCAGAGTGACAGTGTGGGCTGTGTGTGGAGGGAGGGGGAACATTTTCTGACCAGCTCTAAACTTTACACATGGGCAAGTGACATCAATATCTAATCTGATTTAATCTACATAGTTCTAATGCACCAGTCACGGTAGCATGTAAGTCATAAGGCTAGGAAGAATTCTTGAATGGGGCATTTATTAAACCTAAAGATTTTACTTAACCATCTTGGTGCTTTAGACCTACCTGAATCAACTTGAGACATAGGACTTGAAGTGTCAATAAACTGGTCAAATGTGAAACTGCTTTCGCGTCTTGCATATTTTTTAAACTCAGTTCAAAAATCAACCTGTCAAATGTGATTGAAAAAAAATGGACAAAAAAATTAATTTAAAAATAAAATTATAAACGGAGTTTTGTGTTTTAAAGCAGGAATGATCCTGTCAAAATGTACCAGAACAGTATGTAAATAGCAGTTTTTCACTTATTGTTATGGTGAGAGGGGGAAACAAAGTATACCAGAAATCCTTAAACTAGAATTGGTTCTTATGAAGAGTTTTGAATTAAGTAGATATAAACTTTAGCAACAAAGACTACTTTAAATGGGGAACATACGGTATTTGACTTCCTCCCTGCAAGAATGAATGTACCTGTCCAGTAAAACATATTACTTAGCCATAGTTGAGTTTTTTCTTCTTACTGTTGAACCTTGTGAATATTAGATTGTTAATTATAAATTCTCTTCCATCTTTTATAGACATCCTAATTGTTGTACTAATACTGTCTAATAATAACAAAATAACAGTGTATGTAGGGATCACACATTCAGGGTGGATTGACTTAAATCAAAGTAATTTAAATCACCAATTTTAATCATGATTTAAATCCCCAAGCAAGAAACCTTGATTTAAATCAATTTTAATTGTTTTACATTTGTACTTTCTCCTAGAGAAAGGTTGATTATCATTGGTTGATAACCATTTAAAATATGTTGATTTGCAACTAAATATAGCCTTTACACTAAATTTAGTGATTCTTTTTGCTAACCAGGAGGATACGCCATACCTATGCATATTTATTTAAGCAATTATATATCTTAACATACATTTATTCAGATTCTTAATTTTATCTTTAAGATGTTAGTGGTGAATGATGCATTTCTTATTTACTAGATGATTATTAACTGTTTATTTGTTATTTGTATCAAGTTGTATTTGGATGGGAATTCACACTCAGTTAAAAATGCACAAAACATTTTCATTATTTTTTAATAAATAAATCTACTTTGAATATATTGGATACACAAGAGAAATTTTTTTATCGAAACATGTTTTTGCATTTAAAAATAACTGATTTATTAGACAAACTCAGTATTATCTGTAGTTAGTGAATTTAACTGATTACTTCTTGTCGCCATGCCCTTAGAGATTTTAGAACTAGTAGATGTCATCCTCTCATGCCTAATTTTTATACATAGATTTTATACATACATTAAAAGAGGAAAACAAGCTTTCCTGCTTTTTCATTTCTCAATTGGTTTCTTAATTTTGAATGAACTAGTCATTGAACTGAACTATTTGAGGAAATTGAAATGGAGTAGTTGTTAAAAGCTAGTTTAGCTCTTCAGATGCTTAGCCAGTGACTTCCACCAGTTCAGTGTTTTCACTTTTTTTAAAACTTGACAGCAAATATGTACTATTTAATATTATTTTGTATTTAATTTAAATTATTTTAATAGATTATAAGGAGGCTAGACTTTAACATAGGATTTCATCATTTCAAATTTAATTTGCAACAGGTCTATTTAAAAAAAACAACCCTGTATATAATTAAATAAAAATCCATTTTTTTAAATTACTGTTCTTTTTTTAATCTACCATGCACTCACTATTACTGAAATCCAGCCACTTTTAACATAGAAGGTGGCAACATTTCAGTGCCAGTAACAATGTACAATAATTTTTAGATGGGAAAATGAAGAATGGCTGCTCCAATTAAAACTAGAGAAAAGCAGAATCCAATTGCATACATTTGAATTTGGTTTCTTCCCTGACACGAAACCTCTTACACTTTTTGAAAAATGTCATGAGTGATCAGTGTCTTTATTTCACTCTCTGTTTACAATATGTAGGGTAGAAGAAAACGTTTGCAGTACTCTGTTACGATGAATGAAGAGGAAAAGCTCTGCGATAGTTTAGAATTTTTGAATATAGTTTACAGTGCAAGTAAAATTATGATTAAAGTGAAAACTTCTAAACAGACCATATATTTCTAGAAAAGTAGAGCATAGTTCTAATAAAAAGAGCTTGATATGATCGTTTAAATTACCACCCTGAATAATCTGCCAAATATAGTTTGTTGTCCTTTGTTGTTGTTGCTGCTTTTTTTTAAAGAGGTCATGTTCTGCACTGGCATTGGCCATTGTCAGACGATAGGATACTGGGCTAGATGGACCATTGGTCTGACCCAGTATGGCCGATCTTATGAAAAGGGACTATTCGGCATGCACAAGTTACAGTAAATATAATTTTAAAATAAATATTTGCATATGCAAAACTATGCAAATACAGATTGACAAGTGACATGCTAAAAATCACATCTGAATATAATATTCATAAAAATAAAACAGTAGCATAGGACAAAGGTTAGAAAGTTGAGGGGGAATGTACCTACATGTTTTCAAATACAGTAGCATTTTCTTACTGCAATGAAGAATTGTCATACCTCAGTAAGGAAACCATTACATTGTTGTCCTTTTTCAACAGGTTAGTCTAAAGGGATATGCGCAGCTGCCAGAATGATGAAATGTAGGTTTTTGTTGTTGTTGCTTTTAGATCGTTAGTTTAAGGGCAAACTTTCCGTTAGTATAGGGGGAAATGAGAGCAGGGAGGCTGAGTGGCCATTTTGATGAGACTTAATTTTCAATGGGAAACCTGTAGGTAAATTTTATAAATCTAACATTTAAAGTGCCAAGTTCTGCTTTTGGTTGCCCACTGTGTGGTGAGGATAAGAATAATGAGAGGCTCCTATGTTAGTTTGTCACAAAGATGTTATTAAAGGCAGTCAAGATTTTAATTTTCAGGTAAAATATATAACAGTCACCTCAATTAAGATTAAGGAATGCTCTGATCTTGCAAACAATCACACACAAATTACAAATACACCTCTACCCCGATATAACGCGACCCGATGTAACACAAATTCGGATATAACGCGCTAAAGCAGTGCTCTGGGGGGTGGGGGTTTGTGTGCTCCGGTGGATCAAAACAAGTTCGATATAACGCAGTTTCACCTATAACACGGTAAGATTTTTTTGGCTCCCAAGGACAGCGTTATATCGGGGTAGAGGTGTACTTTTAGCATGTTAGTAATCACACAGACTTGTACTACTCCAGTGCATAAAGTCAATCATGTGCAAAATGTTTGCAGGATCAGAATCATACATTAAAAATGATTTGAGGCAGAACAGGTATAGAAATGCTAACCTGAAAAAGCAAAGGAATGTACACAGCATGATTAAGTCATTAATTGTAGAAGGCATTTCACCTTTGGTGTCAAGAAATTCAAGGGAATTTCCTTTCACATCTGTTCAACCACGGCTGAACTTGCTGAAATATACGCGACAGCTGAAGAAATGAATTTTAAAAAAATCAGTTACATGTTGATGGAAGAATACTAATCTTAGATGAGCATTGCAGTAATTCTTTGAGACAAAAATTGTGGAGGCCAAATATGTCTATGGCCCAGGACAAAATGTTATTTGGTTTGGCACATACCGTGTTGGGCCCTTGACTTATCGCCGGCTATGTGAATGTGTATTACACCGAAGTCACATAGTTCAAGTGCAATGCAAAAAAAATAAGCAATGCACTAAAATAATCATTGTTATTGAGTTCTTCGGAATCTCCAAATGAGGAAATCGAAGATTTGGAATTTAAAGTCAAAAAGACTGTCTTCCTCTGTGACTTGTAAAACAATGTACAGGTCAAGTAATTAGGCTTATTCAAACTAGGTTTATAAATCCCAAAGACAAGACAGACAATATTATAGTAGAGGAACAACAGTACTAAATAATGAGATGCTCTTTATTTTTTTCCTTATTAATACAAAATAGACTGTACAGGAATTGATTTCATGAGAGCAAGTGAATATAGCAAATAAGCATTTGTATATTTATATTATACAGCAAAACCATAACAGAGAGTCCCAACCATTGCATAGTCTACAATTGAGTAACTGACCCAAGAGGAAGCCATGCATGCTACACTGCAGATATGGATGCATACAGGGTGTCAAAGTCACTTCTCCAGCAGCAGAGACTATAATGAAAGTGGTGCTCTTGGGATTAAGATATGACATTGACAAATGATCTTTCATCCATTCTCTTTGTTAGTATACTGTAAATTAATTTGCTTTCTGTTGGTGTATTTCATGGATGAGAACTGTGCTGAAGAGACTTCTCATCCAACAGTGATCTGAGAGTGGCTGTTGTGGGACTTTTGTATTGTAATGGTTAATGCATGCTTCTAATCAGAGTAATATGAAATGCTAGAGTGGGGGGATACTTTGCAGCGGGTTGTGGGAATAGGTACTTCAATCCCAGTTTATGTGGACTCACATCTATTAGATTTCTCTTTGAGTTGTGAGTGAAACTCATTCACATTCACGCTTTCAGGTGGTTTTGGTGCAAAATCATAAAATAGCCCAGATTAAATAAAAATTTAGGTCCAGGTAGGGTGACCAGATCACCCAGGTCAAATATCGGGATGCGGGGGGGGGGGGAATAGGGGATGGGGCGGAGCAAAAAAAACGGTGGCAGAGCAAAAAAACACACACACCCTTCCTCCTCCCTCTGCAAGTACTGGAGGGAGGCCCCGGAGATGCAGGGGGAGCACGGGGCCGGGGTGAGTGAGAGTCCGGCCTGGCCACGAGCGCAGGCAGGACTCAGTCGGGCGGTACCTGGAGGGGGGCGGCCCGCGGGGCCAGGTGGCGGCTGTTCTCCCCACCTGGGCAGCAGGACTCGGGAGCAGCCGCTGCTGCAGCTCCTACTGCCGTGGCCGGAGGAAGCGCCCAGGCGCTCGGCGGCTGCGGCTCTGGCGCCCGGACCTGTTGTGGGGACCCATCAGCACGCACGCTGCGCCCAGCCCCTGGCCAGTCACGTCTGGGCTGGCTGTCCAGCTGGTGCAATCCCACGGGCGGCCCCGGAGTGGGGGCAGCAGGCCCCAACCCCCTTGTCCCGCTCGGGTCCCGCAGGGGAACGAACGGGGCGGGGCTGGGCTGCCAATGCCTCCGCCCCGGGGCCGCCGCAGGATTGCACCAGCTGGGCAGCCAGCCTTGCGCTCCCCCTGCATCTCCGGGGCCTCCCTCCAGCGCTTGTGGAGGGAGGAAGAATGGCGTACTTGGAGAAGAGGCGGGGATTTGGGGAGGGAGCCAATGGGAAGGAGGGGGCGGGGGTGCCTTCCGGGCTCCGGAGCCTTTGCTTGTTTGTCCAGTGTCCCAACCTAACATTGGTCGGGACATGGGACAAACAAGCAAATATTGGGACAGTCCCGATAAAATCGGGACATCTGGTCACCCTAGGTCCAGGTCTGTCTGAAAGGTTTTGCAAACCTTTGATTAATCTGTCCTGAGTTTAGAATTTGTAACTAAACCTGAAACCAGATGATGTCAGAGAGGTTTCAGACTTTGTCTCTAAGATTTCCATGACTTTATTTCTATATGAGCTAGTAGTCAGTGCATGTTGCACATGCGAGCCAAGTTACAGCTACTGCTCTGTTGCTACTCCATTATGATGATGATCTACTGTAATGTATTCCAATAGAGGTGCAACTGTAATCTAGTGGATTTGCATAGGGCTATGAGGTAGGAAATACAGTTTTTATTGCCAATTTTTTCACTAACTTGCTTGCTTTAGGCACATTTGAAAATGGCATGTTCCCATGTCATGTTCACAGCTGCCCATGCTGACTGAGTCTTTTCATTTTGACTTTGCTGCTTGGTAAAGGTCAGAGCAGCCGCAGATGCACTGGAGCTGTCTCACACTTGTCTGTGCTTCAGTTACCTGCAAAATGGGGAAAATAATGATTATCCCTCTTGGCAAGGTATTTTGAGGTCAAGCGGCAAAAAGTAATAATTAATTTAGTACCTAAATATTTAGCCAAGGCTGGAAAAAAAGTACCATACCCTTAGTAGACAAAGAAGTACCCCTACAAGCCAACAGGAAGAAATGAAAATTGAGGGGAGGGAGAGGAAGGTATTAGAGAAATCCAGAGTCAGTGCCTTGGCTTAGGAGACCAGATCCCATCTCAGCTGCGGGGAAGCAGGAGGAGGCTGGGATTCCCACCATGGAACTGGACATTGCTTGGGGGTTTGTTTCATATTAGCCTCTGATTAAGTTGAAGCTTCGTCCTGAGCCTCTGCTGTCTGCTACAAGGAAAAGGCCTGTGTCTCGTCCTACCCCCTTGACTTTTAAGTTTCTTTGAGGAGTTTTTGAAGGAGGGTTTGGGTTTCCTCCTAATCTTCCCCTTCCCCAGGCCTCTAGTGGCAATAAGGGGCCTGCCTGAGACTTCCTAGGTCATCTGCCCCTGTGAATAGCTTCTGTGTCTGCTTTTGCTCCTCAGAACTTTGCAAAGTTACAGCAAAGAGAAAGTGACATGGGGGAAAAAATGCAAAAGCACTTAAGTCCCATTTTTAAAAGTGCCATAGGATGCCAAAATCTTATTCTGAGTCAATGGGATTTATGCTCGTAAGTGCCCATGGCACTTTCAAAAATGGAATTTCAGGCACTTTTGAAAATGTTACCCATTTTCCCTGGTCATTGTCACAGCTGCCAATGCTGACTATTTTCCTTTTGACTTTGCTGCTTGGTAAAAGTCAGATGCATTGATCAGCAGATGCATTGGAGCTGTCTCTCAGCACATTCCAAAAAAACAAACTGCATCAGTTCATATGTGAAAAGTCAACTTCAGCATACAAAAGCTACATTAGTTTAAAATGCAAATTAAATTCTGCAGAAGCGTTAGCTTTTTCTCCCCTAACTTAGCTGTTGAGGTCATCCCACTTCAAGCTTCAGAGAATTTTTCAAATCTTTTATTTAGCACAGCAAAATAGAAATATAGATGGTATAAAGGGACAGATTCAACCTCTTTGCTGCAAGTAGATGCACATTGTACTTCCCTGTGCTATGGAGGCCCATTGTGCTGTGAGCATAGAATTCATCTAGTCTGTGTGTGTGCATGGTTTAAGTTGGTCAGGGACTCCATAGTTACTTCAGGGTGAAAGCTGCTAAAAGGGATGGCTGTAACCTGGCCATGCAAACTTGTTCAACAGAACCCCCTTTTCTTAACTCCAAGCCCCCTTTTCTTCTACCCCTAGGTAGGCTGCTACAAGGTTAACTGACTGGGTGCAGTACATTTTAATTTAATTGTATTACATTCACAAAATAGTGTTGTGCATGTATGCTGTCCAACCAGCAAAGGGTACATTCAGAGCCTTGCCTGGCTCATTTCATTGCCTATGTGCCAGGGCTCCTGCAAGGGTTTTGCAGACCCTGTTTCCCTACCATGTCAGTGTGTGTCCAATCCTATATAAAACATACAACCATTTCTTGAATGAATGCTTGAGGGTGCAAACTGAAATTCCTGTTCTGCAAGCATTCCTGGAAGTAGAACTCAATGGCTTAAATGTTTGCTTTGCACGGACAAAAAAGGGGCTCATGCACATCAAAGCAAAGTCATTTTTTATTTTGAGTGAGTAGTAGTGGAATTGTTTGCCAGGATTTGCTGACCTCTGTTTTAGTTCTGAAATTATCTCCTGCTCTGCGGAGGTTCTGAATCAGTGAGAGGTGGACAGTACTGTCTGATCTAAAACAGTAAAAAAGGCTCTCATACTTGTCTTACACGTAGTCAGACATAACTTTAAAAGGCTCTTTTTGAAATACTTTTTAAAAATATTTTAATTATTCTCTTTTGTTTTGACAAGGGTTATTTTTATTGAGTGATAATAAAGTTAAAAACATGTCTGCAAATCAAAAATGTCACTGGCAGAAAGCACCTGAAAATATAACTTTCCCTTCTTGCCTTTCACATTGAAAGAGGGCATGGAGTGGGAGTGTAGCTTATCAAAGTGCCATCACAAATGAACCTCAGGTATCGGTATATTAAAAAACTTTATTTTAGGGCCTGCTTTATCAAAATGTCTTTGTAATATCAAAAATCCCCAATCGCCTGATCTAGGGTTACCATATTTCAATCCTGCGAAAAGAGGACACTTCACAGGGCCCCGGCCCTGCCCCAACTCCGCCCCTTCCCCACCCAATTCCGCCCCTAGGGTGACCGGGGGGCGGGGGGGAGGAAAGGGCGGCAGAGCAAAAAAAAAAAAAACACAAAAAGCCAAACCCCCCCAACATTCCTCCTCCCTCTGCAAGCGCTGGAGGGAAGCCCGAGAGACGCAGGGGGAGCGCGGGGCCGGGGTGAGTGTGAGTCCGGCCTGGCCCCGAGCAGGCAGGACTCGGGCAGTACCTGGAGGGAGAGTAGGGGGGCGGCTCGCGGGGCCAGGCGGCGGCTGTTCGTTCTCCCCACCTGGGCAACCGGACTCGGGAGCAGCCACTGCTGCAGCTCCCACTGCCACTGGGGGAGGAAGCAGCCATGGCGCTTGGCGGCTGCGGCTCTGGTGCCCGGGTCCGAATCCCCCGAGCCCGGGCCTGTTGTGGGGACCCAGCAGCATGCACACTGTGCCCAGCCCCTGGCCAGTCGCGTCTGGGCTGTCTGCCCAGCTGGTGCTGCAATCCCGCAGCGGCCCCGGGGCGGAGGCATCGGTAGCCCAACCCCGTTTGTTCCCCTGTGGGACCCGAGCGTTGACGGGGGGGGGCTGTGGCCTGCTGCCCCCACTCCGGGGCTGCCCGCAGGATTGCACCAGCTGGGTCCCCGCAGCAGGCTCGGGCTCAGGGGGTTCACGCCTGGGCGCCAGAGCCGCAGAGTGCCACATGTTTGGCGCTTCCCCCCGCAGCAGTGGGAGCTGCAGCAGCGGCTGCTCCCAAGTCCGGCTGCCCTGCTGGGGAGAACGAACAGCCGCCGCCTGGCCCTGGAAAGTTGGAGCCTGGGGAGGGGGCGGTCCCCTTACCATGCCCCCCTATTTTCCCGGACATGTCCTGCTTTTTGGAAATTCCTCCTGGATGGGGATTTGAGGACCAAAAAGCCAGACATGTCCGGGTAAATCCGGACGTATGGTAACCCTACTGGAGCAGGGCCCCTGGCCCTGCATATTGCTGGAGCTCGGGCAGCACAAAAGAATATAACCCGCCACACTCCCACCCCATATTCACCCTCCTGCCCCATCCAACCACTCCCCCCCATCCCCTGACAGCCCCCCCTCCAGAACTCCAGACCCACAACCCTCCTCCTTCTCTCTTACTGTGCCCCGGGACTCCCCTTACCATGCCCATGCCTACTGGTTCCACGTGTAGGCATAACATGCTGCCGGGGGGACTGTTTTTGTTGTTACTCCAGGCGGGGGGTGGGGGAGCAGGGGAGGGGCTCTGGCTGCTGGAGGCCAATGGGAGCGGCTCAATCAGGCCCAGCCGCCCAATCAGCGAGGCCGCACTCTGCATGGACGGGAGGGAGGGAGGGGAGGAGGAAAAATCCCGGACCCTTTGACCTTGTTACCAATTCCTCCCGGACAGCTATTTAAAGACGCAAAAGCCGGACATGTCCGGGGAAATACGGACGGATGGTAGCCCGAGCCTGATCCCAAATGGTGCTGAGTAACAGTAAAGTTCTCTCAGGACCAGTCATGTGTTTCTCAGCATGTTTTTGTAATGAGTACAATATAATTACATTTATATAAATGCTTACAGTTCTGTTTTGGAGTTGCAAATTACAGTTCATGCTTCTGTGGCTGATAAATGTGGTTTTCCATTTTGAACTCACTGGACAAATATTTTGCTTTCTTTTGCCTGCCCATAAACATTAATATACTGAAATACATCAGTGACTGTAGAATAATTATTGCTGTCTACAGTGTTCCTCACACACTCCTGGACTAAACTGTGATAAAACAATAACCATTCAAATAAGCAATGTACCTTATTTTAAATGTTCAGGGTCTAATCCTGCTTCTGTCCAAGCCTGTGGAGTTTTATCATTGTCTTCATGGGGACCAGGATTGGGCCTTCATTTTGTTGTTGGACATAATTTGTTTTGTCTTTAGTTCAGATACTACTGGCTCTTGGACTTTATATCTTGGCACAAATTTTAGTTCTCATTACACTTTAGCTGCCCACGCTTTTCCTTGGCTTATATTTCATATTTTCCAATTGAAAAAGAGGTCAGCATACCAAGTAAAACTGTGTTTTATATATTCTGCAAAGAACCCAAATTATTTGTGTACTCAAAGTTTATCAGGTCCTCTGCTTTTTTTCCAGGTGTTTTTTAAATGCTTCTATCTTTAATGGTGTCTATTTTAAATCCAGGAAATTATGTAAGACATTTAAATACTGTAAGAGCAATATATCCATTTCTAGATAACAGTGAGTGTGTCTGCCCTTTGTAAACATTCACACAACAAGCTATATTAACATAATACGATGGGTTTGGCTTAAAACAGTTTTCCGTTTTAAACAGTTCTGCCCTTAACTTTTAGACGTTATTAGCGATCATATAATACTAATACAGGCATTTGCACATACAAGGGGTATCAGCTACAGTACTTGAGCTCATACTCACTATGCATGAATATTGTACATTATTAACATGGAAATGTTGCCTGTGGAACGTCAAACCAAAACAAATCCATGTCCATGAAGTTTAACACTACAACAAAAGAACCTCCTTCTATTGCCAGGGGTTTGTTTCAGAGCAATACAGTCAGTGTAACTTAACCCTCAGCCCCATTTTATTTATGAAAAGAAATTCATTCAGACCTCTCTCTCAGTGGTGTCTGCCCCAGAAGCATTCCAAAAACAAAACAAGCAAATACGGATTCACTTGCCCTTAGATTTCAGGAGAGATCCAGCAGCTCAATTTTCCTCTTTCCAGGTCTCTCCTCTGGTAGGGAAAGGGCAGATTTTGATTTGCCAGGATGCCTTGTTTGTGTCCAGGAGTAGAGCCTGCCTGCTACAAAACTGCATTTCCTAGTAATCCTTCTTCCCTAGATTTCAGAGATGGGTCAACCTGGAATTTATTACCTCAGCCAACATACCTGCTGGAGGTCTCTTGAAAATTTGGGACTTTAGACTATATTCTAAATGCTTAATTTAGAAAATCTTTGAAATGTACCATTTTCTGATTGACACCATTGATTCATTTACTGTGGAGCTTTTTGCTGTCTGTTGTGTAAAATCCGTTGGGGGGTTCTTTTTATTTTTTGTTATAAATATTTACATGATAAAGCCCCTGTGATTGGCTGCTCAGCCTACATGTTCACTAGGCAACAGTACTAAAAATTCTAATAACGCTTTTGTTTCAGTGACCTTCATAAATGCACTCATGTCTTCCCCACTTATGAGCAAGGTAGCCATGCCAATTTCATGCCGGTAAAATCTGTATGCCACATCACTCCTTCATTTATGTATCTCTTATCAATATAAATATAAATAGCATGTGTATATCTCAGTATGCATGTACATATTCCACAATCTTTCATTCGTCAATTACTATAGCCATGACATTTAATTGGCTGGAGCTGTCATTCACTTTATTATAGCAGATGTAAGCGCCTTGGCAGAAGGTTATATAATGAACTTGTTTTTAGTGCAAACTTCACATTTCATAATAGATACCAAATATGAAAAGATTTTTGTTGATTATTAGTATGTCTTGCTATGATAAGTATTTATTCTATAGAGTCTGCAAATTTTATTTTGTTAGGACTTCCATGTAGGACATTATTGTTTCAGTGATATCCATTTTTAAATTAGAAACTCAGGATAAGTAGGTCATCTATAGCTTTCTGTTTTGGGACATTTATATTTTCTTTTAAGCATACACTAAATTATTTACTTGAATGGTGAGATGAAACAAGATGTCAGGAAAAAAGTCTCATTACCTGCAGTGTCAACCATGCAAGCTTTGAATCCCATGCCTTTTAAAGTTAGTATCCTGTAGCATCAGGACTGTGTTCTTGTATAAAATAAACATATCTGTTAGTCTAAATAGCAAACACAATGTATTTGCTGTAGGGGTGATTAATGTAGATTTAGATTTATTTATTTTATTCCTCCAGCTTTGCTGAAAAAAATCCAATAATTTAACTGATAATACACAGTATCTTTAAAACATACAAACACAGAAGGAAACCCCACTGTCCTCCATGCAAATGATTTGCATTCTTAATCAATGAAACGATTCTGACACAAAAGACGTAAATAAGTATCCTCCTCTGACACCCCCTATCCCATAAACTATCCATGTCCCAGAAGCCTGGAAAAAATAGATGAGCCTTGTATAATGCACTGAAGGTTTGGGTATTTTCAGAATAAGAGGGGAGGGAAGGAATGAATTCCAAAGCAGAGAACCCTCAGATAGTGTCCTGCTGTCCAGTCCCCTTCTTTTTAAACCAGGAGACTGATAGCTTGAGTTAGATGCCATACCGCGTATCCTTGTAGCTCATTTCAGGACACTCCTGACCTCACATGCCCAATGAACAGGAAGGGTGACAAAAGAACCCACATGGGAGAGCTTTCAAAGCAGATAAGCAAGTACCCAAGGCTACCCCTGAGATCCCTCACACAGGAAAGGAGCCACTCTGTCTATCTCTGCCAGGGTCTGCACAAGTGTTAACTAGTCTTCCTGGTGGATAGCAGTTGAAGAACAAAAGCAATAACCAGATCTTCATCCATTGACAGGAGGAAAGCAAGGAATGCAACCAATAGCTTCCATACCATGCCCAGGCCTAAAGCTGGATTTATTGGGTTTGTGTGTGGGGGGGTGTTTTTGGCAGTGTTAGGAAATCTGAGACACTATATACCAGTAGAACTGCTTCTCCACAGCCTTTCCCCCTGAAATTCTGAGTTTTGTCGCAGGTCACTATTTGGCAAAATTGCCTGTATCAGAGATGGCCTCTTGTGGAGAGGCTTCAGCAGTGCCCTTGAGGACAGCTAGTACCCTGCCTTCCTGATGAAAGGCAAGCATCTCTGCCAGGGTGGGACCAGTGTCTCTGGCCACTAGGTTTCACCAGCCAGGAAGCACATGAATCAAACTGATGGGTTGCAGCCAAAGTTTCCCCAAAGCCACAGTGAGCAATACTGGTTGAAACTATAGTAAAGAACAGAGTCATCAGACATATAGGTGAACACAATTTGTTGGGGAAGAATCAACTTGGTTTTTGTAAAGGGAAATCATGCCTCACCAACCTACTAGAATTCTTTGAAGGGTTCAACAAGCACGTTTACAAGGGGGATCCAGTGGATATAGCGTACTTAGATTTTTCCGAAAGCCTTTGACAACGTCCCTGACTGAAGATTCTTAAGCAAAGTAAGCTGTCATGAGATAAGTGGGAAGGTCCTCTCCCACTGGTTAAAAAATAGGAAACAAAGGGTAGGAATAAATGGTCAGTTTTCAGAATGGAGAGAGGTAAATAGTGGTGTCCCCCAGGTGCCTGTACTGGGACCAGTACTGCTCAACATATTCATAAATGATCTGGAAAAAGGGGTAAACAGTGAGGTTGCAAAATTTGCAGATGATACAAAACTACTCAAGATAGTTAAGTCCAAAGTAGCCTGCAAAGAGTTACAAAGAGATCTCACAAAACTGGGTGACCAGGCAACAAAATGGGAGATGAAATTCAGTGTTGATTCATGCAAAGTAATTCACATTGGAAAACATAATCCCAACTATACATATAAAATGATGGGGTCTAAAATAGATAATAAGACAGAAAATATCATATTGCCTCTATATAAATCCATGGTACACCCATATCTTGAATACTGCATGCAGATGTGGTCATCCCATCTTAAAAAAGATATATTGGAATTGGAAAAGGTACAGAAAAGGGCAACAAAAATTATTAGGGATATGGAACAGCTTCCATATGAGGAGAGATTAATAAGACTGGGATTTTTCAGCTTGGAAAATGGATGACTAAGGGGGAGATATGATAGAAGTCTATAAAATCATGACTGGTGTGGAGAAAGTAAATAAGGAAATGTAAATTACTCCTTCTCAGAACACAAGAACTAGAGGTCACCAAATTAATAGGCAGCAGATCTAAAACAAACAAATGAAGTATTTTTTCACACAACACAGTCAACCTGCGAAACTCTTTGCCAGAGGATGTTGTGAAGGCCAAGACTATAACAGGGTTCAAAAAAGAACTAGATAAATTCATGGAGGATACGTCCATCAGTGGCTATTAGCCAGGATGGGCAGGGATGGTGTCCCTCACCTCTGTTGACAAAAGCTGGGAATGGCAACAGGGGATGGATCACTTGATTACCCGTTCTGTTCTTTCCCTCTGAAGTGCCGGGCATTGGCTATTGAAAGACGGGATACTGCGCTAAATGGACCTTTGGTCTGAACAAGTATAGTCGTTCTTTTGTTCTTATTAATACTTGTTAGATACTAAGCAGAGAAGACTCTGCATTTGTCCCTTGATGCAGAAAGCTCAGTTCGGATCCAAGTTATAATCCACAGCCATGGCACAAGGCTTCAAAAACTCATCACCATAATCAAGCAAGGCTCAGTATATTTCACCTTTCCCTGTCTGTGGAGCAGGCTATCAGTATAGCACAATGACCTGTGAAGATGGAACTGGGGAAGAAGATAAGTAGTGTCCACTTTATCAATGAAGGGGGATAAAAAAATCATTATGTTCTAAAGGTTCCTTGGTAGTGTGACTTGTTGATTGGACAGTATTCTCTTTCTGAGGAAAGATGGTCCAATAGTTAGGGCACAAGGCCAGGACTTGGAAGACCTAGGTTCAGTTCCCTGCTCTGCTATAGCCTTCCAGTTTGAACTTAGGCAAGTCACTTAGCTTCTCTGTGCCTGAGTTCCTTATTTGTAAAGTGGAGATGACAGTACTTTCCTATCTCATGGGTATTGTGGGTAAATGCATTTGTGAGATGCTCAGATACTATGGTGTTGGGGCCCTCTATGTACTTGAGATAGAGACATCTGGAAACATGCTAGTTTTATTTGCCTCTCACAGTGAATAGTAAAACAGGTCCTTCATTCTGACCTCAAATTGAAGGAGGTAGTAGTAATCACCCCCAAGCACCAGTATGAGACCAGACTGCAGCCAGGTGGATGTGTTGAGCCATAAACCATATGGTATAGTTCCATTGTTGTCAGGGTAGTCATGAGCTGAACTGCAAGATTTAGTAGGAGTCACCAACTACAATCAACTCTGGCAAAACCAGCAACACTTAGAGAAGAACTCGGACAGAGCTTGTGCAGTGCATGGGTGATCTATACACAAAGGCCGGTCCCCCCTGAACCCCACCCTTGTGCTTATTTGGAGGACTTACGTATATTAAATCCATCCAAATATTAAAGGTTGAAATAGTTTGTGTATTAGTTCCACTAGAAAGACCATATGAGATTAATGTAGTTCAAACAGCGTTTTCTCCTCCATACAGTTGCCTAGGGAGGTTGTGGAATCTCCATCATTGGAGATTTTTAAGAGCACATTAGACAAACACTTGTCAGGGATGGTCTATCTAGATGATACTTAGTCCTACTATGAATGCAGGGGACTGGACTGGTTGACCTTTCGATGTCCCTTCCAGTCCTACGATTATACAATGTTATACTAAAATGATTACTGCCTCTAATTTTTTGTTTTTATTTATTTCCCATACAGATGTAACTAAGCATCTTCTTAGAATGTTCAGTTCTTTGTGTGTTTCTTCATAGTAGTTCTGCATTTTCTATGGAGCACTTGAAAGGACATTTATATAAATCAGAGTTTCTCAAACTGGGACCCCTCAGGGGGTTGCAAGGTTATTACATGGGGGGTCGCGAGCTGTTAGCCTCCACCCCAAACCCCGCTTTCCCTCCAGCATTTATAATAGTGTTAAATATATTTAAAAGTGTTTTTAATTTATAAGGGGGGTCGCATTCAGAGACTTGCTATGTGAGGGGTCACCAGTACAAAAGTTTGAGAACCACTGATATAAATAGTGATTTGCCACCAATTTGGATAATGTGGTAGGAATTTGAGTTAATCTTCCTCATTGTTTTCCTTATTATGTGATATAATTGTGATGAATAACATGTCAAAGCAGTCTGCACCCGTGAGCATTAATTACTTATGTGGGTTTGTGAAGTGTACAGAAATATCATTTCATAATCTAGTATTTCAATTAACTTAAGCCTCCTTTAGTAAATTAATTTAAATTTTACATGGAGTCTTAAGTGGTGAATGCAAGCTGGAGAAAGATTGTTTTTGTTAACCAACCAGGAGGGTAATTACAGTAGTTCAATATCTTGATAACACTTTGAATACAGGAATCTCTACAATTGTCTTGGAATTGGAGCAAGAACATACTATAATAGATTATAGTTGGTTAGAAAATACAGTAGGGCTGTCAAGCCATTAAAAAAATTAATCGTGCTTAATCACATTGTTAAACAATAATAGAAATCCATTTATTTAAATATTTTTGGATGTTTTCTACATTTTCAAATATATTGATTTCAATTAAAGCAAAGAATACAAAGTGTACAGTATATTTATTTTTATTACAAACATTTGCACTAAAAAAACAAAATAAATAGTATTTTACAATTTACCGAATACAAGTACTGTAGTACAATCTCTTTATCATGAAAGTTGAACTTACAAGTGTAGAATTATGTACAAAAAGCTACATTCAAAAATAAAGCAATGTAAAATTGTAGAGCCTGTAAGTCCACTCAGTCCTACTTCTTGTTCAGCCAGTCGCTCAGACAAACAAGTTTGTTTACATTTGCAGGAGACAATGCTGCCTGCTTCTTGCTTACAGTGTCACCTGAAAGTGAGAAGAGGCGTTTGCATGGCACTGTTGTAACCGGCGTCACAAGATATTTATGTGCCAGATGCACTAAAGATTCGTATGTGCCTTCATGCTTCAACCACCATTCCAGGGGACATGCGTCCATGCTGATGGTGGGTTCTGCTGAATAACGATCCAAAGCAGTGTGGACCCACACATGTTCATTTTAATTATCTGAGTCAGATGCCACCAGCAGAAGGTTGATTTTCTTTTTTGGTGGTTTGGGTTCTGTATGTTCTGCATTAGAGTGTTGTTCTTTTAAGATTTCTGAAAGTATGCTCCACACCTCGTCCCTCTTAGATTTTGGAAGCCACTTCAGATTCTTAAACCTTGGGTCGAGTGCTGTAGCTATCTTTAGAAATCTCACATTGATACCTTCTTTGCATTCTGTGAAATATGCAGTGAAAGTGTTCTTAAAATGAACATGTGCTGGGTCATCATCCGAGACTGCTATAACATGAAATATATAACAGAATGCGGGTAAAACAGGAGGGGACATATAGTTCTCCCCCAAGGAGTTCAGTCACAAATTTAATTAACACATTATGTTTTTAATGAGCGTCATCAGCATGGAACCATGTCCTCTGGAATGGTGGCCAAAGCATGAAGGGGCATACGAATGTTTAACACATCTGGCACGTAAATACCTGTAGCAGTGCCAGCTAAAAAGTGCCAGACAAAGGCCTGTTCTCACTTTCTGGTGATATTGTAAATAAAAAGCATTATCTCTTGTAAATGTAAACACACTAGTTTGTCTTAGAGATTGGCTGAACAAGAAATAGGACTGAGTGGACTTATAGGCTCTGAAGTTTTACATTGTTTTGCTGTTGAGTGCAGTTATGTAACAAAAACAAATCTACATTTGTAAGTTTCACTTTCAGGAAAAAGAGATTGCACTATAGCACTTGAATGAGGTGAATTGAAAAATACTATTTCTTTTATTATTTTTAGTGCAAATAATTTGTAATAAAAATAATATACACTTTGATTTCAATTACAACACAGACTACAATATATATAAAATGTAGCAAAATATCCAAAATATTTAATAAATTTTCCATCGGTATTCTGTTGTTTAACAGTGTGATTAAAACTGCGATGAATCGCGATTAATTTTTTTAATCACAGTTAATTTTTTGGGTTAATCGCATGAGTTAACTGTGTGTAATTGGCAGCCCTAAAATACAGTATATATAAATTGTGTTGGAGGGATTTATATAGACAAACTTTTATTCTGATCACAAAATGTAATACTTTGGTGAAGAGATTAATGTCCAGATTTTCAGGCATATTGACACCCATTTGGGTGGGTGCAAATTGTAGATGCAAATAAGTGCAGGAACAAAATTGCACACAGAAGAATGGAGGACCAGTTAAGACTGGGCTGAGATTTTGCTTTCAAATCCTTTTTTTAGTTGCAGAGGGTCAGGATAGTTTCTTGTAAAAACTATAAAAAGCCAGTATGCAATTTCCATTTTTCCCTTGAACACGTGCACTGGGCTTATATAAATCTGAACCCATGCACCATGTGTTTAATGCATTACATTGAACTTTTGTAAGTAAGGTTTTGCAAGCCCCCAGAGTTTTCTTGGTTTCATGAACCAAAGCCAACATGTTTGGTTTGCCAGGGTTTACAAATCTAAAAACTCTAAATGTGATAGGTTTCAGAATGGTAGCTGTGTTAGTCTGTATCAGCAAAATCAACGAGGAGTCCTTGTGGCACCTTAGAGACTAACATTTATTTGGGCATAAGCGTTCATGGGCTAGAACCCACTTCATCAGATGCATAGTGTGGAAAATACAGTAGCAGGTATAAATACACAGCACATGAAAAGATGGGCGTTGCCATACCAAGTGGAAGGTCAGTCTAATGAGACAATTCAATTAACAGTAGAATACCAAGGGAGGAAAAATCACTTTTGTGGTGGTAATGAGAGTGGCCCATTTCAAACAGTTGACAAGAAGATGTGAGTAACAGTAGGGGGAAATTAGTATGGGGGAAATTAGGTTTTGTAATGACCCGTCCCCTCCCAGTCTTTATTCAGGCCTAATTTGATGGTTTCCAGTTTGCAAATTAATTTCAGTTCTGCAATTTCATGTTGGAGTCTGTTTTTGAAGTTTTTTTGTTGAAGAATTGCCACTTTTAGGTCTGTTATTCAGTGACCTGGGAGATGGAAGTATTTTCCTACTGGTTTTTGAGTGTTATAATTCCTGATGTCAGATTTGTGTCCATTTATTCTTTTGCATAGGGACTGCCCAGTTTGGCTAATGTACATGGCAGAGGGGCATTGCTGGCACATGGCATATATCACATTGGTAGATGTGCAGGTGAACGAGCCCCTGATGGTGTGGCTGATGTGGTTAGGTCCTGTGATGGAGTCCCTTGAATAGATGTGGACAGAGTTGGCACTGGGGTGTGTTGCAGAGTTTGGTTCCTGGGTTGGTGTTTTTGTTGTGTGGTGTGTAGTTACGGGTGAGTATTTGCTTCAGGTTGGGAGGACTGGCCTGTCTCCCAAGGTCTGTGAGGATAGGTTGTAGATCCTTGATGATGCGCTGGAGAGGTTTTAGTTGGGGGCTGTAGGTGACAGCTAGTGGTGTTCTGTTACTTTCTTTGTTGGGCCTGTCTTGTAGTAGGTGACTTCTGGGTACCCTTTTGGCTCTGTCAATCTGTTTCTTCACTTCACCAGGTGGGTATTGTAGTTTTAAGAATGCTTGATAGAGATGCTGTAGCTGTTTGTCTCTGTCTGAGGGATTGGCGCAAATCCGGTTGTATCTTAGAGCATGGCTGTAGACAATGGATCGTGTGGTGTGGTCTGGATGAAAGCTGGAGGCATGTAGGTAAGTATAGCGGTCAGTAGTTTCCAGTATAGGGTGGTGGTTATGTGACCATCGCTTATTAGTACTGTAGTGTCTAGGAAGTGGATCTCTTGTGTGGACTGGTCCAGGCTGAGGTTGATGGTTGGGTGGAAATTGTTGAAATCCTGGTGGAATTCCTCAAGGGCCTCTTTCCCATAGGTCCAGGTGATGAAGATGTCATCAATATAGCACAAGTAGAGTAGGGGTGTTAGGGGACGAGAGGTGCGGAAGCGTTGTTCTAAGTCAGCCATAAAAATGTTGGCATACTGTGGGGCCATGTGGTATCCATAGCAGTGCCGCTGACTTGAAGATATAAATTGTCCCCAAATCTGAAATAGTTGTGGTTGAGGACAAAGTAACAAAGTTCAGCCACCAGGTTTGCCATGACATTATCGGGGATACTGTTCCTGATGGCTTATAGCCCATCTTTGTGTGGAATGTTGGCGTAGAGAGCTTCTACATCCATTATGGCTAGGATGGTATTTTCAGGAAGATCACCAAAGGATTGTAGTTTCCACAGGAAGTCAGTGGTTCTCAAAGATAGCTGGGAGTGCTGGTAGCATAGGGCCTGAGAAGAGAGTCTACATAGCCAGACAATCCTGCTGTCAGGGTGCCAGTGCCTGAGATGATGTGGCATCCAGGATTCCCAGGTTTATGGATTTTGGGTAGCAGGTAGAATACCCCGGGTCAGGGCTCTAGGTGTGTGTCAGTGTAGATTTGTTCCTGTGCTGCTTCAGGGAGTTTCTTGAAGAGATGGTGTAGTTTCCTCAGTGGAGTCAGAGGATAATGGGGAAAGGGTGCTTCATGAGGATGACATGATGAACTCTGAGATTAAAGCAAACAACATTGACTCTCTGTAAGATAAACACTTCAGATACATTTGGAAGGACAACTGGAGGTGCAGTCTGTCATGGTACTGAAGAGGCCAGCAGGGTTGTAGTGTGCGGAGTCAGTTGGAGAATAAATAGTTGTAAAAGGGAAAAGTAGAAGGTGGTGATGGTGGGGACAAGGTGAATTGAACACTAGTGGCAGCCTTGAGGACATCAGAATCTCTCAGTGACTTGTAGACAAGTCGGTGATCTCAGTTTGTTTTGCTTGACATTGCATAAGCAAACTGAGGAAATGTGGTCTAGAGCAGGGGTAGGCAACCTATGGCACGCAGGCCGAAGGCGGCACGCGAGCTGATTTTCAGTGGCATTCACACTGCCCGGGTCCTGGCCACCGGTCCGGGGGGCTCTGCATTTTAATTTAATTTTAAATGAAGCTTCTTAAACATTTTAAAAACTTTATTTACTTTACATACAACAATAGTTTAGTTATATATTATAGACTTATAGAAAGAGACATTCTAAAAACCTTAAAATGTATTACCGGCACGCGAAACCTTAAATTAGAGTGAATAAATTAGAGTGAATAAATAAAGACTCGGCACACCACTTCTGAAAGATTGCCAATCCCTGGTCTAGAGGAAACTACTATAAGGTATATGCACAGAACTGGCTGAAAGGCCAAACTAAAAGAATAGTTATCAATGGTTTGCTATCATCCTGTGAGGACATATCTAGTGTGGTCCTGCAGGATTAGACCAACACTGTCAGGGATGGTTTAGGTAAACTTATTCCTCCCTCAATGAAGGGGTTTGGCCTATATGACCTCTAGAGGTCTCTACCAGCTCTACAGTTCTATGGTTCTAAATCCTGCTGTGAAGAACTCATAGTCTAAAATCATGGGTTAATTCAATACTAAACAGAACAGCATATGTGTGTGTGCTGATGGAGTAGTGGGTTTATAGAATTTTTTTTGAGAGAGAGAGAGACTCAACCCAAATGTAAAAATTGTAGTAAGTGTATTTTGAAAATTTAGAATTACATTCTATTTAATCCTTGTTTATGCTGTTCCTCTTACTAACTCCCATATGATAGTATTTTCAAGGGGCCCTAACAGAGCCACAGGTATGCCATACTGACCTTACTCTTGGAAGTACTTTCTCTGGGATGTGGTCAACCCTGGATTATCATCACATCAGCAAAGCGACATTTTCAGTACTGCCCTGTCCAATTAGAACAGTAATTTTGGACAGTGGTACTGTGAAAAGTTGTGTTATAAGCATTGTTGGTCGGTTGGTTTCTGAGATGCCCACGCTCACCCCGTAACATATGTATACTTGAATTTGCCAGAGTTTTCCATTTAATCAGTCTAGTGGAAGTCGTCTCCATTATTGCAAGGAAAATAGTTTCCATATGAAACTTAAATATCCTCTGATCGATATGTTTACATCCTTTTCAGCATTTTGCAAGTATAAAAGAGAAAATATTTCTTATAGCTGAAAGATTTTTTTGGCAAAGGAGTCTGAGGAGTATTTGAACAGGACAAATATTCAAATAAGATATAACAATGTAAAGACCAAGCCAGATAAAGAGTTCTAATAGATGCTATGTGCAAACAGAACTTCTACTACAATAATTTACCCCCACTTATTTTCTTATTTGTGCTGTTTGATCTAATTGTTAGGGCTGGTCTACACTGGGGGGCGGGGAGGAATCGATCTAAGATACGCAACGCTGAAGTCAAAGTATCTTAGATTAACTTACCTGGGGTCCACACGGCGTGGGATCGACAGCTACGGCTCCCCCGTTGACTCCGCTACCGCCGCTCACTCCGGTGGAGTTCTGGAGTCGACGGGGAGCGCGTTCGGGGATTGATATATCGCGTCTTAATGAAACGCGATATATCGATCCCTGATAAATCGATCGCTACCTGCCGATACGGTGGGTAATGAAGACGTACCATTAGATTACAGTAATGCTGTATTTTCTCAAAACTATTGTATGATAGTAACCATGTCTAAAAAGCTACCAACAAGTATTAGATAGAGGTTTGGGTACATTTACTTGTTTGTTTTAAAGAATACTATTCAACCTGAGTTTGCTTTTCTAAAAATCAAAAGCTGATTGATGGCTGCTAGAGAGTAGACATGATTTCTCCCATCTTGGACTTGCAGCTCTCTCTTTTATTTATATTTTCATTTTCTGGGATTTGGACAGTGGATGTGTGCTTAACCTGAAACTTTATATGCTCGTCTGAGTGCCACTTATATCTATTTAGCAAAGTTTGAAGGGGAGGGACGTGTGATGAAAGCCGCATGCATACTTGTTGTTTAATGTTTCTGGAACAGAGATATTTAGAAAAAAAAGAAGTCAGACGTTAATTGTCAGTAATTATGGAAGGGAATGAAGACATGCCTTCACTCTTGATAATGAATCCCTTTAATTCTGTAATATTTTCTTTTACTCCTCCCTTCCCCCCAGGGCCAACTCTAACTTTTTTGCCACCCCTGGCAAAAAAAAAAAAAAGCGCCGCCCCCCCCCCCCAACCCCACCCCCTGAGCACCCTCCCGCCCTGCCAAAACACACCCCCCCCGAGCGCGGCGCCAGGGGAAAAAAACAAAAAAAAAAACCCCGAGCACTGCGCCGCCAAAACATACCCCCCACCACCGCGCCACCGAAACATCCCCCCACCACCACGCCACCGAAACACTGCCCTTCCCCCCCCTGAGCGCCACGCTGCCGAAACAAAAACAACCCACCCCCCTGAGTGCCGCCCGTCTGAAACAAAAACACCAACAACAAAAAACTCTGAGCGCCCCCCGCAACCCCAAGATTGGCCGCCCTTTACAAGATGCCGCCCCAAGCACATGCTTGGTCGGCTGGTGCCTGGAGCCGGCCCTGCTTCCCCCCAGTTATATTCTGGAAAATATGTGTTTGTATTCCTCAAAAGCTGCAGCTGTATGCTACTATGTTAAACTTGTCAATGTAAATGTATGTGAAGATGGTCAATGTACCCTGCTTCAATAAGATAAGTGTTTTGGAGTAACATGGCATCTAACTCTGAAGTACTGAAGAAATAGCAGCATGCCTGAATCTCAAACAGAAAGGGTTTCCGTATTACTGCTGTTCAATATCAGAGGACTGGGAAGAATAGGAAAGCAGAGGATGTTGCAAGAACATCAAGTGTTTAAAAAAAAAAAATTAAACCACTTAAACTTAATGATGACACAGAGGTGCTGCTGCCATTATAAGCCCTGTGGGAAAAGTGTTTTGTAAAGTTAGTTTACAGAAGATATTGTAGATCTGTATAGGGCAGGTATGCACTTGCTCTGATGTATATGACGTACACAGGAAGTGTTCTAACATGGTTATATTTTTCAAATAAGCCATTATAGAATTTATGAGTCAGGGTGTATAAAAATACTTGGTCTCAAGAACAGTCTCCAGACTCAGATTCACACAAGCACTGAACACATTATATTAGGGGTTCGCAAACTGGGGGTTGGGACCCCTCAGAGGGTCGCGAGGTTATTACATGGGGGGCCGCGAGCTGTCAGCCTCCACTCTAAACCCCGCTTTGCATCCAGCATTTATAATGGTGTTAAATATGTAAAAAAGTGTTTTTAATTTATAAGGGGGGTAGCACTCAGAGGTTTGCTGTGAGAAAGGGGTACAAAAGTTTGAGAACTACTGCACTATATTACACAGCACGCTGGATTGTGTCAGGCAAATGTTACTAATCCCTGTTTCCTGGAGTTTATAATCAGATGTTAAACTCTAGGCTAAAGATGGCTCCCAGAAACACTGAATGCCAATCAACCCAGAAAAGAGACCTGAGAGTTACTGTAGATAGTTTAGTGAAGACCTCAACTCAATATGCAACTATAGTCAAAAAATCAAGCAAGACTGTAGGATGTGTAGGGAATGGGATGGAGATTAAGACAAGCAAATAGAATACCTTTATATAAATCAATGGTGAAGTCTCATTGGAACGTTGTGTGCATGACTGGCCACCACATCTCAAAAAGGATACTGCAGAAATAGAGGTTCAGAGAAGAGTGATGAGAATGATCAGAGATTGGGGAACACTCTGAGATGAAGAAAGCTTGAAAAGGTTGGGATTGTTTGTCTTAGAAAGGAAACCAATGAGAAGGGACATGATAAAAGTCCGTAAAATAATGAATGGTATAGAGAGAGTAGATCAGGGACTTCTGTTCTCCTTGACTCATATCACAAGAACAAGTGGACTTTAATACCATCCAGTTACCTCCTGAGCATCCTGTCATGGCCAGACGGTACTCTGCAGCACCCTGCCTCTGTTTTCCCATCTTCAGGGCCCTCTAAGTATTCTCAGTTCAAAGGTGGCTCAAACAGTCCCCACAAGAGGTACCATTTATTTAGTCTTCTGCTTCATACCGGTCCTCTGTGCCCCAAGCCATTCAGTGTCTTTCTGCTGATTAACACAAAACAGAAACTCAGAGTTTTCATCCCTGCTGCGCTATACAGTCTGTCCCCTGCTTGGACGGGATCTTTCCAGGGCAACCCTACCTGGAGAGCTTTCTCCCACTCTCTCCTGCTTCTTTAGCTTTTTTCCATGCTGACTCAGGACCCTGCAGGAGCCTTCTTGCAATGTCTACAGACATAGCTGGAGCATGCAGAGCTTCCCCCTTTTAATGCAACTTCCTGCCTTTTACCCTGGGGTTACCTGATTCAATCCAGATGTCGCTCATCATGTAATCAGGGCTGGTTTAGGCCCCAGCTCTCCAGCCCATGAGCCAATAAAAGATATTACTTCACCTACATTGTTGTCTAATACCCTGTTACATGGACATTCAATGAAATTAAAAGTTGGTGAATTCAAAGCTGATAAAAGAAAATACTTTTTCACACAATGCCTAATTAGATAGTGGACTCTTTGTCAAAGGAAGTTGTTGAGGCCAAGAATTTAGCAAGATTAAAAAAGGATATGGATTTTATATGGATAACTATTATAATTCAAGATATTTTTGTTAATACTAACTAAAATTTTGGAAAGGGCATAAAACTGCATACTTCAGGGTTTAAACCAATCTCTAACTATTAGAGGCCAGGCTGAGACCTACCAAGGGGCAGAGGGTGAGAGGGCAGATTATCCCACATCTGCCGTTGCAGGATTTTTACACTTTCCTCTGAAGCGTCTGTTACTTGCCAATGTCTGAGACAGGATACTGGACTAAATCCAGTATGACAATTCCTATGTTTCTAACTATTGGCTCGAATCCTGCAAACACTTAACAGTAAAAATGAATACCTCCCTCTTGCATAGTTCTTTTTATCCAGAGATCTCAAAGAGCTTTACAGAGGTGGTAAGTACCATTAGCTGCATTTTACAGATGGAGGACTTTAAGTAGTCCTGCTGGCTGCACAAAAATGCAACACCTTGTGATCTTTGATTGCAAAGGACTCCCAGGTTCAATGCCATGATTACCCTCTAGACACTGAAAACATAGAGGCATCCTTGTCAAAAAAAATGTTTTAGTTACCTTTTCAATATTTAACATACAAAATTTAAGACTCATTCATGCCACATCATCAGACAAGCAAATGATAACAGACAGCATAGGTGAAAACTGTTGAGGGTAGGAATCAGAAACAGACAAGTATGCATCATCATTATAAGAAATGATACTTTTATCCACATTGTGAATAAAGAGAAAATACAGTAGCAGTGACACCAGATCAGAACCCTGAAGGGACCTGGTTGACTCAGGGGAGTTAACTATTACAAATTACCTACAGTAGAAGAAGCAGCTGGAAAGGTATGACGCAAGCCACTGCAGGGCAAGACCTTACATGGAAGACAATGAGAACATTATGATGAGGGATATTGAAGCTTGCAGTTGATAAATCGAGGTAAATTCAAAGAGATGATGAGCCTTATGGATGTGAAATAACCAAATAATTCAAGGCTTTATGCAGTGCTGTTGCTGCAGAGCATTCAATTCTGAACCCACTCCCACAGTGATCAGACACGGCCTGGCCACAAATGTGAAGCAAAACTTGATTTAGAACAATGTTTTCTAGCAGATTACTAGCCAAGGGGAGTCAAGGGAGAGTGAAATTACTCAAATAGATTTCAGAGGCTGACTTTAAAAAGACATTGTGATAACTAAAGTCCATGTAGAAGGAGGGAAGATTCTGAAAAAGAAAGGAATTAATAAATCAAGGTATTTTAAAAACAAGTTCAGAAGAAGAGTGGAAATAAGGAAACAGGAGTGTGACATGTGCCTAGGAAGGGCTCTGTTTGAGCAAAAGCACCTGTCTGTGTAGATCAGCTTGCAGAATTAGGGCTTTAGAAGGTACTTTGTATTAAAACTTGTCAAAATTAAGGTGCCTAACTCTGCATTTGGGCACTGAGATCAGTGCATAGGTGCCAAACAGCTATTTGAACACACAAATGCAGGACTGGACATCCTAGTTTCAGTGTCCAAGTTTGAAAACTGATCCCCATATAATATGTTTTGTGTGTGGGGGTGTGACATTTAAATTATGCCAAAATCACAGTATTTCATATATAGTTACAGAAAATTAGGATATGTTGTGAATTCTCAGCCAAGATTTAATAAAGTGATGAAGAGAGAGCTCTCATTACTTCACAAAATATAATGTTGTGCAATTTACTGGCACAGTAAACTTCAGTTGTCAAAAATAAATGAATACAGTTAATTTGTAATGCAGCATTGCTGATAGTCCCATCCGCTCCAGCCCACCTTGTTTTTTCAGTTCCTTGCTGATTCACAAAATTCAGTAATTCAAAATGGATATCCCTCCAATCCATGTGAATTAGCAACGTTTCATTGTACTAACTAGCTAGCTGGCCTGTGGCACTTGAAGTTCAGAGTAGAGAAGTGTGTATTCAGAATGGCTGGTATTGTTATAGGCAAATAGACTATTTCTCAGAACCTTTATGTAGTCAAAGCTGCCATCCTTTCTTGTGACTAAAGCAGAAATGAGTTGCTGCAGATTTATCATGGTGAGGAATCATATCTGCTATGTCTACTGGACAAACGCCTATATGCATAGAGATTATTACCATTGGTGTCTAGGCACAGTCTTTCCTTTCCATGTGATTTGTATTTATTGACAAGTGGAAGAGACGCAATCTGAAAAAATCCTTTATGGTAACTCCTCACTTAAAGTCGTCCCGGTTAATGTTGTTTCATTGTTATGTTGCTGATCAATTAGGGAACATGCTTGTTTAAAGTTGTGCAGTGCTCCCTTATAACATCATTTGGTAGCTGCCTGCTTTGTCCACTGCGTGCAGGAAGAGCAGCCCATTGGAGCTAGCTGGTGGGGGCTTGGAACCAAAGTGGACCGGCAGCCCCCGTATCAGCTCCCTGCTTCCCTAAATTCCCTGTGCGGCAGCTGCCCAGCAGGCTATCAATTGCTGGCAGTTCAGCTGTCCCTCCCGTCACTGCCATGTACTGCTCCTGCCCTCTGCCTTAGAGCTGCTCCCAGGAGCCTCCTGCTTGCTGTGCAGGGGGGGGAGAGAAGGAGGCTAATGTCAGGTATCCCCCTCCCCCCTGCTCCTGCACACCACTTACCCCATCTCCATGGGGCCCGGGACAACACGACAGGGCTCAGGACGGAGGGAGCTTCCTGGGAGTAGCTGCTGTCTCAACTTGCCTTAAAAAGGCAGTGTACTTAGGGTAAGTCTATACTACCTGCTGGATCGGCAGGCAGCGATGGATCCAGCAGGGGTCGATTTATCGTGTCTAGTCTACACACGATAAATCGACCCCCGAGCGCTCTCCCGTTGACTTCTGTACTCCGACGCTGCGAGAGGCGCAGGCAGAGTCGATGGGAGAGCAGCAGCAGTTGACTCACTGCAGTGAAGACACCACGGTGAGTAGGTCTAAGTACATCGACTTCAGTTACATTATTCACATAGCTGAAGTTGCCGAACTTAGATCGATGCCCCCCCCCCCCCCCCCCCCAGTGTAGACCAAGGCTTAGAGTGGGGTCAGCCTACTAAAAGGGACAATCTCTCTCTCTCACACAGGGTGTGTCTCTGTCTCTGTCTGCCATGCTCTATCCCCTCCCTCAATTCATGCTGCCTTGTAGAGTGTGAGGCTACATTAACAACAATGTGTTAACCCTTGAGGGCTCAGCCAAAAGCTAGTTCATCATTTAAAGCATTTCCTGGGAAAAATTCCTCCCTTTTCCACCCTCTGACTCCACCACCTCAACCAAGCTTTACAATCATCTTCGCTGTGTACAGTATTAAATTGTTTCTTTAAAACTTATACTGTGTGTGTGTGTGTGTGACTGTGTATATATAGTCTTTTGTCTGGTGAAAAAAAATTCCCTGGAACCTAACCCCCCCTATTTACATTAATTCTTATGGGGAAATTGGATTCGCTTAACATCGTTTCGTTTAAAGTCCCATTTTTCAGGAACATAACTACAATGTTAAGCGAGAAGTTACTGTATTTTTATTTTGCTATAACATTTTCACCTTTTCATGTACATGTGTTGCGTCTTTAATCTTAAGTTCAGTCACAATTTAATCATGGGATTTTTGGAAAAGAATGGTGATTGTTAGAAAGAAATCTAGAACAGATTGCAGCAGGGTTTGTTTCCTCTTCTGTGATGTTAGTATTGATTTTTGAAATCTGAATAAAAACAGATAAAACAATACAGAATTTTAAAAAAATCTAATTGCAAAATAAATAAATCACAAGTGATAGAAGGAAGATATAAAGCATCTGTGTTATCGTCGTCTACAGTAATTTGAAATTAGGAATTTGGGAAAAATAATAAATTCCAAAACATGGGAGAGAGAAGTGTTTATAGTTTATAGTTCATTTTCAGAACTATTGCAGCACTTTGTGCCTCAGACAGAGCACAAAGTTAGCCTTCCACAAGTTCCATATCTGAGAATCACCAGAGGGTAATGCCTCCAATGAGAACAGCTGCTGTCCAGTAACCGCAGCATAAGCTGTCACATCAGGTCTGTAATAATGCCATGGACCTTTTATTAATCTGTGGAGGAGCTGCAGCAAAAAGAGAGTGGATTTGTCAAATGTTGTGAAAGCTGTAGAAGACAGGCATATTCATCATGTATTGAGATCACTGAAGGTCTCTAATGTTTTTTCTTGAAGTTACTGTTTTGTGGCTCTTATGGGAGTTTAGGACCTGATCATCTTTTGGTTTTAGGAGATCTTAAAGCAAAAGCTGTAGCTCTTCAGTTCTTTATAAATAGTTTGTTTACTTCACAGGAGAACAGTGAGCTCCTATTGGTCTTCCCATTCTTTTACTAATACGTTTGGAATGGAGTTGAGTAAGCAAAGTAATGATGTGTGTTTAATTCATTCTGCAGTCTATGGTCTTTTCAGAACAAATGGTAAAACAACGTGAATATGTTTTTAGGATATTCTACTATAGATGTGGAACTCCTATTTGCTGAAGTCTCAACTGCAGAAATGACAATAGTGATTGTTTTTAAGCATAATTTTTCAAGTTTCTGGGATATATTAAGTGTCTGAGGTACTTTATTATCACACAGCAGTGGTTCTCAAACTTTTGTACTGGTGACCCATTTCACATAGCAAGCCTCTAAGTGTGACCCCCCCTTATAAATTAAAAACACTTTTTAATATATTTAACACCATTATAAATGCTGGGGTTTGGGGTGGAGGTTGACAGCTCGTGACCCCCCATGTAATAACTTTGTGACCCCCTGAGGGGTCCCGACCCCCAGTTTGAGAACCCCTGATATAGTGCAATGAGAGTGTGACGGGTTGGATCACAGAAACCCCCTTGGGAACTGCCACCTGATGTGCAAAGACTACCTCTGCTCCTGTTTTCCGTGCCAGCTCAGGACTCCAGCACCCTCAGAGTTATATTTTATATTCTAGTTTTAGATACAAGAGTGGTACATTTATACAAATGGGATGATCACACTCAGTAGATTATAAGCTTTGTAATGATACCTTACAAGAGACCTTTTGCACGAAGCATATCCCAGTTACATTATATTCACTTATTATCAAATCCTTATAAAACTATCCCAGTTACATTATATTCACTTATTATCATGTTTTTATAAAACCATATAGACTGCACAACGTCACAAAGAGTATTGTAGATGTCTTTATATAGCCATTCATTATAGCGTTTACTCCCTGCATTTCTGACTGAAGGAGGACACAAGTCAACAAACAGTATTTTATAATCTCAGCTAAATTGCAAATGTTGGTTGTAAAGTATGATTAAATTGCCTCATTTCGTAGGCAAGATTCTCAACTATTCTGCATTCCAACATCATGCATAGTCCAAATCAGAGACAAAGCAAACCTAGAAAAAACATCTAAATATCCCTTCCCTAGCTTTTGGGGTTCAAATGAAAAGAGATTTTTATCTAAACTTTGAAACTATAGTAAAAAACAAAAATTGTCAGACACATAGATGAACATAATTTGTTGGGGAAAAGTCAACATAGTTTTTGTAAAGGGAAATCATGCCTCAATCTATTAGAATTCTTTGAGGAGGTCAACAAGCATGTGGACAAAGGGGATATAGTGGATATAGTGTAATTATATTTTCAGAAAGCTTTTGACAATGTCCTTCACCAAAGGCTCTTAAGCAAAGTAAGCTGTCATGAGATAAGAAAGAAGGTCCCCTTATGGATTGATAACTGGTTAAAAGATAGGAAACCAATGGTAGGAATAAACTGTCAGTTTTCAGAATGGAGAGAGGTAAATAGTAGTGTCCCCCAGGGGTGTGTTTTGGGACCAGTACTCTTCAACATATTCATAAGTGATCTGGAAAAACGGGTAAACAAATTTGCAGATGATACAAAACTACTCAAGATAGTTAAGTCCCAAGCAGCCTACAAAGAGCTACAAAAGGATCTCACAAAACTGGGTGACTGTGCAACGAAATGGCAGATGAAATTCAGTGTTGATAAATTCAAAGTAATGCGCATTGGAAAACATAATCCCAACTATACATATAAAATGATGGAGTCTAAAATAGCTCAAGAAAGAGACCTTGGAGTCGTAGGAATAATTCTCTGAAAATATCCACTCAATGTATGGAGTCTAAAATAGCTCAAGAAAGAGACCTTGGAGTCATAGGAATAATTCTCTGAAAATATCCACTCAATGTATGGAGTCTAAAATAGCTCAAGAAAGAGACCTTGGAGTCGTAGGAATAATTCTCTGAAAATATCCACTCAATGTACAGCGGCAGTCAAAAAAGCAAACTGAATGTTGGGAATCATTAAGAAAGGGATAGATAATAAGATAGAAAATATCATATTGCCTCTATATAACTCCATGGTATGCCCACATCTTGAATACTGCGTTGCAGATGTGGTATATATTGTGGTAAGATATATTGGAAAAGGTTCAGAAAAGGGCAACAAAAATTATTAGGGGTATGGAACGGCTGCCATATGAGGAGAGATTAATAAGACTGGGACTTTTCAGCTTGGAAAAGAGACGACTAAAGGGGGGTATGAGAGAGGTCTATAAAATCATGACTGATGTGGAGAAAGTAAATGAGGAAATGTAATTTACTCCTCATAACACACGATTTAGGAGTCACCACATGAAATTAATAGGCATCAGGTTTAAAACAAACAAAAAGACATATTTTTTCACACAACACACAGTCAACCTGTGGAACTCCTTGCCAGAGGATGTTGTGAAGGCCAAGACTATAACAGGGTTCAAAAAAGAACTAGATAAGTTCATGGAGGATAGATCCATCAATGGCTATTAGCCAGGAAGGTATCCCTAGCCTCTGTTTGCCAGAAGCTGGGAATGGGCAACAGAGGATGGATCATTTGATGATTACCTGTTCTGTTCATTCTCTCTGGGGCACCTGGTATTAGCCACTGTCGGAAGACAGGATACCGGGCTGGATGGACCTTTGGTCTGACTCAGTATGGCCGTTCTTAAGTTCTTAAACCACCTCTGCGTTGGGTTTGCAAAATAAAAGTCAATGAGGATTTACTAATACCAGGTTTTGTCCATCTCTAGTTTTGAGATGCATATTTCTGCAGTGACAGAAGATTTACACAGAACAGAATCTTGCTAGTGTGATTTTTGTAATTTTTGTTTGCATGATTTTTCTTTTTAAACTTTTGCAGGAGAAATGAAGTCTGAAGGAGCAGTTTAGTGTAATGGAGGTTATTGTTTCACTTCAGTGATAGCTAGCAAAATTTTGAATAACTCTCCTCCACACTCATGGTATCTTCAATAAGCCCCTTACCTGTATATTACCCCATCTAGTTTCTGATTCAGCCTCAGTATTCTATGCCTCATCGCATCAACATACCTTCTTCTTCGTGCAGGGGGATGGACTCAATAATTTAGGGGACCACATTCCAGTGCTGCTTTCTAATATTCTGCTAAAATTAATCCTAGAGCTATAATATTATATAATTAATAATTTGCTGTAAAGGAAGCAGGAAAAAATATTTCCCTTAGAGTGACTGGCTTTAATTTACATTGTACACTTCAGCAATTCAGGAATTCCAAGAGATATGCTGATAGCTGTGGATATTGAATTAATGGTAATATAATGGTACTAAATATATTATCTTGATGTCTAATAGAACTTTAGAATTATTTTCGAATTATTTGAGAGGTAGGAGAAGGACAACACAATAATATATATTTAGCAAATATAAAAAGCAAAAGTTTTTCAGAAAAAAACCCCTCCAACCCAGAAAGTTTTTTCCTTTTATCTGTTTCATTTTTTAACGAAGAATGACATGTTTCTGTCAATACATTATACACCTTTACCCCGATATAATGCTGTCCTCGGGAGCCAAAAAATCTTACCACGTTATAGGTGAAACTGCGTTATATCGAACTTGCTTTGATCCACCGGAGTGTGCAGCCCTGCCCCACCAGAATGCTGCTTTACCGCGTTATATCCGAATTCATATTATATCTGGTCGCGTTCTATCAGGGTAGAGGTGTACTTGAAAGGTTTTTTAAAACTAAATTAGGCTCTACTTACAACCTGTGAATTAAAATGTTAATACATCTAAAAGAGAAGATATTTTTTGTTTTTGTCTTTGCTTAGTAGGCCTATTAAGAAATTATAAAAACGTTCTATAACTATCTAGAAGCCTGAAGGGGAATGGGTGTAGTCTATGTTGATTGGTCACAGAGGCATGGATTAGAATCCGTTGTCATTAGATCTTGGAAAGGGAAGTGGGTACAGTTACGAGTATTAGGAGGCTTGTTTACTAGAATCCATAAACTTGTGGAGACTTGACAGGGCATCAGACTTCAGAGTGTTGAATTTACTACATAGTTGTTTCTCATTCTTACTGTAGGAAATGTGAAAGCTGCTGATCAATACAGCAAATAAGCAATTGCTCTTTAGTGATTATCAAAAATCAACATAGGAATTTCTGACTCATATTGACTACAATTGAAGGATGTGATAGAAAGCATGCAACTGAATGGACTTCGGTTATGAAATCAGCTAAATTTTCTAAAAAAAATTGTAAATATTGTCATGAGTTATTACGTAGAGAGAGGGACTCATGCTCAGCTCACAAATGCAAAACATGCATTTCTTTTGAATTCTCCAAGATGGAATATGTCACATAATTAAACTGTCTGCTAAAGTGGAAAAGCAGGATATTGAGTTTGATGATCCTCCAAGTGACACATTTTTATGTAATCATTGTCTTCAAAGATGGCCATAATGATAATTTAAGTTCCTGTTCCAGAACGACCTACAGCTCTTCTACAGTCTTCCACAACCACTACCAGCCTTATAATTGGCTGCTTAACAAAGGTTGAGTGATGCGCCAGCTTCCCAGTGAAATTTTGGAATACTTCATTTCTACATTTGCACCCAGCTATCATAAGTATGGTGATTACTCTGAGCACAAGAAACATGCCATTAAAACATAGGACACATTTTTATGCACAAGGCAGTCTACAGACAGGCACTAAATATACTAAAGCAATTGAAGCAGGTTTTGGAGGGACTTGACTTGACATACTGATGACACTATTGTTACAGTCTCTGAAATTGTGGCTTGATCAGACAAACAAAGACTTGAAACCACATGAAAACAAAATAACAAAATGATTCAGAGAATCTGTGAAATCTTCCCTTTACTTTCCTAATATGACTGTTCTCAAATAAAAGTCATATGATGAACCCAGAACAAGAAGAACTGAAGACTGGACATATTCTTAAGGTTATTCCTTCTCTTCCAGTGCTTAAAAATAGTAGATCCAGACTTCTACCCCAAATCTGTCTGTGAAGGAGCATGCATCACATTTTATTGCATCAAAATGATAGAAAATTGTGGAAGTAAAATCACGGATGACAGGGCAGTTGAATTCAGAAGTTTGTCAATTTGTAAATGACTTGCAGTCATCTCAGCATCAGCCAAGCATGTTTTTAGCATATTTAGATTCATAGATTATAGGACTGGAAGGGACCTCGAGAGGTCATCGAGTCCAGTCCCCTGCCCGCATGGCAGGACCAAATACTGTCTAGACCATCCCTGATAGACATTTATCTAACCTACTCTTAAATATCTCCAGAGACGGAGATTCCACAACCTCCCTAGGCAATTTGTTCCAGTGTTTAACCACCCTGACAGTTAGGAACTTTTTCCTAATGTCCAACCTAGACCTCCCTTGCTGCAGTTTAAACCCATTGTTTCTGGTTCTATCCTTAGAGGCTAAGGTGAACAAGTTCTCTCCCTCCTCCTTATGACACCCTTTTAGATACCTGAAAACTGCTATCATGTCCCCTCTCAGTCTTCTCTTTTCCAAACTAAACAAACCCAATTCTTTCAGCCTTCCTTCATAGGTCATGTTCTCAAGACCTTTAATCATTCTTGTTGCTCTTCTTTGGACCCTTTCCAATTTCTCCACATCTTTTTTAAAATGCGGCACCTAGAACTGGACACAATACTCCAGCTGAGGCCTAACCAGAGCAGAGTAGAGCGGAAGAATGACTTCTCGTGTCTTGCTCACAACACACCTGTTAATGCATCCCAGAATCATGTTTGCTTTTTTTGCAACAGCATCACACTGTTGACTCATATTTAGCTTGTGGTCCACTATAACCCCTAGATCCCTTTCTGCCGTACTCCTTCCTAGACAGTCTTTTCCCATTCTGTATGTGTGAAATTGATTTTTCCTTCCTAAGTGGAGCACTTTGCATTTGTCTTTGTTAAACTTCATCCTGTTTAACTCAGACCATTTCTCCAATTTGTCCAGATCATTTTGAATTATGACCCTGTCCTCCACAGTAGTTGCAATCCCTCCCAGTTTGGTATTATCCGCAAACTTAATAAGCGTACTTTCTATGCCAATATCTAAGTCGTTGATGAAGATATTGAACAGAGCCGGTCCCAAAACAGACCCCTGCGGTACCCCACTCGTAACGCCTTTCCAGCAGGATTGGGATCCATTAATAACAACTCTCTGAGTACGGTTATCCAGCCAGTTATGTACTCACCTTATAGTAGCCCCATCTAATTTGTATTTGCCTAGTTTATCGATAAGAATATCATGCAAGACCGTATCAAATGCCTTACTAAAGTCTAGGTATACCACATCCACCGCTTCACCCTTATCCACAAGGCTCGTTATCCTATCAAAGAAAGCTATCAGATTGGTTTGACATGATTTGTTCTTCACAAATCCATGCTGGCTGTTCCCTATCACCTTACCACCTTCCAAGTGTTTGCAGATGATTTCCTTAATTACTTGCTCCATTATCTTCCCTGGCACAGAAGTTAAACTAACTGGTCTGTAGTTACCTGGGTTGTTTTTATTTCCCTTTTTATAGATGGGCACTATATTTACCCTTTTCCAGTCTTCTGGAATCTCTCCCGTCTCCCATGACTTTCCAAAGATAATAGCTAGAGGCTCAGATACCTCCTCTATTAGCTCCTTGAGTATTCTAGGATGCATTTCATCAGGCCCGGGTGACTTGCAGGCATCTAACTTTTCTAAGTGATTTTTAACTTGTTCTTTTTTTATTTTATCCGCTAAACCTACCCCCTTCCCATTAGTATTCACTATGTTAGGCATTCCTTCAGACTTCTCGGTGAAGACCGAAACAAAGAAGTCATTAAGCATCTCTGCCATTTCCAAGTTTCCTGTTACTGTTTCTCCCTCTTCACTAAGCAGTGGGCCTACCCTGTCTTTGGTCTTCCTCTTGCTTCTAATGTATTGATAAAAAGTCTTCTTGTTTCCTTTTATTCCCGTAGCTAGTTTGAGCTCATTTTGTGCCTTTGCCTTTCTAATCTTGCCCCTGCATTCCTGTGTTGTTTGCCTATATTCATCCTTTGTAATCTGTCCTAGTTTCCATTTTTTATATGACTCCTTTTTATTTTTTAGATCGTGCAAGATCTCGTGGTTAAGCCAAGGTGGTCTTTTGCCACATTTTCTATCTTTCCTAACCAGCGGAATAGCTTGCTTTTGGGCCCTTAATAGTGTCCCTTTGAAAAACTGCCAACTCTCCTCAGTTGTTTTTCCCCTCAGTCTTGATTCCCATGGGACCTTACCTATCAGCATTCTGAGCTTCCCAAAATCTGCCTTCCTGAAATCCATTGTCTCTATTTTGCTGTTCTCCCTTCTACCCTTCCTTAGAATTGCAAACTCTATGATTTCATGATCACTTTCACCCAGGCTGCCTTCTACTTTCACATTCTCAACGAGTTCCTCCCTATTTGTTAAAATCAAGTCTAGAACAGCTTCCCCCCTAGTAGCTTTTTCAACCTTCTGAAATAAAAAGTTGTCTCCAATGCAGTCCAAGAATTTGTTGGATAGTCTGTGTCCCGCTGTGTTATTTTCCCAACATATATCCGGATAGTTGAAGTCCCCCATCACCACCAAATCTTGGGCTTTGGATGATTTTGTTAGTTGCTTGAAAAAAGCCTCATCCACCTCTTCCACCTGGTTAGGTGGCCTGTAGTAGACTCCTAGCATGACATCTCCCTTGTTTTTTGCCCCTTTTAGCCTAACCCAGAGACTCTCAACACTTCCGTCTCCTATGTCCATCTCTACCTCAGTCCAAGTGTGTACATTTTTAATATATAAGGCAACACCTCCTCCCTTTTTCCCCTGTCTATCCTTCCTGAGCAAGTTGTACCCATCCACACCAACATTCCAATCATGTGTATTATCCCACCAAGTTTCAGTGATGCCAACAATGTCATAGTTGTATTTATTTATTAGCACTTCCAGTTCTTCCTGCTTATTCCCCATACTTCCCGCATTTGTATATAGGCATCTAAGATACTGGTTTGATCTTTCCTCCCAGTTTTGTCCTGACTCTCCTTTCTCTCTGCCAATATAACCCACACTCCCTCTCGTTTCCGACCCATCTCCCCGGTCTCCATGTTCCCCACTTACCTGTGGGCTTTGCTCACCTGTCCCCGTCGAACCTAGTTTAAAGCCCTCCTCACTAGGTTAGCCAGTCTGTGCCCGAATAGGGTCTTTCCTCTCCTCGAAAGGTGAACGCCATCTCTGCCTAGCAGTCCTTCCTCGAATAGCATCCCGTGGTCTAGGAAGCCAAAGCCCTCCTGGCGACACCATCTTCGCAGCCAGGCATTCACCTCCATGATGCATCTGTCTCTGCCCGGGCCCCTACCTTTGACAGGAAGAATTGAAGAGAATACCACCTGCGCTCCAAACTCCTTCACCCGTACTCCCAGAGCCCTGTAGTCACTCTTGATCCGCTCAGTGTCACACCGCGCAGTATCGTTTGTGCCCACATGGATGAGTAGCATGGGGTAGTAGTCAGAGGGCTGGATAATCCTCGACAATGCCTCCGTAACGTCTCGGATACGGGCCCCCGGCAGGCAGCATACCTCCCGAGATGAAATGTCAGGGCGACAGATGGGCGCCTCCGTCCCCCTCAGCAGAGAGTCTCCGACCACCACTACCCTACGTTTCCTATTTGCAGTGGTGGCAGCAGACTCTCCAGCCTTAGGGGTACGAGGCTTCTCCTCCTTTACTGTAGGGAGTGATTCCTTCTTTCCTGTATCAAGAAGAGCATAACGGTTACCTATAACCACGGCAGGAGGGTTCGGAGCAAGGGTGGAGCACTGCCTGCTGCCAGAAGTAACCAGCTGCCAGTGTCCACCCTGAGCCATCTCCTCCTCCACCAGTGGTGTATCAGCAGTCTTGTGTACTGGGACAGCTACCTCAGCTGTCTCCACATGGACACTGTCGAGGAATTGCTCGTGGATACGGATGCTCCTCAACCTAGCCACCTCCTCCTGTAGCTCTCCCACCTGCTGCCTGAGAGATTCCACCAGCAGGCACCTCTCACATTGGATGGTCCCCCCAGCCTGGATATCAGTAAGTGGAAATTGAAAGTTACAGTCTTTGCAAAACCACACCAGGATCTGGGTAGAGGCATCCATGCTTAGGCACTCTGTCTGGCTACAGGCACAGGTGGAGGAGACAGTAGCAGTGCTGGCACAGGTGTTGCGGGTCTTCCTAACCATCGTAAGCCTCCCTCTGTCAAACTCCCGTCTGCAGCCCCCTGTCAGCTGAAAGGGTTGTTTAAGCAAAAAGTTATGAATGTAGTTGCTTTATAGGTATTAAGGGGAATCAAGAGAAAACAGATGGAACTGGCAAGGGACCCTTGCCCCCTTCCTGCTCCCCTTCCAAACTCCCTTGCGAAACTCCCTGTTAGCAGCCCCTGTTCGCAAAGCTCCCTGGTCGCTTGTGCACTGCTTTATAAATTGATTTGGTCCAAACTTTGTAACAGGTGAAATGCTGAAAAAGCTAATAATAAACGTGTGTTCAAGGGTAGACACAATATGCTTAGGTAGATGGTAAACAGGCAACTTCATTCTTGATTTTACTTACAATATTACAAGCTTTTCACTTTGGACAACATGAATGCGGGGGTTTTGTTTGTTTGTTTTTGTTTTTTGGTTTGAGGTATAAACATGCTTACAAAGTGAGTCAAATGTGTTTCTGTTTTGTTTCATAAAACCAGCATTTTCCCCTTCCCCACTACTCTCAGTATTTTTTCAGTAGGTTTTTGGAGGGGTTGGGGAAAATCACAAACCTGTTTAGCGGATCACCTAGCACGTTGCTATCCTAATCCTAAGGATAGGATTGAGATGTCTGACTAGCATGTGATATAAATATTAAATAATACTAAGTAGAATTATTGGTATAATGTCTTGCTTTAGGGAGAATTTTTTAATTTGAAATTTAAAGCACATCTATTAGATAACATTATAAAGACTATTTTTACCTTCTTTGTATACATATTTTTCAGAATTACATTTTATTGTTATTTTTATCAGGATGCGACTGCCGCACTGTGTATATGCTAGTCACAGAGAGAGTATAACTAGAACTGGCAAATGCCAGTGAGCAAGACACGAGAAGTCATTCTTCCGCTCTACTCTGCTCTGGTTAGGCCTCAGCTGGAGTATTGTGTCCAGTTCTGGGCGCCGCATTTTAAAAAAGATGTGGAGAAATTGGAAAGGGTCCAAAGAAGAGCGACAAGAATGATTAAAGGTCTTGAGAACATGACCTATGAAGGAAGGCTGAAAGAACTGGGTTTGTTTAGTTTGGAAAAGAGAAGACTGAGAGGGGACATGATAGCAGTTTTCAGGTATCTAAAAGGGTGTCATAAGGAGGAGGGAGAGAACTTCTTCACCTTAGCCTCTAAGGATAGAACCAGAAACAATGGGTTTAAACTGCAGCAAGGGAGGTCTAGGTTGGACATTAGGAAAAAGTTCCTAACTGTCAGGGTGGTTAAACACTGGAACAAATTGCCTAGGGAGGTTGTGGAATCTCCGTCTCTGGAGATATTTAAGAGTAGGTTAGATAAATGTCTATTAGGGATGGTCTAGGCAGTATTTGGTCCTGCCATGCGGGCAGGGGACTGGACTCGATGACCTCTCGAGGTCCCTTCCAGTCCTAGAATCTATGAATCTATGCCCATTGGGCAACAGAAAAACTAGTGGAGAGATGAAAGATGAGCTTCCAGCAGCTGCAGGGTGGATATACACTTCCAGGGAGCCCCATAAGCCTTATAAAGGAAGGAAAACAACATTATGAAGGGTCCTAATGGCCATAAAATTCCAAAAATGGCAATGATTGCTTTCATTACATAAAGTGTTCGTTAAAGCTTTAAATAATGAAATAAACTTTAACACTGAGAATGGAAACCTTCACCATTAAACTCGTCTCTGTTTACTTTACAGTAATCCCGGCCATAAAAGCAGTGCTTCACAAATATTCCATTCTTGGGGAGCTCTGAAAAGCCTGTAGACCACACACTTCTCTTTCCTTAAAGCATTTACATCTTTAGCAAAACGTCCATAGGTGCTGGCTTCCAGCCCTGACCATGGCAATTTCTACTTGCAGGAAGATTGTCAGAATATGAGAAAACTTGAGTCAGGGATATGGAATTCCATGGAGTTTTTTGTTTTCACTGGCCTAAATTAGGCTACTTTTTATGAGATCCAGGCATATTTTGGATTTTGAAAAAATGTGCAGAAATCTTTGAGTCCAGAAGGTAAGTAGGAAAACTGATCATAAAGGCTTTCGTGGTTCAGGGTGGAGAGAAAAAGAATATATCAGGCGTTCTTTTCTGCCTAAAAAGATTATTGATTGACTTAGCTGTTTTAAAAATATATAAAACTGTATGTAAAACAAAAATGTAATATACGTAAAACAGACATTAAATTATTATTTTTAAATGAGTAACAAAAAGTTCATTAAGAAGGAGCAGAAATAATTTTAAAATCCCAAGCAACCTCTTTTATTGGTAGATAAAATATTGTTTGTTTGGATAATATAATCCATCAGTAGTGTCACCTGTTCAAAGATCTTTTTGTTGGTTGGTTTATGAAGCACTTTTTGTAAACCTTAAAACATATTACAATCTACAAATATTAAAGGAACACTCCTCTTCACCTATCACTGAAATACAGCAATTTTATTCTTTGTATGTAACTTAGAAGAACGAAGTGTGTGTGTGTGTGTGTGTGTGTGTGAGAGAGAGAGAGAGAGAGAGAGAGCAAAATGTGGATAAAATTATCACTGAAACCTTTGAGCTATAATCTATTTTCCATGAAGGCCCTTGAGCAATATTGTAATTTACTGAATTGTTTGTAATGATCGTATTTAAATCTAATTAAGTTTTCTGAACAGTTCAGTTCAGCAGTTTTCTTCCAATAATGTTTTTGATTAGCTTTCTAAACCACAAATGAGGTTAAATAGATAATACAAGAAAAGAAAACTATGTTCCTCAGTTATATATTTTTAGTTCATTAATGTAGATTAAGCTATTAAATAAACCTGATTTATGTGAGTACATTTTTACTTTCTCCATCCAAAACAAAATCTCTTCACATATTTTTGGAAGACCTGACAGAGAGACTGTCTGCATCATGAGTGGGAGAAGTAAATGAGTCACAGTTCACTTTATGAGGAGCTTTGTTTCATTCAAATCCCTCTTGCCAAGATGCTGATACTGAACTTGAGTCATCAGCAGTAAACAAGTCATACTGAAAATTGAATCTTTAGAGCACATAATAAATGTGGAGAAAGTTAAGACACTTACGCATGGACTCTGCTGCTTACAGGGCCGGCTCCAGGTTTTCTGCCACCCCAGGCGGCAAAAAAAAAAAAAAAAAAAAAAAAGCCGCGGCAGCGCGATTGCACTGCTCCACTCTTCAGCAGCAATTCGGCAGCAGGTGTTTCGCTCCGAGAGGGAGTGAGGGACGTGCCGCCCCTTGGTATTGGCCGCCCCAAGCACCTGCTTCTTTAGCTGGTGCCTGGAGCCGGCCCTGACTGCTTAGTACCTGGCTTCGAGAGAAACTATTGGTTTCATTATTTCCTCTTCTGAGATTGTTCACAAGTGCCTTAAACTCAGTTGAAATGCCAGTCTCCAAAACTTCATTTTGTAGTATGCATGTCCAGTGAGAAACAGCAACTTCAATCTGGTTTTGAAGTCATTGAATTTTACATTGGGTGTTCAGTGTTCTAAGCAAGGTTTTACTTGTTCCTTACTTTTAGTACTTTGGTTTACATCTCTTGTGCTGTGCAGGCTAGGACAGGGGACAGAATTTAGCGCTGGTGTACGTGATTTTTTTGGTTTGTTTCTGAAATATTCAAATATTTTTCTGAAGCCCAGGAGAAGTATATGTTTTTAAAATAAAGTATCCCTTGATGTACGCTCTTTAAAACATCAGTGCTAGTGACAAGTAGGTTAATACTCTTAGGATTGGTTACTTCAACTGTGAATGAAGAGAGATCAACAGTAGAACTGTTAGTCTAAAGAACAAATGCTAAAAGACCAAGTCTGTGCATAAGATGGCTTACTTTATTGAAGGCATTAATTTAATGTAGACGAGTATAATATCTGTGTTACATTAAGACTGGCTCAGACGCACATGGGCCCAATCTTGCTCCTATTGAAGTCTTTTGTGGTTGACATTGTTGCCTGCACGATTTGACTGTAGGGCCAAAATGTTCAATCTTTGAATGTCTAGAGTTAGGGCTAGACTGCACTGGCAACACTAAAGTACTCTAAAAAAAACACCTCCACGAGGGGCATAGCTATCAGCACTGGCTCCCAGCGCTGGTGCACTGTCTACACTGGCACTTTACAGAGCTGAAACTTGCTGCTCTCATGAGGCTTATCAGAGGTGGTCAGCTCCCCACCACCCTCATGGAAGTCTATGGGATCTGTGAAAAGCAACAGAGGGTCCTGTGGCACCTTTAAGACTAACAGTAGTATTGGGAGCATAAGCTTGGGTAAGAACCTCACTTCTTCAGATGCAAGTGAGGGGATCTGTGGTTATTTAGCACCTCTGAAAGTCAAGCCACTGGTTTAAAGTGCCTAAGTGTGGATTTAGGAGTCTAACTTTAGGCACCTGTGTTAATTTTGGACCTTCTTTTTAGTGTATGAGTCAGAAAATTCAACAGTGTCTACCTTAGCGTGAAAATGTGAGCTACTGCCAGTGTCTACATGTAGTTTCTACATAATAATCTCATCTCTAAATTTCTGCCTCTGTCCTATTGAGTCTATGAGGAGTAGTATGGGCACACAGGAGATTTGGTTTTATTGTTTACATAGTGAGATGGAGACATTTGGCTGTTTTCTGTGTAATATTGTTATCCTTTATCTACATAGGTTTGCCTCACGTATCATGGTAAAAATCCCTAAATCTGTATTCACAGCATGTTTTTGGTTACGATTAGCCAACCAGTATTGCAGCGTGAAACAAGACTTTGTATGCAGAGATCTCTACTTTATCCTGAAACACTCCACTTCCTTTGAGTTAAGCACTGGCAGCCATGCTTCCATGGCACAAACATTTCTGATTCACTGGCTAGGTTAAAACTTAAACTTCTAAGTGCATTAGGGGAGGGGGGAGATGCTGTTTAGATACTTTGAGTGAAAATGAAAGTGGAAAATGCACTTCTGTGGTCAAACACAAATGTGACCTGTAAGCTGGTGCACCTTACTTGCCAAGGGGCTAGAAGGAGTGAGTTGATGGGAGCTACTTTAACTTAGACATGCTTTTCTTCCAACTCTTCAGCATATAATTTACATCATCAATCTTCATGGATTACCCTAGGTACCCTTAAAATTCCCTGATGCTTACTGACACCTGCTTCCTGACATTTAACTTATATGCCATCTCTGAATTGGACCCCCCAGTGATCATTGTTAAGGGACAGAAAAGCAAAATTGATGGAGGAAGGAGAAGACATAAATGTAAATCTCTGAGGATTATGTAGGGTGGAATTCAAACGAGAAAAAATAGAAGGTCACTTTAGGATACTGTCAAATGAACTTAAAATTAACTTAAACTTCACCAAACTTAAACCTCACCAGATATTAATAGGATAATAATAATAAATATAGTAATAATAATATTTAGCACTCAGAGTACATTTTATCCATAGATGTCAAAGTAGGTTAGCATTAACACCCCCCATTTTGAAAGATAAGGAAATGTACAGCACAGAAAAGTTAAGTAAATTGGCCAGGACCAGATAGTGAATAGAGCACAGGTCTCCAGATTCCCCATCCTGTGACCCATCCTACTGAATCACACACTCTCCTTTGAAACAGTGATTACATTTCATTTATACTGTCCCTTTGATCCCACAACTAGCACTCTGTCTGGAATGGCCCCAGTAGATCATTTCAGAATATTAACACCAGAACTATTCCTGGGCAGAATTGGTTGGCATTTTCCAAATTCAATTTTTCATCCATTTTTGTTTTTGTCAATTTCAAACTTTGACCAAAAAAGAACTATAAGAGTATTTCAATGATTTTTTTTCACTAAACTTTTTTCTAGTCCTTTGACCAGCTCTATTCTTGGGTGAGGCTGCATAAACAAATCCAAGTCTCTGGTTCTCTGCCATTTCCAGTGTGATTTTGTTCACTGTCTTGCTTTGGTTTATTCATGCACATATGCAGGAGGTTGAAATCTTTAGGAATGTTGCTGTCTGAAGCACTCACATAGCAAATAAGTAATTTCCTTATAGTGCCTGCTCACTGAAAGGAGCAAAGACACATAGTGCGTGAAATCCTGGTCCCACTGGGAATTGGGTGTGTGAGCATGCTATATGCACAGTTGGTAGGTCAAAGTTCTGACATGCCCTTTATGTCACTGATCCTTTAAGATGAAAGGAGTTAATTAAAAAAAGGGAGGACAATATGGTACTCATATTCTTTTTTGAAAGAAAACGTAGTCCAGCTGATGTTTTCCAGGTGATGAGATTCAGTTTCTCTATCTTACTATGGGAAAAGATCATGGGCGAGGTGAGCCCAACTACCAGCTAGGGGGTATTATGTACATGACATGCAGTAATTAATTTTGAGTTGAAAAAATAAGTAAGAGTTGTGATAAAAGCACAGTGAGAGTTCAGTTAGCTTTTGACCAGTTTCATTCATAAAATTAATGGTTGGTCAGTTAGTGTTTATGTTCTGAAGTCCGTCTACCTTAAACAATATTAAAATTTAATCCTGATAAATTGTTTCTGCCCACACCCCCACACCATATGGCACATCTGACTTCCATCCACTTTATAGCTATAATACTGATATCTACAGTGCATAGTTAACGTTTTTGTTTTTCGCTTTCACATATTTTTGAGATTTGGTTGCCAGGGCAATGATGATTTTCTGTGGGCTCATTATTATCAGAAATTAATGATGGGTGTAAAGTAGAATCTTGCTATTAATTGCAGGGCACCAAAGACTTTTTTATTTAATTCCCACCACAAAAAAAAATTGTTTTGTTTTTTTCACTGGTCATCTTCAACCCAAAATATTTTCTTCTCTTTAGTGTATTTCAGAAGTGTGAGTCTAAGGGGAGAAGTACAAGAAAAAGTGTGAAATAAAACATGTGATAGCCAGTGGATAACAGCTGATGTTTTTCTTTCTGATTTTGGCATCAAAGAGACTATTTGTCTTCTTTATTTCTTTTACTAATTTATTCTGCAAATACAAATGTTTTCAGACTTTTGTTCTGTGACAATAGAAATTATATAAGTATTTTTTTAAAGCCTGTCTGAGGTAAGGGCCAGTGTAGGTACAGTAAGTGGCATAAGAAGGCTGTACTGTTGCAAAGACTACAAGAACAATGTCCAGCATGTGAAGCCTGCAATACCAATATGCATGTATATGTACCATATGTGTAGAAGAGGAATCAGTATTTTAACTAACTTGTTGTCTGCAGTTTCTTCTTTAAAATGAAATTACAAACTAACTGTACTGCACCTAACAAAGTGGAGTTCCGATTCTGATTAGGGTCTGTGTGTGCTACCATAAAAGGAGTAATAAAATAATAAACAAAGTGAAAAGAAATATGCGCTCAGATTGAGAGAGAGAGAGATGTCTGGAATGCTTAAGGATTCAATATTAATAAATATCATAAACACAAGCTAATCTGTTTTCGTCAATTTCAAAAAGAAAATTGATTCATATTCTATACTTTAGTAAATCTAAATAAATGTTAAAGCCAAACCATTTTAATGCAGCAATATACACAGTAGGTTTCTTCGACTAGCCTGTGAGAGGCTGATGATTACTGTGCAGAATGCACTTTTCTGACTAGTCTCAATGTAAGCCAGAAATATTAACTTCATGGGGATTTTTTTAAGTTTTGTTTTTATTTTGTCTTGTTTTGTTTTTTGGGGGAGAGAGGATGGCTCAGAGAGTTGGTAATAGGAGATGGAGCCTTTTGCCTCTAGGTCACTGATTGGAACCCTTCCTAAGAAAGTACTTTTCATCTAATGACAACTGTTACCATCTGATGGCTGTTTGGTCTGTGCAAAATGAGTTTAGTGGTCTCAGAGCAAGTCCCAAAAGCTGTAGCCATACAGCTGGTGTTGGTTAGCACCCAGTCATAGTGGAATGGCTAGAGTTTAAATGATCTTAAGCAATTATCATCGTTTCTCCAACTTATGGTTGAGTATATGAGGGGAGCACTGTGGAGAAATGTACACTTGCTGTTGCTCCTGGTTTGCCTGTTTTGTGGGCTACATTCTCCAGGGCTATCAACCTGATAAACTCACAATTCCAGTAATACTGTTACTGTGACGCTTCCCAGAGATCCCAGGTGGCATCTCACCACCACTTGCCCGTATGAGGCATCCTTACCCGTGCCTGCAGTGAATCAGCTTCCTGAATCCACCTGCCTCTGGCAACACAAGCATTACCTTCCAGGCCTCCCTCTCTCTGTACAGGTAGCAACAGGCATACTCCAACCTCATATCCTCAAAGTGTTCCCTGCAGCATCCAGCCCCCCTTATTCAGTGAACACTCACAGAATTACCAGGCCTGCTGTCCCAAAGGAACAGAACACAGCAGCTTGTAAGATTCCACTTGGTAGTAACCAATGTTCCCTCTAATTTTTCCCATGCATGTGTGGAATTAATTTTGTTATGTGCACCAATATGGAGGTGATGTGTGGTGGGGGTGGGGTCGAGGGGTTCGGAGTATGGGAGAGGGCTCAGAGCTGGGGCAGAGGGTTAGGGTGGGGTGGGGGATGAGGGCTCCAGCTGGGGGTGCAGGCTCTGGGGTGGGGCTAAAGATGCGGGGTTTGGGATGCAGGCTGCCCGGGGCTACGGCAGGGAGAGAGGACTCCCCCCAGCTCTCTCTCCCTGCAGCAGCACCTGTCTGGAGAGGGAAGTGCCTCTCTCCTGGTCGCACAGCTTAGAGAGAACTTAGCTTGAGACCAGCACTTTGCTTAACACACAGTTCATAGGTAGGTTTATAGTGAAAACAAGGATACGTTTATTATCAAAGATTCTAGATTCTAGTAATAGTGAGCAAAAATATTGGAAACAAATGGTTACATATAAAAAAAATAACATGCTTTCTACAGACTAAACTTGACCAACAGATTCACCTCCTGTCTGATTTCAGAGTGGTAGTCGTGTTAGTCTGTATCAGCAAAAACAACGAGGAGTCCTCGTGGCACCTTAGAGACTAATACATTTATTTGGGCATAAGTTTTCATGGGCTAAAACTCACTTCATCAGATGGGGGGAGGGATAGCTCAGTGGTTTGAGCATTGGCCTGCTAAACCCAGCGTTGTGTGTTCAATCCTTGAGGGGGCCACTTAGGGATCTGGGGCAAAATCAGTACTTGGTCCTGCTAGTGAAGGCAGGGGGCTGGACTCAATGACCTTTCAAGGTCCTTTCCAGTTCTAGGGGATAGAATATGTCTTCCATTATTTTCTTTTTTTTTTTAAGCTCCTGTCTGAAAAAGTTTTATTTCATCCAAAGTTCTCTTCAGCATTTTCAACCAGGGCAATCTGAAATCCCATTTTCATGAAGCAAAATCTCTCTTTTTACTTCATCAGTGGAAGCTGCCTGAGTATCTTCTCTGCTCCCCCCTCCAATTATCATCTACCAAACCTTTAAAGCGCCCCTCCAGATAAGGTTCTTCCTTCCCTGCAGTTTCTCTCTCTCTGTTAGTTCCTCTCTGAAGTTTTTACAGTCCTTCATTTGCATTTGGTTCAGGCTGATGATATGAAAACCATTATGCTAGGTTACCATTCGTCCGGATTCCCCCGGACATGTCCGGCTTTTCTGAGTTAAAAATAGCATCTGGGGGGAATTTGTAAATGTCTGGACTTCCCCCTCATGCAGAGCGCGCGCGGCTGACAGGGCAGCCGGCCAGATGGTGCCACTTGCACTGGGCTCCAGCAGCCAGAGAGAGCCCCTCCTCCACTTCCCACTCCTCTCCCCTGCAACTGAGATCACTCCCCTCCTCTCTCTCCCTCCCTCCCTCCCTCCCTCTCCCTGCATTCGTAGCCGGCCGGCCGTTCGCAACGGGCCTCCGGCAATCTGGAGCTCCTCCCCCTGCCCAGTGCGCCGCTCCGCAGCACTCTGCGAGGGCGGGAACCAGGCTATGCGCTCCGTGGGGGAGCGCGGCAGCATGTCGGGCTGTGCGTGGAGCCCGACACACTGTTCTGAGTGGCACAGTAAGGGGGCCAGGACGTCGGAGAAGGGGCAGTGAGGTTCTGGAGGGGGCAGTCAAGAGAGAGAGCAGGGGGAGGGTTGGATGGGTCGGGAGTTCGGGGGGGGGCTGTGTGGGGATTGGGGGTGTAAGGTTTTGGGCAGTCAGGGTACAGGTAGGGGGTAGGGTCCTAGGGGGACAGTTAGGGTGGGGGAAATCTCAGGAGGGGACAGTTAGGGGACAAGGAGCAGGGAAGCTTAGGTAGGGGGTGGGGTTCTGGAGGGCAGTTAGGAGCAGGGGTCCCAGGAGGGGGCAGTCAGGAGACAGGGAGCAGAGGGGTTTAGATGGGTCGGGAGTTCTGGGGTGGGGGCTATGAGGGGGTGGGGAGTGGTTGGATGGGGCGTGGGAGTCCCTGGTGTCTGTCTGGGGGTTGGGAGGTGGATAAGAGTTGGGACAGTCAGGGGACAGGTAGGGGGTAGGGAGTAGGGTCCTAGGGGGCCAGTTAGGATGCGGGGAGGGTCTCAGGAGGGGGCAGTCAGGGGACAAGGAGCAGGGAGGCTTAGGTAGGGGGTGGAGTCCTGGGGGGCAGTTAGGTAGGGTTACCATACAGCCGGTTTTTCCTGGACATGTCCGGCTTTTTGGTCCTCAAATCCCCGTCCGGGGGGAATTGCCAAAAAGCCGAACACGTCCGGGAAAATAGCTTTGCCGGCATCCCTGCCCCAGTCCCCTGCTTACCTTGCGGCTCTGGCAGGCTGCGAGCTGCAGGCGGATTCCCCCGCGGCGGCTGCTGCTGCTCCCCCCAGACACCTCAGCTCTGTGTAGCTGAAGAGCAGAGCTGACCGAGCACTACCGGCTTCACTGTTTGCCGGGCAGCCCCCAGACCTCCAGACCCTGCGCCCCCAGCCGGGCGTTTCACCAGCGCAGCCGGAGCCCGGGAGGGGAAGCGCCCAGTCGGGGGCGCAGGGTCTGGGGGCTGCCTGGTAAACCGTGAAGCCGGTAGCGCTCGGGCAGCTGTTTCGTAGTTGGGAGGGAGGAGGGGGAATGCGGGGTACTCAGGGGAGGGGGCGGAGTTGGGGCGGGGACTTTGGGGAAGGGGCGGAGTTGGGGCAGGGAAGGGTCAGGGCCAAGGCCCCATGGAGTGTCCTCTTTTTTTAATGAGGAAATATGGTAACCCTACATTATGCATGAAACAATACTCAGTTTACAGACAGATGAATAAACGTATCTTGTCTAACGGAAAACCTGTTTTTCACCTTTGCTGGTGATCAGTACCTACAGACTTTAAGAACAAATTATTTGATGCCTAGAGTGACACAATCTTGTAGTCAAGACCTCACATGTCACTCTGAGCTAGAATATACATACCAGGCCCATAAGAGACCTGTAACCCCTCTGTATGTCCTTGCCAGTTGGCATTAAAGGATTTTTGGGTCACAGTTACTCTCTGCTTTATTGTGTGTCTCACAATATTAGGTATTCTGTTTAAAGCCTCAGCTCCTGGAATCCTGTGATTATGTGGGAATCTCAGGGTTGTTATTTTTATGTATAAAGTAAGTTTCTAGCCCTTATGGTTACAGAGCAAAGTTTTAAAACAAGCCCAGGTGTACCCCAAAGATTCATAAAATAGAAAGCAAGAGCGCCACCCCCCGCCAAATTCGTTATTCTTAAAATCTTTTGATTTTTTTAAGCTAGTCTCATTTTTGAACTCTTGGAGGATTAGCCACACTGAAATTATTAAATAAATCTATGTTTGTAAAAAGACAAAAAGCAGATTTTAATGATCTTTAATTCAATATTTTAATTATATTTAACTATATATTTTGAACAGTAAATAGAGATGGGTCTAGAATTGTATTCAGCCTTCAGTGTTCAGACCCCACTCCACTTTTAACTAGGCAGAAAACATATGCTCTCCTGCAGCCTCCCCTTATCTGCCATTTCTTTGTGGAACACCTTTGTGGAAAAGCTTTTAAATCCTTATCTTTTAAAAATTGTCATCTGTGGAAAATGCAAATACAGTAAATAGACATATCAATTAAGTGGTCTTATGGAGTATTCAACCCCTTGGACAATTGAGTCTGGAAGTTTCAAGATGCTTTTTAGGCAGTGTTAGGCAGAGACACTATTTGACAGTAGATGTTTGGTGGGTTTGCTGCATTGTTTTTCTTAAAGTGGTGCTTAGGAGCTAAGCCAAATGTTTACATTACAGCAGCAGTGTAGCAGCAGCATTGAAATCTTTTGTGGCCTACATGCTTGATTAGAAAAATCTCATTAATGACAGAAAATGCTAATCTGTAATGAGTTTTGCTAGCCATTATAGGCCCAAGTATTCTATATAATCCATTGTTGATTAACTTAATGAAGGCCTATGTAGTTTTTGAAAGCCTTGTGTGACAGCATATCAAAATGAGATTGAAACACTGTGCTTCTGGACTCCACTGCTGGAATAAATCAGTTGTTTACTTGCCAAAATGGTATCAATTAGTTCTTTCTGGGTAGAATGATCATACCAGAATGAAGGATCATACTGTGTTTTCATTTGTTCATTATAATTGTCAAGAGAAACAGAGAGTGCAGTGGTGGTGAAGCATATGGTACTTCCGTTAAGAAGCTAGATTGTGTCTTTTTTCAAGTCTTATTGATTTTCCTTTTCTTTTCTTGGCAGGTGACATCACACAGAAGGGATATGAAAAGAAGAGATCAAAATTAATTGGGGCATACCTGCCACAACCTCCGGGTATGTATAGCTGTGCCAGCAGTGTATGAAGTTGTCAAGTCCATTGATAGCTACCAGAATAAAAATCTGTATATTGGAAAGAGTATCTGTGGCAGAAGCAAACCTGTTTGTTATGCATTGTACATACAGAGCTCCCATCATCCTTTTGTGTATACATATATATGTCTGCCTGGATGTGTTTACATTTTATACATTTATTACTGTGGGATGCCCAGACATACATGGCCAGGAAATCAAACTAGCCATGGCTCTTTGGGTAGCCATTATTTATTCCAAGGAATGAGAAAAAAAACCTACAAAACTGACATAACCCTCTAACACTTAAGCCAAACAAAGGTCTCCGAACAGTGGGGAAAAGGAGTTAGGCTTATCACAGACTGCTTAGCAGTATTAGGGCTTGCTCCATTGCAGGACTTCCAGCCTAAGTCTGTCATGCCTGCGTATCGTTTGAAGAAGACAAGAGAAACAGTCATCCCCCACAGCTCAACTCGGGCCCGATTCCTACAAGATTGGCAAGCGCCTATGATCCTTTCTAGAGACCTGGGTTAACCCTTTCCTGGCTTCCCTAGGGATGCGATAAATATCAAAACTAGACTCACCCACAGGCATACACAGACACCCAGACTGTATTTAGTACACATTGGTTTAATTCTTAATTTGAGTATTCCATATGTAAATTACAAATAAAATAAGAAAAGAAATATTTCACATCATCGTCTCCAGTGCTGCATTGATTTTTTTTTCATGTGAGACCACTGAATCGTGAAGTCAAATATGGATTTGTGTACATCAACATAGGCCCCAGTCTTGTAATAGGATCCATGCAAGACTTTTGTATTTGTGCAGAGTCCTCAGTGGGGCTCCACTCAGGCATCAGTGTCTACCTACACTAATCTTATGGGCCATAGTTCAGGTCTTCCTTTACAAAATTCTGGGTAATTACCATAAGGTATAGTTTAGGGTTTATGTTTAATCTGCTCAGACATACGTACTACAGCAAGATATTGTTTTTGTGTCATTGGACTTTACTGGCTATGCCCCCAAAGTTCAGAAGATCTAAAAAATAAAAAAGAAAGCTTGGCATTACAGACTGAGCTGTTGCCATCCCAGCTCTCCAGAAAGGTGCAGCATGATTTGGGGGGTGCTCTTGACATTTGCTAGCTGTTGGGAACAGCTATAAAACTAGACAGATCAAACAAAACACCCCATAATCCTACAAGATTCCTAAACTTCTGTGCATTCAGCATTTTTCTAAACTATTGAAGTGTATACAACACTTCATAATCTGTTTCACTGAAAGCTGTGTACTCTGTGCACCTCTACTCACTCCCCCATAACCTACCCAAAACCTTCTGCAAACTGGTATAATTCATATTTTTATTAGTAGTATTTACTGAGCACTGTCAGTTGTGTCCTGCTGTCTCTCGGCTTGTTCTCCAAAGAGCTTTCGATTTCAGGGGCAAACTATATCCTCCAAAGCTGTCACCCATGTAATGTGGAAAGAGATAAGGCAGAGAATCCTTTGGGGTGAACCTACCAAGAGTTTCCTTCAAATTCTCTCCTCAGGGAGCTAGAGTTTGGCAATCTGTGGTGAAGGCAGAGGGTCCCCTGGAGAGAGTTATTCTCTCACTAATGCGCCTTTGGATCCTCACCAACTGGTATGGTTTTTGCAGAAGTTGTTTAGCCATTGGTTAAGCAGCCTACACAAAATTGTCATCAGTGAAGGAGGTGGCCTAGTGCTGCTTTATGCTAGTGATGCAGAAATCTCAGTGGATATCCGCTGCCTTTGGAAGGGGAGAGAGGCTCTTCCCCCTCTCCTCCAAAATCCTGCAGTGGACCCAGCAGGGCTTCCTGTGACTGGACAAAGAGGGGAACCATGCTGCAATGATGACATTGCTTCCTTTTGCATTCCTCCATCTAGATCCAGTGGAGCTGAGTCCCCTTTGCTTGCAAAAGTGGGCAGGGAAATTTGGCTTTAAATTGTTTCAGCATTATAATGAATGATTTTGTTGCACTAAGGACATTACAATTGTAAAATTACAGTATATTCCTGCTAAAACTGAGATTATTTATGCCTTAGGTCTCCGCTGTGTTTGTAGTTTTCTGTTTGTTTTGTTTTTTCCCACTTTGTTGCTTTTAAAATAAAATTGGTAAAGAGGTATTGTGGTATTTTTCCTCTCAACCTTTACTTAGCTAAATGGCTGAGGGTCCCTGCTTCCTACCCGGGAAGATGAATCTTCTCCAAATGGGGCTGCCTCCTGTAGGTGCTTGTTAAGACCTCTTGAACATTGGTGTCCTATTATCCAATACGTCACGCATTTGTTTATTGTACTCTGTTTTCATGGGGAACTGCAAACATTTATAAGGTTTGGTACTAGAACTCTCTATTATAAGGGGAGAATGGTTTAGAAATATTAATAATAAAGGGATTGAATTTCACAATACATTTTTGGTGGGAGCCAGGGCGTGGGAAAGGGACGGGATCTGCATTTTTTGCAACTGCACCTACCAAACGGAAAGTAAATCAAAAGGCAGTTCCCCTCTGTTCCAGCATCCAGTCCTCCTGCTGCTGCTTTGCTAACATTACTAACACCAATGTTGGCAGAGTGGAACACGGATCATGTGGCTCCGTGAGTGTACCGTAGTGTCTGTGTGTATGTGTGTGTGTGCTGTACTGCATGGGGGCAGCCGCTCCATTCGTTGCTGTAACAAATGTAAAAAAACTAAACGTGAATTAATTAGTTTTTTTCAACTTGTTACAGCAGCGAATGGAGCTGCCGCGGTACGGTGTAGACTGCAGCACAGTGAAGGAGCCGCAAGAAGAATGCTCCGCACTGCCAACTTTGGGGTCTGTGACATCCGGGAAGCAGCAGCTAGAGAGCGAGCGGCCAGCACAGCAGGAAACCGGCCCCTCTTTTACTTTCGTTTTGGTGAGCACAAGAAATGTATATTTTCACGTGAATATTTGTTTATAAGCGTCCCTCTCCTGAAGGCCTCTGGGCATCTCCTACAATAAAGTACACAAACATTGTTAATGGAAAAGCAACATGGCCTAAGACAACACTTGGAAACCTATTACTAGCCATGTCCACATAAGAACGAAGTAAAAAATCACTGTTCTTATAAATAACTGAAAAGAACCGAGTGTGTCTCTGGCCTTTCCCAGATGGATGCTGCAGAGAGGGTTTCGTACAATAAAGTGGTTAAAGCATAGGAGACTGACAGGGCTTCTAGTTCTGACTGTGCCACTGACTTGCTGTATATAACTCAGTCAAATCCCAGTGCTCAGCCCTCTAGATGGTGCTGTAGAAGTCTAAGACATAGTGCACATGCCCTCTGTAGGGGTCAGAATTCATCCCTTTCCTGCTGTTTGACATACAATCATTAGTAAGTCAACAAAAAGCCTAGGATTCCTAGTTCTTGGCTTGTTGGTTCACCACTTACCTTCCCTGAGGCCAGGAAGGACATGCATTGAAGCTTTCTTCTTTCCTTTATATGCCCTCTGTCCAGGCGTGAAATTGCTGAAGATGATGTGGGATGGGGCTGGCTTCTGCTCTTGTCTCTAGGATAATTCATTAACTCCTTTATGCTCTGGTGCACCGTGGAGCTTGTCCATCCCCCCACAGACATGTCTAGATGAGGAGAGCATTCCAAACTCCCAGAAACACAGTGGAGTAGGCCCTGCCTGAGGTCCTCTCAGGATTCTGTTGTGGAAGCTGAGCAGCTGCTGCTCCCCCCAACTGCACTACTTGTGACTACAAGCACAGCATAACGGAGATGGTCTCTCCCACAGAATGCTCCCATATTATTATCAGATCAATGATTATCAATACAATAAAACTACGGAAAGAATCCATATTAAGGCCTAAGGCTAATCAACTGTGGATCTTCACTTTATTATCAGTTTCCTGTTAATGACAAGTAGCATTGCTCATTGATTTGGAGCACTGGTCTATGAACAAATTCTAATCCAGGCTATGACAAATTTTCTCTCTGCAGCCTTGAGCAACTCTCTCAGCCTCAGTTTCACCATAATACTTATCTGGGGTGTTGCAGGGATTAAAAGAGTTAATGATTTTGTACCATTAAAAGTGTTAAATGTTACTAATAATACTATTGTAAGCAGAAGGATGCTGTCCAAACATGCCCCTCTTTATGTTCACAGATTAGTGGGGGTGTTTCAGTTGTGTTTGGCAGTCTCAGAAAAAGGCTGCTGTCACTTTTTCTTGGGAAAACAAAACAATTATACCACGTAACTTTTGTTTCCTCAAGCTGTATTTGCCAGAACATCAATTAGAGGTGTAGATGTTCTGTGCACAGGATTGTTTTCATTTTAAATTTGTTTTATAACTGTTGAATATCTGGTTTGGGAATCTTTGTATTATGCCACTTTCCTTATATGACAGAACAAGGAGCAATGGTCTCAAGTTGCAGTGTGGGAGGTCTAGGTTGGATATTAGGAAACACTATTTTACTAGGAGGGTGGTGAAGCACTGGAATGGGTTACATAGGGAGGTGGTGGAATCTCCTTCCTTGGAGGTTTTTAAGGCCCGGCTTGACAAAGCCCTGGCTGGGATGATTTAGTTGGGAATTGGTCCTGCTTTGAGCAGGGCGTTGGACTAGATGACCTCCTGAGGTCCCTTCCAACCCTGATATTCTATGATTCTGTGATTCTATTTGATAAATTGAGGCTAGCAAATTAAAACCATAGCACACTTCTTGTACTTCTAAATTAGGAAAGGAGCACAGTGAGTTTCCCTAAAACATTTGGGGGCATTTTCTGCCTGGTACAGATGTGGGAATAGGAGGGGAAGAGTTGTAATGTGATCTAACCAGTGGTTCTCAAAGCCAGTCTGCCGCTTGTTCAGGGAAAGCCCCTGGCGGGCCGGGCCGGTTTGTTTACCTGCCGCGTCCACAGGTTTGGCCGATCGCGGCTCCCAGTGGCCGCAGTTCGCCGCTCCAGGCCAATGGGGGCTGCAGGAAGGGCGGCCAGCACATCCCTCGGCCCGCACAGCTTCCCGCAGCTGTCATGCTGATTTAGACCATGACCATGTGCAAGTCACTTAATTTCTTAGCTTCAGTCTCCCTCACTTATAAAATGGGAGCGGTGACCTTGATCTTCCCTCCCAGGCCTTCTACTCAAGGAGCGGTTCTGACTGCTAACAGCTGAATGATTTCTTTTTACATTAGAGTTTTTTTCAGAATAATTTTCTGAAGATTATTTTGATTAGCTCAATCAGTCAATTCTATGTATGATAACATGTGGACAGCTGAGTGTGTGCTAGGAACCCTCCCAGGAAGAAAAATAACTAAATTACCTGCATCCCATTTAAGCTGTGCTTTTGCCCAATTTATTTTCATCATGTTGCCAGGAAATTTGCTTATTCACAGCACAGACAGAAGGTGTTGTCAACAATTTAGCTTTCAGGCTAACAGTTTGAACATGGGTGGTTCATTCTCTCTTAATCAAATGCTGTGTCTCTGCTAAACTCTTTTTCATAATTTCCTATCATTGCTGCACCCAATGTAGTTCCATTTGTGACAGCAACAGAGTAGCCCAGCCACCAGTACTTTAATTATTCTGTCTAATTAAAATGTGAAACAAAGTGATTATAATGGCAACAACCACTCCTTCCATAGATCTACGAGAACACTGGAGCGCCACCAGTATAGAATGGCAGGAAATGCTAAGAAAAAGTCTATTGTAAAGAAGATCTAGGAAACAGTTTTGCATATAAGAGCCCCTCCAATTCTGTATGTGGAAGTAGTTTTATGTTTAAATTAAAGGGAACATCTCCTTGCTTGGGTTATTAAATTCAACTTTTTTACATCAAATTTGCTATTTACTGCTAATGTGGTTTAACCTGTGCATGTTACTCACCTTGGACAATGGAAGTAAACTAGTGTATTTCACTTTTGGTTTGTCATGCACAAGGATAGCACTGCATACAGTGCGGTTGGAAAGACTGCAAGATATTTAAATAAAGCTTGATTCTGGGATTAAAATAAATCAGAGCTACTTGTACATGCACTAATAATATTTAACATTTATGGGGAAATGTTCATCGATTGACCTCAAAGCCCTTTACAAAGATGGGTATGGGTGGGATTTGTAAAAGCACCTAAGTGTGTTAGAAGCACAAATCCCATGTGACTTTCACTTAGGGTAGGACTTTCAAAAAACCTTAGTGTCATTGTTCCCATTTTAGGGATATGACTAAGGCTATGTCTACACTACAAGCTAGGCGTGTTATTCTCCTGCTCACATACACATACTTGTGCTATTTCTCATCCAGCTAGCACAAGCATAAATACAGTGTGACTGCAGTAGCACCTATAAAGGCACCAGAGGCATGGCTGAGCCATGCTGAGTACAAACCAGTGGGTATATACTTGGCATGGGTCAGCCGTTCCTCCACTGCCACTACCCATAGTACTGCGGCTACACTGCTAGTTAAACTCGCTCTAGCTTGATGAGAGAGAAGGCGAGTATTGTGTACACAAGCAGGGGAATCACTAGCTCACAGTCTAGATATAGCCAAAGGCACAGAAAGGCGAAGTGACTTGCTGGTAAATCTTAATTTCCTACAGCCTAATTGTTGGCCTATATCAACCTGATGGTTTATTGAATCAGGTTTGATTTATGAAGGCATATGAGAATCACAGAGCCATGCCACCATTTCTACAATTTATACCAAATTTATGACTGCTCTCTTGCCATGTTAATTGAGAACCCATTTGCAATCATATCTGTGAGCTGAAATAAATATGGAAGGTAACCTAGTCCAGTTGATGTTTCATCAAGAGTACTGCACCCCTATGCTTACAAAGAGTATAGTGGCCGGAGTATCTCTTGCATATCATTTATAGGTGAATATTTAGCATGAGCTGTCATAGTTTCCAGGGAAGTTACTATTTATTTGTATTATAGCAATATGCAACGTAACAAATAATTGTGGTGGCATGACATTTAACACGTGTATACACTGTACAATGCATTCATCACACAGCTTTGATTTAAAAACACAACAATCACTGAAGAGAAACTCTGAAGAGATTGATCTAATAGTAAATAATATTTTAAACTGTGTTCCAAATATCACTTGCCTTTCCCCCGTTCCCCCCCAGTCCCTGAAGTTGTTGGGTTTGCTTACAGCTGTATCTTCCAGGGTTTTATATATAATAGGTTAGGTTTAGAAGAATAAATTCAACCTGTGCTTAAGAATGCCTTCTGTCTCTCTTAAATTAGTTGCTTCAGCTTTTAAATATTTTTAAATAAAAGGTTTTGATAGAGTCAACTCAAAGTAATAAAAGAAACATCAAAGACATTTGTCAGCTATAGCTAAAGAAACAATTGCCCTCTATCTGCAAAGCAGCTACTACCACACAGGATGCATTATCAGCACTTAGCACTACAATTAAATTAAAACCAAGAAGCAATAAAGACTGGAAAGGAGGAAGAAGAGGTTAAGGAGAGCTAGGAAAGGGCATGGAGACTATCTCCAGTTTTATGCATTCCATATATATATTTTATAATGATGTTAACAACTTGCAATATATTTCTTAAATAGCTGTTATATAAGGTTATATTCCTCACTATTGCTTTGTAAGCTAAAGTCAGTAGATGCAATAGAAAAAGCAGTTAACAGCTGATGACATTTGAGTTAAAATCAAGGCCATTCACTAATACACAGAAGAACATTTACATGTAACTTGGTACTTATAGGGCATTGATCTCTGATCTTTGTATTTAAAATAATGCTGTTCAAAATACATTTTTGCATATCTTGAGAAAACATTCAGTGAGCAGAGAATAGTCAGTCATTTGGAAGCAAGTCAGTCACTGGTGCTAATTTCATTCACCTTTTTTAAAATGTGCACTAAAATTTGTCAGACAGAATTAGTGGAAATAAAGTCCCTTTTCCAGTCACAGGCCAAGTACAGCATGTCACAGGTCACAGATAGTTTACTACAGACCTGGGTTGCATGCTATTTAATATTGTGTACAGGTTTAGCTTCTGTTTCTCATACAGAAGTGTCAGTGTGTAGATGCTTTATATCCTGTACTCTGTGTTTCACTATATAGAGTGAGGCTATTTTATATACCAGGGGTCGGAAACCTATGGCATGTGTGCCAAAGACGGCACGCAAGTCGATTTTTAATGGCACGCTGCTGCCTGCCGGGGTCCCGCTCAGCCTACTGCTGAACCTTGGCAGCGGGCTGAGCCAGACCCCAGCAGGCAGCAGCGTGCTATTAAAAATCCTGCCCGACCCAGCCCGCTCTTCTCCGCCCCCGCCTACCGCTCTCTGTGGCGGGGGCAGGGGGAAGGAGCAAGCTTGCTCCTGCCGGCTGCTGCTGTAGGGCAGGCTCCGCCGGCAGCCAAGCTTCCCCCTCTCCTGCCTCTTCCCCCAGCGTGCTGCGTGGCACCCGCCTCCTCTCCCTCCCTTGCGAGGGAGGGGAGAAGAGCAGCCCCAGCGCCCTCACTGCTCAGACTGAAAAGGAGGCGGGGAAGGGAGGCAAGAGCAGGGCCTTGGGAAGGGGAGTAGGAGCAGGGCGTATCCCTCCAGCCCCCTGCCATGAGCCGCTCAGGGCAGGGGGCTGGGAGCACCCCCTGATCCCACCCCACCCCCCCAGCCCTCTGCCCTGACCCCTGCACCCCCTTGCACCTCTAGCCCCCTGCATCCCCCCCACGACCCCATCCCTGATTCCTGCACCCTCCACACATACCCAGCCCCCTACACCACATGCCCTGATTCCTGCACCCCCTCACTCGCCCCCAGCCCTCTGCCCTGACTCCTGCACCCTCCACACATACCCAGCCCCCCCACACCCCTGCCCTGACTCCTGCACCCTCCACACATACCCAGCCCCCCCACACCCCTGCTCTGACTCCTGCACTCCCCACACCCCCTTCCCTGATTCCTGCACTCTCCACATATACCCAGCCCCCCACACTCCATGCCCTGACTCTTGCACCCCCACCCTGAGCACTAGTTGGCAGCGGGCTGAGCGGGGCCGGCAGCTGGGACCCCAGCTGGCAAGAGGCCAGCAGCCAGAACCCCAGACCGGCAGCGGGCTGAGCAGGGCCAGCAGCCAGGACCCTGGCTGGCAGGAGCCAGCGGACGGAACCCCAGACCGGCAGCAGGCTGAGCCACTCGGCCCACTGATGGTCTGGGGTGCTGGCCCCGCTTAGCCCGCCGCTGGTCTGGGGTCCCGGGCCCCGGCCCCGCTCAGCCCGCTGCTGGTCTGGGGTTCTGGCTGCCAGCCCCTTGCCAGCTGGGGTCCCAGCCGCCGGTCCCACTCAGCCCGCTGCCAACCTGGGGTTCTGGCTGCCGGCCCCTTGCCAGCCAGGGTTCCGGCCGCAGGCCCTGCTCAGCCCACTGCCGGCCTAGGTGAACGGAACCTCAGGCCCGCAGTGGGCTCAGCAGGCCGGCGGCTTAAGATCAGCATTTTAATTTAATTTTAAATGAAGCTTCTTAAACATTTTGAAAACCTTGTTTACTTTACATACAACAATAGTTTAGTTATATTATATATAGACTTATATAGAGAGACCTTCTAAAAAAAGTTAAAATGTATTACCGGCACGCGAAACCTTAAATTAAAGTGAATAAATGAAGACTCGGCACACCGCTTCTGAATGGTTGCCGACCCCTGTTATATACTAACTAATGTGTCCTGTTGAGTGTTTTGATATTAATTTGCCCTCTGGTTACAATGTTTAGGGGAAAATGAGGAGTAATCAATCAAGCACACTTTATAGATTATTGTAACGGACTGGTGGAGGATCAACTCGTTTGCAGTTTTTTTCACTTCGATCTAGTCCTCTTTGCAACTGGATCAAAGCATTTTAATGGAGCTGTTACTGCATGTCAGCAGGGTCCAGATGGACAATTAGTCCATAGCAGCCTAGTGCAGGTTAGATTCACACACCGTATGGTTGTGAACTAAATGTTTGTGTAGACAAACCCAAAGCAACTTGAACAATACTTTTCCATGCCAGTTGCACTTCCTGCCATAGTGACATCAGTCACTGAGTGCTCTCAGGGCCCTGCTCACCACATACAGCAGGAAAGCTGAAACTGCAGAAGCAGCAGGCAGTCATCATGTGCCCAGAAAAGAAGGGGAGGAGTGGGCCTTAGTATGATTGGTGGTGTAGCTCTCAGGTGTACATATTTTTCCTTCCTGAAAAAGATCCTTTAATCAAGTGTGAAAAGATCCTTTAATCAAGTGGGGAGGAGAAAAACTGATCAACATTTCTGAAATGCCATGAGATTCAGGACAAGTTATTTAAAGAGTGCTTTGTTTAGGCAATTTTAAAAGAATAGATGCATATCCCATTACACTCCTATGCACCTAGGAGATTTTAGAGTTTAACTACAAAGCTCATAAAATCATTTATATGCAAAAGGATCTCTAGTGGAACATCTAATCCAGGCCCCCTGTGTGAGGGTAGGATTTAATTATTCCTAAGAAGTTCATGATAATGGAATACCGTATATACTCGTTCATAAGCCGAATTATTTTAGTAAAAAAGGGAAGCACCAGAGAAGGGGGTCAACTTATGAAGGGGTATAGAGAGGGAGAGGTGGGACACACCCCCCAGCAAAGAGAGGCAGCACAGCCAGCAGAGACAGAAGGGAAGAGGCAGGGCCAGAGTGTCTCTGCTTCTGGCCACGCTGCTCTCCCCCCTAGCCTCCGAAGCAGCTGCAGCTCCAGGGCTGGCAGGCTGCAGCCGTGCCGTTAGGCCCCGCCCCACAGAGCAGGCTGTGGCCATGACACCCAGCCCACCCCGCCGGAGCACGCTGCGGCCATGCCGCCCAGCCCAGCCGATTGGAACATGCTGCAGCCGCACCGCCCGGTCTGGCCCGCTGGAGTAGGCTGCGGCTGCATTGCCCAGCCTGCCAGAGCAGCTCCAACCACGTCAGAGACATCCTCCTATGGCCCTCTGCAGATAAGGTGGGAAGGGAAGGGATGGGATGGGGAGAGTGTGGGGGTCCCGGGCTAGGGGTGGGGTCATGTGGGGGATGGTCACAGGGGTTACTCCCCTGACTCCCAGCTTCTCCCCCTCAAAAAATTTCCCCACCAGTTGCTGTCCTGGCCCGTCAGGGTAAGCAGCTGGCATGCCGGGACACTTTGTTTACTTAGGTTTACCTCTGTGCCTTCGGACGCTAGAAATAAACAAACTATCTTGGCCCGCCAGCGGCTTATCCTGATGGCCGAGAGCCAAAGTTTGCCGACCCCGGAATTATAGGGTCATCTTATGAACGGGTTATAAAATTTTTCCATTTTTACTTATCCATCTTGGAGGGCGGGGTCGGCTTATAAACGAGTATATATGTAATCTAGTCTTAAATATTGCTTTAGAGGATCGACCGCCTCCCCTAGCAGCTTGTTCCATTCTGTGCCTGTTTATAGTTGAAGGTTTTCTAGTATTGAATTACATTTTTCCTGCTCCATCTAAAGCCCATTACTTGTTCTTTTCTTGTTAACTAAACATAATCCCTTTCTTTATTATAATCATCCATTTACATTTTTATAGATGGGCCCAATTTATTTCTTTCCCCAATACCACTAATCTGCTAGGGCATATTGGGGAGCAGGTCCACTGATGGAAAACTTTACAATACAGGTACTGCTGTTGCATGTAAACCAACTCAGTAATGTTTTTTCAGTAAAATATAAGTTTTTCCAAAAAATATTTTAGTACCACAGCATTAGAAAGCCAAAATGGATAGTTGAAGAAAACACTTAGAGCATATATTGAAACACAAATTTAAACAGCATTATTAACAGAAGCTAGGTCTACACTGAGGGGGGGAGGGGGATCGATTTAAGATACGCAAATTCAGCTACGCGAATAGCGTAGCTGAATTCGACGTATCATATCCGATCCGACTTAACCCGCTGTGAGGCCGGCGGCAAATTGACCACCGCGGCTCCCCCGTCAACGGCGCTTATTCCTACCTGGGCTGGTGGAGTACGCGTGTCGATTCGGGGATCGATTGTCGCGTCCCAACGAGACGCGATAATTTGATCCCCGAGAGATCGATTTCTACCCGCTGATCCAGGCGGGTAGTGAAGACAAGCCCTGAAACTTTTTAGAAAGTTTGACCAAAAGCAAACTTTGCTCTTGATTTGGTGACCTGCTAAGGAAAGAAAAACAGGAACATGGGCCCTTTCTGTCTTCACAATTTATACAAGGTCAGGAATGTTTGCTTCTGCTTGTTTCCTTACGTTAGGAATTCAGATTGCCTGCCCTGGAAGATTCTAGTAACTAGAGAGCTAGTGAAATGACATAAGAGAGTAGCATGAAAGCTGAGCAACTAAAGGAAGGGGTTTGAGCCAGTTCATTCAATTGCTAATAACATTCTGGATAAAAGAAGCCTTTGTTAGAGAGTCAGCACCTTCACCCTTTCAGTTCAGATGAGCTGTCATACTAAGCATGCTCTGAGACATCTAACAGGGCCTCCAGCAAAACCAGGGAAGACAACACTTGACTTTGCAGGTATTTCTGAGAGTTAAAATATAACAGCAGTATTTTGACATGTCCATTCTACATCACAAAGAAATAATAAAAGGTACAATTCCAACTTTTTAAAAAAAAAATTGACATGTCACTTTGAGGTAGAGTCCTTTCAAACCCAACTAGTGCTAATTGGAACACATCTAGAATGTGGAGTTGGTATTTAGATTTTTGTTTATCAAGTTCTTGGAAATTCTTGTCACTCAAAAATAATAGACTTTTGCCCGCTTCCCCTCATCTACCAAGGAAGGAGCATTCAACGGTGAAACTTCTGGGAGCTAAAAAAAAATACTACAAATAAAAAATATAAACCTGCAACACAGCATGTATCTAGACCCCTAATTTTCACTTCTGTGGCCACGCAAAGCGAGGTCCTGATTTGTGTGTAGTTTCACTCCTTTCCATTTTTTTCTCGAGACAGAATATACTGAGAAAGGTTAAGCAATTTAGTTTGTTTCCCAAACCTAGAATCATTTGTTACTCTAAGGGCACGTCTTCACTACCCGCCGGATCGGCGGGTAGCAATCGATCTATTGGGGATCGACTTATCGCGTCTAGTGAAGACGCGATAAAATTGATCCACTATGGCTGCCGTCGACTCCGGAAATCCACCGCAGCAAGAAGCGGAAGCGGAGTCGATGGCGGGCACAGCAGCGGTCGACTCGCCGCCGTCCTCACAGCCAGGTAAGTCGACCTAAAATACGCAACTTCAGCTACGCTATTCACGTATCTGAAGTTGCATATCTTAGGTCGACCTCCTTTCCCCCCGTAGTATAGACCTAGCCTAACTCTATTTGTCTTTTTAGAAAGGTGGTGCCTAACACTGTAGGCTTAACTAGAGTGAAGCAAAATACAATACTTACTTTGATCATTTACCCATGGTACTCCTATAGTCCTAAACTATGGAAGTGGTCTTTTTTCCAACTAAATATTGTTGACTATACAGCTTATCATAATTTGGAGTCATCCGCCTTGATGTTAGGTGTTTGTAGAACGTATGCTCCTTTGACTGCTTGGTCCGCAGCATTGACATAACTAGGCCAGAACAGCTGACCAAGTATTAGTAGTGTTTTTACCAATAGAAATCAAATGGTTTAACAGCTGAACATTCAGTTGGCTTTTTGTGTGCTCAAATCCTGCATTGACAACAATCTTCTGTAATCCAACCAGAACTATTTGTTTTTCATTAATGCAGGGGTGGATCAGGCATTGCCACAAGAACGTCGAACTCCTGTTACCCCTTCCTCTTCCTCTCGATATCACCGTCGCAGGTCCTCAGGGTCACGGGATGAGCGCTATAGGTCAGGTAAGTAGAAATAGAAGATCGCAGAGGCGGAGAGTGTCCTTCCAGTTCAATTGTTTGCAGTGGGACTCTAGTTGAACTCTTCTTCCAGCTGCCACAACGGGGAAATATTCATCGTGGGCATGAAGGGAAATTCTACCATACTGATTCTAATTTGAAAACACTATAAGAGAACACTTAATGAGAAATAAAGGAGCTGGGCATGTTAATGCACCCTACTTGGAAAACATTGATAAGGAACAGATTCTAACATGATAAATAGATTGTGAAGCTTACCAAAAAGTTTCATTCTAGTTGCTAAATTTGAGGGCCAATTCTCTTCACTCACATTGGTGTAAATCACAAGGCAAAGGGGTTACTGGTCTGTAAGTGAGAGGAGAATGAAGTCCTGTATCTCCTCGAAGATGTAAACTGTGTATAGTACACGGCAACTGGCCAAGGATTAGCTTTGCTCTAGTCACTATTGCAGCAGTACAAAGGAAACTCCCCTCCTGGTTCTCCCACCAGTGCCTCAAGGAGAGCCTGGGAGATTAACCTGGTGGGGGGAGGGATAGCTCAGTGGCTTGAGCATTGGCCTGCTAAACCCGGGGTTGTGAGTTTAATCCTTGAGGGGGCCATTTAGGGATCTGGGGCAAAAATCTGACTGGGCATTAGTCCTGCTTTGAGCAGGGGGTTGGACTAGATGACCTTCTGAGGTCCCTTCAAACCCTGATATTCTATGATCCCTCCCTTCACCGGCTGCTGCAGCCAGACATCAGGGTCTATTTGTTGCAACACCGAGAGTTCTGCTGTCAACTTCTGCCAGCCTACTCAGCCTGGAGTTTGAGGAGCTGGGAGTGGGAGGGAGAATTGTCCCCTTTTCACTACCATCACATAGGAGAAGTCCACACCTCCAAACCACTGATGACTGCCAGAAGTCCCAGGACAGCCTGCCTGCCACTAACACTCTTGCTGCCAGACAGGGGAGCCTCCATGAGATGCTCTGACGAAGTATTGTGGGTCATACGTTCCAATGTCAGAAGGAACAACTGTGATTATCTAATCTGTCCTTCTGTGTAAGGTCATAGATTTGGGCCAGGACTTAATGGTTTTGGAGGGTGGGGAAGAGCAGAGTATGGAATTGTTGGATAGTGTTCGAGAAGAGGGGTACATTTTAACAGTCAGTCCCACACAGCTGACTGAGTTGGAAACTTGTAGGGAGCGCCTTATTAAAATGTTTGCAGCGTATCCCTATTTCATTGCATTACGCAAAGTGCCTGCCAGTCCCATTTCAAGGAAATTGAAACAATAAATATTACACAAAGAGAGTTAATTTGCATCCAGACTATTTTGATACAGTTAAGTTAAATAAACCTCAGGTCAGATGCAGTGGTTTCTGCCAACTTTCATTTAAATAATGGTTAAGTTTGCCACATGCTACTTCTTTGGCATTTGACCTGCAAGGACTTTCGACAACATTCAGCTAAGAATTGGCTGATTTCTCTCCAGATTGTTTTTTTAATTCATAACAATATTGTTAAATCAGGGGTGTCCGGGCATTGGTCCCTTGTGGCGCTCAGCATTCTACGCTGTGACTCTCAAGAATAATTGTGTTAAGAAAATTTGTTCTTGACATTGCATTGAGCTGCCCCTGACAATGTGTAAACGGAAGTGTTTGAATCCGCCTCATTGCTGTGGAGAGGCCCAATCTCCTCCTGCCTTCCCTGCAGCACTAGGACCAGCTCTGATGGTAGCCAGGAGTGCTATGAGAAGCTGGTGGCCCTTTTGTTCTTAAGCTGGTCTGCCTGCTCTGTCACAGGGATAGAAGGAAGGATGCCCCCAGAGAGTAACTGGCTACTCATCTGCTTCCCTGACAGGCTCTGGGAACCCCAGGAAGAAGGGGATAGGAGCTTAACTGGCTCATCCTGAGCTTGAGGGAGTGCCTTACAAAGGATGGCTCCCCTCTTCTTCCCACACAGCTACTGAGGGCAGCCCAGGAAAGGGGAAAAGGAGATGAAGCTGAGAACCAACAGCCAGCTATGGCTCTTTGATATTCTACTCCAGCTCCAATCCAGGCTAGAGCAGACTGGGAGCTGTTTTAATTTGTGTCAGCTGGCTATCATCCCCCAAAGCATCATAAACCAGCTGGGGGCAGCCAGAAATCAGGGCACTCCAACCACTTGCCCTACCTGTCTTCAGGTCATCCCCCAGAGCCAGGGGTGGTAGGGAAGGATATATAGGAGCCAGCCAACCCCTCTCAGACTGGGGGATTCCCCAGCACTAGGGGTCTTGTAGGTGTTTTCCAGCTCCAGTGCATCACCTCACTGGGGTCAAAAGAGCAGAACAGGAGAGAAAACCTGCCCCAAAATATTGACTGTGACTTCTTAATCTTTTGAAATATGTTCGGTCCTTAGGCTGAAAAGCACTGGTCTAGTTCAGTGTGCAGTCTCTTCACAGAAAATTGTGTAGGAAAAAATACGACTCCATTCTCTCCTGCATAAATGCATAAGGGCAAAGATAATACAAATACTTTTGTTATTCACTTTCCTGTGCATTCTATAGGAGGCCAGTTTTCTCTTTCTGTATTTTAGCTCATCTTGTTATCTGGAAGTGAGTTCTGATCATTTCCCCTATCATAAGGCTTCTGCATTTGTGACGTTGACATTGGTTGGAGGAATGGATGTGGACTGCACAGCCAAAACTTTGTTCTCTGTTAATGAAATAGTCTGGTTCAGTAAAGTCAGGATCATGCTACGGTGGTTTTGATTTCCCCTCACTGATTTGAGAAAGATCTTCACAGTCAGTACCTGAAAGCTTGACAATAATATGTAAGTTTATGGCAGGGCTTAAAATTTTGGTAATGAGTGCTCTAGTGTGTGACTCTTCAGCAAAAAAGGCCACAAAGCTCTCCAGCAAATCCACTTGTGGACAGAGGGCTCCTCAAGTACCTCAAAGCAAAAATAAGAAGCTATCTGCAATTTAAGTTCAGTCTTCAGTTTAGTTTTTGAAGAATTTTGCATTGGTACTATTTGATGTCCCTACTGTAGAATCAATTGCTCTTCTTCCGCTTTGGAATCGATTAGGTTAAAAGCACATTTCAGTCTCCAATGGTTTAATACATAATAGTCCCCCTTTCATCAGTCTTTTTACTATAGATAACAAAATTATAAGCAAAACTCCCATGTGTGATTCACATTTCCTTGACTTCAGATTTTCTTAAGTTAAAAGCTTTTGTTTGATTTATTGAGGTGCTTAATACATCAGCATCTCAGCTCTGAAAGTATTGTGATTTTTAAATCTAGTTGGTACCCATTGGTTCCATTGCTGGTTATCATATCTGGCACATCTTCCTGGACCAGGCCATGAACAAAACAACAGTGCAGTCTTTATCCAATAAGTAATTCACTTCCAGGAAAACATTTCCCTTCCTCAGTTTTTGCAGAAGTTATTCCAATTAGCATCTGAATACAAATTCTCTACCCCAGCTTATGATCAAAGTTCTGCTCTGCCTCTGCTCTGCAAGATTTTTCAAATTGGAGGCCTAACATCCTGAGAATCATCCAACATCCTTCCTTGTCTTTGCCTTCCATGTACATTTATGTGTCAACCATATTGTTAAATTAGCTCTTTGCAGACTCAACATCCTCTCTCTCTTCTATTGCCAACCTTACTATGTTGTATTACCATAATAAACACTGTACCTTGACTTTTTAATTCCCTACCTATTTTCTCACTTCAATCATATTTCTTTTATCTTATATAAATTCTTATAAAAGGATTTTTGCACGGCCATAATTATGAAAACCTTTTCGAAAGATTCTCAGGTTCTGGATAAAAATTGGTTCCTCACTGACACACAGGGGCAAGCTCATGATTGCTCATCATTTTTCTAAAGATTGCCAGTAAATTTTGGGTTGCAAAGATAGTTTGCTATTAGACTAGCCACATTTCAGGCTACACTTTAAAGTAGAGAGAGGTCCACTCCCATTCTTTAGGCTTTCTGGAGTTTCAGAATCTGAACACAGATTCAAATTTTCCTCATTGGCTTGTTTGCCTCCATTGGGCCATCCTGAAACTCTTAAACTGAACAGCCCAGAACTTCAGCATTCTGATTTTATAGCTCTAAAGATTCTTCATATGTCTAAAGAAATATTTAAGCAGGTGACTATATTAATGCAGGATCATGCTACATTATCCATTTTTAAAATACAAATTACCCCAGCTAGCCCTTTAGGAAGTGTAGCTAATGTTCATGGACAATAATTAATTCATAGATAACTTTGATTTATTCCTCCCAAGAGTAAACATTCTCTTGTTATTTACTGAACCAGGAAAAGTGTTCAGAAAGTTCTGCCACATATGGACCTTTGCAACAGTTTTCCCTCACATAATTTTAGCAGCTGCTATTTCACTGTCAGCTGATAATTTCTTTAAACCATTTGAAAATTGGGTTTCTAAGCTGATTTCAGAAGGTACCAATCCGTAGTATTGCTGTATCATTTCAAAATAGTATCCACTACAATAGCTAGAAATCAAGAAGGTAAAAAGCAAGAAGGTAATCAGAACTGAATGATTTTTCTGTTCTGATCATGAAGTCTCGGGGAGTTGGAAACAAATGTGTTAAGCCAGTAAAAGGCTGGGATTCACATTGGGATGCTGGCTCTTCAAAGAATGCCTCTGTGACCCTGTATACACTAGGGAAGATTTTGGTTGTTTTTTTTAAGTTTCTCTCTGCAGTGAACATTAGTTAAGTTCTACCAGTGTTAACAACATTGCAAACTCCATGGTAAATGGGTCGCAGGTCACCATCGTCATTTAAAGTACCATTTCGATTGGAACTACACATCTAAAACTTCTCAGAGCAAGTCTAACTGTCATGACTCTTAAAATGGTGGCGGCAGACTCTGACTTATATACACTGAAGTTGAAGCAGGTTTCAAATGGTTTCTCATCGTTTTTAAGGGTACATCTACACTTCAAGCTAGGGGTATGATTGCCATCTTGAGAGCTAGTGTGCTAAAATAGAATGTAGTGTGGCAGCACACACAGTGGGAGGGGTTAGCTGCCTCATGGATATGCCCATCCAAGTCCATAGGTACATGTGTCTTGTGTAGGGAAGGCCTGTGATCTACTGCCATAGATTGGCTATAACAGAGAATAACAACAGAAGATATTGTGGCAATCCAGAACAAAATATGCATAGGTCAGCTTGTCGGATCTCCTTTATCAGAGGACTTTTACATGGCCATAGAAAAAACTAATAAATCAAAATGTACCCAATATTCCCCCCCCCCCCCAGCTCAGGGTTTCTCACCCAGATACGAAGTCCAGCGTTAAGAGAAGAGCTTAAAGAAATATTTAAGCAGGTGACTAAATTAATGCAGTATCATGCTACATTATCCATTTTTAAAATACAAATACAAATTCTTGGAGGGAGTCTCTTTTCTAGGAAGCTGCTTTTATGGCCCCTCCATGGAGGATGTGTTAGCCTGAGTTGCTATTAACTCCTCATTTGCCAAGATCTGGGTAGAGTCTCTGCACTCTGTCACAGTCTGCAAAACAATTAAGTGCCAACTTCAGCTGTGAACAGGGTGTCATGTATGAGATTACACAGCCACATACATTGCTACATTATCATGGATTAGTTTTAAAATTGCCCACATTTGTGCACAAGATCTAAGCTGTCCTCTAAAAATAAACTAAGTCTTCTGGCCTGTGTGGCTGCAAAGAACCTGAAAAAAACTGATTTGTACATGCTGTGATCTCTGCAGACAACATTAGCTCAGAGAAGTGGGAGTTGCTCCCATTCACCTCAGTTGGATGATTGCATTGAAGACTGACGGTTTAAAGTCAGTGTTAATGATCTCAAAAATTAAGCAACTATGTTTAGCTGTTGCTGGCAGGGTTGAGGGGGCAGCTAGCTTCTGTCAAGGGCTGCTAGGGGGGGAGCAGGGAATTCAAATTGCCGCCCTAAAGAGGAAGAGAAAAAGAGGCTACATTCCCTCACCAGGGCAGACCTGCAAAGTCTCCCATGTCGACATGAGACTCCTGTTTTTGTCTACTGGTTGCACCGCTTCTGACCCAAATTGCAGAGCTGTGGAATAGTAACCAAGGTATTCTAAGGGTACGTCTTCACTTACTGGAGGGTCCGGCGGCAGGCAATCGATGTTCTGGGATCGATTTATCGCGTCTGGTTAAGACGCGATAAATCGATCCTGGATCGATCCCGGAAGTACTCGCTGTCGACGCCTGTACTCCAGCTCGCTGAGAGGAGTACGCAGCATTGACGGGGGATCCTTCCTGCCGCATCTGGACCCGCGGTAAGTTCGGACTAAGGTACTTCAAATTCAGCTACGTTATTAACGTAGCTGAATTTGCGTACCTTAGTCCGAAATGGGGGCTTAGTGGGGACCAGGCCTAAGGCTCCTCACTAAGTTAGAGTTCATCCTAAGTGTGGTCTGTATGGTTACAGTTTTCTAGGACTCTAATCAGAGAGGCCCCACTAAAAGTGTTGTTCCACTACCCACCCATGGCTAGAGGGTAGAAACATCCAGAATTTTCACTGCATATTTGATTTTCAGCTTAATTTTTTTTAACTAAAACGTTCCTTGAAAAATTTAAACTGAAAATCTTCCAGGAAAGTTTTAGTTTTTTTGACCTGCCTCTACCCAGGGCCATAGAGCTACTTCTAGAGTGGTGAGAGTGAGTAGTGCACTCTAGAGAGTTGCTCTAGTCAGAGCTCTGGAGCCCACAGGCTGGTTATGAACCAAAATAAATAAAAATAATGATTTTTAAAACAAACAGGTTTTTTTTAATTGGACTTAATTTTTTAAAAATTATTTTTAAACAGAGACGTGGTCTCGAGCACAACTCCCCTGCACTGTTGCTGGAGGAGTGCTCAGCTCCAGTGGGATCTGTACCATGAGAAAGGCACTCTAAGGCAGTGGGCCAGAGGTTGCCCACCACTGCTCTAAGGAGATACAAGCTGCTTGCGCAGACTGCAAGGTAGCTTCTCCAGGCAGCTCAGGTTGGATTTGCCTCCATCCTAGTGAAATCCTTGTGTGTTAGATTCTAATGCTGTTCACACTGAAGAATACTTAGATTAGATCAGTGGTTCTCAAACTGGGGGTCAGGACCCCTCAGGGGGTCACAAGGTTATTACACGGGGGGTGTCGCGAGCTGTCAGCCTCCACCCCAAACCCCGCTTGCCTCCAGCATTTATAATGGTGTTAAATATATAAAAATATGTTTTTAATTTATATGGGGGGGGGTGTCTCACTCAGAGGCTTGCTAGTGAAAGGGGGCACCAGTACAAAAGTTTGAGACCCACTGGATTAGATTTACTGTCACTGCCCTGCTGAATGGCAGAGAGAAAACAAAGCTATTGGACTGGAAATCATATCAGCACAATGATCTTTTTGTGAAATAGTTTATCAAACGTTTGTTTGATATTTGTCCTCATTAAGGGGGGATAGTAAATAACATGTTTCCACCACTCACAATGGCCAAATCTACAAAAATAAGACATTCTAGAAAGTTGTCTGCATTTGTTTTGAGGAGAGGAAGAGGATTGTCATTTACGTAAATGAACTAATGTGTATTAATCAAATGTAGAAATTAAGGCATTGAGAGTCAAGTGCCTGACATCTCTGCACTTCCCAGAGAGAGGCCACATATGGCCTGGACAAATATGCCAGTACCAAAATTTGAATGCCAAAAAACAGAACTGCTGCTCATGTCTTCCTACATACAAGCCATTCCCCCCAGCTGATAAAACCTCTGTTTTCCCCTTGCAGTTTACTCAATGCAGCTACTCAATGTCAGTACAAAAATCTTTAACACAACCAAAATGTAAAGTTTAGGGACAGTATAAAGTAAACACCGCTGAGAATACTGTGCTGATCTGGCGGGGCCAGGGGGCAGTGAGTGAGAGAGAGGAGGAGGAGCAGGGCACTGCTGCATAATTCTGTAGTTCCTGCCATGAATGGGACATGGGGTCTTGCATGGATCCTTAATTACCATTTTGTACCCCATTGGACCTTTAAGAGGTACTGAAGCTCAGCATTAATTGTGAATATTCTGCATTTTACTGCCCACACAAGATATTGGTTTGTTAGCCCTGAAGACTTTGGGCAGGTCTACACTACGGGACTAAGTCGACCTACGTTATGCAACTCCAGCTATGTGAACCTTAGGTCGACTTATTGTGGTGTCTACACCGTGCTGGGTCGACGGGAGAAACTCTCCTGTCGACTTACCTTATGTTTCTTGTTCCGGTGGAGTACTGGAGTCAACAAGAGCATGATCAGTGGTTGATTTAGCGGGTCTTCACTAGACCCCCTAAATCGACCCCCCGGTGGATCGATCGCTGTGTGTCAATCCCCTGGTAAGTGGAGACAAGCCCTGTGTTTTCCACAGACCAGAAATAGCAAGGGCAATACCAGTGTAAGCGTCTCCCTGCTGCCTTCCCATGACCTAAAGATACTACTACTTGAGAGAACAGCTCAGTTTCCAGGCTCATTAAGTAACTAGCCTCTTTTTGAGACTCAGGAAGTAATTCAGTTAGTGACCACTGTGGACAGGGTGGTTTTTGTGACTGACACATGCCCACTGGAAGCTGGACAGACCAACTCATTTGGCAAAGGTAGGACCCAGCTCCTTAATAAGTGATGACTCAGGTGAATGATACAATGGTTTGTTAGCTGATCCATTTCAGCAATTCACTTTTTTTTTCCTTCCTGAAATGGAGATATCAGGATGCTCGGCATCCTTTGAGCAAATCCAGTTCCCTACACATTCTTATAAGGAAGGTACCACACCTGGAATACATTTAAACTGGGGGTTGGCTGGCTAGCTGAGACACTTTTGCTTCAGGGTCTGTTTTTTGCTTACAGTAGTCATTGATTTGGAGTTGAGCAGAATTAGCAGTAAAACTTAAAGAGGAAAATGGAGGATTGTGTGTGGTGTTTGCTTGCACTTTTTAAAGAAGAAAACTTTCAATTGGTAATTGTTGGAGATATTGCCAAGATGAAAGTCTCCTAAGTACAGGTCTAGGCTAGCTCAGATTCATCAGCTATCTTTCCTACTCTAAACGGTGTTCAGTAAGGAAAAAACAGAAAAATTCTTCGTATCAGGTGTTAGATCATTCCACTTTAAAACAAATAATCTCTATGTGAGTTATGAAGCTTCTGAAAGAAGGTCAACCACTGAAAGACATCCTCTGTAGAGATTGTCACAGATGAGGAGAAGATGTCAGCGCTGGATAGGCTTTGCAAGATTTACTTATTTATAAAGGAAATTCAGGATCTCAGTCCAGCACTTTTATAGAGCTTGAAAGGAATGAATTAAAACACAAAAGGGGGTTAATCTACAGGAAGATCAGAATATATGTACACTGCATAACATGGAATATGAACCCTGACTGGAATGTGTGGATTTGGAGAACTGTTTCTGCTGGTGCACCTTTACTAAGGGCATGGCTACACTTGCAGATGCAGAGCACTTTGAGTTAAACCAGCCTTCGTAGAGTGCAGTAGAGAAAGCGCTGTAGTCTGTCCACACTGACAGCTGCCAGCACACTGGCGTGGCTACATTAGTAGCTCTTGCAACGGCCGCAGAGAGCAGTGCATTGTGGTAGCTATCCTAGCATTCAAGTGGCTGCAACGTGCTTTTCAAATTGGGGGTGGGGTGGGGTGGAATGTGACAGGGAGTGTGTTGTGTATATGTGTGGGGAGAGAGAGAGGGTTGTTGGGGGGCAGAGAGCATGTCAGCATGCTGTCTTGTAAGTTCAAACAGCAGCAGACCTCCCCCTCCCTCCCCGCCTCTCTGTCTCACACACAGCATTCCACAGTAATGGTTGCTTTGTCTCGGAGCAGATAAGCATGCTGGCTGTCAAATGGAGCTTTCAAAGGGCATATCCAAAACAATGACGAGGGCATATCCAAAACAATGACACTTGACTTAAGAGGATTATGGGACATTTCCGGAGGCCGATCAGAGCACAGTAATGCAATACCTCGTTCACACTGATGCTGGGGCGCTCCAGTGGGGGCACATCAAACATTATTCTACTCGCCAAGGTGGAGTACCAGGAGCACTCTAGTCGTGGAGCCAGAGCGCTTTACGTGCCTTGCCAGTATGGATGGGTAGTGAGCTAGTGCGCCCTGGGCTCCTTTAATGTGCTGTAACTCGCAAGTGTAGCCAAGCCCTAAGTGTTATCCCAGAGAATGAGGGAAATAAAGTTAGATGATAGATTAAGAGTGTCTTAATGTCTATTAAAATGGCTCACTGTAGAACAAATAATGAAAGGATTCATCTGCTAACCCTTCAGGTCAATGGTAATTAATCATCAACACAGAGCCATCACTAAACTGGGAAACAAAGGTCAGGGGTCCATGCTGATTCTTTAAATTGCTAGCACTCTGATACCATTTACTATGAGATTTTGTTAACTCACTTGTGGTTCAGACGGAGATTGCTCATTTCTCTTGATGATCTTCTTGGGGCATGTTCCTAGCCCTCTTGTTCAATGTGCTCTTTCTTGGGGGAAATAGTAAGGAAAGGGCTGCAGTGTTATTACTATGTATAAGACAACCGTCTCTTCATTCTTTCATTTGATCTAGCTAGTATCAGACTTCCCAGAACCTGGCTGATATGGTGACTAGGATGTGAGCAAGTGGTAGAATCTAGACAAAACAGAGGTTGTGGGGGAAAGCATGGAGGAATATGATGGCTGCCTCAGTTAATGAGGGGCCTTTGCCCATTCTTTGTCTGAAAGCTTTGCAATTTTGGGTTGCTTTCTGACCATGGACAACTCTTTGAATCCCAGCTGACACCTTTTTTTTCAGTCCACATCAGAAAAGGCAGTTGCAATCACTTTTTTCTTAGCTAGACCTTGATAGTTACCCACCCCTTTTATAAATGCATTCAGGTTATTGCAGTACACTCTGTGAGGCTACTCTTGTAGATATCTGAGAACTCTACATATATTGCATAATGTGGTAGATAAGTTCATGGAGAATAGGTCCATCAATGGCTAATAGCCAGGATGGTGTCCCTAGCCTCTGTTTGCCAGAAGCTGGGGTAACACCAACAGACCCCGTTAGTCGCCCGGTGGGATCGAACCTTGGACCTCTGGAACTAAATGCATGAGCCTCTACTGCATGAGCTAAAAGCCAACTGGCTGTTAGCTAAGGCTGTAGAGAAGACTCATAATCTCACTTTAAGTGGTCTCGATGCCACTAGATGGGACAGAACACCAAACCCAGGAGGTGTGTGGGTTACACTGGGAATGAGTGACAGGGGATGGATCACTTGATGATTACCTGTTCTGTTCATTCCCTCTGGGGCACCTGGCATTGGCCACTGTCAGAAGACAGGATACTGGGCTAGCTGGACCTTTGCCTGACCCAGTATGGCCATTCTTACATTGCCTGCTCAGCTGGCAGAGACCATGCAACAACAGTTGCCTGTTTGTCCCTAAGTGCAACTCAAGGTGTTCCCATTAATATATAAATCCCTATGTGGCTGAGACAGTCCCATCACAACAATTGAGGTCACCTTGTATGAATAAGCCTTTCTCTGCATGTCTGCAGTGTCTTCTGTGAAAGAATCTGCCTGCAGGACATGTGTAAATTTTATCTCACCTCACTCCCCAGCAATGGGCTTAGGATGTAAGGTGTTGTTAGTAATTTGATTTTGGAAGGGAACACAGCTGAAGCTTTGGGTACTGGGAAGGGAATTAAGTTCTCCTCTTCCTCCTTTTGGGTAGAGGCAGAAGTTTCTAAATTTGGAGTTGGGGGTTAAATTTCTTGTCCCCTACCTCAGAAGCCCTTGATAGCAAACAGTTGCTTGAAAATCCACTAACTTTGAGGAGCCAAGACAGGTAAGCACATTAGTCCATTGCTTCTGCTAAGACAACTGTCACTGAACTAGACAAGGTGGGTGAGATAATACTTTTTTATTGGAAGTCAGTCCAATAGAAGATATTACCTCACTCACCTTGTGTCTCTCATATCCTGGGACCAACACAGCTACAACAACAGTGCAAATGAAATAGTTAATGTTGGTGGCTGAACCTTACAGCCACTGAGATGATTTCAGTCATTCACAGCTCTGTGAGCTAGTGTTTCAAGCAGTTAGGACTGCATGGTTTAAGTTTGGTTCACATTTTGAAGGTTACTCTGGGAGCAATGGAAGCTAGAAGTTGAGGCCTTGTCTACACACAATAAAACTGCACCACTTTAACCAAAGCTGTTATTTCTTTGCCTATTTAGTTAAACTGGTGCAAAGGTTCTTATTTTAGTTTAAACTAGGGTTACCATACGTCTGGATTTTCCCGGACATGTCCGGCTTTTTGGGGCTCAAATCCCCGTCCGGGGGGAAATCCCCAAAAGCCGGACATGTCCGGGAAAATCGGGAGGGCTCGGCGGTTATCTGCCGGGGCCTTTGGGGCTGGGGTCGGCGGTGCGGGGCTGGGGCCGGTGCGGTGCCGGGCCGGGGTCGCGGTGCCGGGGGCACGGTGCTGGGCCAGGAGCCGGGGGTGCGGTGCCGGGCCGGGGTCCAGGAGCGCGATGCCGGGCCGGGAACCGGGGGCGTGGGGCCAGGCCAGGGTCGTGGGGCCGGGCCGGGGTTGCGGGGCTGGGGTCCGTGGTCGTGGGGCGGGGCCGGGAGCCGGGGTCGTGGGTTGGGGCCGGGAGCCGGGGTCGCGGGGCCGGGCCGGGAGCCGGGGTCGCAAGGCCAGGCCGGGAGCCAGTGCCCCAGGGCCCGAGCCAAGCCGGGCGGGAGACGCCGGGGCCAGAGCCTCTTGGCGTGGGCCGGCCGCCGAAGGGAGCCGCTCAGCCAGGAGGGCCGGACTGAGCCGCGCCGCACCCCGCTCCAGCCTACCTGCTGCCTCCCTGTTTCAGGCTTCCCGCGAATCAAATGCAGGGGAAGGGGAGGAGCAGGGGGCGGAGCGTTCAGGGGAGGGGGCAGAGTTGGGGCAGGGCGCGGTTGGGGCGGGTCCGGGTCCCCATGGAATGTCCTCCTTTTTAAAAACTAAAAGATGGTAACCCTATTTAAACCAGACTTATTTTGGGAGCTGGTCAGAAAATGGTTTGTTTCCTGCAGAAAGTTTTGACTACCCAAAACCAAATTCTGTGTCTGTCAGAGTTTTCAGGGTGAAACTGACTTTTTTTCCCTACTGAAAAACCAAACACAACTTTGTTTATTTGCTTTTGGCCAGAAGCCAACAAGTTTTCGGCTGATTTTTTTGTTTCCATTTTCAGGTATTTGGTTTTCCAATTTAAAAAATATATCAAAATTTGGAGGAAAACGGAGACTTTCATGAATGGTTGTAAATCCAAAACCCAATTTTCTGTCAGAAAGAAGTTGACAAAGATTTTCAACCAGTTCTCTTTATTTGGATTTAGCTTAAGTCAATTAGGAATCTGTTTATACCAAAATAAGCCCATCTTAAACCAAAACTAGAGTATCCACACACTAGTTTTCATTGGATAGTTAAATTGGTTTAAAGCCCAATGTAATTTAAACTGTTATGACTTTCTCATATAGAGAAGGACTAAAGATTTGTCCATACTGGAGTTTTTTTGCAACAGTGTAATACATAGCTCTCTAGAGTGTTTTTTCATCCAGAGCCCTCAAGTGCTTTACAAAAGGTCAGTAAGATTGTCCTCATTTAACAGATAATGAAACTGAGGCAGAGGGAGGAAAATGACCTGCCAAAGGTCACTCAGCAAAGCAGTTGCTGAGCTGGTAACTGAGCCCAGGTGTCTTGGGTCCCAGTCCGGTGCTTCGTCTAGTAGGCCATACTGCCTCTCCTACACCTGCATAGCACCTGTGGAAACCCCTTGTGTAGACAGACTGCACTTATGTAAAAGGGGGCTAGCGCTCATTCAGCTTACCTTGCTTTTAAACATACAGCATCCAATAACTTCAGTGGGAACAAGGGTCACTCAGCACCTCTGAAAATCCAGGGTGAATCATGGGCTTGTTTAATACAATGGGAGATTTGCCATTGACTTCAGTAGGGCCAGGAGTTCACTCCAACATTGTCTACTTGGTTGCTTAAATATAGATTTATGAGCCTAACAGTATGTACTCAGGTTTAAAAAATGTTGTCCTCGTTTTTTTTCCCAAATGAAATTTAGATTCTGGAATGCCATTTTAAGTCAATCGCACTACAATTTATTTGTCCATATCCTTCTAGTAAATACATGTACTTGTGTACAGTATAAACTTTGGTAAGGATAATTAATCTTTCCAAAATCCATCAGGAAAGTTAAGCAAATATCTCCGTTTTATAGCTAGAAACCAATACAAAAGCTCATTTACTTACGATCACCTAGTAATGGAGCCTGAGATCAAGTCACTGGAGGAAGCCGACTTCTACATTACAAATAAGAGATTAAATACATAGAGGAGACTTGCATGTTTTGTTGATTTCACTTATAGTGTGTAGAGTTAACGTAGCTTCAAATCTCGCAATATAGAGATTCTTGATCAGAGGTAGAAGCTTTGGCAGTTAACTGTTTTAGTGACTAAAAGACTCCAACGTAAAGCAAAAGTAGCCTCGCATTTCAGAAAGCTCTAACAGTATTGGAGTTCACTATTCAATTGTTGCACCCTGTAGTTACACGTTACCTCTTTGTCTTGCAGCGTGTCCTCAAGACACTCCAGTGCAGTCACAAGTACTGCTCCAAAAAGTCTAATCCCAGTTTTCCCATTTGCCTTTTCAGCTTTTACCTTTGCTCCACTGGCAGGTTCCTAGGAATTAACAAGAGTTCCACTGCTGCCATGGAAAGCATGGCATGGTAACTGTATGCTTCTACCATTCAGATTACAGAGAATGTAAAAGCACAGGGCTCCCAGCGCTTCTCCTTTTGAACAGAGGGTTGCAGACAAATATGCACCCTGGACTCTACTACCAGCTGTTATGTGACAGTACAACTTACAACCTTTTGTAGAGCACACAAAATTAAGTCCATGCACTCATCAAATTTATTTGCCCATCCCCATGAAGCCATCCCTCCTTATTTGGGAGGCCATAAAATAAAATTCAATAAAATTTTCAAAAGTTTGAACTCCCCTTTTAAAAAGTGATTTAGGAGCCTAAGTCTCATTGTGAGTCAGCAGGACTTAAGTGCCTAAATGTCTTGGAAATTTGTGCCCTCAGAGCCTAAGAGGGGATGCAGGCTCCTAAATTGCTTTTTAGAAAAGTTTATAATAAGGAAACTAGAGCAATAAGGAATATCTCAAGACTATTTCATCTGTAGCCTCGAGGACCCTCACCTAAATGAATGACTTATTAGAATTGGATGATCTTACATTAGAGAGGGAGCTGATTGTGTTACTGTTAGATGCCACATTCCAGGATAACTAGCACCCCTTAGTGTAGCTGAGAAGAAATGGGACTCAGAACAGCTTCTACCACAACTCTGCCTACTTTCATGTCTAGAGCTGTTATCAAAACAGTCAGACACTGCCTGCCTCATAATATGCAACCTCATCACCCACAACAACATAGCACCAATACAGAGATTCACTTGGCTTCAGCTCATCAGAAATGCAGGTGCTGAGGCCGCTTTTTATTTACCAATGAGTGCCCTGTATGGGATGAGCATGTCTGAGATCACCAGCCACCTAGCTACTTGACAGCAACCCTTGAGGTGCTATCAGCCCAAGACTGAGCAGACCACATTATCTGCTTTACCACCCGTCACTGCCAATTAGCACATCTTGATCCTGGGCTTCTAATAAACACTAGTGCTAAATTATCTCTACTCATAGCACTTATGTGCAACACTTTTGGAAATTCCCACTCAGCATATCCTTGGTTTCACTGGCAAACTGTGGCAAAGGTCCCATTAAAGTCACAGGAGACTTTCAGCTACCACTCAGATTTAAAGCAGTGTCTGCCAACATTTTTTCCCTTTATAATTACCTCCCATAGTACTACTGTTCTCAGGACTGACTTGTCTACAGGTCTCAAGTTTTAGCCAAAAATTATTCCTGGTCACACTTAACGCCCTAATCCTGTCTCCCAAGAAATGAGGCCTGACCCATGTTCGATTACTCATGTCAAGCCGGGCCTACACAACTATCCTCTAGGACCTAGGTTGCTTTGTGATACACAGTTATAAATTGCTTTGTGATATTCAGTTGTTTCTACTAGCATCAGCTGCATCACTGTTCTTAGCTACAACTGGACACGGTTCCACTAGATGTACAACTTACTTATGCAAACATAACACTCTTTATCTTTTTCCCCAAACCACCTCTATTTGTCGATTCATCCAACTGTTGCGTTCATTGTGTTCATAATTCTAGACTGTGAGATCTGTGGGGAAGGGGCGGTCACTGTTTTACTCATCGTAAAGTGCCTTACACACACAGGCTCTGATCTGTGATGGGTCCTTCAGATGCTACGGCAATATCAATCATATATAAATGGCCTATAATAAGGAATCCTCTGGCATTCTGAACTCGTTACTGCAAAGCTTCAAGGATTTGACATTATCCATGTAATTCAAACTGTATCTTGTCTTTTCAAATCTGGTAATGGGGAAAAATAAGAAGGATTTGGGATTGAAATGAGGCAAAATGGGGGGTCGGGAACGCCTGAGTGGATATAGCGATGTCTCTCAGAGTTGTGGGTTGATGTGAAGTGAGGTTCAGAGATGAGAATGGGAAAATGAAGGTAAAAACTGGAAGTTGATGGAAGGAGGTAAACAATAAGGCCTAAATTTAAGTGCCTAGTGATTTGGTGTGCCCAACCAGCTTGGTTTGCAAAAAGTACTGAGCATCTGCCCTCTGAAAGCCAGACCCTTTCAAGATGTCTGAAATTGGGGCACTCAAAAATCCTGATTACCTTTTGAAAATGTAGGGTTAAAATCCAGAAAAAGAAAGAGGAAAGAGAACAAGAGTTAGAGAAAAGCAGTGAACAGAAGAAGTATGTGAGATAATATCTTTTATTGGACCAACTTCTGTTGGTGAAAGAGACAACCTTTCAAACTAAGAAATAAGACATAATAGAAGGAAAGAAACTGGAATGACTAGAAAAGTTAGAGGAGGAAGCTCAAATGAGACATTAGTTACAATTTAAAAAATTGTAAATAGAAAATAGAATGCTAAAAAGTTACAATGAAGTGTTCATGTATCTATATCCACACCCACACACACAATGATTGTGTGAAAGTTTTCACTGCCTCTGCTGGCAATGGGAAAGGTGCCTAGTGGGCGGTGTTAGTTCCATTCTTATGAAAGATCTTTTAAAATGATTTGAACAAGAGAGGACAAGGATTGTTAATAAAATTTGCAGTTGACTCTAAATTAGAAGTATTTGAAAAATATGAGCAAGAACAGAGAAATAAAAATTAAGTGAAAAACATGAACAGAAAAAGTAAGATTCAGCTTGGAAAAATGCAAATATTTATGCATGTTGCGAGAAACACGACAATGAGCAGTGCTAAAGAATAGTGAAAAGCAAATCAGCCATGAGTAGAGAAATAAGGTGCAGCATTGGTACTCCCACACCTGGAGTATTTCATTTCATTTTAGTTACCTCCTTACCAGCAACAAAAATGACAGTGTTGAGAGGGTGACCTAAGAGGAACGACTAAAAGAAATTCATTCACACAGGTTGTTTAGCAAGAATGAGCCAACTCTACATGTGTTCAAAGGGCTGAAAGCTATTTGAGAGAGGCAGAGCTGCAATTTGGCCCCTCTGAAGCCTGCATCTAGGGCTCCTATTTGATTTGGGGGAACTCAGAATGTGAGAGAACATCAGTTTTCATTAATAAAAGTTACATTTCCAGCTCTCTTCCTTGCAAGGATATCCTTGAAACTGTGAACTGATTGTTAGGGACCCAATTTTTTTCACTGTTCTTTCCCAGAAGATCACAAGTCATTTGGTTCCTTCCTGACACCAGTCCCACAGGGCTGGCTTTTTGGGGTCACAAGTCCCTCAGCTTTCGGGAAGACCAGGGATTAGTTTGCAACTTTGCTAGGGCAAAACTGATTAGGGTGTTGGTGCTGTCACTAAGGGTATGTCTGTACGGGAGCTGAAAGGTGTAATTTGCAGCTAAGGAGAAATACCTGCACTAGCTCTGATCAAGCTAATGTGCTAAAAATAGAAGTGAAGCCACAGCAGCTAGGTTCCTGAGTACACACCTGGGGTCTTGAGGCAGCTAGTCCCTCCCATTGTGGTTACACTCCTCTTTGAGCTAGCAGGGGTATGTCCCTCAAGCTGGAAATTATGTCTGCAGCTTCAAGTGTAGATGGATCTAAGTCTGCCACAAATTCCTTCCTGGTGGCTGGTGGAAGCTGAGCTGGCTGCTGTACTGAACAGGCAATGTGACCACTATCAGGGCAGCTCAACCGCACGAGTGCCAACAAGGTCTAGTGCATAGGTGTGAGACTGAGAAAAAGGACTCCTGTATGCCACTCCCTGCTCTGACACAGCTGATTTTGGTCCTGGTCAACTCAACCTTTCTACCATAACTTCCCCTTCTGTACAAGGAGAATAATACTTAACCATCAGGAACCTCTTGTGATGTAGGTGGTGGTAGTTTCTAAAGCAGCTATCCAGAACCCCCTTTTCATCTTCAGGAGGAGAACAGAGGCTGAGCTCTGGACCTAAAGATCTCTCAGAACGTATTGTCATGTGAAATGAGTCAGTTAAATGTGGGGTGTATCCCATAAAGCCATTTTCCTAAACCTTCCCCCAATTCCTCAGGTCAGTCCTGTGCCCAGTGGTGTGATTATAATAATAGGAATTTGTTCCATAGAATGAGGAAGAGGGTTTTTTTCCTACAGTCCCACCCACAGAAAAGCAAAGATAGCTCTTGGGAGAAGAATTATTTGACGCACAAAGAACAAGTAGGTGAAATTAAGAATGGAAAAATGTAGGCTGCATCAGAATAAGATTCTTGACATGTATTATGCTGTGGAGTAAACTCCCTGGAGGGTGAGAGAGAAATACCATTACTTAGGACATTTATAAGTAGAATGCATGAAACACAAGAAACTGTATTAGAAAATCATCCTCTGTTGGTAGAGAAAAACTGGATGAAAATTGGTCTTCTCAATCTCTATCCATGATTCTTATATGCTGTTTGCTTGGATTCAGGATATGGTAAGGTTCGGCATCTGCTATGGCAATCTTGTAAATGTCATAAGGATAAACAAAATCACACTGAAAATTTTAAGTGAGAGGGTTATTGGAAGTTAAAAAAATTCTTAGAGTTAATAAAAACATTACATTTTGTTTGAAATACAGGAGCAAACAGATTTTACCCTTTTGATCCTAGCAACTCACAACTCTTATCTGAGATTTAAAAGGAATACATTGTGAGATTTGTTTTAAGGTTGTGAGGGGCTACATAGTAAATTAGACATTCCCATGTACTAGATATGCAGGAGAACTACTTGGTAAAAGACCACAGACCAGGCACATGAGACCTTGGGTCTCACGAGAGTGAAGACTGTGCACAATGTTAAGCAAGTAGGCGCACTCCAGTCTAGTGATTTATAGAGTGCGATAACATAGCACAATATTTCTTTATATCTAGAGTAGGAAATGACTGAACTTACCATCAAACAGCAATTGCTTTCTTGCTTGGAACTGCAAAATTCATTTCCTTGCATGACTTCTCTAAACTGAACTGAGCCTGGGAGGCTCTCAGTTGTTTACTGTGCCCTAAGGTAAATGGATCTCGTGGGACAAGGCAAGTTTGAAGTGGAGGAAGCTGGAAACTTACTATAATGAAAAGATTAGATGTTTGGAGGAGCTTCAGTGCGAGAATTATAGAGTATGTTTCCTTAATACATAGTTCAGAAGAGACTTTCCTTATCACAGAGCACGTAAATAAATATCTGAGGGTCGCTTTCTCCTCCTTCCCATTTGACAACCTTCTGATGGCCTGATTTCTGACTACATCAAAGATGGACAGAAAAATACATACTTGCTTGTAGTCAGAAATATCTGATCATCAAAAATATGGAGTGTAAATAGTTAAAGAAGGCCATGCAGCTAAGGGACATGTAGAATGCTAGAGACCTATAAGTTGCAAGTTTTGCCATGACTCCTTAAGAACTTCTTAACCCTTGAGAGTATACCCCTCCTCAGTATCCAACAGTACAGAGGCCTAATACTGTTGTCCCGAGTATCCAAATCCCCTCTTCCTCTATTCCCTGAACACATGGCCTGTCATCTCTATGGTTCAGATCTCCTCCCTCTTCAAAATGAGATCTCACTCACCCTCTGACACCTATGACCATTTAAGATGGGCATCTCCAGAGCTGGCCAGAAGCCCCATGGTTCCCATCTCATTTGCCTTTCTCTGGAGTACAGACCAAATGCTGACTGCCCAGTCTCCTGCTGGCTTGCTATGGAAGGGGTGTCATATCACAGGACCATAGCAGTGCAAGTATAACACAACCTTGTCCCATAGAATTAATTGGGAAAAGTAACAGTGGGATTGCCTCCCTTTCCATAGACAGACAAACTCCTTGGCATGCAGAACGTACAGCCATGAAAACAGATTGAGGAATAAATGTAGGAAAGGCTGAGAGAAAGATAGTGTTCATAGCTGACTATTGCTGTACATTAGTATATACTAGTGTCTTTGTTCCTGAGGCATTTCAATTAAATCTGGAGTATAGCATCATGTCAGGTTACAAGATAAAGCAAATGAAAAACAGAAGCCATGCTAAACAGGGCACCTCCTGGGGAAGTTTAGAAAATTAGCCCTGCTGACAGAATAAAGAATCTGTTACCTAGGAGTAATGCACTGCAGACAAGCAAAATGGATGCAGAAGGAAAGAGAAGTTACCTGCTGTGGGGCATTCTGGTCCATTGGATCTGGACTGAGCTAAGCTTCAGGAAACCTGAGTTTTGGTGCTGCCTCTGACCTGCTATATGGCCTTGAGTAAATCCACTTAGTTTCTAGGCTCTTGTTTCTCCTGCACACCCTTTGTCTCTCTTGTCTATTTAGACTGTAAGCTCTTTGGAGCAGGAACATTTTCTTACTGGCTTTTTGTACAGCACTAGCATAATGGAACCCTGATCTCAGTTACTGTATTATATCAATAATCATAGAATATCAGGGTTGGAAGGGACCTCAGGAGGTAATCTAGTCCAACCCCCTGCTCAAAGCAGGACCAATCCCCAACTAAATCATCCCATCCTGGGCTTTGTCAAGCCAGTCCTTAAAAACCTCTAAGGAAGGAGATTCCACCACCTCTGTAGGTAACCCATGCCAGTTCTTCACAGCCCTCCTAGTGAGAAAGTTTTTCCTAATATCCAACTTAAACCTCCCCCACTGCAACTTGAGACCATTACGCCTTGTTCTGTCATCTGCTACCACTGAGAACAGTCTAGATCCATCCTCTTTGGAACCCCCTTCCAGGTAGTTGAAAGCAGCTATCAAATCCCCCCTCATTCTTCTCTTCTGCAGACTAAACAATCCCAGTTCCCTCAGCCTCTCCTCATAAGTCATGTGCTCCAGCCCCCTAATCATTTTTGTTGCCCTGCACTGGACTCTTTTCAATTTTTCCACATCCTTCTTGTAGTGTGGGGCCCAAAACTGGACACAGTACTCCATATGAGGCCTCACCAATGTCGAATAGAGGGGAATGATCACGTCCCTCGATCTGCTGGCCCCTACCTATACAGCCCAAAATGCTGTTAGCCTTCTTGGCAACACTGTTGACTCATATCCAGCTTCTCATCCACTGTAACCCCTAGGTCCTTTTCTGCAGAACTGCTGCCTAGCCGGTCGGTCCCTAGTCTGTAGCAGTGCATGGGATTCTTCCATCCTAAGTGCAGGACTCTGCACTTGTCCTTGTTGAACCTCAGATTTCTTTTGGTCCAATCCTCTAATTTGTCTCAGTCCCTCTGTATCCGATCCCTACCCTCCAGCGTATCTACCATTCCTCCCAGTTTAGTGTCATCTGCAAACTTGCTGAGGGTGCAGTCCACTCCATCCTCTAGATCATTAATGAAGATATTGAACAAAACCGGCCCAGGACCGACCCTTGGGGCACTCCGTTTGATACCAGCTGCCAACTAGACATGGAGCCATTGATCACTACCCATTGAGCCCGATGATCAAGCCAGCTTTCTATCCACCTTATAGTCCATTCATCCAGCCCATACTTCTTTAACTTGACGGCAAGAATACTATGGGAGACCATATCAAAAGCTTTGCTAAAGTCAAGGAATAATACATCCACTGCTTTCCTCTTATTCACAGAGCCAGTTATCTCATCATAGAAGGCAATTAGGTTAGTCAGGCATGACTTGCCCTTGGTGAATCCATGCTGATTGTTCCTGATCACTTTCCTCTCCTCTAAGTGCTTCAGAATTGATTCCTTGAGGACCTGCTCCGTGATTTTTCCAGGGACTGAGGTGAGGCTGACTGGCCTGTAGTTCCCCGGATCCTCCTCCTTCCCTTTTTTAAAGATGGACACTACATTAGCCTTTTTCCAGGCATCAGGGACCTCCCCGGATCACCATGAGTTTCCAAAGATAATGGCCAATAGCTCTGCAATCACATCTGCCAACTCCTTTAGCACCCTTGGATGCATCGCATCCGGCCCCATGGACTTATGCTTGTTCAGCTTTTCTAAATAGTCCTGAACCACTTCTTTCTCCACAGAGGGCTGGTCACCTCCTCCCCATGCTGTGCTGCCCAGTGCAGCAGTCTGGGAGCTGACCTTGTTCGTGAAGACAGAGGCAAAAAAATCATTGAGTACATTAGCTTTTTCCACATCCTCTGTCACTAGGTTGCCTTCCTCATTCAATAAGGGGCCCATACTTTCCTTGACTTTCTTCTTGTTGCTAACATACCTGAAGAAACCCTTCTTGTTACTCTTAACATCCCTTGCTAGCTGCAACTCCAAGTGTGATTTGGCCTTCCTGATTTCACTCCTGCATAATAATAATGTGAAGAAATATTATCAGAACAGATAATCAGCCCATGCCTATCCATAATTGTTGAAATAGGAACCAGAATGAACATTACTGTGGTTCCTATTTGATTCATGACTTAACATTACTTTTAAAATTCTGTCTTGCCTCCCTAATCTTTTACAGAGGGAGTAGCGTGGATGGGAGGGAGAATGAATGAACAAAATGTGAACAAATGCAGCAAAGGAAAGAGGCTGAGAAAGGAGTTGATTTACCCAAACTTTGCTAAAATATTATCAGGCAGCCGAGGAAAACTACCTGTCAGGTTGAATAATGAATCCCACATAGGCTGCCATGACCATAAGTTGAGCAATTAGCCTTCCCAATCATGCCACTTTGTTCTGTGCCATTTATTGATTCCCCAGGAATAAAAGCATAAATTGAATCCAATAAATGGGTCAGCCAACCTATAGCAGTTCAGTAGAATAGAAGAGAAGGAACTGAACATTAATACCTGTCAGTCTAGACAGGAGGGGTGATATTTTATTCAGTACTTTAGATTTTACATTGAGCTTTTCATGTGAAAAGAGTCGGGTGGGAAGAGGGAAGATTTTGTTACCTAGATGCATGCTTTGTGGGGTCAGGACCTGAAATCGTTTCATCAGCTTTAACAGAGTAGTCTGGATAGTACAGACTTCTATATAAAAGAACATTCCTTCTGAAAGCATATTCTTTTCACTAGACCCAGTCCTTTTCAGTAGGCCTAAGTGAACTACATCACACCATATCTGCACTGGAAAATCTGTTAGACGTTTAACGAGAGAGCATATTATATGGAGTGCTAGAATATAAGAAAAAGGGATGCGAGAAAATGTTTCTTGTAGGACTGTCAAATGATTAATCGCAAGATTAAAAAATAATCGCCATTTATCGCAGTTTTAATTGCACTGTTAAACAATAGAATACCATTTATTTAAATCTGATGTTTTGTACATTTTTAAATATATTGATTTCAGTTACAACACAGAATACAAAGTGTACAGTGCTCACTTTATATTATTATTTTTTATTACAAATATTTGCACTGTAAAAAGATAAGAAATATTTTTCAATTTCTTGTCATACAAGTACTGTAGTGCAATCTCTTTATCATGAAAGTATAACTTACAAATGTATAATTTACAAATTTTTTTTACATAACTGCACTCAGAAACAAAACAATCTAAAACTTTAGAGCCTACGAGTCCTCTAAGTCCTATTTCTTGTTCAGCCAATCGCTCAGACAAACACGTTTATATTTATGGGAGATAATGCTGCCCTCTTCTTATTTACAATGCCACCTGAAAGTGAGAACAGGAGTTCACATGGCACTGTTGTAGCCAATGCTGCAAGGTATTTATGTGTCAGATATGCTAAGCATTCGTATGCCCCTTCATGTTTTGACCACCATTCCAGAGGACACGTTTCCATGCCAATGATGGGTTCCACTTGATAATGATCCAGAGAAGTGCGGACCGACGCATGTTCATTTTGATCATCTGAGTCAGATGCCACCAGCAGAAGGTGGATTTTCTTTTTTGATGGTTTGAGTTCTGTAGTTTCTGCATCGGAGTGTTGCTCTTTTAAGACTTCTGACAGCATGTTCCACACTTCGTCCCTCTCAGATTTTGGAAGAACTTCAGGTTCTTAAGCCTTGGGTGGAGTGCTGTAGCTATCTTTAGAAATCTCATATTGGTACCTTCTTTGCATTTTGTCAAATCTGCAGTGAAAGTGTTCTTAAATCCAACATGTGCTGGGTCATCATCTGAGACTGCTATAACATGAAATATATGGCAGAATGCAGGTAAAACCACCGAGCAGGAGATATACATTCTCCCCCAAGGAGAATCACAAATTTAATTAGCATATTTTTTTAACGAGTGGACTGGTAGGCTCTAAAGTTTTACATTGTTTTGTTTTTGAGTGCAGTTATGTAACAAAAACAAATCTATATTTGTAAGTTGCACTTTCACGATAAAGAGATTGCACTACAGTATTTGTATGAGGTGAATTGAAAAACACTGTTTCTTTTATCTTTTTTTACAGTGCAAATATTTGTAATAAAAAATAATAATATAAAGTGAGGACTGTACACTTTGTATTCTGTGTTGTAATTGAAATCAGTATATTTGAAAATGTAGAAAAACATCCAAAATATTGATAATTAATTTCAATTGGTAAACTATTATTGTTTAACAGTATGATTAAAACTGTGATTAATCACCATTTTTTAATCGAGTTATTTTGTTTTGAGTTAATCGCTTGAGTTAACTGTGATTAATTGACAGCTCTAGTTTTTTGCAAGAAATTAACTCTGGGGATTTTCTGGACAAAATCTTCATTCTTCAGGGAATTTCATTAGGAAACACTACCTAGAGATATTTTTTTAAAAATACTAAAAGATGGGATAAATTCAGCTAAATTCAGCTAGCTGATCTGTGGAAAAGTAGGTTGGTAGGGTTGCCAGGCATCCGATTTTCGACTATTACGTGGTTTAATTGTAATTTCACATAACCTTTCTTTTTAGACTCATTTACTTCTTCTAGACACATGTTGCAATTGCTGAGTCTCAATGGGCTAAAGTATTTTCTTAAATTAAAACTCCCAAAGTATTTATGGACCAGGTAGAAAATACTGCCCCCTCTAAAAAAGAAAAACAAGCTGAATTTGAAAAGCCTGCCATAGCTTTTGAGGATTTAGAAACCAAAACACTGAGAATTTAAAGTCCAAACAATAGGCTAATAATTTAAATATTATATTTCAGTCAGCTGTCCTCCTTTCCTCCTCAGATTTAGTAGTTACAGCTTATCCCCTCCAACAATTGTAGTTTGAAAGAAACCAATATAACCTGATAGTTTCCAAATAACTCTTCCTATTGTAACCAATAAGATGTGACTTCTTCATAGGAATAGTCTAGACTAAAGAAAAGGTGGCAGGATGCCTTTTTTTTTTTTAAATAAACTTGTCAGTTTACGCATAATTCCCACTCTTAAAGTGAAAACCTATATTTTCCCCTAGTTTATTTAAATACAAATGCTCTCTCTTATTAAGTATATTCCAGTCCTACGTATCTGAATGCTATGAAATGGGGGATGTTATTGGAAAAGTATCTTAAGAAGACACAGATGAGTAAGAAGTAACTTGTTTGATTTTTATTTGTATTAAACTTTTTAACAAGCTTTTAGTTATAAGGTAGTAGTTTAAAGAGGAAGGCTTACATTCTTTTCTAAGGGTTTGACTAACTTGACTGAAAAAGGAAAATCTAGGTCTTTTAATAACATTAGTATTATAATCTTTTTCCCAATTCCTCTATTTTGCCCTGCCAACCTTGCAGCCCCTTTATGTGTAATGTATGCTCTTTCCTATTTCTCTTGTTGCTTTTCCTGTCCCTCTTCCCCTGTTGTATATATGTAATCCACATAAGGTTTAAAACAAACACAAGTCATAGTTGAAATACTCTTTTTGGTTGGTTGGTTGGTTTGTTTTTAAGTGTGGGATAGGAGCTCTTCTTAAATTCTTTCCCACCCTGATATTAAGTCCTATCTGAATGTGTATAAAATAAAACTAACCTTTTTTTTGTTTATCATGTGGTGTTGTACCTCTTCTCCCTCTGTCCCCCACTCCCAAATAGAGGGAGTGATAGGCCAGCTGAGGAAAGAAAGTAAAATAATAGCTCACTCTACAGGGTGTTGCTGCTGTGCTAATTAAGAAATTAGGGGAACAGCATGTTAAAATAACATAAAATAACCACTGGGTTTCTGCTATTATATTTGAGGAGAAACAGATGCATAGTGAAGCACGTGAATGCTAGAAAAGCTCCTTATTGTGAAACTTTGAGCATGTCTATTCAGCCCTGCAGTCTATAGAAGGGGGTGTAAATAGCAGAGCTCACCAAAATGCTGTGCTCTAACTCCCCTGTGTGGATGTATGGGTGCAAACTTACAGGTCCTGAATCTGCACTAATGTAGTCTACACAGGGGAATTACAACACAGCACTGCGGTGAGCCCTGCTGTTCACACTCCCTTAGTCTGAATGGCGGGGCATTTCAGACATGCTCTTTATCCTGGAGGAATGATGTGGACACTGTTGGCAGTACTCTAGAAGCCATATAGGCTAAAGAATGAGAACAGGCTTTGGCACCTAGAATGCCTTGAGTGCCAATTGTTTTTCTTGCCCACCCCATCACTAACTGATCATAATAATAAAACCAACGAGGAGTCCTTGCGGCACTTTAGAGACTAACAACTTAGTATGCAACTTAAATTGAATGGCTCGTTAGCACTGACCCCCCACTTGGTAAGGCAACTCCCATCTCTTCATGTGCTGTGTATTTATACCTCCCTACTGTATGTTCCACTCCATGCATCTGATGAAATGGGTTTTAGCCCACGAAAGCTTATGCCCAAATAAATTTGTTAGTCTCTAAAGTGCCGCAAGTACTCCTCGTTTTTTGCTGATACAGACTAACACAGCTACCACTCTGAAACCTGATCATAATAATACACTTCCGAAACACAGGACTGCCCGGGGAATGGGGGGGGGGGGGCAAATGGGCAATTTGCCTCAGGCCCCGGGCCCCACAGGGGCCCCCACGAGAATATCGTATTCTATAGTATTGCAACTTTTTTTTTTATGGAAGGGGCCCCCGAAATTGCTTTGCCCCAGGCCCCCTGAATCCTCTGGGTGGCACTTCCGAAACACATGCAAAGTTTTAAGACCAATCAGTGGCAGAAGTGGAACTAGGACTCTTTTCATATCCTCAGTTCAGTTGATCGCACCAGGGTGCTGCCACTGCTACTCTGAAACCTGCTTCTTTCATGATTTTTCACAGCCCTGTTACATTTCAAGCACATCTCTTATGTACACCACTGATGTGACTCTTATGTGAATAGGAAACCTGGTTCACTTCATAAATACAGACTAGCATCCTTTCATTACAAGCCCTTGGCACACTACCAGATTAAAAAGCAAGGATGTTTGCTGAGGTAGCTGTTGCTTTAAAACAATACTTAACAAGGGTTTGCTGTAGGAAAGCCCATTCCATTCTCAAACTCTAAAAGTAGAAAGAGCCAAGAACAAACTCTGATAAAGGTCTGTCAGGGACCCAGAACTCTCAAAAGGTAATTGTGGCTCTTTCAGTGGAAGCCCCACACTTCCTGAGCATGAATCACTTAACACGACCAGTTGGCCTGACTGAAATACAAGGCAGACGTGTATGCATGCGGTGCCTTTCACTTCGAAAGCTAACCTGAATCTCTTTCTTTTGTTCTAGATGTCCATACAGAAGCAGTTCAGGCAGCTCTTGCTAAACATAAAGAAAGGAAGATGGCAGTCCCCATGCCATCAAAACGACGTTCATTGGTGGTGCAAACGTCAATGGATGCCTACACGCCTCCAGGTAAGCAACTGCAATGTATATTCTATTGATATGAAAGACACATGCTATATGCTGTCAAAATCAATCCCATCTAAATAAAATATGCAATTAACAGATGCCACTTGTCAAGGACAGTAACTATAACATTAAAGCCCGAGGAATCTAAGACGGTTTACAGGGTAGTTGAAGAGGCAATAAGGGGCCATCACCCACACGTACGGTGCCCCCTTGTGGTGGCTGGGTTTGCATATATCTTTGTGTTCTTGTGAGTGAAATAACTTCGTGGCTAGCATTGTGTGCTTCTTGTAACACTTTGCAGTGCTAAAGATTCCTCCCATAACTCTTTTCCCCACCTTTTGGCCCTGCGGTTCTCTGGTATACTCCTCTGCACTTCTATGGAATGTTCTCTTTATTTCTTCTTTTCTAAAGTTTGTCTAGCCATTTACCTTCTTGTTTCTGTTCCTTCAACCCCTAGCAGGTGGAAAATATCAGAAGTCAAGTGCTTTCTGACACCTGCTGAATCAATGACATGACAGCTGTGACTAAAACCTTCCCTAGAGTATGACCGCCCTCGATAGTTAAACCTCAGAAGTAGGGGTTTGCCGCTGACTTTGCGTTGTGACCTTTGAAGAGTCGTTCAAGCATTCTGTGTCTGAGTTTTCCCATTTGCTCTTGTTAAGTGCTTTGAGATCTTTGGACTGAGAACCACAATATAAATAAATTTATTTGTTTTGTTCCATAGAGAAATACCAGAAGCACCAACCTTGCTGCAGGAAAACCCTGTTAATGTCCTGTAACAATTGGTTCTGTTCCAATAATTACAGTTGTACAAAACTCCCCTTACTATAACTACCTGCTGCCAATGTGCGTTGAACTGCAGTTCTCTTTTTTTATTTATGTGCCTTATTTCCTTAAAGAAGTAAAACCATCATGCACTTACATCACAAATAATGCAGCCTGTTCTCAATTATTAGATACCTCCTCTGGTTCAGAAGATGAAGGCTCTGTACAGGGCGACTCCCAGGGAACTCCCACCTCAAGCCAGGGAAGTATAAACATGGAACACTGGATCAGTCAAGCGATCCATGGTTCTACCACATCTACCACTTCTTCCTCCTCGACACAAAGTGGAGGCAGTGGCGCTGCGCACAGGCTAGCTGATGTTATGGCTCAAACACATATAGGTTAGTAAATCATCTTTTTTTAGCATCTTCTATTTTCCCTGTATATCTTTTCATTTTAACTTCAGTCTATTTCATAACCCTTATCTGATATTACTGATGTGAAGCTGAGACATAACTTCCTTACAGCAACTGCTGTGCTTTTTCTTCTTTTTTTCCTCTCTCTCTCTCTATTTATACAATATGTTTAGGGAGAGACATTTTTATTTATTTAATCTCAATCCAAGTTTCACAATAACTTCTCAGTTAAATATCCATGGTAGCACATGGGGTCTAGCGCTGCATGGCTCCCATGTATATTACAGGAGTCATGCAAATCAGCCCCTTTACTGTGCACTAAAAATGTACCTCCAAGAACCTCTGAAGCTAGATTTTATGCAGCCTTCCCAAACTTCTTCAGTAGTTGAATTCTACTGTCAGTTTGCATGGTTTTCTGTAACTCTCCATTAACATTATGGTCATGGTCCTTTTAAACTGCTTTTTATTTTTCTATCTCTAAGTAGCTCTAGAATCCCTAGATTGGGATGTGTGACTGCTAAATACCTTATGAAGGGAAAATTCTTGAAGAGAAAGGTGTTGGTAGTGTTATGATCTATATTGTTAGTTGGTTGTTTACTTCCTGTGTTTTCCCAAGGGAATTTCAAGACTTGCTTTCCTTTAAGGGGCTGAGGTAATAGGTATTAATTATTTCTGCATGTTTGATGCTGACATTTCTCTTTGCCTAAATGAAATAGCCATGTGGAAAACTAGGGTTGCTACCCACTCTCATTTTCGAATGGCTGATATTCATCCTGCATAGCTTGTGGGAATTTCAATTCCTAAATCAGCCTTGGAAGATGTTGGAATAAATGTGGCAGCCTTAGCATGACAATGGCATGATACTTCATGTGATCCAGGTTCCGGTGAAAATATATCTATCTACTTCTCAACTGAAAGAATTGTATGTTAATGGCTTTCCTAGCTTAAGTAGTAAATGAAAGCATCTTAAATGTTCCCTTCTCCCATTGTTACTATGTCATCAGGTAACACCTGTATTATTGGTTGAGTAATCCTTTCCCCAAGGCTCTTGCAGTACAGCATTGCGTTTGGAAAAATCAGTTGTATTGTATTCTTAAATTCGTGCTTAATAAATAGCTCAGAACCTTGTTTTAGAAATGCATACGTTTCTGAACAGATTAATCACTGCGTTTGGTTCTCCTCTATGACTTCATCTTGAAATGCTAGAGGAAATTATAGCATGGAGAATTAAATTTATCCAAACTCTGAAAGGTTGCATTACTCACACATACCAAGTCTCAATGTGTCTTAAATATAGCTTTTTATAAAAAAATGTGACATTTCAGTAATTTAAAAACTGGCACAGTAAGTCTTCTCTTTTTTTTTTTTTTACTCTGAGTTTGCAGTAAACAGTACAACATTTATAGAACTTAAATCAAGAAGGAAATATTTAGAGAGGGGGGAGAATACTTTTTTTCCTCTTTCTCTGACCTGTAGAGACCTCTCCTGTGAAGGAAGAATGCAGTCTTCTCTGGATAACTTAATATCCTTCTTGTGCATTCAGCACTATCTGAAAATCAGGCACCTTTAAATGTGTCTCATGTTGGGCAACCAAAGTCACTATCTAGAAATCTGGGACTGACATTTTTTTGTAGATCAATTTGATACCAGGCATAAGTTAGCCTTCATATCTCTTAAATGGTATGAACATGTTTTAGATGTAGAACTTGACTGTGAGCTTAGAGTTGTCATCTGTTGTTGCAGAAATGTCTGCTAGAGGTAAGAACCACATAGGTAGCAGGTAAGTTATTGCATGAGTGAGCTGTTCTCACTACTCTTGTATTGAATTGCAAATCAAATGGCTCTTTCCTTCCTTTTCATTTGACATCTGGGAGGATGGGCCTTGCCTTTAAATATAGTGGGTAATTGTCAGAGATGATCTTCCCCTTTCACAAATGGATGGTAAGATTAATGCACCAGTGAATAGCAAGTGTAGCTGGACAATAAGATAGTCATCTTCAAAAGGGGGAAAATGGGACAAAACTCCACTTTGCCAAGTCCCTCAACTACTTTTAAGCAAATTAATCTTACTACAAAGAAATGTATATTCTCATGGCATTGTGCTTGTTCAGTACAGGGACCTGCTGTTCTTCCTTGTAGACTAATCTGTCTTTGGAGATGTCATCTGAAAATATGTTAGGACAAACTGCGACACATTCTGAAAATGCTAATTTTGATCAATAGGATTTTAAAGGGCAACTCTAAAGACCCATAGGTGAAAAGTACAAAAAACTCCATTTTTTTATCTCAACAGGGACTTTCCTTCCAGAATACATCACAGAATCAGATTTTTCTAGTGTAAGTGTTCTAATGCAGTTTCAAGAGGGGCTTTGATAAAAAATATTTAGCTATAATATAATCGGAGTTCAGAGTTCAGCTCTGTGGCTCATTTGGATAATTTGCTATGATATGCTTTTAATATAATAAGCTATTATATGCTTTTAATGTTATACTATTCATTTAATTGGAGCTGCTGCTGCTCCTTTATGGCATAAGATCTAGAGCAGGATAGATTTCCCTTGAATATTCTTGGCTTTAAGAGTCTTGGGTCTTTCCTTTAAACTACATAGAGGTTTTTTCGTTCAACATAGACCATGAATGAAGATTATAGTGGCCGATACTTGAATTTTAAAGAGGGACAGGTTAAGCTAGTGGAATTCACCAATTCTCTAACGCACAATCTTTTGAAATCAATCTTGCATTTATTTCTGTTGATATCTTGGGCTTCAAGCCTTTCATCTGTGGTCAGAGTAGGAAAAATACTTCCTGGAGCTTAGAAAGGTGGTACAAACTGTTTGGTCAATATTAGGCACTTCATAAAGAATGGGAAGATAGTTAATGCGTCTCTGTAATATCTCCCCACTTGTACAGTAACTTCTAAATACTGTGGCATATAGATGTACATTTGTGCCAAGTAGGAACCAAAAATGCACAAAAAAAACCCTGGCATTAGTTGTTAATTCTTCTAAAAAATAATGACACCTGAGCTGGAAAAAACAAAGTTGACTCTAGGATGGACTGCTTTAGAGTAGAGTATGGAAACAATCAATGAATGGCACCATAGCTCTTTACAGAACATGGTGTGTGCACCGATGAGTTCTTTGATGGCTGCTGAATCTGATGCGCAAGTGACAGTTCTGCCCACAGGTAGGGTACACCCATGCACTAGCAATACTCTGAATCCGAGCAGCAGATTCTTTCCTCCTCTGACGCTAGTCACCTCAAAGCTTGATCCAGTCTGTCTCGCAATGCCTCGCTCCATCTACAAGCTGACTCTGTCAACCAGAGCGGCATTCTGCACTCCTTTCCCAGTCATCCACAGAGAATTCAAAGGATATGAAGTCATTCTTGCAAGCATCCCAAAATCTGCGCAGTGGTCTGCCTCTTTTTCTAGACGCTTCGCGAGCTTCAGAGTTCAGCGCACTCTTTGGGATCCTGTAATCTGGCATTCACTTGACATGTCCAGGACATCTGAGTCTTTTCTTACGAATCAACATTCCCATGAATGACATAACAGCACGATTTAACACTTCCACATTTGTCACCTTGTCTTGCCATCTTATTCGAAGAATTTTACGCAAGCATCTGATATTAAAGCTGTTTAGTCTTTTGTTATGTTTGACATAAGTTGTCTGTGTTTGAGCCATATTGAAGCATGTATAAAACACATGTCTCATAAATATGGATTTTCATTTTAGTCGACAATTTATTATTGTTCCAGTTCCTGGCTGCTTTGCCGATTCTGCTTGTGAGCGCAGATCTACATTGCTGGTAACAGTAAAGCCAAGGTAGCAAAATTGGTCAACAGTATTCAGACAAATACCATCTACGGTGATACCTGGAACTGAAGAGCCTTGGAGCATGATAATAGTATTTTTCAAGTTTATTGCTTGCCCAAAAATTTTGCATGAATCAGAGAACTTGGTAATAAGATGTTGTAGGCCATCAACACTGTGAACCACAAGAGTTGCATCATCTGCAAATAACAGGTCCCTTATGACCTCTCCACAGGTCCCAGGGAAACATCTACCCACATAAACCTGCATTTTTAAAAACAAATTCTGTAGCATTCTTATTCCTGAGAAGCACAGCTGAACTTCTACAGATCCAAAACAGCATGTGAAGGAAATGTTGCTCTGAAAATTTAAGATGTGCAAAAAACAAGCAGCTCTTTCAGTTTATAGCCCGGGGCACATCTTTCTAACCTGAGCAATTGTGCTTCGTACCTAAGTGCTTGTCTACACGGCAACTTAGTGTGCAGTGAGCCAGGGTGTAAATGTAAGATCCCATGTAGGCATGCCCTTAGATGGTCAAGTTGAAGTCAGCCACTAAATGCATCATATTAACCTAACTACGTAGCTGGTTTGAAGCGTGGCAAATGAAAGAGGAAATCTTCTCCAGATTCTACTCTGATCAGTTTTTTCTATAGTGCTTGGATTCTCTCAATTCCTTTCCAAACAAGTGTGAACAGGACTCAAAATGTTTTTCCATCCTTGTCTGTCCACAAACAATTGTGATTTAACAAGCAGTTAGTGTAGTAAATGGAATGTGTGCAAAGTACAGTAAATGGTAGACTAGGAAGTCTCGTAACATTTTATTATACAATAAGTACATGTCTATATGTAAGGGATTGGACTTCTCAAGCTTCAGTTGTGCCTAGTGCAGTTGCATGTTCTGTATCTCTTTAAAACAGCTATTGTGTTATACACATGGGCTGACTTTAAAAGATATTGGTGGTAAATATTTTGGGAAAGGATAACTGAAAATAGACTTGAATGCAGGTGAATGTGTCACATGGCCAAGAAGTCTCTAAATATAATACTCTAAGGAAACAGGGTGCTTAATCAAAAAGAGCCAAATTTATACTGAAGACAACGTGCCGCCATTGACACAAGTAAATCAAAAGGGGGAATTCCCATCTCCCAACACATTTTTATTAAGTGGAATGTTAGCAACAGAAGCTGCTGTCTTTCTGAGGCAGGACTTTGATTGTAAGCTAAAAATGGCATTGACTAAAAGGTAAATATCTCTATAAATACAGAATCTTTGTCCTGTAGAAGCATAAAAACCTGCCTGTGTATGCCTTAAATATGTTTTCATTTGGAAATCAAAGGCCTCTTTCTGAAGTAAAGGTTATACAGGTTTCTAATCAAATTAATATATGAACATCTGCCAAAACATGTCTGCCACATGTGACAACCTTAAGTCTTCTGTGTTAGAAGGGGCAAATTCACACATGATAGAGGGCTAGTTCATGGCTCTCCACACTGCTTAGACCCTATGTAGGTGCTGCAGGAAGAACCTAGATAACTGGGAAGGGGTACAGCCATGCCCCCAAATTCCCTTTCATGCCAACTAGCAGAGTTGGCTTGCCAGAGGGTAGTGCAGCAGATGTGCTCCCCAGAGCTCATGAAGCATTGTGATTACCTGACACACATCTCCATGAGTTCCACCTTCCTTCTCTCCCCAAATTTGGGACTGTGTCAATATGCCACAATCCATCCTTAAATGAATTTGCATTTTGTTGCCATTTCTCCTTCACTTAGCAAAGTGATGTAGAGTGCACCATTCCAGTGCAGAAATGTCTGTGGTCTTAACTAGAAGCAGTTGTTCAGTCTGTGATCTTATAATGTGAGAAGATCGAAAGAGACAAAAAAGAGAATGTGATGCAAATATGCATGTTTAGTGGATGAAACTCTTTGAGGTCATACAGCTCTCATTGTCCCTAGTGCTTTAATCAAGAGATGTGTCAGGATCGTTACTCTTAACTCCGAAGCTTAAACAATGCTTCATGTTAGCTGATGTGAAGACTAAGCAGATATTACACAGCATGTATCAGTAGTATAACTGAGATACTCTTATCAAAATAAAAACTGTTTCATTGACTAATGTGGCAGCTAACTTAGGGTTACCATATTTCAGCAAGCAAAAAAGAGGACGGGAGGAGCCCCGCCCCCGTCCTGCCCTAACCCCGCCCCTGCCCCTGCCCCTTCCACTCCCTCCCACTTCCCGCCCCCCTCAGAACCCCCAACCCTCCCCCCGCTCCTTGTCCCCTGACTGCCCCCTCCTGGGACCCCTGCCCCTAACTGCCCCCCAGGACTCCAACCCCTACCTAAGCCTCCCTGCTCCTTGTCCCCTGACTACCCCTTCCTGAGACCCTCCCCCCATCCTAACTGGCCCCCTAGGACTCTACCCCCTACATGTCCCCTGACTGCCCCAACCCTTATCCACCCCCCCACCCCCCCAGACAGACCCCCGGGACTCCCACGCCCCATCCAACCACTCCCCACCCCCTGACAGTCCCCCCCAGAACTCCCGACCCATCTAAACCCCTCTGCTCCATGTTCCCTGACTGCTCCGATCCCTCTCCCCACCCCTGCCCCCAGACAGCCCCCCCCCAGAACTCCCGACCCATCTAAACCCCCCCGCTCCTTGTCCCCTGACTACCCCCTCCTGGGACCCCTGCTCTTAACTGTCCTCCAGAACCCCACCCCCTACCTAAGCCTCCCTGTTCCTTGTCCCCTAACTGCCCCCTCCTGAGACCCTACCTGTACCCTGACTGCCCAAAACCTTATCCACACCCCCACCCCCAGAAAGCCGTTCCCGAACTCCCGACCCCCCCGCTCCCTGTCTCTTGACTGCCCCCTCCAGAACCTCCCTGCCCCTTCTCCGATCCCCTGGCTCAGACCAGCGTGCCGGGGAGGAGGAGCAGGGGGAGGAGCTCCAGACTGCCAGTGCGAACGGCCGGCTGGTGATCTGCGAATGCAGGGAGGGAGGGAGTGCTCTCAGCTGCGGGGAGAGGAGGGAGAAGCGGAGGAGGAGCTCTCTCTGACTGTCGGAGCCCCATGTAAGTGGCACCATCTGGCCGGTTGCCCTGTCAGCCATGTGCGCTCTGCATGGAGGGGAAGTCCGGACATTTACAAATTCCCCCCAGATGCTATTTTTAACTCTAAAAGCCAGACATGTCCGGGGGAATCCGGACAAATGGTAACCCTAGCTAACTGCCTTCCTTCTGTCTACAGAATCTTAGTTTCTCCAGGCCTGATTCTCAGAAGTGCTGAGCACCGGCACCCACAAAAATCAGGCTTTGTAATTCTAGTCAGTGACAAGTACAATTAGAGAGAGAACCATTGTAAGTCAACTCTTAAACAGACTAAGGAGCAGTTTGGTAAGCAAGACCTCAATGCTCCTCTTCTATATGAGAAGGCTAGCAGTTCGTAGCCAGCCTAGATTGCAGAGTGGAAGTCAGGGATGCAGACATACTCCTCCAGGAAGGCCAGTCTATGAGAGTCCTCTTTTATCAAGGAGGTTATAGAGACATAGAGTTTAAAGCCAGAAGGGACCACTATATCCCTGTATATGATAGGCCACCAACATCAGCACACTAAACCCAACAATGGAAATGAAACTAAAGTAAATGAGGCCCACAGGAGACTGGACTATTACGTGCCACAAGCAGAGAAGTGGATGGACCGAGGTGCACCAATGCTCATGGCTCCTGCAATGGCAGGGAAATGATTAAATGTGATATAAGGTTGCCCGTGGCTTGTTCCACCATTACTCTCAAGTGCTAGGATTGGCTGCCCACAAAGATGGTGGAAGCAGCTGAACTAAACATAATTATTTTCTTAATTATAATATCCTTTCCCATTATATAGCAACTCCTCCTTATAAATAAAAAGAAAATAAAACTTCTACCCTTTTTATTTGTTTAGCTGATAGAAAAATCAGTCAGGACTATAAAAAAGCTGATATTTAACAAGCAAGGCTAAAAATTGCATCAAAAATATAAGTAATGGATGAGATGACTAAAATGAAGTTATACTGAGACAGTAGCGTAAATACTATTATGCTGTGTAAGCTGTTATGCATTCAGGTGGTCACATGCATAACATATTCAGCTGCCTATTTCAATCAAGTTATAGGGATGGACTGAATCAGAATCACGTCACTAACTGGACACATGTGGGATGCAAGATGATTCTCTCAGAGGTGGGATAGATTAACAAGTCATCCCATCTTGTCTTGAAACAAACTCAGCTATGCTTATCCTTATGGTGGCTCATAGCAATTATGTCCATTAAGAGTATCTAAGATATCTAAGGATATCTTGCTCTCTTATGATAAATGCCAGCTTCAAATAAGAAGCATTCATAATAGACATCTCTTACAACAGAGATTAGCTATTTGTATGGGTAGCACATGCCTTCCCACTTTTTGAAATGCACAAATATTAAAATGTACAGAACCTCTTGACATTCTTGTGTCCAGGAGCACTTTCATTGCATTTTGGGAGGAGGGAACTGCTCCTTCAAGGAGAGGAACCTGGATGCTGGTTACCTCTGGCAGCAGGCAGGGCTCCACCCCTGCTCCCAACCTACCATCCATAGAGATAAAAAAAACTGGCATGTTGCCCTGGCAACGAGGGATGAGGAATCTCCCTCAAAGCCATGTACCTCCCACCCCCCAAGGCTTGGAGAATTGTAGCCACCACTCCCAAGAGAAAACAAAGGGTGATGGTGGTTGGTGACTCCCTTCTAAAGGGGACAGAGGCCTCCCATCTGCAGACCTGACCTGGCATCCCAGGAGGTGTGCCACTTCCAGTGGCTTGTATGTGCTACATTACAGAAGGATTGCTGAGGATCATCCGGCCCTCTGACCAATACTCCATGCTGCTCACGTATGATACTGCAAGGTGTGACCCTGAGCAGATCAGAAGTGACTACAGGGCTCTGAGAATGAGGATGAGCTAGGTGAAGGCTCAGGATCTGGGAGGGAACATGGGAAATCACAGCTTGGCCAAAGGAGAGACCAGAGGGACTATACAGGGGAAATCTAATAAACAGGTGTCTATACAGACTTGGAGGAGAGGCAGGTGATCAGGAACAGTAAACATGTATTCACCAAGGGAAAGTCATGCCTGACCAACCTGATTGCCTTCTATGATGAGATAACTGGCTCTTGACTTTAGCAACGCTTTTCATACGGTCTCCCACCGTAAGTTAAAAGAGTATGGATTGGATGAATAGACTAAAAGGTGGATAGAAAGCTGGCTAGATCATTGGGCTCAATGGGTAGTGATCAACAGCTCAGTATCTAGTTGTCAGTCAGTATCAAGCGGAGTGCTCCAGGGGTTGGTCCTGGGGCCGGTTTTGTTCAACATCTTCATTAATGATCTGGATGATGGAATGGATTGCCCCCTCAGCAAGTTTGCAGATGACACTAAGATGGGGGGAGAGGTAGATACTCTGGAGGGTAGAGATAGGGACCAGAGTGACCTAGACAAATTGGAGGATTGGGATAAAAGAAATCTGATGAGGTTCGACAAGTGCAAAGTCCCTCACTTAAAATGGAATAATCCCATGCACTGCTATGGGCTGGGGACTGACTGGCTAAGCAGCAGTTCTTCAGAAAAGAACCTGGGGATTACAGTGGACGAGAAGCTGGATATGAGTCAACAATGTGCCCTTGTTGCCAAAAAGGCTAATGGCATATTGGGCTGCATCAGTAAGAGCATTGCCAGCAGATCGAGGGAAGTGATTATTCCCCTTTATTCGGCACTGGTGAGGCCACATTTGGAATATTCTGTCCGATTTTGGGGCCCCCACTACAGAAAGGATATGGACAAATTGGAGCAAGTCCAGCGGAGGGCAATGAAAATGATAAGTCATGTGCCCCAGCCCCCTAATGAGGAGAGACTGAGAGAACTGGGCTTATTTAGTCTGCAGAAGAGAAGAGTGAGAGGGGATTTGATAGCAGCCTTCAACTACCTGGAGGGGGGTTCCAAAGAGGATGGAGCTAGGCTGTTCTCAGTGGTGGCAGATGATAGAACAAGGAGCAATGGTCTCAAGTTGCAGTGGGGGAGGTCTAGGTTGGATATTAGGAAACACTATTTCACTAGGAGGCTGGTGAAGCACTGGAATGGGTTACCTAGGGAGGTGATGGAAGCTCCATCCTTAGAGGTTTTTAAGGCCTGGCTTGACAAAGCCCTGGCTGGGATGATTTAATTGGTGTTGGTCCTGCTTTGAGCAGGGGATTGGACTAGATGACCTCCTGAGGTCTATTCCAACCCTAATCTTCTATGATTCTATTTACTAATGCAGGAGTCGGCAACCTTCGGCACGCAGCCCATCAGGGTAATCCACTGGCGGGCCATGAGACATTTTGTTTACGTTGACCATCCGCAGGCACAGCGTGGGCTGCAGGGGACATACTGGCCACTGCTTCCCACAGCTCCCATTGGCCGCGTTTGACAAACTGCAACCACTGGACCTGCAGGGGAGCCGTGTATGCGTACGGTCAACATATACAAAATGTCTCGCTGTGCAGTAGAACCTCAGAGTTCCGATCGTGTGGCAAACGGAGGTTGTTCATAACTCTGAAATGTTTCTAGCTCTGAACAAAACATTATGGTCATTCTTTCCAAGGTTTACAACTGAATAATGACTTAATACAGCTTTGAAACTTTACTATGCAGAAGAAAAATGCTGCTTTTAACCATCTTAATTTAAATGAAACAAGCACAGAAACAGTTTCCATACCTGGTCAAATCTTTTTTAAACTTTCCCTTTTCTAAGTAGTTTGTTTTACACAGTATTGTACTGTACAGTATTTGCTTTTTTTTTTTTTTTAAATCTCTGCTGCCAGGGGCGGCTCCAGGCATCAGTGCAGCAAGCGCGTGCCTGGGGCAGCAAGCCGCGCGGGGCAGCCTGCCGGTCGCTGTGAGGGTGGTAGACAGGCAGTCTTTGGCGGCATGCCTGCGGGAGGTCTGCCAGTCCCGCGGCTTCGACAGCAATTTGGTGGTGGGTACGGCGAAGGCGCGGGACCGGCAGATCACCCACAGAAATGCTGCCGAATCTGCATGACCAGCGGACTGCCCACAGGCGGGCGTGCCTCTGAAGGCCGCCTGACTGCTGTGCTTGGGGCAGCAAAAAACAAAGAGCCGTCCCTGTCTGCTGCTGCCTGATGGGATACTTCTGGTTGCAAATGAGGTGTGTGGTTGACTGGACAGTTCATAACTCTGAGGTTCTACTGTATACACTTGCACTGAGGTAGAGATAGAAGTGGGAGGCAGACCTGTTGAAAGTCTCTGGGTAAGATAAAAGTGAAAAACAAGGGTGATGTCATGGTAGGGGTCTACTGTAGACCACCTAACCAGGAAAAAGAGGTGGATGAGACTTTTTTTTTTTTAAATAACTAACAATATAATCCAAAACACAGGACTTGGTGGTGATGGGGGGCTTCAACCACACAGATATCTGCTTGGGAAATAACACAGCAGGGGACAGATTATCCAACAAATTCTTGCAATGCATTGGAGACAATTTTTTGTTACCTACAGTGGAGAAAGTGCCTAGGGGAGTGGCTATTCTGGATTTGATTCTGACAGACAGGGAGGAACTAACTGAGAATCTGAAGGTGCAAAATAGCTTAGGTGAAAGTGATCATGAAATGATAGGAGTTCATGATTCAATGGAGGGAGGGAAAACAGCAGAATAAAAACAATGGACTTCAAGAAGGCAGCCTTAAGTAAACTCAGAGAATTGGTAGGTAAGGTCCCATGGGAAGCAAGTCTAAGGGAGAAAAGAGTTCAGGAGAGCTGGCAATTTTAAAAAAAGACATTATTAAGGGCACAAGAGCAAACTATACCATTGCATAGGAAAGCTAGGAAGTATGGTAAGAGGCTACCCGGGCTTAATCAAGGATAACTTAGAGGGGTAGCCGTGTTAGTCTGGATCTGTAAAAGCAGCAAAGAGTCCTGTGGCATCTTATAGACTAACAGACGTATTGGAACATGAGCTTTCGTGGGTGACTATCCACTTCGTCGGATGCATGTAGTCCATGCATAACTTGTCATAGAAGGAAATGAATAAATGAAATACATTGCCTCCTGTTAAAGCTACTTCCTTACTGAAATATTTAAGGGAACTTCATGAATACTAGATTTATAGATCTGTGCAAAGTTTGCGTCTACCAAATATCTTTATTTTTACAAACTGTTAAGAAAATTCTGAAGAAGTATTAAATGTCTCCATAGTGTGCTTAAAAAGTATGTATAGACCAACTAAATATAGGATAGTTATCAAACAAGATGAATTTAAGGATCCTTCAGAGAATATCTTATTTTATACTAATTCATGTTTAAAAAAACCATAATGTAGTACACAAATAATGGATACACTTTTAGCATAGATTATCAAAAATGGTAGTTACTGATAGTGTTTAGGAGCCAAACAACAGAAACAGAGAAAAAGCAAATCTGTCCATTGCACAAACCTCCAAAGGGAAATCATTTTCGTATAATAAGCAAGCTGTAAGTGTGTGAGACAAATTTAGTATAAACATAAATCTTCAATAATATTGGAGTCTGATGAGATCATCTGATTTCCTTGTCTCTTTAATGGGCCTGACCCTATCCTCATTGAATGGAATGTATTCCTCTTGCCTTCGGTGGCAGCAGTATAAGGCCCTGACTTATTTGTCTGGAAGGTTCTGGGTGATTGTCATTAAACCGAAAACTTGTTAAACATGAATTGTATTTGTTCCCAGGAAACTTAACACTGCTAAAAACCTGGAAAAATCCATGATGTAAAATCTGTGAATACGATACAAATCTATAGGTTATCCAGAGTCAGACTATATTTTCAGATATTTTAAACTGTGGATACATGCTGAGTAACCAAGCTGAGAAAGAGGAAGATTAGTGGTATGGAATAGTTTAGTGACATCATGAGACAGATCACCAAATCATGTTTGCCTTTTTGGAAGGCAAGTCTGTGTTATATGGAGAACTGAAATAGCACTGTTTAAAAATAGTCAAGTAGTAAGCAAGAAAAGTGTCCATGCAGACTGTAAAGAAACATGAACATTACATTTATTTCCCTCCTCTAGATCCACTTTCCAACAGTACCATGACTTCAAAAATCTTGATACAACAGTAAATTGTTCTCTTTGAACTAAAACTTGAATTTTAAGCAGTGCATTTATAGTTGATTTGCATTGGCAATTGCAAGTGCTGGAACTTAACATGTTGTAGCTTTTTTCTATTTTGAAATCTTGGTACCTTAATCTATCAGAAGTTTGTGTGTCTGGGTCTATTTCTAACTAGATTTGGCCACAGGAAATTAAACTAATTTAAAATTAAAGGTTGGGGGAAAGGAGAGGAGTAAAAAAACCTTTTATGATTATAATCTGTATTATGTGGCTCTGATGCCTTTAGATACCAAACTCCTTTTTGTCTGTGAAAATTTCAAATATTAAAACCATGTTGGATATAATTGTGCTTTACAACTTGTGAATAGATTAATTTTAACAGCTTTTCAGGTCTTGTGTAAGAAGAACATTAGGGGAATCTCTCTTTTTCTCCCCTACCCCTTCTTTCCCTCATTTCAAATCTAGAGGAACATGGTTAAACCTTCTAACTTATTTTTCACAGAAAATCATTCTGCCCCTCCAGATGTTACTACTTACACCTCAGAACACTCAATACAAGTAGAAAGACCACAAGGATCAACAGCAAGGGTGGCACCAAAATATGGCAATGCTGAACTTATGGAAACTGGTGATGGTATGTCACAAAGCAATTGTTTTCTTTAACATTGTAACTTACCCCTTTTTTGTGGTTTACTGTACACATCTGCTTCTTGTTTCTTTTGGCCACATTTCACTGAAGAGCACGTACAAGCAAAGTTACAGCATCTTTGAGTCCTAAAATAAACTGGCATATGTGAAGCCAATACTCAGCATGCATAAATGCTTCTTAATTAATGGAGCAGATTCCCAGTAGAAAAAACTGGTATTTGCTAAAGTTCAATAAAATAAAACAGCGAATCTCTCTATATCTCACTTAATGATGTGTAACTAAAACTAAACTAGGTATTGTATGAAGCTCTTCTGTTTTCAAATGACAGAGTATATGATGTACCAATAGGGCTACATCTTAAGGTGACTTTTGGGCAAAGTTTTTGTTTTCTGAATATTTTTTTTGAAAAACAGTTATTTGTAAAACCTTCCATATTTATTGCTCCTCTTTTCTAAAACAGATTAAACAAAATTGCAACCAAGATGGAACTTTTAAGACCAAGAATATCTTATGTATACTTGTCTTCAACTATAGAAACAACCACTGCTCTAATGTGGTAAAAACGTTGCTATGCTTGGGAGAAAAGACAGGAAGGTGATACTTTTGCAATGCTGTTAGAGGCTTGAACTCAGGAGCAGATATCATGTACATTACAGAGGTGAAGTACTCTATCAAGCATAAGTAAGGAGGAAAGTACTTTATAGGAATATATAGTAGGTACCCAAAGGCCCCAGTCAGAATCCTGTTTGGCTAGGTGCTGTATAAACACATATATGGTAACTTCTGGAGATTGCTATTAAAACATCCTTATCTAATGGCCAATGGAATTCACTGTAGGGCTATTCCAGGATTACACTGTCAGTTGCAATGAAGTAACATGACAATGTGAACAGCTACAGGGTGGAGAAGGATAAGGCCCAGGACAGAAGTCTGCTACTGTGTAAGAGGCAGCCCAAAATGAATGACAAGATAAAAACCTGTGACCAGCTTCCCTTGATGACTGAATCTGTAGTCTCAGTTGCAGTGTGACGAAAGCTCTCTAGTCATGCAGTGTCCCCAGTGGCTGAGAGAGAAGCCTGTGCTTAGATTTCTGTCTCCTCACTAGCCATCAACAAAGTCACCTCAAAGACTGCTTTAAGCCTTTTGGAAAAAGATTATTGCCAGGGAATGTTTCTTCACTGTGCTCCTCTCCCCCAAAGCCCCCGTGCTGTTTCACCCCTAACACTAATTCACTTTCTGAAACTGCTGTGTTGTTTGTTTTGGGTTTCTGTATTTGTTTTTTAAACCAAACTTCACTGTTCATTTTGAAACCATGATCTAAATGTCTTAATGTTGAATACATTCTGCTGAGTCACAGTACGGCATGAAACTGTCGCTGTGGTGGCATTGCAGTTCTAGCCTTTTTCTTACTCCCCAACTGACATCTGGTGGCGCGCAGCTTAGCGGTCTACTGATATCTCCATTGATCCCTATTCTGCAGGAGTACCAGTGAGCAGCAGAGTGTCAGCAAAGATTCAACAGCTGGTCAATACCCTAAAACGACCCAAACGACCACCATTACGAGAGTTCTTTGTAGATGACTTTGAGGAATTGTTAGAAGGTAAAATGACTGTTTTTCAAAAGGTTTTGGAATCTAATTAACACTTGATAAAATGTTTCCTTGTTTGTTTCGGACTGCTACTTTCTAGTAGGCACGTCCTAGGCTGGTTGACTGCCACTGAGAGAGCAGTAATGCTGTGGGACCTGCTTATAGTGAACTTGGATGCACTGAGTAAAATCAAAGTTCCACCTTGTTTGCCCAACTTGTAGTACTGATTATAGTGAACCTCTGCTTAGAATAAAATCACTTTGTGAATGAAAGAGAGTGGAGGAAAAAACTCTGTTCGAAGAGTATTTACTGTGTGCTACGTCTTTTCTTTTCACGCATCTGGGTCAGTCTGAAAGACCTGGTCTGTGAAGAAGGAGGCAGAGGAGTGGTGGGTAGGATAGCTCAGTGGTTTGAGCATTGGCTTGCTAAACCTAGGGTTGTGAGTTCAATCCTTGAGGGGGCCACTTAGGAATCTCGGGCAAAATCAGTACTTGGTCCTGCTAGTGAAGGCAGGGGGCTGGACTCAATGACCTTTCAAGGTGCCTTCCAGTTCTAGGAGCTAGGATATTTCCATTAATTTTTTTTAATGTTGGATGCACATCTTGCATATCTGTTAATAAAATCATTGAAAATGATAGCTGGAAATGCAGTAGAGACAATAATAAAGTGAATAATAACTACACAATTGTTTTTTAAAAAACACGCTTGCTGACCATGATGTCTTACCACACTGTGGCAAGTCAAATTATTTTAATAAAAGCATATAGCAAAGCAGTATGATACAATATAACTTAAATCAGTGTACTATTTACCAATTTACCAATAGTTCCACCTTGCTACTACATTTTTTTTAGTCAAGGAAAAATGAAAATTTTCCATGTCTTCTTAAAGGAAAAAGTTACCTTGATGTGACTTTTGATTAGCTCTAGGATTTGTCTTTCTTTGAAGAGCAAACTTACTTATGCATGCTGCTTATGCTTACAATACATACATCAGAAAAAGAAATTACATAAGGATTTTGGATGATGCTTTCCATTGATCCATTTATTAATTGCTTCATTTCAATTGTAGGAAAGTTAAGAGTTAACTCATTATACTTCTCCACATCTTATTCATATAGGCGCAGTACTGGGGGCTTATGAAACTGGGCACAGTTTCATAAGCCCCCAGGCTATTTTATTTTGAGGCTATTTTACAAAGGTAACTTATTCTCTTGGTTACACGGGCATAAACAAGGCATAGAATTTATATAGTAACTGTTGGTTTTGTTTTGTTGTTTTCATAATAAGTTCAACAGCCAGATCCAAACCAGCCAAAGCCAGAGGGAGCTCAGATGTTGGCTATGCGTGGGGAACAACTGGGTGTGGTTACAAATTGGCCACCTTCTCTGGAAGCAGCATTGCAGCGATGGGGGACCATTTCACCAAAAGCTCCTTGCCTAACCACTATGGACACTAATGGAAAACCATTGTACATTCTCACTTATGGTAAGCACTCTTTTTTAAGCTTCTTTGCTACATTTTTAAGAGAAAAAAGATTCTTACAATAGTTATGCTGCATATTTGACTATGGAAAAACATTTCTACTGGTAGTGCTCTTACTTATTTAATAAATTTTGCTTGGTTAAGAAATGGGAGTATGAATTTGTTGCAAAAATATACAATCTAATACACTAATAGGGGGAAGGAAGGAGAGAGAGTTTTTGCCAGCAAAAAGAAGAACAGGAGTACTTGTGGCACCTTAGAGACTAACAAATTTATTAGAGCATAAGCTTTCGTGGACTACAGCCCACTTCTTCGGATGCATATTTGCCAGCAATGTCTCTGGTATTATAAAATAAAATAACTTTCTAAATGGGCATGCGTATTAAGCTAGACTTTGTTCAAGGTGTAAATCCAGAGTAATTCCATAGTCCTCTGGTGTTGCACTGGCTTTGACATCAAACCCCCCCCCAAGTAGGTTAAAGTAGATTCCCAGAATCTACTGCACTATGAACTGTGCTAATTATGCCATCTGTTGCAACAGATAAGTGCCAGAAAAGATAGATTCACATAAGAGTCTCTCTCTTAAATGACTCCCATCTAAATATGGGATGTTCATGGCGTGCTCAAAGGGATTGTTCTCTTCAAACATTACTAAAACAAAGTTGATTGTTGGCATTTTTCATTTGCCTGGAATAAACCAGGGTTTACCTTTCCTGGTCTTTAGCTCCCCAGTCTAGCGGAGGCTTGGAATGCCATTGAGACAATACTTTTCACACATTGTATTTGAAGAGTGCCATGTTGGTCAAAGTCGATCCTTCCATCTGATTAATGAACGACGTTGACTTACTGCAAAGCGAATCTGCTCCTAGACTGAAAACATTATGTCTGCAAGAGTGGAGAGGAGGGCTGGTAAAACACAAGTACTTCAAGAATCAAAATTCAGATTATCATGCCTCAAAACTTTCCCCCGGATTAATTGAATTTAGGAAGCAAACCTGTGATTCACCATTGATCAGTGGTCCTGATCTTCCTTGAGGAGGTTTGTTTGCCAATGAGAAAAAAAAGTATGAGTTTCAAGATCTGAAAATAAGTGGTAACAAAATGCAATAGTGGTATTATGTACCGAATGCCCCAAATAAACTGAGGAAGAAGGGGAATTAGTCTGTATTGAGTATTCAGCGATTGCAGGGTAGGGGAGCCTATCCATAGGGGTGAAGTAAGCATGTTTCTAATACTAAAGAGAGAATTTGATAGTACAGTAGTGTGCTAAATAGGTAGGGAAGCAGTTTAACTTATTTAACACCTAATCCTGGGGTTCTATAGTGATACATATTTAAGGGAACTGTAAGAATTTCTAAGAAGAGACTTGACTTAACCCTTACAAAGGTCTACTCTCCTGCACTCTTCAATAGTAGATATGACACCATCTACAAAATTATCAGGCTTATTTTGCTTTTAACTTCCAGGAAATAATCATAGATTTCTAAACCTACCATAGTTAGAATTGGGGAATGTAAGTCTGTAAGTATGGCGTCTGAGATATTCAAAAGGGGCATCCTTTTAGCAGAAAGAGTAGTGGCTATCTTTGCTTGAAACCATAAACTTAAATCAGTCCAGAAAATTTTTTCCCCTGGTATTGTTCAACCCCTAAGATATCTGAAACTGAAAGACTGAAGGTAAATACATTTTTTCCCTCCAGTCTGTGCATTTGACAATGCTTTTGAAGATCATTTTCACTGTTTCCTTTACATAACAGTTTCCCCTGGTCAGGAGAGAGAAACTTTTTAAAAAATATGTAAAACCTAATTATTCAACCACAAAACTTCATAAGGGACTCACTGGCAGGTATAGGACCAGAAAGTACTCTGAACTCTTCTTCGTTAACTAGATGTCAAGCTGACATTCTCACTTCAGTGGGAAATGTTAATCTCTATTATGAATCTTATCAGTTTTTTCTTCAGTTAAATGACACTTGTATTTGAAATTCAGTTAAAACTACAGCCAGCTGCCATTCTATTGGTGACATTGTGGCTTTTATTATTATTTATTAATTTGTCTTATTGTAGCACCTACGAGCCCTAGTTATGGACCAGGACCCCATTGTGCTAAGTGCTGTACAAAATGATAGTCCTTGCTCTGAAAGCTTATGCTTGAAATAGCAAAGACAGGTACAGTGTAGGGGAAGAGGGACAAGACGCACATGGAGTAAACAATGTAATGGCAGCAAATGGCATGTGGGTTCCACGATTTTTTCTTTATCTTTGTTAGTGACTTTACTAAAGAGGGGAGAAGCTGAAGGGGAAGGAGAGGGGTCATTGACGGGGAAGGAACGTGAGGGGGCAGGGAAGGGGAGGAGGAGGTAAGTAGAGTGATGCTGAGGTAAAGACACTGATAAGGAGAGGAAAGGGGAGGCATAGTGCCAATCAGTCAAAACTGTGGAAAGTTCTCCAAAGGACCAAATGTTCCTGCTTCGACGTCCTCTGCCCTTGCCTTCTCACTTTTGTGAAACACTGCATTAATCCCTTGTCAGGATTGAGCCCATAAAATGGAGGGGAGGGGGAGGAGAGAGAGAGAGAGAGGAATCCTCATTGTATCATCATCTTTCTCCTTGTAGGGAAGCAGTACGGTACTAAAGCTTTAAAACCTCACCTGCTCTGTAGAGTGAATCCCACTGCGTGCACTTGAGCATCTGATCCTGTGTAGTTGGAGTTTCCACTATTTCCCTTGGGAAGCTATTCCACAATCTCGTTATCTCCTTAACTCTTAACGGATATTCAGTCTGAATTTTATTTTCACCTGGCTGTTCCCAGTATTCAGTTATACTCCCTTGGAACACCCTAAATCAGTGAGTTAGCTTGTTGGTAGTCACTCATCAAATGCTGGTAGGCTTTAATTCTTTCACTGCCACACTTCTCCCTCTTTGTCTTTGTTGTCATTAGGCCAAGCTATACATCTAGTTTAATCTTTCCTCAGTGATTAATCCTTTCAGCCCTTTAAATGTTGGGGTGAGGGGCAGAGAGGATTTGTTGTTCCCTCCTAATTGTCAACACCTTTCTGGCAATGAAGGTCCCAGCTTCCTATTCAGTGGCAGTAATCGCCTACCACTTTAAAAAAAAATCACCTCAGTATTTCCAATTCTACGTATTACTCCTGGAGGAATTCTGCACCATTGTGTGATGTTTCAGGCACCCGGAGCAGCCAGTGGAGAGGTAAATCACTGCGGGGCAGAGGAGAAGGGGGAAGGCGGGACTGGGGGTGGGAAAGGGGTGGGACTTTCTCTTTCCCTGCAAGGAGCAGCTAGGGCCAGGGCTGAGTCAGACCCACTCCCAAAACCTCCCCCGCTTGCAGAAAGCTCCGCACTCCTCCTCCCCACCAGCTTCCTGCTCCCCCATCCACCCAACCCCCATGCATGCAGACCTCCTGCCCCCAGAAGAGTCTCATCCCCTGAATCTGCAGCCCCAGACCCCTTGCCAAGTCCCATCCTCCGCACCTGCACACACCCCCTCCCCAGAACCCGGATCCCCACCCCTGCACCCAGACTGTTCCCCACTGAGCCCCCTGCACTCGTACCTCCACCCCAACAATCCGTCCTCCCCCCTGCACCTGGATCACCCAGATGAGCTCCCCCGCACCTGGACCCCCACCTCACCAAGCCCCACTCCCACAGCACCTGGACCCCCTGCTGAGTTCCGCACACCAAGATCTCCCCTCCCTCACGCTAAACCTCAACCAACTTCACCTGGACCCACCTCCTTGGAGAATTTAATTTCCCCTACACCCAGAACCCCCCAACAAGCCCCTGTGTATCCAGATCCCCCTGCACCCAGACCTCCCTCTGAGCTGCCCACACCCAGATTGCTCCACGCAGAACCCTCTTTTCACACCTGGATTCCCCAACATTAAGCCCCCACACACATTAAGGACCCCCCGGGATTTCTGGGGCAGGGCCGGTCCTTGTGCTGTGTCAGGGTTGTGTGTAGCCTCACTGCCAAGCCCGTGTCTTGGGGGCAAGCTGGGGGGGGGGAAAGAATGCAGGGTGATCCCCCACCTTTGTGCAACCAGTAGCTAGTGCTCCCCACTGCTATGCTGGAGCCTCCACATTTATATATTGACAAAATTTGCAGAATTTTGCAAAATTTTAAAATATTGTGTGCAGAAATATTTTGGGGCGCAGAATTCCCTCAGAAGTATAAGTTTGAGAGGCAACTGCTGTTACAGTGGCAAAGATAACTACTGTATCATCATGCAATTAAAAAGGGCTTAAGTGAGGACCTCTGTAGATAAGAATTCACCTATGCCATATAGAAAACTATCACTTCCTTAGTCTAAGAAATTATGTTTCTTTCATATGTAGTCTGAAATTGCTTTTACCTTCCCTCTCACCCCATTTATTACACTGCAAGCTCTCATCCAATCCACTGCATCCCTTAGATCTTCACTCACCATTACCTTGCAAGTTTCTCTCTTCCATTTATTGTGCAGCATTATTTTCCCCTACACGTACTATATAATACTAGCTTGGTTTTTTTTCCAGGTTTTTTCTCATGTGTCCGCCCTTATTTCTAATATAATTTGCATAATTGCTCAGTTCTCAATGTTCTTCACACTTCCCAACTTAATAGTGTATGTTTAATGTACTGCTTGCCCTTTTTTCCATATTGTTAAAGACTTTGTCCCTATTTATTAAATGGAATTTCTTTACTTAAAAAGTACCTTATGCCTTTGGGATCTTAGTTAGGAAAAGAACCTCTTAGCTGGCTTGTTACTACACAGTCCTTGTATAGGCATAAGTAAAACCACAGAATTGGCTATAAATGGAAAATACCTGGAATGTAAGAGAATGATAAGATTTGTAGGGTTCTAAAGGAGTTTGGGATTTGATTTGAAAATTTTAATATGTGCTTTGGGGACAAAAGACAATTTCTTGTTCATGCCAGGTTTCATCAAGGAGTCAAAACCCATATTTTACGTGTGATGTTGTTGGAATGAATTAATATGCTTAATATTGGTGCTTTCATCTAAAATAGGGAAAAAAAATGTTAACATGGTATAAAAACCATACAATACATATACTGCAGTCATTTCTGTTTGCAGTATAAGGATCATTCCAAGAATTATTTATTGGAATAGGTGGAGGCAAAAATGAAAACATTGAAAATAAATTTGGGATTAGCAAGGGTACGTCCTAAGTACAACAAAACCAGTACAAAATAATTTATAGGTGGAGCTGAATGCACCATATATTTAGGCTGCCTAACACTTTCATTATAAAAGATTTTTGCAACCCAGTTTTTTCAGAAGCTCTAACTTCATTGTTTGTTTGCGGTAGGCCTCTGAGAAGAGAGAGCCTTCCAAATAGAAAAGTGCTGTTCTTTGTCTTTTTAGGTTTTGCTCTGAGAAACTTTTGAAAATTGCCTTTTCCCTTTTGTCACTTGCACTGCTCAGGAAAATTATAGCAACATGCCAAAATAACTGAATACGTGAACATTTTAAGTCGGGCCCACACTGCTGCCAATGCAGAAACTGCACGCACTGTGCTGGAAATGCCTGAAGCAGCCAGAACAGGGGCTGATGGGAAAGAGCCAGGCCAAGCTGCCCCAAACACCCTGGACCAGCACCTGGTCCCAGCAACCCAGACCATCCCTCCCAGGGGTCATGGCCAGGAGCTCCCCACTTCCAGGGATGAGAGAGATAACTGGGGCTGGTCTCCTTCCCCAGACCCAAAAACTAGTACCAGCAGTGCATCACTTTCAATGAGATAACTACCTTCTCCTGCTGCCAGCTAATGTATCTTGCTCAAGCAGCAGAAGCCTGGGCTATGGTGGTGAAGTTTCAGGATTTAAACCATTATGATGCATGGATTTGAGCATTGTTACAGTTGTATGTAGCAAAATTTTGGTTTTACCTTTTTTTCTCCCATAAAAAACCTAGGAAATTGCATGCACAAAAAACTTAAAAAAAAAACAAACAAACACGATTTAGGCTGAAAGTCAAGCACTCAAAGGTAAAATAATTCCAGATGGAACAGTTGTAACCATTCATTCTGCCCTCTTGTGCACCTGCACTATCATATAATCTTTATTATATGATCATATGCTGTGTTTTCCACAAGCCCCTGACTTGCTCAGTGCACAGGATGAACGTAAAATAGGTCTGTTTGTGGAGAAATAACAGAACAACTGACATTTCTTGGCAAATTAAGAAAATGTTTGCTCTTACCATTTAGCTGCTCAAGTCATGAACTCACCTCAGATTAACAAATATTTAATTTCTAGTTAACTTACAAGAAATGTCATATTGTGATACTGAAAAAATGTCTGGCGAAATTATTTGCAGTTAACTTTGGCAGTCTCAGAATTGCTGTACGTGGAGATTGGTAAGAAACCACTGGCTTGCTTTTGCTGAGTTAGTGCTGTGTGGTTATGAGAAGCATACTGTTCCTAATAAGGAAACTGATTGTGGTTTGTTTTGTCTATAAGTACTTCTCTCTGCCAGCTTTTCTTTTATAACCTTCTTTACATTCAACACAAATGTACATATACATTAGAAATTGGGAAGGGAGGGAGAAAAGCCCAAAGGATTTACCTCAGAACCACGTCAAGTAAGTGCGTGTGTAATTTTGTCAACTCATCTCTTTTATATGATATTTAAGACCTTGTGACTTCCTTTACCTTAGGAATGTTTTGCTCAGTCAGATGTGCCTGAGTATCAACTCACTCTGGGCTTGTTAAATTTCAGTTGGGTGAGAGGTGTTGATAGGGCCCCCTGCATTTGGCATGAATGTATTCTGAGATGAGAAAAGATCTATTAAAAGTGTAGCTGAATTCTGTTGCCACTGGTGCTTGGGTAGCTGTTACGTTACTCAACCAAAAGTCCAACACCACTGAAAAAACTGCTGTTAGTAAATAACCTCACACTGAAATAAATCTTTGTCACACCTTTACATGTTGCCGCTAGAAAGTGAGAGGAAGTGTTTCTCTTTATCTTAACCAGGCTGTTCATGTATATGTTTGCAAATTGTGAGTTGACTCCAGAGATGTTGCCATCATACCACACACTTGAAAATACTTGGTGTGCGGGGGGGGAACAATCTGGTAGTTCACATATGTTTGGAGAACATGTTAGGGAGAACTGGTTTCACACCATGGAGACTTCTAGAATTTGAAAGTCTGGCAAAAGTGCTCAGGCCCAGATTCCAAGCTAGTGAAGAAAGTGGCTAAAGAGAAGATAATTCTTCATTTTCAGAAGACTAAAACTTCTTTAGTAGGTGCTTAAAAACGTGTTGGAAACAAGTTGGTCACTGATGGATTGGAGAAGCTAATTTCCCATCAACCCACAGATTTAAGAGAGCTAAAGACAGTATTTTGCAGTAACAAGAAGTCATCAAAGCAGTTTCCTTAGACATTCCAGTCCTTGTTTTACCACCAAAAACACTAGACTTAGAGATGAGTGGCTCTTTAAAACCAATCTCTTCAACTAATAGATTCTTCTGATCCCAAATAACCAGCCACACCCTCAGGTCAATATATAACTTAGATCTTACCCAAAAATCACGCTGATGCCAATCCTTTAAGTATCTAAAATCTAAAGGTTTATTCATAAAGAGAAAGAAAGAAAGAAAGAAAGAAAGAAAGAAAGAAAGGTGAGCGTTAAAATTGGTTAAAGGAATCAAATACATACAGTAAAGTACAACTGGATGGGCATAAACACAGACTTAAGACTCGTGGTGGAATTAATGCTTTGTGGACTGAATAAATGTCTGAGAGTGCAGAGTCCCCTTAACTCTCATTAGCATCAAGCAAGGGATAAAAAAATATTCAGTCTTTGTGTTTGTCAAGTTAGGAAGTGTTTTGTGTAAAGATGGTTCTTTCTTGCAATTCTGAACTTTTTGCCTTTTCCTTCTCTGGCGCTCTCTAACTGCACAACTTGTTTCATAAGGTTTATGACCATTTAAGCCCCTAATATTTGGCACCTTTTAGAAATCAAAGCTGTTGGTTACCTATTTTCCTCTTCACTTCTTTTAAGGTTTGATTATGTTTGCTTGTCAGATTTAATTCTGAAACAGTTATTGACCATTGTAAATAGATCTGAGTGGAATACCTTGAGGATAAAGGCTCACTTTAACATAAAAGTGGCTAGCTGGAAACTAGTTCTATTGTTGTGACAATTTCTAGTATTTAAGGAAAAATCTTGTAGGCACACAATGGCTTGTCTATACAGTGGGGTAATGCGCCTCACTAGGGTGTGATTTCTTGTGCATTAACGTGTTGTGCATTAATTGGTCTGTGTAGACCCTGCTGGTATGCTGTAATATAGCATAAGAGAACCTTTCATGTGTACCAGCAGTGTCTACATGGACCAATTAATGCGAAATATGTTAGTGCACTTTAGAAATCACACCCTGTTAGTAAACTACATGAGACAAGCCCTAATATACCTGCTCAGTTCCCAGTGGAGCAGAAATGGGGATTTTTAAAAAGTTGAAGATAATCTCTTCTTTAAATATTAATTTTATTGTGATGGTGCCTAAAGGCCAACTGGGAAGAAGGCCCTATTATGCTAGGCATTGTATAAACCATAAGTAATATAAAGTCCCCGTTCTGAAGAGCATACATAGTCTAACTAGACAAGACAGACGAAGAGTGGGGGAAAGGGATACAATATGCAAACCATCAATGTTTGTTTATAAATGTCATGTTACTGTCATAACTTGTTTTTAAAAAATTCTTTGGGTGGGGTCTTGATTGTGAGGGATTTAGTTAATGGAAAGGCAAAGGGAGGGGGGAAATAGGGAGGGGAGAAGGAAGGAGGCTGAGCACAAAGGGCAGGTGCAGTTGAAGCTGAGGTGAAGACACTGCGGGAGAACATTGGCACAACAGCTAGTCAGGAAAGGGGAAAGACTGTAAAATAATAAAAACTGTAAAAAGCAGCCTGATGACATCATCTGTGTCTAGGGGTCCCTGCTGCTTCTGCGCCAGCTCCTGCTGGCGAGGGAGTTTCTTTGGCCTGGGGAGGGATTGGCATCTTCCTGGAATTGTTTTTTGCACCCTCAGCCCATGTGGCTTTGGGTTGGGTTATGTGCCACATGGGTCCTAGTCATGCCTTTGGAGGGAGGTGGAGGGGACCACCCCGGCATAGTTCTGTCAGGGTGGGAGTTCTGCTTTCTGTGTCGGCCCTACATCAATTGATGATAATACAGCCATCTGTTTCTGCCTGGGCTGAATGATATCCCAGCCACTTAAAACAGTTGAGTGCTGCAGGCAGTAGACTAAAACCCAGAGTTCAGATCCTGGTAGGTATAGGAAAAGGAACTGAAGGAAAAATTAATTTTAAATATAAAAAGAACTTGAGATTTTCCTTTTTTATTGTAATGCTTCATATGATACATAAATGTTCAAATAAACATCTGTGTTTAAATGTATCCACGATATTCCCTTTGGGTTCAGTAGGAGATTCATGTATGCACTCAGTAGCAAAGTCTGACCCTAAATGTTCCCGCTATTTAGTCCTTTTGGTCTAGAGGTGCATTTTTTCTTTATCATTTTACAAGTAAACTTTAAAGCATAATTTTAAAGTTAATTTTACAAATTATTTATTACTAGGCAAACTTTGGACCAGAAGTATGAAGGTTGCTTACAATATACTGCATAAATTAGGCACAAAACAAGAACCAATGGTGCGACCTGGAGACAGGGTAAGTATCTCAATGGTTTATTAACAGATATTAAATACACTCTGACAAGATGTGATTGGGGATTTGGAGTGCACATAGATAAGTGATAAAATCAAATGTGGAGAAAATCTGTTGCTTTTTATCAATAGAAGGGCTGGCCATTTGTGTGGTGGTTTATATAATCATCTGCTTTAGTACTCATTGAGTAGTAACTTGAGTTTATTGCGAAATCAGCAATAAGCTTTCCCATGAAAAATATTTTTTATTTTTTGATAAAAGAAAGAACAACTGGTCTTGTTAGCAAAGATTTCTGCATACAAAGAGCATGGAGGATAATAGACCATGCTGTCAAGTTGGTAAAACTTATTTAATATAATGACGTTGTGGCTCCTGAGTTGGAGGAAGCAAAAGAGGCATTGCTTAAGATGAGATGAAAATGTGAGCATCCTTTGGCAGAACTGGACACACCATAATTCTTAGACCATGGTAAGTGGGAGCTTGCTTACTGAGGCAACAATCAGAGTTTTGAAAGTGGGACTGGGATCAAGAAATTCCATGATCTAATGCTGCCACTGCCTTATTTGGCATAGAATTGGACAAGTCAATTAACCTCTTCTGCCCGTGTACAACTGAGAAGCTGCCAAGACTTATGTCAGCAAGTCAATGCATATAAACAACACTGTGCAAACATCCCTATCCCCAACCTCTACCCAAATGTCAAGTTGTCCAACTGGTTGGGGCAGAAACTGAACTGAATACCCATTCTAGCTGAGCATGCTCAATGCTTGATGATTAGCTAAGCTGACCTGTCCGTGTCAATTAGATGATCCTCCAGTGTTGTCTTTGAGGTTGGGAAGAGAGCAGAGAGGGCTTCCATATTTTGACACTCAGTGTCAAACATTGTGGTTCCCTTCTGTCTCTGTCCTCTGTAAAAGGAAGATAGTAATATCAGCCCTACTTCCTCACCGAGTTTTGAAGACTAATTCTTCTATGAAGATGTAAAGTTTGGAAGTCCTTTCCTTTCTGATGTACTAAATAACTTCACTCATTCAAGTCTATCCTCAAAAAAAACTCATTATCCATAAAGCCTTCCAGAACTTACCCTGAGGTAATTTTGCAGAGGTATGTCTACACAGCAACTAGACACCTACGACTGGTCCGTGCTAGCTGACTCGGGCTCACGGGGCTTGGGCTGTGGGGTTGTTTCATTGCTGTGTAGACTTCTGGGCTTGGGCTGGAGCCTGTGCTCTGGGATCCTGCAAGGTGGCCTAGCAATGAAATAGGACAGGCCAGCCAGGGGTGTCTAGTGGCTGTGTAGAAATACCCTCAGGAGCCTAAAATGCACAGCTTTGCCCCCTTGTACAGTATGCAAGAAATGTATAGTTGTATGCAGTATGTTCCTTAGGGCGACTATTTAACCTCTGTAAAATGAGCAGAGTTAATGTTTCCCAAATAAAAGAATTTTCAAAAATATTTCCTAAATTTCTTTTAAAAATAAAACATAAAGAATCAAACTAAAGAGTCTTTTAAAACAGATGTTTAAACAAAATCTCTTTCTACAGTGGCACTTAGCCAATACCAATGTACCGAATCTTTTCTTTCTCTTTGATTTACAACAGAGTCTAAGCAACAGTAAGACAAACAAATTGTTGATTCTCATTAAATTTACTTGCACAAAGAATCCTGTGAAAGGAGGAATGTTCAGATACACTGTATCCGTATAGCTTATATTAACTGTCTCTTTGTAGTAAATTACTGCACAGTGAGCCCTAAGATTTCCTAACCTTAAAAAGGATTTGTTGGTGATTCAGACCTAAAGCTGAAACTCTAGCAAGATTAAGACAAGTAAAGTCTTCCCTTCATTTGAATCAATTGAAGTTCTTATTCTAAAATAACACTCTGTAGATTCCAGTGAAGCTACATGTTTATAACTGAGTGGTGAAAGCATATACTTTGCATTGTATAATATCTTGCCTAACATCTTTTATAATTTAAAGTAATTTCAAATTGAAGATGAGATGCTCCTGTACTCCTCATGTTCTGAGCAGATATTCTGTTAACTTTCCCCATTGCAGTGCCAGAAAAGATTTTTTTAACTTCTTTGAAAATAGGAGTTCACATCATATGACAGTAGATGAGTGTTTTATAGCACTAAATTAAATACAGGTGGACAGTTTCAGTCTTTTCTAAATGAAAGTGAAAATGTTTCCTTATGGTCAGGATATGGAATACTCTGAAGTGCCTTTTCTCTTCCTTAAAGTCTGACCTCATGCTACTCGTACCCAGTGTCTGTGTTGAACAAAAATGAAGCATGGTTCTATGAAATATCTACTATCTATACACATTTCCCTCTGGTTAGATACACTTCCGTATGTTTTGTTTTCCTCCTTTTTAATTTTTACAGGTTTGTTAGTGATTAGTGTCTGAGATATTAAAAAGCACCTAAGGCACTTAAGTGCCCAGTACACCCCTAACTCCCTTAAGTGCCTTTAAAAATGCTAGCCAGAATCTACTCTGACATATTTGCTAGCTGTCCCAGCTGACCTACTGACCTACTCCCAGAGACTGGGCACCACTTTACTGGAATAAAACATCACTAAACCCTACATCTAGATTACTTAACAAAAAAGAGTTGCATCTGTCTTCCACTCCTTCATGAGAAGGCTGTCTCTTTAGATTGTGAGTTTTTTAGGACAGGGGCTATTTTATAGGTTTTAATGGAGCCTATCAAAATACTTTGTCCAAAATGTAAGCTTTGTGATCTCCGATGCGAACTCGAAAGTTTCGCTGCTGAGTGTGAAGCAGCTGAGATGAGAATCAGCACCTCCAAATCAGAGGTCATGGTCCTCTCCCAGAAGAAAGTGGACTTCTCTCTTGAGGTGAGGGGGAGCACCTGCCATTAGTGGAAGAGTTCAAGTATTTAGGGGTCTTGTTCACAAGTGATGGGAAGCGGGAGCAGAAATCTACTGGCGGATTGGGGCAGCGGCAGCAGTGATGCAGGCACTGTACCAATCCATGGTGGTGAAGCAGGAGCTAGTTGTTGGACAAAGCTCTCGGTTTACAGATCGCTCTACGTCCCCATCTTCACCTATGGTCATGAACTTTGTGTAATGACTGAAAGGATGAGATTGCGGGTACAAGCAGCGGAAATGAGGTTTCTCTGCAGGGTGGCCAGGCTTACTCTCCGAGACAGGGTGAGGAGTTGGGAGAGCCACTGCTCCTCCGGATCGAGAGGAGCCAGTTGAGGTGGTTCGGGCACCTGATAAAGATGCCCCCTCGGAGGCTTCTTTTGGAACTGTACCGGGCACGTCCCACTGGGTGGAGGCCCCGAGGCCAACCCAGTACATGATGGAGGGATTATATCTCCTGGCTGGCCTGGGAACTCTGGGAATCCCCCAGGAGGAGCTGGAACCTCTTGCGGAGGAAAAAGAGATCTGGTCCTCCCTACTCTCCATGGTGCTGATGCTGCTGCAACCCTCACCAGGAAAAGCGACATAAAGGAAGAAGAAGAAGAAAGTGTAAGCTATATGCCAACTGTTTTTTCAAAACACAAGAGCAATGGAAATGTATCAAGTAATTTCCCCCCCAAAGTTATTACTGCAATGTTCATCTTGCATTGAACAAGAACTTCGAAAAGAAATTTGCTAGGCTGTTTGTTAGTTGTTTAAACTGGGAAAACTAAAACGGGGGAAGAATATAAATAATAAAGTTAATTAGTAGAAAAATATTTCTGTCCAAAATAAACTAAGAAAAGGTGATGTTTGCAATATGCTAGGTTAATGAAACTTCTTTCTTAAATTATAAGAGTAATTGTTCCTTCTAGTATAAAGTAGCCTCAAAACAAACTTTAATTCTTCTGTTAACAGACATTTTGTGCACATGAAAGTGAACATCAAATTTCAGTGTATCTATAATCTTGCTTTAATTGTTTTAGATGCCCTCTACTTGTTTTTTAAAAGTCACCCATTGTCCTGGCACAAAAATAAACAAGTCACATGGTAGATAAGATTCTCTAAAGTTCTCTTGTTCCACTAAGCCTTGGCCAAAACTTGCTTAGTTTGTGGAATTTGAGTAGGGTAGAAACTTCAGGATGCTACCTTCATTGTAGTATTTATTGTTCCTGTATTGGCCTAATAGAGCATAGGCGAAATCTCTTCTTCAAACTTGCAGGAGGCTCTAGTTGTTGCAGGCAGACAAAACATAAGGCTGGGAATAGTTGGCACAATGGTACGATATGTTCGGTTACTCTGGATGGACATAAACCCATTTCTGTTTTCAGTAGCCTACTTTAATTTTTTTGGATGTAAAACTTTCTATTTAAAGGTTTCAGAGTAGCAGCCGTGTTAGTCTGTATCGGCAAAAAGAACAGGAGTACTTGTGGCACCTTAGAGACTAACAAATTTATTAGAGCATAAGCTTTCTTTGTTAGTCTCTAAGGTGCCACAAGTACTCCTGTTCTTTCTATTTAAAATTACATTAATCATATTTGCTCCAAAGTTGAACCTCAATCAAGTCATTGGTAAACTAAAGCTCAGATGAAACTTGCTAGCAATTTAAAATGCAGCGTGTATGTAAGTACAAGTGCCTAAGTGAAGATGCTCACAAAAAGGAATGTGTATAAAAGAGAACAAACTCCTTCTCACTCGTGATTCAGTTCTTAAATGTTCAATAGTTGTACCTGTATATAAGAGGGGGAAAGTTTAGGTGGAACACAGTAAAGTGCATTATATCAGAGCTGTTTTTAAATATTAATAGCTTTTCAAAAGGAATGTGGAAGCTGTTTTTAATGTACAGTACACTGAAATCCGTAATAGATTTTTGACAATGTAAATTTTAACTTGTGTCTCTCTCTGTTTCAGGTAGCACTCGTATTTCCTAACAATGATCCTGCTGCTTTTATGGTAGCATTTTATGGCTGCCTACTGGCGGAAGTTGTCCCTGTCCCTATTGAAGTGCCACTTACCAGAAAGGTAAGGACTACAGTTCTCCTCCACAGTGCATTTTGAAAATTTTATGTCAGAATGAATCACCACTGAGCACAGCTTTGTGTAAATTTTTTTTGTGTTGAGTGGTTCTGCAAATAAGGACAGAAAGGATAATACTGTACTATAGGTTATGTATAGCTTCTCCGTTTTAATAAAGTAGTATCTCAAGCTATCATTTTTGGATACTTCTAATAGCAAAAAATATTGGCCTTGTCTACACTAGGAAAAATTTGCACAAAGTTAGTGTCACAGGGTAGCTGGTCTCTGTGGAGTGACTGAGCCCATCTCCCCTGGACTGGAGCAGGTGAACCTCACCCAGCTAATTAAAGAGGGCTGGGATACACCTGAGCCTATAAAGGGCTGGTAGTAAGCAGCTGGGAAGAGGAAGGACTGAGACAGGCTGATCCCTGGAAGCAAAGCCACACTGGAGTGGAGCTAACTCCTATGAAGGGTCCCTGGAGCAAGGGGGCCAAGTGCTCCAGGAAGCAACCCTGCGGTTGCAGCTCCAAGAGGGGAGGCGAGCTGACACAGGGGAGGAAGTTCCAAGCAACTGGAGTACCAGAGACCCCTGGGAGGGCTGGCCCTGAAACCTGTGGGCCAGGTATTGAAGACTGTGCTCTATTTATTTGTTAACTTTTGTTATAAAAATAAACCTCCTTGACTGATACTGGGCATGGCAGCACATGATTGGAGCTGGGGAGCTGTGGTAGCCCCCAGTGACAATTAGTTCCACCAATGTTAGCAAGCCTGGAAGCCCTAATATATCTGCCATGATTTCTTTAGGCACTGTGTTAGCTAACCAGGTTTTAGAGCAGGTCTAATCAACACAGTACTTAAAGTTTTGGTGTCAGCCATTGTCTTATCCATGCTGATGGATTTGAACCAGTCTCAACAATTGTGCTACATTTCACTTGTGTAGACCAAGTCTTAAAGCATTTGTTCTTGATCAACTCTCACTGTTGCTAACACTAAAAATGTATCATATGATGTTGGTTCTATTAAATTGGTTGTCGTGTTCCTAGTGCACAGGTATTACTATCTTAGCAAAAAGGCATAGAACAGAATGGACATGAAGACTGAACTGTCCTTTCCCTGCCTGAAGTGGTGCCGGCATCTTGGGGACTCAAGGCACCATTGGTGGGTAGAGTAGGAAAGCTTATGCTAGGACCACTCAGGGTGTATATTTGTTGAAGCCATCTATCATCAGGGCTGTCCATATGGAAAGGTTCACCAGTTCCTTTAAACAACAAAGCAGACCAAGCTAAATAGATCTTTCAAAAGAGGGAATGTAATTTCCATTAACAGAAGGAAATGTTTTAGCTATCTTGTCCACTTTCTCCTATACCTTTAATGATAGGCAGGGCTGGTAGCACCACCTATTAAGGTTGCCTGACACTTCCTATTATAATACATTGTTTTCAATTGCTTATGTCTTTGCCAAACTTTAACTCTTTTGGTTGAAATTTTCCAGGTGGGGTGACTGGTTTTTCAAGCTGAATTGGTTTGGAAAATTTCAGCCAAAACTATTCAGTCACTTCCAGGAGTGAGGCTAGGGAAAAATACTTGTAAAATAAACCTTTGAGACTTTTCTTTGAAATGCTCTAGTGCCTCAATGCTTTGGAGCAGAGACGTGAAATTTGGTGGGGGGGAGTGGGAGGTGGCCTTTGTCAGGGATGTGCCTTTTGCCATCCCTGTAAAAATCTGCCCAAATTCGGCCAAGTTCTGTATGTTCCCTAAAAAAAAAAAAATCACAGTTCACATATGTTCAGTAGAGACTTGCTAGAATTAACCGCTAAAATCTCTGAAGATTCTATCAGCGCTGAGCATGTTCAACCCTCTCACAGCTCCTGACGCTCTCCGGACTGTAGATGCACCATCCCCACAGAGTGACTGAACATGCTCCAGCCCAGGGCAATGGGGGTCCCAACAGGACTTGCTCCACAATGGCTGTTCCTAACTTCTCAGGATGGGACCAGGCCTTGGAACTGAGAGCAGGGAGCCAGTATCTCCCTTGCTGTCAATTACCTCTGTCCCCTCAGCTGGCACCCATGCAGTGTGGAGAAGGAAGCCATCTAATACGAATGCAGAGGGGACAGAAGCTGGAGGGGGGAGGAGGGAAAGGACTATATTATGACAAAGAGTCTTTTAAAATTGTTACTGGCAGGTGGGGAGGGAAATTATGACTGAGAGCAGGACAGAGAGAAATGGGCATTGGGTGTGGAGTGGGAGAGATTGGGTCTAGGACAGCAAGCCTGGAGAAGAGCAGAACTGGCTGACAAGGAGACTGGGATGAGGAGCCTAAGGAATCAAGAGTGGGACTGGGATGAAGAGCCAGTTGTAAGAAAAAGATGGGACGAGAACAAGTAAGAGGATGGGGCAAAAGGAGTCAGACTTCAGGAAAATGGACATAAGAATCTGTGCCCACTATGCATAGTCTCAATCATCCAACAAGGAAGGAAGGAAAAAGCAGCCTACCCAAAATGAAGGGTTGGGCTTTCTGATATAAGAGAATCCCATCAACCAGCAGAGGTAAGATTTCTTTTAAATAAATCAATACTCTGGGGTGCTGTATTTGAGTAATAGTAACAGCATATAATTTCCAAACTAAACGGATTTTGGCTTCTAGTGCATTGCCTGCTCAAACCCTACATATACTTATCCCAATGAACAATGGCAGATCTAGAACAAACAGCCAGCGGGTACACGGAGATTTCAATTCTTTCTAGATCTAACCAGTAGCAAAAGGGAATCAAGGAAAAATCCTAAACTTTTGAGAACAATCTCAAAGACCTTAAGAACTGAAAAGGGAGCAGAAGCTACTTCCCAAACCAGTTTTGAAAGTAGGAGATTACCAATGGGGCAGATTATGTCTCAGCAATCTACCTGTATTTGCAAACATGTCAAATTCGTAAATCCTGAACAGCTATAAAAGACTAACTGAAAATTATTTTTGGAAGTTTACTTTGTTATGGAGCATGGGAAGAAATGTGAAATCTGGGCTCTAGGAGGGGAAATAGCGTAGTCTGCCATTTCTTAAATTTGAAAACCAAAAAAGCAAGACAAAGTTGGTGCATAAGGGACCCGGACTCCATGAAGAACTGCAGAAGAGTGCTCTACATCAGGTGCAGATGTGGGGCTTGGAGAGGTGAAGGAAGTTGCAGAATTAATTAGTGTTGGGCTGGGGACACAGAATTAATTAGCATTTATGTTTCTTTGCGGGGGAGCTGGAAGCTTCTGTGTCATCAGGCAACACAATGCAAATGTATATATTTCTATGCAAATTTAAAGTCTACTGGGTTCCTGTCTCAAGATGTTGGCAGGTATGTAGATTGCCTACAGATGTTTTCTAGTACTTGGCACATTTATCAATGTAACTGGTACTAACTGCAGGTGAGAGGAAACATGACTCATTTCAGCCTGAAGACAGTATTCAGACTTTTTCAGGAACTAAGAAAACTGTAGGGGCGGGCTTACTTGTGAGGTTTATAAATCCACCTCCAGATTGAAGGGGTGGATTGAGACAATTTCACTGCCTCTAAAAGTACACCTCTTCTGTGATTACCCTTGATAGCCCAGTCTTCTCTGGAGCTCATAAAAAGTGCTTCTGAAGAACAGTTTTTGCTTTTGGAATGTATGCTGCGTCACATGTATTATTTCAGAAGAAAGCTCAGGTGTTTTCTGCAAGTGCATTTAGCATTAAACTTTCCCAAATTATGATTATGGGAAAGTGTTAACTGAGAAAAAACAAACAGATTCACATATGCGTCAGCTATTTCTGCAACTACGTGCACCTGGGTACATAAGGTTTATTGCCCAAGGTAAGAGCTTTTTGTTCCTATATTCACAGCATGCCATGTGAAGAGAGGACAAATTTCACAGAATGAAATTAGACTCATAGACTTTAAGGTCAGAAGGGACCATTATGATCATCTAGTCTGACCTCCTGCACAATGCAGACCACAGAATCTCACCCACCCACTCCTGTAACAAACCCCTAACCTATGCCTGAGTTATTGAAGTCCTCAAATCGTGGTTTAAAGACCTCAAGGTGCAGAGAATCCTCCAGCAAGTGACCTGTGCCCCACGCTGCAGAGGAAGGCAAAAAACCTCCAGGGCCTCTGCCAATCTGCCCTGGAGGAAAATTCCTTCCTGTCCCCAAATATGGCGATCAGTTAAACCCTGAGCATGTGGGCAAGACTCACCAGACAGCACCCAGGAAAGAATTCTCTGTAGTAACTCAGATCCCAGCCCATCTAACATCCCATCACAGGCCATTGGGCATATTTACCTGATAATAATCAAAGATCAATTAATGGCCAAAATTAGGCTATCCCATCTACCATCCCCTCCATAAACTTATCAAGCTTAGTCTTGAAGCCAGATATGTCTTTTGCCCCCACTACTCCCCTTGGAAGGCTGTTCCAGAACTTCACTCCTCTAATGGTTAGAAACCTTCGTCTAATTTCAAGTCTAAACTTCCTCATGTCCAGTTTATATCCATTTGTTCTTGTGTCCACATTGGTACTAAGCTTAAATAATTCCTCTCCCTCCCTGATATTTATCCCTCTGATATATTTATAAATTAAAGCAGTTCCCCCGCTCCCTGCTCTCTTTACATATGGGTATCAGAAAGTGGAGAGGACCAATTTTATGTCTTCCTTTAAAGGAGGATCCCCCATCCTGTTAATTGACAGATCAGAATAAAAGGTTGAAAATACAAAGGTATTAAATTACATACACTGCTTTCAGGAGGTGAGGTGCGAGGCAACCAGTACTTTGAAAGTCAGAAATCCTTGGTCAAGTAACAGTGCAGTTTTCTACTTCTTGTGAACAAAACCAACCAACCCAGACAAGTTCAGTGGTAGGAAAATATTCTATCTACACATAACAAAGCGAGATATACCTATTTACCAATGCTTGAAAAATTACAAATAAGGGCATTTGGAGATAGAGACACTTTTCTGAAGAACAGAATAGATAACACATGAGTAAGGCTAGGATTTAGTCACAAGTATTTTTAGTAAAAGTCACGGACAATAACCAAAAAGTCACGGCCAGTGACCTGACCGTGACTTTTACTAAAAATACCCCTAACTAAATCTTAGGCAGGGGTAGCCTGGGGTGCCGCTTCTGCTCCCAGACTGCTGCTCCGGGGCAGTGCCAGTTGCCTGGGGCCGTCAGAGCAGCAGTGGTGTGGCTGACCCCAGGGCTGCCCCAGCTGCTCGGGCGACCCTTGGGTCAGACGCACCAGTCGCTGCAGCTGTGGAAGTCACAGAGGTCCCAGAAAGTCACGGAATCCGTGACTTCCATGACCTCCGTGAAAGACTCGCAGCCTTACATATGAGTATCTCATACAAAAAAATAATAGATTGGTGTTTGCCCTCTACATAGGGATAATTCTTGTCCATGGCACCTACAGGCAGTTAGTGGAAGGGAAAATAAGATGAAAAGCTTCTAACTAAAACTTGTCTGTTTAGTTCATTGTCACACTAAACTCACAGCCCCAGACTATTGCTCCTGCGTGGAGTTTTTGTTGTTTTTGTTCTACTTTAAGGGATCCTGCATTTCCAGTTTCCTAATCATGGATTCTTCTACTCCAAGTTTAAAAGGAATATTTGAAAAGAAAGTTTAAAAAGAATACAGAATATTTCAGAGATTACTACGGCTAAAGGCAAGCTAATGGCTGCTGGGAATTTCAGTCCATTGCATCCTAGAGGGTCATTTGATCGACAGCTGTCACAAGACACTAAGCCATCTTACAAATGATTCTGGGTATCCTTGAAATACAAGGCAGGATAGAATAAGTGGGGGAGGAGTAGGAAGGGATGGGTATTTGCCTAACATTTAACCACAAAAGATTTCTAGCAAAATTTATTATACAACAATAATCATGCTGCGAAGAGCAGGAAATTCTCAGCAAGAACAAATTTGTTGCCAGACAAAACCATAAATACTAATTTAATACATACATGCTGTACAGTATTGTGTGTAGATTAACACAGTTGCCAGACCCATCCTACTGGCCCGTAGTTCACTTACAGCGTAGCTGCTGTTTTTAGTTGGTTCACATCTTCCTTTGAACATGTAGACTACAAAATGCACACTGCCAGTGTTAACTGAAGCATGCACAGAAGAGATCAAATAATGAGGAAGCATAAAAGAACAGCTTAGGCTATTGTATGATGACACATATATGACACATCCTTCAGCTGGTGCCAGAAGCAAAGCCGCTACCGTGTGACCAAGTAGAGGTTTTCCTTCTGGGACTGCTCACAAAGCATGATTTTTATCTCATTGCTTCCACCCTAGTTCCTGCGCTATATAAACAAAGGTAGAAATATCTGCAGTCATACATGCTCTGAGAATGTGCAGTATCATTTATCAGGTAGAGATCATTCAGTCCAATTTTTTAGAAAGTTATACCCCACCCCCCTCAATTACTGTTGTAGTAATTCAATATTTCTGAAGAAACACACACACACACACATACACACACACACACACACACACACACACAAAAGCGGCTCAGCCAAATTAAGGTAAGGAATTATTTTGACATGGTCTATTTACTTGGACAAATAGATTTTACAGTCTATAGAGAAGAATGTGTCAGTAGACATCTTAAAATAAATCCAATTCAGTAGATTTATGTTTTATTATTAACACTTAACCATGACTCTTGGCAGGGAGCAATATAATAGGACGTTTTTCCCCTGGAAGTTATGTTGATCAAATATGTTTCTTCCTCTACCATGAAAGTAAATTTTACTATGGGAATTTGCTGAAGGCTCTTACAATTTAAATAATCTAGTTGTCCTGTTTATATTAGCACACGTAAAATCTCAATTTCATGTACCAAAATGCCAAACAATGCACCAAGTTATACATTTTATGTCACACGTCTTAATGTAATCCTGTTTGGTATTAAACCAGTGCAAATTAATATATTGTGCTTCCACAGAAGCCATTATAAAAATATATTTTCAAAACTCAAGGCCCTTATCTTTTCCTCTGAAGTACAGTTTTACAAATAAAAGTGATCCACAAATTTGTTTGTGAAAATAAATGTCAGAATGAGGTCCAAGTCATCTTTCCTTAAGTCTCACTGTAAAAATAATGGAGCAGCCATAAGCCCCCATCCTTTTCTACATAATAGTCTCTCAAAATCATTTGCATATTCCTTCCAGAGCCTGGAATGGACTCCAACTTTCCTATGTCTCAATCACCATGATTGGACACAAACTCTTGCACAAGGAGAGTGAAGTTTATTTTTATATAGAAATATTAATCCCAAATCACTTCACAAACTACATATTTACCATACCAAGATGCAGCCACATCCGTGGTGCCACAAAGCCATGAGACCTCCTTATCAATTTCTTCCTAGTGATGGCCAAAGTGCCCGTCTATAACACCAGGGAGAGAACGTTGGCCGACGGGGTGCTCTGTGATTGTGGGGCCTATTTCCGTTACTCTCTCCGTTCACGTCTCTGGGCAGAGTTCCTCTGGCCCACATCCGCTGGCTTCCTTGACAGCTCTGAGGAGCAGTGGGTGCTGTCCGGGATTCTCTGCTCGGTGTCCCCTTCAGGTTCCCTACTTTTGACCCTTTGACCTGCACACCTGTCCCTGTTTTTTTTCTTTTGTTGTCCCCATATTTATTTGAGTCCCTGGCTCAGTGGCTCCTCCCCTTAGGCTGGGGAGAGGAGCTTTTATTCATGATCAGGCTTGCTCCCACCCACTTCCCAGAACCTAACAGGACCTGTGGGATCTCTCATCCAGAGTACTGGCATGCAATCCAGCAGCAAGAGGAGGACCATTTATCTACAGACACTGGTGAAAGCCTACTTATGAAAGGCTTTAGTGAATCTTTAATAAGCTCCTGGAGCAGCAGAACTTATGGTTTGTTTCATCCAAAAGATTGATACTCTAGGACCACACAAGTACAGTCACACACTCATCTGCAAAAACCTAATTTTATGTACCTCAACAGAGTAAAAGGCTGAGCTGTGCATTCAAAGAATGAAAGCAGTGACCCCAAAGTACTTCAGACCTGATATTTGGATACCTAAGCCATTCTCTTCACTTCACACCTGTATTTACTGCCATTCTAAATTGTAACTGGTGGAGGTTTCCCTGTTAGACCAGTGTTATTAGCAAGCCCTCCCTGTCTCTGCGATGCAGACTGCATCCATTCAGTTTGTAGCTGGTCTCCATTGGAATCCTGAGGCTTCTTCCAGCTGCCCAGATACTGTGGCATGCTCACTGCTCTGCCGATGAAGCAGGTTAACATAAACTAATTAAATAGCTGGAGAAAGCTCAAGTCACATCTGACAAAAGTAGTGTTTGGTTCTATAACCCTTTTGCAGGGCAGTAGAGTGATTTGATTTGTTAAGGAATTTTGATGTTACTATCAGACAGAAAATCTTCATGGTTTCTCTTTTCAATAACCTTTCAATTGTCAACTCACGGAGACTAAACTGTCTTATAAATACTCAGAAGAAATGTTGACTAATAGTAGCCAGAACCCAGAAAGATCAATGTTCTTAAACCCATGGATGTTTGTTACTCCGTCTGGAGGCCGTCCACATCACACCAACATTATTACACTGTCAACTTCAACTAGATTAAAAACTCACAAGTTTTATCTGAGGCACTCAACACTATGGTGTCACAGTGCGGATGTGTGAAGTGTAGCAAAAAAGCTATCTTGTGCTTACATCCCAAAGGCTGCATGCAAAACTGCAGTGTGTCAGTTGCCTGCCACAACTCATGCTCAGCAGTCCTGTGGGGTTTGCCCATATTGCAGCTATCAGTGCAAGCTTTCAGCAGTATTGTGGGCATTACATACAATTGCCCCTTCTGGCCAGCAGGGGCTGCTGTGGCACTGACTTTTGGAGTGGTAAATGGCTGCTCTGCTCCCCTGCTAGTTCCAGACCAGCATGAAACTCCCATGGGGAGGAGGAGGGTGCTAGTGGCTTGTAGGGAGGTGGAGGGACAAGACTGGAAGAGGACAAAATAGAGGAGTTTAATAGGGAGTGGGGTAGATGGAGCTGGGCTGCTCAAGTTTCTTCCACAGGCTTCAACTCACTTCCCCCACCAATTGTTCCAGAAGTGCCCAATTCCCTCCTGCACCCTCAGTACACCCTCACCCTGCCTCTGATAGGCTCCTGTCTCTCCCAGGCCTGCTGTCATTGCTCTGGGATACCATGAGGGGAAAGCTGATGACCGTCAGTAAAATTGTCACACATGGATCTGCTCAAACTTGACAGTGCTGTGGGACTGTGTTTCTGAATGTGTCCAACTACATTTGACACCTGTGAAGCTTCACAACAGTCTTCACTTACAAAGATTTGAAGGAGCAGTATGTTCTGGAGTGACTCCGATTTTGTCAAAGTGTTGAGATAAGATTGTGTGAGTAACTAGACTGATCTGTGTTTTTTGGAAACACAGGGGTCATGTTATGGTGGTACCGTATGATCTGTACTCCATGATCTGTACTGGATTCTAGTTGGTTTCTGGGTGAAATTCAATGTTTTAATTTTGGTCTGTAAAATCCTAAAAATGGGACCTAGCTATTTGAGAATTTCTTTGTTCAGTACTATAATAGTTGAGATAATTTGAAGTGCCTTAGTGTTTAGGCCCCAATTTACCAAACAATCCCTATTGAGCAAATCAGTTAAGCCTGTGTTTTTCGGAGTTGAGGCCTTAACTGAGAGGTGTTGCTGGTATAGTGTCTTCTGTGAAAGGTCCTCTACTCTGGCACTCACTTCATTCCTTTGTCTAGCCCATCAAAGCCATGGCTCTCAGGGCATGTAGCAAATCTTGTCTCTTTGCTCAAGCTTTTGAGGAGAGGTGAGCAAAAGGAACACTCTTGCTGTTTAATTTCTGAATGGTAGTTGTAATGAGGCACAGTTCGGTAGCTTTTCTTTTCTTTTTTTTTTTAACTGATACATACACCTAGAGCAATATAGGCACAATTAAAAAAAAAATCAGAATTAAATACTATATCTTCCAGCAGTCTGCCTGGGTTTTGTCCCCATTCACTAGTTCACCTAAACTATAGTGGTTACTTGTAAACCACAAGCGTAAGGGGTTTTATGACAATTAGATTTGAATGGCCGCCATTGAGCTTTTGAACTAGCAAATGCTGAAGGAAGCACAGTAGACTACTGGAATGAGTTGTAGACTTGGAATAAAAGAAGAGAGCCTTTGCTAATTTTGAAGTGTCCCTAGCTCATAAGGGCAGACTGGATTTGAATGGCAGTTGGCCTCCAGGAGAGCAAGATAGAACGAGGGATGAGACAACGTTGACTCATGTCAGTGTTTTGATTGTAGAATTTCAGTGCAAGAATGTCTCTAAAGTGATGATTTGTAATCCATAAACTTGTGTAAATCAGGAACCAATCTTTATGATGAATTGGAAGATTTGTGCAATGCTAGTGCTGGTTTTTTTTGTTTTTTTTTATTAATGAAATTGTGGACCACCATTCAAATTCATTGGGAGATACTGAAGGAAAGAAATTAGTGGCCTCTCTTTTATGCTCAGTAGGACAGTAACCTCTGTCTTAGAATGACTGGCTGGTCTCCGGCATGTTTGTACAAGATTCAGCAAGGATAGCCATGCAATTAATTTGTCAGCTCTACAAAACTCTGTCTGTTTTGGGATCTCCTGAGTAGAACTGAGTGAATTATTGATTTTTTTTTTTCAGTTCAGTTACCGAAAGCAAAGATTCAAATTATTTAAAAAAAAAAATCAATGTTTCAAACAGAAACTGAATTTTTTTCAGTATTTCTCACCAAAATGAAAAATCAAAAAAATTTCATTTGCATCGACAAAAACATTTTGAATGTCACTTTGAAATGAAATGAAATTATTTGTTTCAATAAACAAAATGCCAAACTGATTCGTTTTGAAAATGTCAAAACTAACTTTTCCTTCCCTCCCCCACTTTTTTTTTTCAATTTGGCCAAGTTGGCAAATAGTTTCAGCCTCCCCAAAAGTGCTTTATTTTTTCTTTTTCTTTTTCCCAGCAAATTTACCATTTGACCAGACATTTTCACCCAGCTCTGCTGCTGCGGTTACTGACAGAGCTGTGTGAGAGGAGCAGCACTTCTCCCAGAAACTGATACTACGTGATTCTCTTATTGTCATCTCTTTGTATTTTTAAAAGGGACACTTCCCTTGTCTGGATTTTCATAGAAGCAGAAGTAAATATGAGAGGTCAATGCTGAAGAATCTTCTTGCAAAAGAATGTTTTAAATTTTGCCAAGCTTAAACTAAATCTCTGACAACTGCAGTGAACAAAAATGAATGTGACAACTTCTGAATATCTGAACTGAATGAGTTATATAATTCTGTTTATTATGGATCAGTTTATTGTCCCACAATATTTACTCAAATGTGAGCATATGCTAGTTCAGATAATCATGTTGTATAAAAAGATCATTCTCTGGAGGTACAGAATCAAGCTAATGCAGACAAATGAGAAGTAGTGGGATGTATCTGTTCTTCTTGGTTTTTTCCTTTATATACTTTTTCCCTTTATTCACTAGTTATAATTAAGTGATATTCTTAATATGGTAAGAGGGGGGGTGAAGTACACAAAGACCTGATGCTATTAATATAATAGTGAATTCAAAGCAAAAGTTTAGACAGAAGGAAAGACCAGTTCTGAATTTTGCAGTTTAGGTCAAATTATAATTTTTCATGTAATTTTATTTTGTCAAATGAGTATAAATAAAATTATCACAACCAGTGAATAAAGGGAGCTGTGGGGGACTGTGCCTGCGGACAGTCAATGTAAACAATATGTCTCAGGACACACTAGTGGATTACCTTGATGGGCCAAAGGTTGCCGACCCTTGGGCTAAGTGAACCGAGAAGTGCTATTTTGTTCTGATAAAGGGATTTGAGGGGTTCTGTTTCCATCCGGCACGAAATTCACTGGTGAACGAAAGGGCCCAACAGCACAGATTCAAGTCCATCCCAAAAGACAGAGACTCCAAGTGGTTGGACCTTCTTGTCAGACAGATCTATACCTCATCATCTTTACAGATGAGGATCTTGAATCAACAAGCTTTGCTGTCCAAGCATAATTTCCTCAACTAATCAGCCATGTCCAAGTTTGTGGACTAGTTTCCTGAGGCCTCACATGAGGAGTTTGGGGTGTTTGCTGTGGACACTTTGACCAAGGTAATGGCCTGTGCAGTTACTATGAAGAGGGCTACAAACCTTCGGGATTGCATCGGATTTCCAGTAACCCAATGAGGACTTTCCCTTTGACGGCTGGACCTTGTTCTTGGAAGACTCACACTTCGCTCTCCTTTAAGGGCTCCAGGACTACCTTAAGGTCCTTGGGATTGTCGGAGAAAAACACAGTTCTCACTTTTTGTTTGGGTACAGCAAGTCAGATGCTTTATTTTCTCTCTATCAGTTGCATAGAGGGAGAGAGCTAAACAGGTCTCTCAACAGGTAAACAATTACAGCAAGCATTTATACCTTTTGTTACAGACAATAATGAGCAACAGCTGCATTTTGTTTATACATAGGTCATTCTGATATCTTGTTTTGCTCACTACTGTAGACTCTTAGTCTACAGTCCATATTATCTACACAAGGTGGCAACAACTTCTCACACAGTTCTTTCCCACTCGCCTCACACATTCCTCGCTTCTACAAATCTCGCGTTATTAGGGTTACAGTTAGCCTGATTCTTGCTAACGAACTGTCATACATTGCATCCCCTTCCTGTCAGTTCTTTCTCTGCTTCCACAGGAGTATACATGCCATCCATGCAGAGATGCCGCTATGGAGCTCAGCAGCAGCAGTATTCCCCACAGCACTCTTGTGCATAACTCTTTCTCCCACCTCCGCAAAGCCACATGACTACCCCAGAAAGAGGGATAGATCTCACACTAGGAAGCAGTTGGGCTCAGGGCTCAGCCAGTCCACGCATCCTCCCTGGGTGCTTGCTAAGTGCCCATTTTGACTCCTTGATCCAGAGCACTGTTCCAATCGTTGCTCTGTCCTTCCCTCTCCCATCCCTTTGGGGACAGACTGGCCTGTTTTTACAATGCTTGAGGCTCGATTATCTTCAACAGCTGGGCCCTACACACTGTCAAATCAGGCTAAGCCATCCAGTTCCTCTCCATGCACCCTCCCCATCCCCTCCCCCAATCCCTCTTCAGGGACCCCTCTCATGATACACAGCTCATCAAGCAGGTCAGCTCTCTGCTGGTGTTGGGAACAGTAGAGGAAGTCCCACCAGGACTCTGGGGCTATGATTTCTTCTATTCCCAGTACTTCCTGGTACTAAACCCCCAGGATGGGATGAGACCCATATTTGACCTTCATGGCCTCAACAAATTTATCAAATAAATGAGGTTCCGCATAGTCACTCTATGGACTATCCTTCCCTGCTGTCTCAGGATGACTGGTTTGCTGTTCTGGACTTCAGGACACCTATTTTCATGTGGTGATTCTACTAAGCCACAGGAAGTTTCTTCATTTTGTTGTGGGAGAATACCATTTTCAGTATATGGTTTGCCCATTTGGCCCTTATTCCACCTCTCGAGTTTTCACCAAAAGCATGGCTGTGGTGATGGCATATCTCAGGAGGGAGGGAATCCACATCTTCTCATATCTCGATGTCTGGATGCTGAAGAGTGGATCCAGAGAGGAGGTTCTTGCACACATCAACACCAAACTCCATTTGCTTGACTGTCTAGGACTCATTTAAACACTGGATAGTCTATCTTGGCTTCCACTCAAAAAATCAAGTTCATTGGGGCCGTGATAGATTCCACAGGATCAAGAGCATTCCTGATGAATGACTGTTTCCAGGCAATTCAACAGCTCTGCCTCAGTCTGGAGTCTCAGCCCCCCATGACAGTCCGGGTTCATCCAACCCTATTGGGACACATCTGCTTGTTTGTAGGTGGTCCAGTTTATGAGGCTGTGCCTTTTCCCCCTCCAGATGTGGCTCAGGATGTCTACCGCCCTGCCCTGCCCTACATTCTCTGGACAAATTGGTTTGCCTTCCTTCACTAGTCCTAGATTCCTTGCTCTGGTGATAGTCCCCATGCAATGTGTGCCAGGGAGTCCCTTTCACTCAGCCCTCTTCACCAAGTCAATGGTTACCAATGCTTCCCTTCTGTGTTGGGGGGGGTACATCTGGACCCATTGAAGGTGCAGGGTCTGTGGTCAGAACAGGAAGTCTCTCTCCATATCAACATGCTGGAACTTCAAGCCATCCACAATGCATGCCAGGCTTTCTGGGACTGTATCAGACATTCAGTGGTTCACATACTTACCAACAATACCACCGTGATTTACTGTGTGAACTAACAAGGGCGTGCATACTCCAGGTTACTCTGCCTGGAGGTGATCAACCTGTGACAATTCTGTATCGAAGAGAACATCACTCAAGCAGCAGTCAACTTGCTGTGGGTGCAGAATCATCTCACAGACTATCTTAGTATGATTTTCTCCCTTAGCTACGAGTGATCCCTAAAGATGAATGTCCTGCGGGTCGTCTTCGCAAAATAGGGCTTTCCCATAATTGACCAGTTTGCGACATGAGAAAACAGCAAGTGTCACCTGTACTGCTCTCAGGCTCCCTCTCTGACGCCTTCCACTTCAGCTGGCAGTCGACTCTTGTGTACACCTTTCCTCCTTTTACGATCATTTTCCCGGTTATCTTCAAACTCAAGGTGGATCAGGCCAAGGTCATCCTCATTGCTCCAGCGTGGCTGAGACTGTGCTGGTTCTTGGATCTTCTTGCACTGTCTGTTTAGCCTCCCATACCACTTCCTCTCCATCCCGTCTTGCTTGTTCAGAACCATGGCCAAACCCTTCACCCTGTGCTCAGCTCCTTGCACAGCCTTATAGCTGCTGCATGGCTGAATGAAGAGGAAAAGCACTGTTCGGCAGCTGTCCAATAAGCCCCATTTAACAGTAGGAAGTCCTCCACTAGGCCAGCCTACTTACCGAAGTGAAAGAGGTTTTCGGTGTGCTCCTTGTCCCACAGGACCCAGCTGACATGGACTTCTATCCAGGACATCTTGGAGTATCTGTTACATCTTCACGATCTGGCAGCAATATCAGCGTTCCATCCTCCTAGTCAGGGAAAATTTGTTTTTTCCAATGCCATGGTGGCAAGATTTCTGAAAGGACTCCTCTGCTTACATTCTCTGGTCTAAGAGAGCCCTCTTGTGGACCAAAAGCCCCGAGGTAAGTGGGGAAATGGGATCCTGGGAGGAAGCACAAGCAGGAGAGCGCAAGAGGGGAGGACTCCTGTCTCATGCTGAGAAAGAGGGACGATCGATGAGTTATCTTAAGTGCCTATACACAAATGCAAGAAGCCTGGGAAACAAGCAGGGAGAACTGGAAGTCCTGGCACAGTCAGGGAACTATGATGCGATTGGAATAACAGAGACTTGGTGGGATAACTCACATGACTGGAGTACTGTCATGGATGGATATAAACTGTTCAGGAAGGACAGGCAGGGCAGAAAAGGTGGGGGAGTTGCGTTGTATGTAAGAGAGGAGTATGACTGCTCAGAGCTCCGGTATGAAACTGCAGAAAAACCTGAGAGTCTCTGGATAAAGTTGAGAAGTGTGAGCAACAAGGGTGATGTCGTGGTCGGAGTCTGCTATAGACCACCAGACCAGGGGGACGAGGTGGACGAGGCTTTCTTCTGGCAACTAGCAGAAGTTGCTAGATCGCAGGCCCTGGTTCGCATGGGAGACTTTAATCACCTTGATATCTGCTGGGAGAGCAATACAGCAGTGCACAGACAATCCAGGAAGTTTTTGGAAAGTGTAAGGGACAATTTCCTGGTGCAAGTGCTGGAGGAACCAACTGGGGCAGAGCTTTTCTTGACCTGCTGCTCACAAACAGGGAAGATTTAGTAGGGGAAGCAAAAGTGGATGGGAACCTAGGAGGCAGTGACCATGAGATTGTCGAGTTCAGGATCCTGACACAAAGAAGAAAGGAGAGCAGCAGAATACGGACCCTGGACTTCAGAAAAGCAGACTTTGACTCCCTCAGAGAACAGATGGGCAGGATCCCTTGGGAGAATAACACGAAGGGCAAAGGGGTCCAGGAGAGCTGGCTGTATTTTAAAGAATCCTTATTGCGGTTGCAGGAACAAACCATCCTGATGTGTAGAAAGAATAGTAAATATGGCAGGCGACCAGCTTGGCTAAACAGTGAAATCCTTGCTGATCTTAAACGCAAAAAAGAAGCTTACAAGAAGTGGAAGATTGGACAAATGACCAGGGAGGAGTATAAAATTGCTCAGACATGCAGGAGTGAAATCAGGAAGGCCAAATCACACATGGAGTTGCAGCTAGCAAGAGATGTTAAGAGTAACAAGAAGGGTTTCTTCAGGTATGTTAGCAACAAGAAGAAAGTCAAGGAAAGTGTGGGACCCTTACTGAATGAGAGAGGCAACCTAGTGACCGAGGATGTGGAAAAAGCTAATGTACTCAATGCTTTTTTTTGCTTCTGTCTTCACAAACAAGATCAGCTCCCAGACTGCTGCACTGGGCAGCACAATATGGGGAGAAGGTGACCAGCCCTCTGTGGAGAAAGAAGTGGTTCGGGACTATTTAGAAAAACTGGATGTGCACAAGTCCATGGGGCCGGATGCGCTGCATCTGAGGGTGCTAAAGGAGTTGGCAGATGAGATTGCAGAGCCATTAGCCATTATTTTTGAAAACTCATGGCGATCAGGGGAGGTCCCAGATGACTGGAAAAAGGCTAATGTAGTGCCCATCTTTAAAAAAGGGAAGAAGGAGGATCTGGGGAACTACAGGCCAGTCAGCCTCACCTCAGTCCCTGGAAAAATCATGGAGCAGGTCCTCAAGGAATCAATTATGAAACACTTAGAGGAGAGGAAAGTGATCAGGAACAGTCAGCATGGATTCACCAAGGGGAAGTCGTGCCTGACTAACCTAATTGCCTTCTATGATGAGATAACTGGCTCTGTGGATGAGGGGAAAGCAGTGGATGTGTTATTCCTTGACTTTAGCAAAGCTTTTGATATGGTCTCCCACAGTATTCTTGCCTCCAAGTTAAGGAAGTATGGGCTAGATGAATGGACTGTAAGGTGGATAGAAAGCTGGCTAGATCGTCGGGCTCAACGGGTAGTGATCAATGGCTCCATGTCTAGTTGGCAGCCAGTTTCAAGCGGAGTGCCCCAAGGGTCGGTCCTGGGGCCGGTTTTGTTTAATATCTTTATTAATGATCTGGAGGATGATGTGGACTGCACTCTCAGCAAGTTTGCAGATGACACTAAAGTAGGAGGCGTGGTAGATACACTAGAGGGTAGGGATCGGATACAGAGGGACCTAGACAAATTAGAGGATTGGGCCAAAAAAAACCTGATGAGGTTCAACAAGGACAAGTGCAGAGTCCTGCACTTAGGACGGAAGAATCCCATGCACTGCTACAGACTAGGGACCAAATGGCTAGGTAGTAGTTCTGCAGAAAAGGACCTAGGGGTCACAATGGACAAGAAGCTGGATATGAGTCAACAGTGTGCTCTTGTTGCCAAGAAAGCTAATGGCATTTTGGGCTGTATAAGTAGAGGCATTGCCGGCAGATCAAGGAACGTGATCATTCCCCTTTATTCGACATTGGTGAGGCCTCATCTGGAATACTGTGTCCAGTTTTGGGCCCCACACTACAAGAAGGATGTGGAAAAATTGGAAAGAGTTCAGCGGAGGGCAACAAAAATGATTAGGGGTCTGGAGCACATGACTTATGAGGAGAGGCTGAGGGAACTGGGATTGTTTAGTCTCCAGAAGAGAAGAATGAGGGGGGATTTAATAGCAGCCTTCAACTACCTGAAGGGGGGTTCCAAAGAGGATGGAGCTCGGCTGTTCTCAGTGGTGGCAGATGACAGAACAAGGAGCAATGGTCTCAAGTTGCAGTGGGGGAGGTCCAGGTTGGATATTAGGAAACACTATTTCCCTAGGAGGGTGGTGAAGCACTGGAATGCATTACCTAGGGAGGTGGTGGAGTCTCCTTCCTTGGAGGTTTTTAAGGCCTGGCTTGACAAATCCCTGGCTGGGATGATTTAGTTGGGAATTGGTCCTGCTTTGAGCAAGGGGATGGACTAGATGACCTCTTGAGGTCCCTTCCAACCCTGATATTTTATGATTCTATGACCTAAACACAATTTTGGTGTCTCTAATTGGGCCTCCATTCAAGCCCCTTGCATCCTGTCCACTGCCCCTCTAGTCTAAAAAAAACATGTTCCTGCTAGCCATTACCTCTGCAAGGAGGGTGTGTGAGCTGCAGGCTTGGATGGTAGGGCCTCATCTACACACAGATCTCCAAGGACAAGGTAATACTGCAGACTTTATGAAGGGACAAGCAGTCTCTGCACAGACTATCTCTAGATCCTGTCTTAAGACTGCATATGAAATAGCTTCAGCTACACCTCCTCAGCAGATATGAGCTCATTCGCTGAGGGCCCAAGTGACATCGATAGCGTTACTCAGTGACATTTCCGTATTAGACATTTACAGGGAGGCCATGTGGTCAGCCATGCACTTATGGACCCTTCTGCTATTACCGCATCTTCCAGAGTGAGTGCGGGCCTCAGTAGGGCAGTCCAGCAATCTACATTTCGGTAGACTCCAAGCCCTCCCAGACAGGGTACTGCTTGTGAGTCACCTATGTGGAATACACACCTGCATTTACTCAAAGACGACAAAGAAAAGTTACTTACTGTAACTATGGTTCTTCGAGATGTGATGCAGATGTGTATTCCATGACCCACCCTCTATCCCCTCTGCATCAGAGTCTCTTCTCATGGGCTTTTCGTGTCAAGGAACCGAGGGGGGTCAGGACAGTGTTGTCTTATATAGCCAAGGCAGGGGCCATAGTCACAAGGCATGAGCGCCACCCCTCTATGGGTACTGCTAAGCAAAAGTCTTGGCTCCTGCACACTGGGTGTGCACACACCTAAGTGGAATACACATTTACATCATTCTTCGAAGAGCCACATTTACAGTAAGTTAACCATTTCTTATTTCATCTTGTGTAGAGATGTAAAAGATGAAGCCATATGATGGCTTTAGTCCTTTGAATGGATATATATGGTTGTGAGGATGAATATATCCAAATTATAGAACTCCTTTGTCAGTGTACAAGTTAAGCCATTATATTTTGTTAATTAATTGTAAAACAAACTACGAAAAAAGCATGTTGCATGCAATCAGTTCTAGTAAATTTCACTTGTTGCTTTTCTTATTTTTGTGATCAATTAGGATGCAGGAAGCCAACAAATCGGTTTCTTACTTGGAAGCTGTGGTGTTACTGTGGCCTTGACTAGTGATGCATGCCATAAAGGACTGCCTAAAAGCCCTACAGGGGAGATACCACAGTTTAAAGGTAAACTTATCCTCATTAAACCTACATCTTATACAAAGGTTCCACATGTGTTACTAAATAGCACTTACGAACATGTCACATATTCACCATTAGTACTTTTGAGGTTTAGAAACTAGCCTCAACATATCAGAGAGGTAGCCGCCTTAGTCTGAATCTGTAAAAAGCAACAGAGGGTCCTGTGGCACCTTTGAGACTAACAGAAGTATTGGGAGCATAAGCTTTCGTGGGTAAGAACCTCACTTCTTCAGATGCACATCTGAAGAAGTGAGGTTCTTACCCACGAAAGCTTATGCTCCCAATACTTCTGTTAGTCTCAAAGGTGCCACAGGACCCTCTGTTGCTAGCCTCAACATAATAGGTCCTAATGTCTATGTACAGAAAGTATAATAATTAATAATCCTGGTTGGTCTACTCCAGTGGGGATACTCACATGAGTAAAATAAATAGTATTCAACCAACCACACTGTAGAAGCATAGAGCACATTTGAAATAAACTTGCGTGCAGAAGAATTTCATTCTCTTGTACTATTTATCCAGCAGAAACTCAGCAAAAGCTGTCTTTGTCTGTTTCTCAGGGTGGCCAAAGCTGCTATGGTTTGTCACCGAATCTAAACATCTTTCTAAACCTCCTCGTGACTGGTTCCCACATATCAAGGATGCAAACAATGACACAGCTTACATAGAGGTGAGTTAATAAAGATAAATAATATTTTCTTTATGATCCATTGCATAAGACACTTCTGAATAACATTGAGTTAATAAAGATAAATAATATTTTCCCTATGATCCATTGCATAAGACACTTCTGAATAACATTAAGATAAACATAACTATGTTGCCACTGCTTCTATAAACAATGAGCATCCTGTTTACTTTCAGTATAAATAGGAACTGAATATTGCATGAAAGTTAATATAATATTAAATAGTTAACTTTGCATTTCTGGAGTCTTTTTGACTTAAAGGTTTCTACAGTATTTGGGGCCCTGATTCAGCAGTGCTCTAAGTACAGTCTTAACTTAGAGCATGCATGTGCTTAACTGCTTTGCTGAATTGGGATTTCAGATGTTACAGTGATGGACGCTTCACAAATAAGTAAGCTGCAGCAGTGTGGACACCCAACTTTTGCACTTCCAGACTTTGATTTTTTTGTTTGTTTGTTTTTGTTACAACTTTCATTAAAGATAAACCAAACTGACTGAAAAAAAAAACTTATCAAGAAAGTCACAAAGCTATAAAAAATAAAGGAATGAAATATAATGCTTAATGTCACTTCTCCTAACACACAATGAACTGATGACACCAAAGATTTTGAAGGGGTGGGAGCTGGAAGTCCACAACTTATTAAATGGCAGGAATTCATAAACCATGTTAACTTGCTCTCACGGAGATCATATGTATATTGACTCCCACAAAGCGATATGTAGTCTGAATGACCCATGTATTCAGGAGAGTTCTGTCCTATCTTGTCCTTAAAACTAGACCCTCTCTGTGCTCAAGAGGAGTCCAGACTTTCTCCAGCTGCATCTTTTGAGATATGGAAATGACTAGCAAAGTGTATGGTGGACCATCTCCTCAGTGCCTTAGAAACAGTCATCTTTTTCCCCCTTAGCTTCATCTGAAGTTCTTTTCCTGTCGCCAAGCAAACCCTCCCCCCTCTTTTTTTTTCTTTGCCCACAGGGCTCCTACTCAATTTAACTTGCTGCCACAATATTCTATAGGATTTTTCCTGTTCTGCCATAGCTCTTACTCACCATACAGGCTTCTCACTGATCTGTTCAGACGAGGGATCATAAACAAGCATCACCTAAAGAAGTTTTTTCCCTAGTATTTGTGGACCTGAGTAAGGAAGAGAAGCTGTTTGTTCCTCATCCTTTGTTAAAAATCTTGTCTCTTGCCAGTCAGTATATGGGGTTAAATTCCCTCCCGAAAGACCCACTTCAGGGAGGGAAAATTAGCATAGCTAGATGCATTTAACTTTTTCGGGTGTAGGTTTTTCTGTTCCTTTTTTCCTCTTTTGAAAGGAGCAAATGAATTAAATAATGTTAGCATTTAAATAATTACAAGTGAAGCTAGTGCCCTACTCAGTTCAAAGTGGTTGGGATTTCCCATCTATATGCTTGATAATGTTAGTTTTCCAAAAGAGTGGGTTAACATGGCAGCTATGCATATGTATTGAATGTTGATGGCTATCTTCATGATGGAAGAAGATACTAATTTTGTTTAAATGACGACTTAGAATTTGCAGCCTACTGCAGAAAGTACCAAAAATTGTGAGGGCTCCAAACTCAGCACCATGATTCTTCACCATCCGCTAATTATTTTTTCTTCTTACATGTAATACAGTTTGTGTATTTCTGTTAGTATCAATACCCTCACACACATGATTGTAGCAGCCACCCCTTTGCCGGTCATGTTCAGGAGGGCTGCCTGAATAATTTAACCAGTGAGAAGTAACTTCTCAAATTTTTAAATCTAGTCAACATATTACTCAGTGATGTCTTACTTAGGTTACTCAGACTTCTACTGCTGGTGTTGCTAGTGTGATCAAAAGCAAGGTTAGAATTAATATCAAATGTAATTCTCCCACCATCCCTGAACGCAAACAGCTGAAGAGTTCCTGATAGCAAACATGACAAGTTTCTGCCTAAAAAGACACCTTTTCCAGGAAAAAAAAAATGGGTTTAATAAAAACTGTTTTGCAGCCTTCATTATAACTCTTCCTACCTGTGAAAGCTAAAATAAAGTAACGAAGTTCATCAACCGGCCTTTGTTTCTACATGTTAAATGCTTTGAACCTAACTGCCAAACAATAAGAGCAGTTGCATACAATATATTCAATCTTTAATAACAAATCTCTTGTAGTACAAAACGTGTAAAGATGGAAGTGTGCTTGGGGTGACTGTGACAAGAATTGCACTGCTGACCCACTGTCAAGCTCTTACACAAGCATGTGGATATACAGAAGGTATTAAACACATTCCTCTTGTTTCAACCCTGCCTGATTGGGGCTTTATGTTATATAGGGCTCTATTAAATATTTCTAGATCAAAAATAGAAATTATGTATTCATTGCATTTTTGAATGTCTTTGAGATGAAACAAAGAGAAAAGGCCTTGCCAAGACTAATTGTACTATAGAGAGTTACTCTGAAAGTTATGCTTTGAAGTCATTAGTCAGGTTATACCAAAATTTACTGTATTTCCTTCCTGTAAGTGGTTTTGCTTTGGGTTTATGCCGTGCTCAGAAAAATAAGCCATATTTTGTTTTTATTTGATAGCTGAAACAATTGTGAATGTACTAGATTTCAAGAAGGATGTTGGCTTATGGCATGGGATTCTTACAGTAAGTAACTTTTTCCTTTATGTGAATATTTGAAAAAGAACTCGTCTAAGCTTTTATCATCAAATGTTGGGATGTCATAAGATTTCTTCTAACTCGATCTTGTTTGTCATAAAATCAGAAAATTACAGTTTAGAGCTGATGATTCTTGGCTAGTTAGCTATACCTCTACCTAGCAAGCACAGTAGGAATTCCTCAGTGCATCGGGTCAAGTGCTTAGTTTGGCCCTACTCTTGCCAAGCACAGAGTTGATACAAACTTCTCCGTTGGATGGTTCTGAGGCCTACAGTCTTTGCAGGCATTGAATCAAGAACAACAGTCCTCTGTGGCTTCAGTAAGATCCTCATCAGCTAGAATTGTTATATTGCCACTGACAATGTTCCTCATAATTCAAAACTACCTCCTCTTGTGGTGTCCCCCAGGGATCTGTGGTGTCCCCCAGAGACCAGTTTCTTCAACATATTCATAAATGATCTGGAAAAGGGGGTAAACAGTGAGATGGCAAAGTTTGCAGACGATACAAAATTACTCACAATAGTTAAGCCAAAGCAGACTGAGAAGAGTTACAAAGGGATCTCACAAAACTGGTTGACTGGTAAACAAAATGGTAGATGAAATTCACTGTTGATGAATGCAAAGTAATGCACATTGGAAAGCATAATCCCAAGTATATATACAAAATGGTGGCATCTAAATTAGCTGTTACCACTCAAGAAAGAGATCTTGGAGTCATTGTGACTAGTTCTCTGAAAACATGCACTCAATGTGCAGTCGCAGTCAATAAACGTAACATAATGTTAGGAACTATTAGGAAAGGGATAGATTATAAGACAGAAAATATCATAATGGCACTATATACATCTATGATACACCCACACCATGAATACTGCATGTTTTCTGGTCACCCCCATTTCAAAAAGATATATTAGAATTGGAAAAGGAGCGGAGAAAGGCAACAAAAATTATTGGGATATGGAACAACTTCCATATGAGGAGAGATTAAAAAGACTGGGACTGTTCATCTTGGAAAAGAGACAACTAATGGGAGGATATAATAGAGGTCTATAAAATCATGAATGGTGTGGAGAAAGTGAATAAGGAAGGTTTTTCTTACTTCTTCCCATAACACAAGAACCCGGGGTCACACAATGAAATGAATAGGCAGCAGACTTACAACAAACAAAAAGAAGTACTACTTCACACAGTGCACAGTCAACCTATGGAACCCGTTGCTGGGGATGTTGCGAAGGCCAAAATTATAACAGGGTTCAAAAAAGAACTAGATAAATTCATGGAAGATAGGTCCACCAATGGCTATTAGCTACGATGGTCAGAATGCAACTAGGGTTGCCAACCCTCCTGGACTGGCCAGGAGTCTCCCAGAATCTGCCTCAATCTTCCAGTTGCTATTGAAAACAATCCTGGAGATTTTAATACACCAAAAGTCTGGCCGGCAGCGCAGCAGGGCTAAGGCAGGCTCCCAACCTTCCCTGTCTCCGCGGTTCTGGAAGTGGACGGCATGTCCCTGTGGCCCTTAGGCGCAGGGGCAATCGGAGGCTCCATGCACTGTCCCCACCCTGAGCACCAGCTCTGCAGCTCCCATTGGCCAAGAACTGTGAACAGGCAGGGGCAGCGAGCAGAGCCACCTGGCCACCCCGAGCCTAGGAGCCGCAGGGACATGCCAGTTGCTTCCAGGAGTCACCTGGGGTAAGCACCGCTTGGCCGGAGCCAATACCCTGCACCCTCTCCCACACCACAACCCCCAGCCCCTCACCACCTCCCGTACCATAGCCTCTGACCCCAGCCCGTCCCCCATTCCCCTGCCATCCCCCCGCCCCAGGCCTGAGCTCCCTCCTGCACCCAAACTCCTTCCCAGAACCTCCTCCCACACTCCAGCCCCCCCCACCCCTCAGCCCAGAGTCCACACCCCCTTTCATACCCCAACCCCCTGCCAATGAAAATGAGTGAGGGTGGGGTAGAGTGAGTGATGGGGTGGGTGGAGTGAGAAGGGGTGGGGCAGGGGCATGGCCTCGGGGGAAGGGGAAGGCAGGAGCAGAGCAAGGGTGTTTGGGTTTGTGCGATTAGACAGTTGGCAACCTTAGATGCAACCCTATGCTCTGGGTGTCCTGAGCCTCTGAATGCCAGAAGCTGGGAATGGCGACAAGGGATGGATCACTCAATAATTGTCCTGTTTTGTTCTTTCCCTCTGAAGCACTTGGCATTGGCCACTGTGAGAAGCCAGGATAGTGGGCTAGATGAACCATTGGTCTGACCCAGTATGGCCAAACTTGTGTTCTCGTGTTACTGATCCTGAGACAATTCTGCTGCACTAGGTTGAACAAGCTGTCTATTTGCCACTTGAATATCTTCCAATGCAAGCACCTGGAAGTTCACTGGTGTGGAGGCCAACATCTTTTTTTTTATTATTAAAGACCGCCCCCAACATTCACATGAAGACGATGTTGCAGCTGAAGCTTGGGGAATCATGTTCAACTGATCATAGTGGAGAGAGTGGCTAACTTAGAAGAGACCATATCTGAACATTTCAAACTGAAAGAACTTACGTTTTATGATTCCAGGGGAACCCAGCATACCTTTCCTGCCACCTGTTGCTCTGTTTCCATGAATGTCAAGGGGCAATTATAATTATGCCAGGCAGAGTGGCAAATCAGACTTTATGTCCACAAGTAGTTAATTTAATATAGTTTAACTTTGTTATCACACAATCTGAAAGTAAGCACCCACCAAAATTTTCTCTCAGCCTTTTTTTACTGTTGCTCTTGATATATCCTTAACTTGTTGCCTGACTTATCTATGAAGGCTTTTCCTGTGTTAACAGTTGCACAATACTGAAAAGGGAAATATCATTTTTGGATCCAGTCATGCAAACACTTACATGAGTAATCCCATTGGGAGATTTACCTGTGCTCAGATTTTGGGATCCCAGACCTGGGTTTCCCAAAACATATCATATTTAATCCCTACTTTTAATGTAGCCATATTGTGTGCCAAATAACTAAAGAAAACAAACATTTAAAACCATGAAAGATCAACTTGCTGCCATTAGCTTCACTGAATTTCTTATTTATATACTTTACAACTTTTTAGAACCTCACAACAGATATGCTGGGATTGGTCTAGCCAATAAGAGGGCCAAAAGGCCCTTAATTTATTTTGTTTTAGAGAAAGCATGATTTTGCTTATTTCATGTATTATCATTGATTCCACTTCCTACTTTTATGCACTACTAAATGAACTTTTCTGCTGCTATGGTAGCTTTTTACTCCATGTAAAGACAGGGTTTTCTAGGTGTTTAAATTGTTGCATATCTCTTTGAGTAAAGGCAATTCCTGTGAAATAGGGTTAGCAGAATTGGGCCTTAAATTCATCTCTGAAAGCAAAAATGCAGTCATCAGTCACTCAACCTTTGGCAGTTAAAGCATGCTTTTGTGCCACTTTTCATATTGCTGTTGTATAAACTAAGTGAAAGAGAGTAGAAACAAGTGAACAGGCATTTTTACAGTTATATTATAATTTTCAGCATAGATTATTTTTTTTTTTAGCATCTCTTATTGGTTTAAACCAGAATTCCTAATTATGTACTTATTGATTTGATTCACAAGCTGACATGGTATAAACTTTTTCCATTACTAATTTTATGCTGTTTGGGGACAAATCCCTTGTTTACTTTATTTTGATTTCAGAGCGTCATGAACATGATGCACGTTATAAGTATCCCATATTCCTTAATGAAAGTGAATCCACTCTCATGGATACAGAAAGTCTGCCAGTACAAAGGTAAGGATCAGAAGTGCATAAAGGTATTTTTGAAAAGTCAAACTCAGAAAAGCAAGTTGTTGCTATTGAGGCTATTTCGCTGTAATTTACTCATTCCCACATCTTAAAATAACTTCTACACAGCACATTCATAATTTTTTCACTTTTATTTTAGCAAAAGTCGCTTGTGTAAAATCCAGGGACATGCACTGGGCATTAGTGGCACATCGAGATCAAAGAGATATCAACCTTTCCTCATTGCGAATGCTAATAGTGGCCGATGGCGCAAATCCTTGTAAGTGATGCTTGTATAATAAAACAAAGAATATGATTCTTATTTCCTGTCTTACATTTTAAGTTTCAGTCTTCAGTCACATTAGCAAAAAATGTTTGACAAAAGTATAAGGTTTATCTACTGCAAACTACACAACATTTATGGAAACAGTAATTAATTTTGGATTTTTTTAAAATGTATTTTTCCTTAGCTAATCCTGAAGCAAACTTGATATTCCACATAACGTAAGTCGCAGTAAATCCAGTTTTGTTTAACATGACAGCCATATATAAAGACTGAAATAAATTATCTTTAAGTTGTAGAAAGAAGCAGAAGGTTTGCTTCTGAGCAACAGAGAATTTTTTGGGGGGGATATTTGCACTATCTAGACAACTGCATCTGGATCACTTCATGAAAATTAGTATTAATCAGAACTTTCTCCATGTAATTTTTAAGATACAGTGATATAGATCTTCTGTTCATCTATTGTAACTTGCTTTGAGTCCCTAGAGTAAAATCCTTCCTTAATGTGCCTTTTGTTAAACATATTGTATGTGTACTTCACATCTTAGATCCATCTGTAGTGGCTCTTCTACCCACAAGCAATGAAACTATTTATGCCTGAAAGCTAATCTTTAATATACCATATATAGTTGAGCTCTACCAGATATGATGTTTTCCAGATGTCATCTAGATCCTTTTGTCCTGAAAACCCATGTACATGCATCAAAATGTTTTGTATGTGAATAGCATTATCTCAGAAGTCAGATTATTTTTCTTCTCTGATTTTCACTCCAGGGTCTATTTCTTCCTGTGATGCATTTCTCAATGTCTTCCAAAGTAAAGGCCTAAGACAGGAGGTCATTTGTCCTTGTGCCAGTTCACCAGAAGCTCTCACTGTGGCTATTCGAAGGTACTGTGTTACACAAATTTAAAAAGACAGTTTATAGAACAACACATTTAAACTAAAAAAATGAAAAATTATATTCAAGCAAGATTAAGGCTGTATAGTTAGCATTCGCATTATCCATCTTGTATTCATCTTTGTACTAAATAGGACCTGCAGAATGTGTGGCACCCTAACTAGTTTTGGAGGGAAAGAACAATATGATCAAGTTCATAATATAATTTTAGTTTAAAATCAAACAGGCTAACATGCAAAATCTGTGTGGAAACCCTTGTAAAATCCCACAATAAAGCAGTGAATGAATTAAAAAGAGGGAATTTTAATTGAATTGCAAGAGTGGGAAAATCATGCTTTAGAACTCAACAACCAGTGTCTTTCTGGAAAATTACAGCGGGCCTCTGGTGGCCTTTGGCTGAATGGCTTTTTTCTTAATGATTAGAGAAGCTCCGTAATCCCCTGGAAATGTGTTACCCGCTCTGTTGTGCCTATGCCTGGAATTGGGGTGTATAAATTCCAACAAAACTGCCAGACCTTTATATTTACTCATGATTGTGGGTAGGTAGTGGCCACCTATCCCAGGTTTGTGACACATTGTGATATGATGGGTAAAGACATAACTGCAGCACATTATAGTGTGTGTGCGATAGTATCATGACTTTGTTCAAAAGTGGAAACTCTGGAGAGTGGGTATGTCATCCTAGATGGTCAGTTCAAATGCCGTTCTAACGTCCAGATTTCTAGAGCTGTTTTTCAATGTATAACCTCGTTAAGGCATCTGATTTAATATTGTGAAGCTTTGTAATTATGTTAAATAAATGATATTCTGCAAAGCTTAAAATATAATGCCTGTTAGGGAAAATTTAACCTGATTTTTCAAATGCAGTTTTGTGGATTACTGCAGGAAGAAAGATAAGATACCAGGAATGTGTTTAGCTAGGTCCCAGCTCCGTTAACACGCCTGGGAATTATCCAACAATAACTTATGCAGTCCAGGTCAACCTTCCTTTTGTAATCCATATCACCTTGGGTAGGACCACCATCAGCACTGTTTCCCTTTTAACCTGGTCCTAGAATTGTAGCTGGGACCTCACTGTCTTTTTCTTGTATGAAGGTTGAGAACACGGGGTTGGCACTTTGCTGTGCCAGACATTAGTACCCTGAAACCTATTGGCCACCTTCAGTGAATACCTTCCCCTAATCCTGATTCCAGTTTTGATTTGTCAGGGAACCAGACCCCTTATTGACAAGTACCTGCACTGGACATCTGCCAAACTGAGACATGAACACATTACCACTTAACCTACCCACCAGGCCCCTATGCTGCGGAAAAGACAAAAATCCCCATCCAGGCTAATCAGGCAATAAGGAAAAACTCTTTTGCAGCCCAAAAAGGCAACTAGCATGATGCTCACAGCAAGGTCCAGAAACAGGGTCCTACTCTAATCCCAAGGAGGTGGCACCATGGGTAACAGGATTTATAAACCCTCCTCTTGGGTACTTAGGAGTCAGTGGACCCTTCTATCCATCCAGTTAAACAAGCAGCGCCACATCTCTCCTCCTCATCCTCAAGAGGCCACAAGGAGGGGAGGGAAAAGAGGGAAGGCATTCTTTATAGGCACTAAAGGGTTTGCTTTTCCCTGCTGGCCCAGACAGTGCTTCCCTCAAATCTGAAGCTGCAGAATGGAGGCATTCTATCAAATTTTTGAAACTTAATGCCATAATAGGAGGTCTGTCCTTTCTAGCTTTAGAATTCTATGCTAAAATCCATTTTGAACTGTTAAGGGTCCATTTTCATATTATGTACCTTTGCTAGGTTACCTAAGAGGTTTTATTAACAAATAAAATAGATAAGTGAAAAGTATTTTTTATTTTTAGAACCTTGTTCTGCAATTATGTAGCAATCATCTTGTTACAGAGAATGTTATTGAACTTGTAAATGCTTGTGTAAAGTCTGTAAATAGCAAGATAATCTTCCTGAACTCTGAAACTTTAGTATCTTTCACATTCTATTCAAACAGTCATTCTTGACAGTAAAGTCATTATCACACAAATTCCACAGATTAGCATCTGAAGCATGTATTAAAATGACTGACTACAGATTTGCTGTACACAGGGTTTCCTGTTAACACTGCAACTTCTTCAATATACTTTTCTAAGCTGTGATCGATAATTATAGATGTTCCTTCCGAGAACACTAAGAAAAAGCCATTCCTCTTGTAAAATGCCTGTATAATTTAGAAAAAGGCAATTAGTATTAGATTAATTGCTGCTTTAACCAGAAACTCAAGGCATAATACCATAGCTGAAGGCTGCAAAAAAGTAATTTCATGTGCAAAATGGTGGTCAAGGTGTTTTTGTAATGCCACTTGATGAGCTGCCTCCAGCAGACTGCATCTGGCCCTGATACTGCCAACACTTGAGTGCTTAACTTTAACCACACAAAGGCTTCCATTGAAGTCAATGAATGCAGGTCATAAGCCAGGTGTTCTGATCTATTGTACATGTTTCTAAAAGGGAGGGAACTCTGTACTTCTGCACCCACAATCTTTTTAATCCAAGAATTTCAAAATACTTCACAAATACTAAATGTTAAGACTTCCTTCATTTACATCTTGAGGTAGATTTGTATTGTCCCCCTTTTACACACGGGGAACCTGAGGTACAGATATGTTAAGTGACGTACGCACATTCACTTAGTCTATGAACTTGATGGAAATAAAATCCCTATCTCATTGCCTCTATTTCTTAATCTCAAAATTTATCCTTCCTGTAATGAACCTTAAAGATCTTCATATTCTTTTCTTAGAAATAACCAGTATGCAGATGGAGTTCAAGTTGTTAGCTTTAACCTAAAAAGTTCTAAATGTCTTGGAAACATGCTACTTGAATCCCCTTTTCTCCTTGGGTAATTTTTTCCCCATAATTGCTTAGCAGAGATACTCATGTTAGGGATGCCCTGGTTTGGACTGCATAGGGCTGATAAGACATATTCCTGAAGGGGACTGTGTGTCTTGGATCTGCTCCCATTCTTGATCCACCAGACCCTGGATTTGTTTAATAAAACAAGGGAGATGTATGCCAAAAAGTCGCATGTTGGCTTCTGCTCTATTAAAAGTACCAGTATGAGGAACTGTCTGAGCGAATTGGAAATGGATATCAGTGAAAACAGGCATTTTATTTTCACGTTTAAGATCGTACAAACAATGTAATGTGCGCTTGGGGATTGGGAGTGAGAGAAAGTTGATCAATAATGTGGTTGAGAGCTCCTTTTAAATGATGGAAATGTTATTCATCATGGCTGCCTATTTACTAGCCTCCATTTGTTATGCTCTCATGTATATTTGAGCCTGCCCATAGCCTTCTTTGCTGACATTGTCATTTCAGAAATGTCTCATAATATCTATTAATTGAAATTTATTATATAAATCACTATGAGTCTTATATGAACATGATTAGCTAAGGCCTATCTAAGTATTTCAAGCATAGCAGAGGAGACATGATATATAAAAAGACCATTATCTGATAACACAAGCATTTGTTATGATGGATTACACAGCACAACTGCAAAAAACCAAGATGCATATGGGCTCTTACATTGATCTTGAAAATAGTTTAGTCTGTCTATATTACATGCGAGCAATATCCCTAACCAAATCAGCATTGTTATACTCCATTTTACATTGTAAAGTACAATGTAGTGTGAGTCTCTTTTCCAGTGTCATTCCGACTTATCTCAATAACTTACATGAGTCAACATTAGTTTGTTCAAACTACATACTGTATATGTATAATTGTATTCACTAATACAATGTGCACATTTATACTGAAACAAACTGACAAGGCAGCTATGCCTGAGTTGTAGAATAATATAATATCTTGACCAAACCTAGAAGTCACAAAGGAATTACTATGCACAATGTCTTGAACTTTTTGTAATGTAATGGTGAAAATTACAATGACTACACCTGATAGTTAAGAGTAATAAGCTATACAGTAATGCATTAGAATAATTAAGTTATGCATGTTAAAACTGTGATGATAAAATTATTGCCGCATGTACTGAAATTTGGCATTGAATTTATTAAAAAATGTAATATCTTCTGTTCAAAGACTGATGCCTAACCATGTGGCAAAAAAGTCACATCCGTGGTTTAAGTACAGAACTAGGAGTCAGTACTACTTTAGTTCTAATCCTGACTTTCTGACACTAACACACTATAACCCTGGTCACGTCACATAAACCTAAATTCTAAATTGACTAAGGTGTCTCAGTTTGGGCTTCCAAGAATTGAGGCATCACAAATTGCTAGCAGTCTGATTTCCAGAAGCATTTGTCTCTAATTGGGCCTCCCAAAATCACTAGTCAGTTGTGAACATTTGCGCATTAATCTCTCTCTAGTTCCCTATTTGTAAAATGAGGCTAATGCCTCTCACTAGGCAACTGAGTGAATTAATGTTTCTAAAAGTTTTTGGAGGTTAAAAAAAATTACAGTAGGTGAGATTAGAGTTATACTTAGCACTATATAGCAACATACTTCAGGGTGAACACTGACAGTGAAAGCTGGCATCTCTAATTATCAATGACTTGGGAGAAGAATTCTGACAGATGTAGTAGGGCGGATGAAGATGACGTGGAGAATAAATTAAGATTAAATCTAAGAAATGCTCATATTTAAGACAATATCGGAGTATTTTTGATGATAATCCGTTACAAATGAGGAAAAGATAATGGTTTGCCTGGTGAAACATACTGCCCATTCAAGTTATTGACACTTGTTGCAGGCCAACAGATGACAGCAATCAGCCTCCAGGCAGGGGAGTTTTGTCCATGCATGGTCTCACCTACGGAGTAATTAGAGTGGATTCTGAAGAAAAGCTTTCTGTCCTGACTGTGCAAGATGTGGGCTTGGTGATGCCAGGAGGTAGGGATTGGCACAGCTTTCTCTGAAATATGTAATATATAGAAACATGAGCCTTTTTCATTAATTATACTATATAATGCTATTAATATAAATATTTTCCTAATGAAGATTAGGATGTATATATTTTAAAGTGTACAATCTAAAAATATGATCAAACAGAACTCTTTTTTTTCTTGGGCTTTCCAATATACATTTTCTCCCAAGTATTTACTGTGGTCGTGTGCTCAGCCTCCACTCTTTAGCCACAGATTGCTTTCATTTTAATTGGTCTGGTGACACCTGATTCTACTCCATTGTCCTCATGAAGGTAATTCATTACCCCTAAAATGCCCAGAACAAAATTAATTTGGAATCCTTATCCAGAGGCTAGAACACAAGTATCCATAGAAAAACGAGTGACCCAGACCAGACCAAGGTATTTTAGGTTATTTTCCTAATCTGCTGTAAATATAAATGAAACTGCTTGCTGCAGACTTGCTGAATATTTCCACAAGCCCCTTTATTCAGACACGATTATATTATAAAAAGAGGGGATGTATCTTAAGCGGATGGTAGTTATAAAATTCAGACTAAAGCAGTAATCCAGAGTTTTTAAAAATGACATCAGGTTTTTATATCCAAATTGATTTTACATGAGGTGTACTGATTGGAAAATACCAATTTTGTTGTGTTTCTTAACAGAACTTCTTATACATTATGCATCAAATGAACTCCCAGTTTCAGTTGGACAACTTAAAATTGAAGCCGTAGTATAAAAATATTTTATAGAAATATTGGTTTAGGTCTGATTATATATTCTGATCTAATTCAAAGGAAGGTATAATACAGATTCTCTTGTGATTATCCTCACTGTGAGTGGAGAAGCATCCAAGACTTTACATTTGCACTTATAAAGGCATTTTGGTCTGCTTCCCTTCTCTCTTTCACCTTGGCCTCTTTCCAGTCGCAAAGGTTTATACTTCTGACAGACTCCTACTACAGAGATTGCTGCTAAGAAGCATACCTGGCCTTACTTTTATGCCCAAGATTGGAAGTGGCAGAACTCCAGGAGTACCTTTGGTGCAGTGATAGAATGCACCAGAGTGTCTTCCAGCAAGGACACCCTTTCTCACCGTTGCCATTTTTCCTTCTCCTCTCTCCCCCAATGTGCACTCTTTTCTTGTCTCTCTCTCTTTTTCACTTTGCCCACTGTAAATATTTTTTTTCACTTATTGGTCCCCTCCTCTTAGCTCCTGCAAAACTCCAATACAAAACTGATGGGAGACTAAACTCTGGTAATTCTTTACAAAGCAACACACTACTAGTGCTAGTCTGATGGGCAGAATAACTGGATCTCTTGCATGGGTTTTATTCACTACTTGGTGAGAGCTGACCTTCCTGCCTTGACGTCTGTTGCTGGCAACTGGATATAGCATAATTATCATCCAGGAACTAAAGCAAAACATTTTATTTTGTACTGACCACGGTAAATATATTATCCCAGGTGCAAAATCAAGGAGTCAGTCAGGCCAAAAGAAGTTTTTATTTTTCCGACTGCCTTTATATAAAGTTCTTGCCACTGTTTGTCTAAAAATTAAATTATCTTTACTGTTGTTAAAATGTCTTAATGGTCGAGCAGTTTTGTATGTCTGGCATTAGTGTCTGCATATACTTCATTCATTGAAGTTTCTAGCCCACTGACTTTCTTCTGTAGTTTCCATAATATTTTTGAAAGTCTTTTGCTTTCTCTTTAGCTATAATGTGTGCAGTGAGACCAGATGGAATTCCTCAGCTCTGTAGAACAGACGAAATAGGCGAACTTTGTGTATGTGCTATTGCAACAGGTACATCATATTATGGACTCTCAGGCATGACCAAGAACACTTTTGAGGTGAGTCAGAATGAAGACGTACAACAGAATCCTCTTAACTCTTCAAAGTTCAGAAGACTGCTTGGGGGAGGGGATAGTAATACTAATAATGCTATTAATAATTACTAATTATTACTAAAAAAAAAAACTAGGAGTCCTTTTGGCACCTTAGAGACTAACAAATGTATTTGGGCATAAGCTTTCGTGGGCTAAAACCCAGTTCATCAGATGCATCTGATGGAAAGTGGGAAAGAGGACATGCAGTTGTTTAGGGTTGCTATATGCACAACTTGATGGTTCCGAACACTTTGAAAACTGCTAAGAATTTAGATTTAAAAAGCTGTCTTCACCAATCCCACAATTTAGCCAACATTAGATGACTGATATTGTAGGCATCCTAGCAGAAATATGTTTTGAGAGATTTGAAGAAACAACTGAGGTATAAATCTTTGAATTTCTCAATTCTGCTTGTGGCACCTTAGAAACTAACAAATTTATTTGGGCATAAGCTTTCGTGGGCTAAAACCCACTTCATCAGATGCATGCAGTGGAAAATACAGTAGGAATATATATATACACAGAGAACATGAAAAAATGGGTGTTGCCATACCAACTCTAACGAGACTAATCAATTAAGGTGGGCTAATATCAGCAGGAGAAAAAAAAATTGTAGTGATAATCAGGATGACCCATTTCAAACAGTTGACAAGAAGGTGTGAGTAACAGTAGAGGAAAAAAATTAGCATGGGGAAATAGTTTTAACTTTGTATAATGACCCATCCACTCCCATCCAATCTTATCATTTCTAATCGTATCATTTGTGTAGTCTAAACAGTTAATTTTTTTCCTTCATAATGACAGTTTCAACGTTCCTCATCAGTACGCAGTTCTAAGTGTCACAAGTACTGTACCCTGAATAAATCACAGGGCTGGGGGTTGGAATGACAGTTCTAAGTCAATCCATGGAAGCCAGGAATCTTGTATAATGCAGTGGTTTGGAATTTTTAGAATCACTTTTTGCCATGCTGAAAGAGCAATTAGTGATAGACAGTGTGACTGGTAATCCAATATTTGATTAGGTTTCCAAGGCAGAAATGTACTTAGACTAATTTTGGCGCTAGAATTTAATAGTATTAGTAAAATCAATCATAACTGGTAATATCCAGTTTGTAGTAACTCAGGCCCTAGTTAAGCATGTGTGTAAAGTTAAGCATATAAGTAGCCCATTGACTTAATGGGGCTACTCACATGCCTAAGAACCTTAGCCAAGTCACTTAAGATCCTTTTCTTTTTTTAAGAATGTCCTTTCATGTGAAAGCGAGTCAAGAGTCAATTATCTGCTTTCAGGCCTAATTATGGTTTCTGAGTGAGCATTTATTCTTTCTTCAGTAAGTCATCCATGTGCATCAGAAAACAGAATTTGACCTATTTTCTTGTTATCTGAGCCTCAAAGGACAAAATACAGAAACTTTGACTTTTATTGAAGACTCACAGTGGTGGTCCTCAGCTTGTGATTGTCTTAGATAACTAGGAACTTGCATTTACACATCCTCATTACCTGCAATTTTCATGGCATTTGCTGTAGTCATTTAGGAAAATAAAGACATTCCTGCAGATACCAATGGAACATAATTTATTCAACTTACATAAAATTGATGGGTGTCTACGGTATATTAAAATGGCTTGACTTGTTCTGATTCCTTGTTTTTTTTCTGAAGCATATTCCTTTAATGGGGAAAGACATTTCCAGTGATATTTTTATTATTTTTTCTTAACTGCCCTGCATTTTGGACCTAAATTTATTTCCTTCCCACTCAAATATTTTTTATCCTTTACTGTTAAATAATTTACAACATAGAATCCAAGTTGTGGAACTGAAGCTATGGAATGGGTGTATCCTAAATATATTTGTCAGAAGTGTTCATCACAACAGGTGAAGAGGTCTGGGTCGAGAGTGGAGTGAGCACTTCTCATCCCCAGGGAAGCCCACGGTGCTAGTAACACTGGGGATTAGGTTCTCCTTGTAAGGAATATGAATAACTGTATTTTGGTTTGTCTTACAGGTGTTTCCTATGACCAGTTCAGGCGCTCCTATAAGTGAATACCCTTTTATAAGGACAGGATTACTAGGATTTATTGGACCAGGAGGGCTTGTCTTCGTTGTGGGCAAAATGGATGGTCTAATGGTGGTCAGTGGAAGAAGACATAATGCTGATGACATTGTAGCAACAGCCCTGGCTGTAGAACCAATGAAGTTTGTCTACAGAGGAAGGTTTGCTTCACTTTTTTTCCTATGTAAATTGAAATTTTTGTTTTGCTTAAAGCAGGTGTAATTGGTCCAGCATTTAAAAATGCCTGTGGCAGCCCTGACCCATCCACGCTAACCCAAATGTTGCTTACACCAGTGGCAAGGCCAGCTCCAGACACCAGCGAAGGAAGCAGGTGCCTGGGGTGGCCAATAGAAAGGGGCGGCACTCCGTCCGTTATTGGGGCAGCACGTTCGGGTCTACAGTGGCAATTCAGCGGCGGGTCCTTCAGTCCCTCGCTTCCTCTTCAGCGGCAATTCGGTGACGGATCCTTCGGCAGGGTTTTTCTTTTCTTTTTTTTTTTTTTCTTCGCCGCTTGGAGTGGCAAAAAAGCTGGAGCCGGCCCTGACCAGTGAAGTTGCTCTAGTGTTAGCAATGGTGGGAAACTTATGCAGAATTTCCTTGTGTAGAGAAGGCTGTAGACTCCTCCAAGATCACCAGATACAAGCCTAAGTTTTACTTTGTAGGTCCCCTTCTAAAAATGATAGTCATACTCCTGACAGAATAAGGAGCAATGGTCTCAAGTTGCTGTGGGGGAGGTCTAGGTTGGATATTAGGAAACTCTATTTCACTAGGAGGCTGTAAAGCACTGGAATGGGTTACCTAGGGAGGTGGTGGAATCTCCATCCTTAGCAGGGCCGGTGCAAGGAAGTTTCGCACCCTAGGCGAAACTTCCACCTTGGGCCCCACCACCACCCTGCGGCAGCTCCCCGCCCCCTGCCCTGAGGCGCCCCCCCCCCCCGTGGCAGCTCCCCCCCCCCGCCCTGAGGTCCCCCCCCCACCCCCCCGTGGCAGCTCCACCCCCCGGGGAGCAGTGCGGCAGCTCCCCACCCCAGCTCACCTCTGCTCCACCTCCTCCCTGAGCATACCGCCCCCACTCTAATTCTCCTCCCCTCCCAGGCTTGCGGCGCCAAACAGCTGATTGGCGCCGCAAGCCTGGGAGGCAGGAGAAGTGGAGCAGCCGCTGCACTGGGAAAGGGAGTCTGAGCTGCACGTGTCAGCGCGCCACCGGCAGCCCAGCCCAGGAATGCTGTAAAAAAAAAATTGGGGGCACCGCTTTTTGGCGCCCCCAAATCTTGGCGCCCTAGGCAACCGCCTAGTTTGCCTTAATGGTAGCACCGGCCCTGATCCTTAGAGGTTTTTAACGCCTGGCTTGACAAAGCACTGGCTGGGATGATTTAGTTGGGGATTGGTCCTGCTTTGAGCAGGTGGTTGGACTAGATTACCTCCTGAGGTCTCTTCCAACCCTAATCTTCTATGATTCTATGATAATTTTAGCATGTTTAAGGAGTTATTGGGATCATCCCCAGAGATCTAAGCTAACGTTTTTTAAGCATTAGCTTGCAGTGCATTGTTCTAAATTTCAAACACTGCTGCATTTCTAGGTTCCTGAATAATTACATGCTTCATGTTTGTATGAAATTACAAATTTTAGTTTTGAAAAGATGAAGGCTACTGAAACAAGGGCCACTTGTAACACCCCTTTAAAAAAAAAAAACCTACTGGTTTTACAGCTCTTGTAATATCTTTCCTCCAGAGCTACTCAGGTTTAACAATTACATCAGGGTTTCATGTTACAATTTTCACTAGAAGAATTGGTAGCTGAAGCACCGTTATTCTGAATAATACAAATAACTAACAAATAAGTTACAAAATATTCTCTTCAGGAATGAAATTGCCTTTTCTGCAGTCACTATTCTTACCCAATACCCTTTACTTTTTGTGTTTTGCAGAATAGCAGTGTTTTCAGTGAGTGTCCTTCATGATGAAAGGATAGTTATTGTTGCTGAGCAAAGGCCGGATTCCACAGAGGAAGACAGCTTTCAGTGGATGAGCAGAGTTCTCCAGGTAATGTTCCTATGGTAATTCTGAAGTTTGCTGCTTCAATTTTATATTCCCTTTATTGATCTTTCAACCCAATAAAGATTGTAATCTGACATCCTTCTTTGAGTGGGCATGTGGATTTCACTGTAGGCCCATATGATAGAAATCTTTTGAATACCAGTGTTCGTCAGGGCTGTGCATGTACTCTCTGCCTCCTTATGTTCCCCTGTGAGGGCAGGAAGGGCAGAATGGCCACAACCCTCCATCTCGTTTCTCCTACCGCTGGTGGCAGCAAGATGGAATCCAGCAAGTATCCAATCCGCTACTCCCCTTGGGGGCTTAAAACTGTTCTTTTCATCAAATTTGTGAAGAAATCTTCATCTTCACACCGTGACTAGACTGAGAACCTCCCCTGTACACCCCTTAATAGAATGGCGAGGTGCTCTGTGCCAACTACCACACCTCATGGTGGACTCCAAATCTTCAGGGCTTTAAATCCTGCCTATCCTGTGCCAGACTGATCCCTTTCAAGGATGGACACAGTTGATTTCATTTCTGCCTAGTGGGGAGCCAGGACAGGTTCTCTGTGTGCAAATCCTCTGGATCCAGGACCCAAAAATCCAGAGACTCTCAGCTCAAACTATATCTGCTAGAGCAGTTCACACAGGTCACTTCAGACGCAGAGGTGATAGCTACAATCAGATACGGTGGCATCAGCTAGTATTCCCTGAAGCACAGATCATACACTGGGATCAAGCACTGGAAAAAGGGTGAAGAGAGCACCAGCAGAGCCAGCACTAGTGACTTTGACACCAGCCACCTCCACATCGGTGGAAACTAACCATCTGCACTGACAGCCTTGACACTGACTGCTCCAGCATTTGCAGTACCACCATCCCAAGCAGTGACGCCAGCACCTGTGCCTGTACATAAAGATGAAGCTCACTCAGAACAGGTGGAACCCAAATATAGCTTCAGACGTGAAGGGAAGCCCTGGAAGGAGAACACAGCATCACTCCCTGAGGGATAGAGCATCAGACCTGGAACGGCACAGGGAATGAGAGACTCAGCACCAATCTCAGTCCTGGTATGCCCAGCAAGGTCTCTGAGAGACCCCCTGGATGAATCTGGATAACCTCCAGAAATGCTTCCGATGCTGAAGAAACAACTGGCACTGAAACTGTCCCTGGCACCATAACTCCCTCCGTTACCACCATTCAAAAAGAGATATATTCCTTGTCATCACCAGTTTACTCCTCCTTGCTAGCTTAGAGTAGAGATCCTTCTCCTGTGCTTTCCTGTATGCATTCAGTATTGAGCTACCCTGCATGGCCTTCTGATCTGTTCTTCAGAATTCCACATTGCAGATCATTACGTACAACAGCTACACCAATGCACTACACCAACAAGCAAGGAGGCACACGCTTGTCTCCCATCTCTTAGGAAGCTGTCAAGCTCTGGACATGTGCCACCAACAGAGGAAAAGCCCAGTGGTTCTTTGTCTCTTGGGAGTCATCAATGAGCAGATGGACTTCCTAAGCAGACAACCCATGATCAATCACAAGTGGCCCCTGCAAAGATCCGTCATAGAGCTTATGTTCCATCATGGGGGAAGGGAGAGGGTTCCCGTAATAGACCTGTTTGCCACCCAGGGCAAAGTCAGATGTCAAATTCTGTTACAGAGGGGTCATGAGCCAGGGCACATTGCCCATCTTCCTTCTGCACTGGAGTCCAGGCCTAACTTGTCTTTCTACAGGATGATTTCCAAAATAAAGATCATTCTCATGGTTCTGTAGTGGCCCAGGCAGTTTTGCCTGACAGACCTGCTGCAGATGTTCATTCTGACATCGATCCAGCTCTGACTGTCCAGACCTGATCTCACAGCATCATTGCCAGATACTCCAACCAGATCTGAAGTCCATGTACCTGATGACTTGTACATTGGCTGGTTAAATACCATTAACAGGGACTTACCCACCAGTCAGAGAACCTGCTCCTACCTGAGACCTCAACACCCTTCTCTCAAGACTCCTGGGGACACTTTTCAAACCCCTTACAGAGGGCTCCTCTCTCTTTATCTTGCTATCTCTTTAGCCAAGAGAGCTACAAATATTTATGGCTGACCATCCTTATACAATGTTTCAGAAGGATAAAGTGGTGTTCAGTAATCTCCAAGTTTCATCTGAACTGATAAATTTGCCTGTCTCCTTCCTAAAACCCATCTCTTTGTTTGGAAAGAAGTTGTCATATACACTAGACATTTCCAGAGCCGTACTTTACTACATTGTCAGAATAAATCCATTCAGACTGTCTTTTCAGTTATTCCTGACTGTAGCCACCTGTTCCAAGGGCTAAGCCATCTCATCACACAGGATAGCTAAATGGATAACACAATGAGCCGAAACTTCCTAACTGATTTTAAAGGGATGCAGTCAACTTTAATCACACTTTTCTCTGAAAAATATGTACTTATTGTTTTTTTCAAGCAATCTCTAAAGTAAAAGGCTACAGAAGAGAATACTTCTATTTTTCAGTTTTGCCTTGTGCATTTGACAGCACTTTGTAGAAAGCCTGTCTCATAGTTTCCCCTGTATATTCTGTCAGTTTCCCTTCTTATTTGAGGATCATTTCACGTAGTGATCAGGGAGAGATTAAATCTTTAACAAGCTTTTTTCCCTTTTGATTTAAATTCCAGAAATTAACAGGGAAGTTCAGAGGCAGGAGTGGCACTTGACACTGCTTTTAGATACTTCTGAAGTTGATTAGATTTTAAGTTGATAGTGTCCCTTTTAGCAATAGCATTAAAAGCACACACCAATTAAAATCAGATTTGCCTGTGAACCGTGTCTGCCTGTGCTTTAGTTAGTAGATCACCTGTAGTGAATTACTGCTAGAACATAGTTATGGCGAGAGCCAGGCACATCAGCCCAAACCTATATGAAATTCACCAGGGTCTTTAATTGATGTTCATCTATTTATGTTGGGCTTTTTTTTAACCATCTAGGTTTTTAAATGGTTATAACAAACAGTGGTGAAATAAATTTCCTTTCATATGCACTCAGTGAAGAGTACCTCTCCTCCTCTGATATTGCTGAAAAATGTGTTTACAGTGGCAGGTAATTGCTAGATTATCTTCTGCACCAGTTTAGAGAACCAAATGAATACTGTTGTGCTCATAAGTGCAGTGATTAGCCTTACTTCATTAACTTCACCTTCTTGATTTATTTCTAGGCTATTGACAGTATCCATCAAGTGGGTGTTTACTGCTTAGCACTGGTACCAGCAAACACGCTCCCTAAGACCCCTTTAGGCGGCATACACTTATCAGAAACCAAACAACTTTTTTTGGAAGGCTCGTTGCATCCCTGTAACGTATTGATGTGCCCACATACCTGTGTAACAAACCTGCCTAAACCACGACAAAAACAGCCAGGTAAGCTGAGAAGTGGCATAAGCCACTGTGTTTGTGATAGTCTATGTTTGTGATGTTCTACGCGATAATATCAATAGGAGCTCAGGGGGCTCACCCCCTTATAGATTCAGTTACATAATTTGAACTGTGAACAGTTTCACCCTCCTAAAAATACTTCGATTGAAAATGGCTCTATAACAGACTACACTGAGAAATATAGAAAGACTTTGGGTTGAATAAATACTCAGTCTGTTGACTCAAGCCCAATAAACAGTTACCTCACTAACAGGGATGTGACCACACTGCAAAATTGAATCTGAATCCAGATTTTGAACTCACGTAGTTGGAGAGGTGTCTGGATCTGTGGCTCCAGTTTGGCCCCTCTCAACATACTAGTTACTAAGCACTAGTGATTTTGCACAAACAAAATACCATGGCACTCTCCTTCAGTGCCTGAAACTTAGGGGTCGTCCATTATAGAACCTAGAGCATATTTGCAATAACATTTCCCTTGTTTCTCTAATATACCACTCTTGGACAAATGCTTGAGAACACAAAGAAAGTAATTGAGCCTTGCAAAGGTATTATAAAAATGAAATGTCAGAGACTGATAGTGGCTTGTCAAGGAAATGATAGTAATAGGAGATGCCGGCTAGCTGTAAACTTCCGTCTGGCAGGTTCACGTTGCCACATTCCAGATAATTTAAATATTGTGTGTTCCTGAACAGAGGGTTTTGTCTGGATGTGATGTGTTCATCCTCAGTGGATGGTAAAGGGGAGGCCTGGAAGAGAGGAGATCTCTGGGGTATTTTGCTTTTGTTTTTCATGCAAAATAACTAAGAACCACAGTGCATATTCCAACATTGGCATCGGTATGTTTTTGTGGCTCTTTCTTTGGGCAAAGTTTTGGGCTTCGTTGCCCTAGTGCAAGCTTGTCACACATGGTACTTCATCAGCAATCAACACCTAAAAAACACAAAGCGAAAATACTACTACATTGGTAACTGCAATGGCAACATTTATCAGAAGTATATAGTCTCCAATTTTCAATAGTTGGCATAACGTCAGTGAAAGCCAGCTTGTATGTGAAATGTTAGTGGTAATATGTTCCTTTCTTGTAAACTTGACTTCACTTTCTCCAATCTATTCAATGTATTTAATCAAGGGTTCTCAAATACTTTCATAGTGTGAACCATCTACCCTCCCAGTCCTGATCACTTACAAACACCTACAACACCTGCTTATATGGAAAAGAAATAGTAGAAAAATATTAATGCATTTTAGTTTGTTCTAGTGCAGTTTACTAACTGAAAATAAGGGGCAGGGGGCAGCTAGAAATATGGAGTGGCCAAGTCTCTGCAGGCCACAATTGGCCCATTGACCACAGTTTGAAAATATATATATAATTTTAAAACTGTATACCTATTGCTTCAGAAATGGATCTCTTTGGAAATGCATGAAATTTCATGGTTTTCATTGCTTTTATGGTTTTTACAATTTACATACCTTAAACATGGACTGAACTGTTAGGATATTCTCAAAATGTTGTTCACTGAAGTTGGTAATGGGAAAAACTTCACCTTCTGCAAGAGAAGGGATAATGAGAATTCTTAACTATAGGCCTAATATTTTTATTGTATTTAGCATGTTTCTAATTCATTCTAGAAATTGGCCCTGCCTCTGTGATGGTGGGGAACCTGGTCTCTGGAAAAAGAATTGCTCAGGCTAGTGGCAGAGATCTGGGACAGATAGAAGACAACGATCAAGCCAGAAAGGTAAGTTAAATCTTTCCAAATACAACTTGTATGTGACTTAAATTCAGTATCTGTACTGTTGCAAATATAATAGCTTAACTTTTTTGTATTGTTATCCCATACTTGTTGGCTTAGTTAGAATAAAAATTTGAGTTCTAGAATAGATATGAGGAAGGGATTCCCTACATTATTTTTTTAACATATCTACCTTCATTTCGAAATTTTAACTTGGATCGATGTACTGTGTGAAGTGTTAACTTTCTAGTGTTTCTGTTATAAGTGCTCCTGGACTGGTTTTTTATTATTTCAAGTGGAGTCTAGGAAGTTCATTTGGTAGATATGCTCTTGATCTTGAGTTTTGTTGTTTAAGTTCCGTTAAATTTATTGCATTTCCACTCTAGTCTTCTCAGTGGAGAGAGTAATTATTAGAGAGACGAGTTGGGTAGGGTGACCAGATGTCCCGATTTTATAGGGACAGTCCCGATTTTGGGGGCTTTTTCTTATATAGGCACCTATTACCCCCCACCCCGTCCCGATTTTTACACTTGCTAACTGGTCACCCTAAAGTTGGATGAGGTAATATCTTTTATTGGACCAACTTCTGTTGGTAAGAGAGAGTAGCTTAAAGCTCTTCTTTACAACTGGGAAAGGGACTCAGAGTGTCACAGCTAAATAAAAGGTGGAACAGATTGTTTAGCATATGTAATGAACCCTCCTTGTAAGAGACCATTCAAAATGAAGTATCAGGGGGTAGCAGTGTTAGTCTGTATCTACAAAAACAACAAGGAGTCTGGTGGCACCTTAAAGACTTAACAGATTTATTTGGGCATAAGCTTTCATGGGTAAAAACCTCACTTCTTCAGATGAAGTGGCCAGTTAACACCTCTGCAGTCATAGGACAAAATAGGTAATTATTGTGAGATGGCAAACATACAAACATTAGTGTTTTTTAAAAGTAAGTTAGGGAGGGAGGAGCATTAGAAGTAACTTTGAAACTAGAGCCAGGCTTAGATCCAGAGATACTATTCAGAACTAACTTATTGCTTTGAAAGAGCACTGGGTAAATCATACTTCAAGCAGTAATCTTAGACTTCTAAACAGGTCTGCACAATTCAGCAAGAGCATGTTGCCCTAAAGATGAATGATGCTGACAACATTCAGCAATTTACTGGTTACTGATGTTGATGTATGAACATATCAAATAGAAGCAAGAATGGGGTGTATAAAGTGGAAATAAGAAATTGCTTCCTATTTTTAAGAAAATTAAGAAAAAAATCCATAAAGTATCATGATTATCACTCTGTTTTGTTTTAGTTCCTATTCCTCTCAGAAGTTTTACAGTGGAGAGCTCAAACCACTCCTGACCATGTGCTTTACACGCTACTTAACTGTAGGGTAAGAAATTCAGGCGATTACTTTAAAAAGTTACCTTGTGGAGAAATGCACGCTGAGAGACAAACTGTATCAGCTTGCACCAAGACTGTATGTGGCTCAATCTTCAGATATTTCTGTTTGCATTAATGTTTAGCTGCTGTATTTACTACTCACTCGTGGGGGAGGAACAGAGAATTATCGCAAGTCATTATCAAATGTGTGCTCTCTGCTATGTTACATACCCACCTTTTTATATTCCTACCCCATGAATTCACACTTGCCGGGAGTGTTGACAAGGCAGAATATTTACATTCTAGTAGAGGTAGGCGTAGTTCTTGATGTTGCTCAGCAGTCTTTCTGCTCAGTTAAAGGAATTGTTCTGACTGTCTGACTCCTAAGAGACCATGAATTCTTCCTTAGCTGAAATAGTGAATATTGGGTATGAGATTAGGCCTTCCAGGGAAAATGGAGGAGGGGGAGTTGTAGAGGGAAATGGATCAGGACTCCAAAGGTTGTAAAGGAGCTCTAGTAAATTAATCTGCATGCTTATGAGATAAGTATGGTTTAATTTTAAAGCATTTAATTAGTCATCAAAACCAGATTGTATGCTTCTGTGCCACAGAACTGTATTGGTCCATAGTATAAAATTAGAGTTTTTCTAGGATTAGAAGATTATGTGATTACTGTATATACTAGACCTCTGCCCTACATGTTTACAAAGTGCCCTCCTGTCTATTATATTGATATCAAAATGCTGTTCAAGATTAGAGTGGTCACCCTTAATCTTGCTTATTTTTCTTTAGATAACTAGCTAGTGTTATGGTGAGGGAGCTTTAATTAGTTACTTATGGCAAATGGAGAGCTTCTGAGATCAAGCTACCACTGTGCATCCCAGACAGAATTTGACCCTGGAGATTGTTTTCTGTTTTATCTTCAGAGTAAGGGCTTGTCTTCACTACCAGGGTAAGTCGACCTAAGTTATGCTACTCCAGCTACGTAAATAACGTAGCTGGAGTCGATGTAGTTTAGCTCGACTTAGCCCGGCTTCTTCATTGTGCTGAGTCAACAGAAGATGCTCTCCGGTTGACTTCCCTTACTCTTCTCAGAGAGCTAGAGTACCGGGGTTGACCGGGGAGCGCTCTGCCATCGATTTAGCGCGTCTTCACCAGACCCGCTAAATTGATCCCTGCTGCGTCGATTGCAGTAGCATAGATCTCCCTGTAGTGGAGACCAGCCTAAGAAACAAGTACATCATGGATGAGAGAGACTGATTCTGATTAACACATTCCCTCACACTGACTAAATCAGACTATTGAAGTCAGACCTTAAGTAACATGCTCTGCCTGTCTTGGGAAAACAGTAGGAAGAGCAACCAGCCGGTAGGAAACACAGTGAGGAAAATGAATTTGATAATAATAAAATAGTTTATCATTCCTTCTATGTGAAATCAATTGAATTGTGAATCTCGATTGCTCTGTTAAATTTTTAAATCTGCTCAGTTTACTGTACCTTGTCTTGGTAACATTTGTTTTACATTTTTGGAAGTAAATAAATATTGTGTTTGTGTGCGAGATGTTTATGGTGAATAATAATTCATTTCTTACCAATCAAGCAAAATGCATGTGTTCCCTCAACTTTTCTTGAAATAGAACCCCCTGTTGCTTTCCTTCATAATAAGGACACTGAAAGGATATTTTTACAGGTCATTTTTTTACTTATTGTTTATCTTATAACCCAGTAGAAGCCTGAAATGTCAATGTTTCCTTACCACTCTTTTTTTTTCTTCTTCTCAATTTCTTCAGCTTCTCTGTTTTTTAAGTGAAGTTAGTGCTTGTGAAAGGGGCCACATATGACAGTACTGGAAACTGAAATCCTCTTTCTCCAAAGAACAGGTACAGCACAGGCGGTAGCAGTGCAGGCCTTCCCCACGCTGCCTCATCAATTTATCTCAGCCCAGGCCTAGAGAGACCACCTCTAGGGAAGTTCAGTCTCTTTTCTCGCTCACTGTTAGGCTTCTCTGATGAGACTGCCAGCAAGAGTGTGCGTTGTGGTGGTCATTTTTGTGATATAGACCCATTAGGGGCTATGCCAAAAACAGAAAACTCAGCCGGTGTAGACCACTACAGTCTGATAGCCCCATGTCAGTAGTGACCCAAAGTTAACTTCTATAAGAACAGGTCATTTGTTCAGGTGAGAGGCTGCATAGCCTAGTACCTCTTCCTGAGCTATCTTTCCCCCCATCCCACATGCCTAGTCTGTCACCCATGTGCAAATAAATCACTTTCTTTCCTATTTGGTTTATATGCATGTGCATTTTTATTCATAACTTCTCTCTTCCCCCTCGCATGTGTTTTCTTCCCTTCTGGCTTGTGTCTCTTGTCTTCTAATAAGTGCTTCTAATGTGCCATCTGGCTTAATTCCAGTGTGCAGACAGTGAAGTTAAGTTTATAGGAATACTCTTCTGAGACTCTGGTTACGTGTACACTGCAAAAAAAAAAAAAAAAAAAAAAAAAACAACCCCCAAACAAACAAAAAAACAGCACCGAGTCTCAGAGCCCAGGATCGTGCTACAGGGCTAAAAATAGCAGAGTAGACATTCCTGCTCAGGCTGGAGCCAGGGCTCTGAGCCCACCTTTCCCTTCGCCAGGTTTCAGAGCCCAAGCTCCAGCCCGAGCAGAATGAGTGAGCTACTACTTTTAGCCCTGTAGCGTGAGACCTGTGGGCCTAAGTCAGTTGACTCAGGCTCTGAGACTTGCTGCTGTGGGCGTTTTTTTCCCCCAGTGTAGACGTACCCTTACTCATCAGACTACTGCAGAATTTTTGCAAAAATGTGCTTTACTGCCTGCATGTGGGAACAGAGCAGGTATAACAAAGGGAAGCAGTGCTGATTATATGGTCATGATATTACATTGTAACTGATATATCCTTAAGGTGAGTGATTAAATCATTGCTTTGGGAGAAGTGTATGGCGATTGGGGGTGGGACGTATTCACATCCTTGACAAAATTCCTTTAATTTTCTCCAGCTGCAGTTTGGTATGAGACTGAAGGTTTTCCTATTAAACTGTGTGGCTATTGACACTCTCTCTTTTTTTTTTTTTTAAACATCCTGAAGAAAGCCTTCAATCAGTAATTTATCAGTTGGGGAAGGAATACTAGAACTCAACCTACAACCTATTCTTCTGACACTAACTTATTTCAATATGCAGGGAACAATAGCCAATTCCCTAACCTGTGCCCAGCTACATAAACGAGCAGAGAAGATAGCAGTCATGCTGATGGAAAGGGGACACTTACAAGATGGAGACCATGTGGCTTTGGTCTACCCACCAGGTAAAGAACTTGTATCGTGAGGACCCTAAAAGTTCTGACTTTGCTGTTTTTGTTAGAGGACTTTGGAAAAATAAGTCACAGACATATGTCTAAGCAGTGGTACAAGTAGAATTTATTTCTTACCAGTATGTTGCGCATAGGCAATTCATGGGAGGGACACAAAGCTAAAGGGGGGGCATGTGACCTCCCCACTTGACCCCCCCCTCCATGTAACTCTTCCCCGCCCCCAGCCCGGGGTCCCCGCGCTCTCTCTGTCCCCTTCCCATCCCACGTTACTGAGGGCGGGCTCTGTCCTCCCGCTGCACCAGATACAGACTTCTGAACCACAGGGCTCTCTGGAACCGCAGTGGCAAAAGGAGCAGAACGTGGGGCCGCTGCTCCCAGGAGCCAGAGCCCCACACCGGCAGTTCCTCCAGCGCGGCTGTATCGGTTCTGCCCCCAGCCCCTCCCCTGCCCCAGCCCTGTCCTCCGGCTGGGCTGTACAGACCCCAGACAGGAGATGCAGCTGCGTGGAAGGGCTGGGGGCGGGGCTGGGTGTGGTACAGCCACACTGGAGGAGCTGCTGGCATGGGGCTACCCAGCAGCCCCACGTTCTGCTCCTTTGTCTTTCCGGTACAGCATACTGGCAATAAATATCTTAATAGTATGGCGGACCGGACTGCCCTACTTGCACCACTGTGTCTAAGGTAAAATGGGGTGGGAGGAAGCAGAAGGTACTTTTTAAACAAAACTTTGAGGGTCTCCTTAAGCACACAGGAGGAGTGAAGAACACAACCCCTCTTGCTCTTGTGTTGAAATTTTCCTTTAAAATGCTGTTTTGTTTGTAAATTTAAATTGGATAGCCTATTTAATCAACAGTAATTAAGCGTCTTCACTGATAAATTGGTGATAATAAAACTGAGCAATTCATTTGAGTGATGACATGTAGTTTAAACTTTTGGGCCTTCTTTGGTATTTCATGCGTAAAAGAACAGCACAAATGAAAGTAATCAGTGAAGCTTAACAAATACTGACAAGGGACTAAAAGAGAAGTCTGTTAAAGAGCTTAGTTGCTCATTTAACCTTCTAAGTTACTTCAAAGTAGTATTTATGCTGACATGGGTATCTGTGATTAAATTATTTGATTTTCAAGTGAGGATTTTTGTTTTGTTCTTCATGCAGGAATAGACCTGATTGCAGCATTTTATGGTTGCCTGTATGCGGGCTGTGTGCCAATAACCGTTCGACCTCCACATCCACAGAACATCGCAACAACATTACCTACAGTGAAAATGATTGTGGAGGTGAGCAGACATCTGGAAATCCGCAAGCAGTCTAAACAGGCAGTGGACTAAATATAGAAAATTGAAGTGCTCTTTAGAAGTTTTTCCGTCAAAGTTAGGAAAAGGCTACAGGTTTTATAACATGGGTTCAAACTTCATGTCACACGACCTGATCCTGTACAGTACCACAAAGTCAAGGGGAGCAGGGAATGTTCAACACTGCTTGAAAGCATGCAGCACTCACACTGTCACAATCAGATGAGAGCGCATTTACAACCACTTCTTTCAAAGACCCGTGTAGACATGTTTTCCAGTATATGACTCTAAATCAGGTATCTCAGGATTATTGATATTATTATTTACACTGACCTAGCTTAACTGTTTCAGGTTAAACAGTTAAAGTTATTTAATGTAAACTGTTTTCAGCCAAGCGGTATCTGAAACTCCTGCACCACGTAGTTCTTTTTACATGTTTGTAAAAGCCTTTTCCAAATTTATGGTTACAAGTTGAGTTAGCAGTCTTACTCTGACTGGGGAGTAACAGTTTAGGAGTTACATTGTGACAGGCTTTTACCCAGAGCGGGATGACATGGATTTTTTTGTTTGTTTGTCTTTTAGTCTTAGTTGATTTTTGTTCTTTGTTGCACTGATATTGCATTGACCACATTGATGCAGGAAGAGTATGTAGGTTGGCCTCTTATGTCTGATGTTGTTTTCTACTTTATTAAATGGCACTCTAGTTCTCTGACTCTCTGACAAGTAATCCCACATGTAGAGCCCTTGCAGATAGAAAATTTGTATCCGCATTTGATCTGTGATCTGCAAACGGAGTCCCCAGATATAAAGCAGAGATCTACAGATTTGCAGGGCTCTAGGTATAAAATTTGGATCCACATTCATCCTCAATCTGAAAACATGGTCTGCGGATATCCACAAATTTGCAAGGCTCGACCCATTTAAAGTTAATGGGACCACTTACAAAGTAAGATGCTATTCAGTATGAATGCGGGTGTTAGAATCTGGCCTGCTATCAGCAGATTAAGGGACCATTATTATTTATTATAGTGATGGCCTTGTGTTCTCTTAAGATGTTTTAAAAGTGAGCATATGCAGTAACACTTCAGTGATCCCTCAGTCTCTGATAGCCAAGATTGGCCAGGAGGGCTGCTAGGGCATGTCTGTCTGGCAAACCTTCAGGTGGATCTAAGCTGTCTCATGATCATTTAGGTCTTTTCAACAGACTAACTTTTTAAATAAAGATTGAAAAATTGCCAGCCCTACTAATGACAGTTGAGAGCTGAATTTGGCCCATAGAACTGTGCTTTGCAGATGCCAACAGAGTATTCAAAGTAATCAAACATTACTGTGATCTAACTATATTGTGGCTAGAGTTCTAAAAGACTATGGACCAGACTGTGCTCTAATTGGATGGGGGAAACCCAAGCAGGGTGGCAGGAAATGGATATTGTCCCATCCAAATTGAGGTGGGTTTGCTGCCCATCCATCAGGGAACTAGCCATAAGTCCAGCTCCCCAAATTTGATGTCTCTTGGGACACCCGCAGGGGTCAGAGCTTCTCCACTCTTTCCTGAGTCTCCTGGCTAACATAACATGGTTCCTGAAATACCCAGCTGCCGTTCTATTTTCCCTCATTCAATGCTTACACTTTGGCCCAGCCTATACAAGGTAGTACTGAGTGAGTGAACATTATCTTGGCTTGGGATACCATGTTACATGTTGTGAGTGAGCGATACTGTCAGGAGCCCTGCCGCCACCCTTCTCCACTCTGAGCCTGATCTGCACTAAGTGTCCACAGAGAGAGTTCATGAGATCTTAGGAGGTGGAGGAGTCTATAATGTGGAATCTGTTCCTCCGTGTCCCACATGCACATGTTGTCAGCCCTGGGACGTAGTGTGCTGCAGTGCTTCTCACCCAGTCATACATCTACGCCTGGGGTACGCAGGGGTCTTCCAGGAGGTACATCAACTCATCTAGTTATTAGCCTGGTTTTACAACAGGCTACATAAAAAGGGCTAGCGAAGTCAGCACAAACTAAAATTTTGTACAGGCAAGGACTTGTTTATACTGCTCTGTATACTACACACTGAAATGTAAGTACAGTATTTATATTTCAATTGATTTCTTTTATAATTATATGGTTAAACATGAGAAAGGAAGCAATTTTTCAGTAATAGTGTGCTGTGACACTTTTGTATTTTTATGTCTGATTTTGTAAGCAAGTAGTTTCTAAGTGAGGTGAAACTTGGGGGTGCACAAGAGAAATCAGACTCCTGAAAGGGGTACAGTAGTCTGGAAAGGTTGAGAGCCACTGGTGTGATCAGTATGATTACTGCTGATAGCTGCTAATTTCCTCAGCTCACGTGGTAGAACTTTTTGCATATGAGGCTGAAAATGTGGGGTTCAAGGATTGATTTCCTCATGTTGACAAAAGGTGGGAGTTAAATGTTCCAGTTAAATGATCCAAACTGTCTCTTTGGGACCGAAATGGGAAAGTATTTGTACTAAGTTCAGTGCTAGAGTAACTCACAGTGAGTCATTCTCAGTTTGGGATTTTTCAGTCGCCTTTTTCTGAATGCTGGAGGCCTGAATAAGGATATCTGTTCTGCTAACAGTATTGACAGTAGTGCACAGAATGGTTATTACTTTGCACAGGTGTGGGGGATAACAGCTTAAGGTGCAATGGAACCAAAAGTGGCTGAGATTCCACAAAGAATACATTCATTAGGAATGCTTTCACTTACTTGACTTCTCTTCACAGCCCCTCAAAGAGTGGGAAAGAAAGGAAAAGTGCTTTGTTTTACATTGTTTCTGTGCTGTGATTTAAAATGTTCAGTAATGTATTGGGGCTTTTGTATAAATACACTATATTAAATACTTGTTCAAACAGTATCACGTTTTCTTTACGTAATGTATTTGGTAAAATAACTGCCCATTCTCAAACACAGAGAATCCTCCAACATATGTAAATCTAAAATCCTCTAGAGCCTAAAATCAAGAGTAGGCAAAGAGGAGATGGTAAACTGACTTTGTCACTTGAGAAATAACTGCTCTAGAGCTACTGTTTAAAATACCAGAACTCTCTGAAATGGAGCCCGTGTTAAGTCTCCAGTGGTCCTGCAGCGAATCCTGTTTGTTTGATTTAGTGGAGAAATCATGGATATGTGGCTAGCACACAGTTATTGATTTAATATGGTGAAACCACTGGAGCATTGCAAATGTAAAGTTGGGTTTTCATTTTATTAAAATATTCATATAAACAAACACGTATTGCCTTCACTTAGGGAATATTCTTGTCATAACCTTCACTACAGGTTTCCCAGGATGATGATGTGTAGGAAAACGTATGATTTTTCCCTATTAATGCACCATTAATTTCAATGTAACAATTTGCTGCAAAGTGCAATTATTACTTGGTCTTGTAAAAGTCCTGTATACCCGCTGAAATTTCAGAGGTCTGCCTTTTTTGACATATGTTCCTGTCTCCAAATCACAGGAAATAAAACTGGTAAACTTACATACATACATACCCTGTTGTAATATAAATCATGGTCTTACTCAGTTTTACATGTGAAGTGATTAGTGTTCTGTTTCCTTTTTTTGTTAAACTCCCAGGTGAGTCGCTCTGCCTGTTTAATGACTACACAATTAATATGTAAATTGTTACGGTCACGAGAGGCGGCAGCAGCAGTGGATGTCAGAACGTGGCCTCCTGTACTAGATACAGGTAAGTAAGTATTAAAGCTAGAGCTGCCCTGTCTTGTTTTACAGTTGAACTTGTCATGGTTTAGCGATTCATGCAGCAAACTGCCTGTCATTAAAATAAGATGCACGTTTTCATTTTTTATTTATTCTAGATGACTTGCCAAAGAAGCGGCCTGCTCAAATCTACAAACCTTCTAACCCTGACACACTGGCTTATCTTGATTTTAGTGTGTCCACAACTGGAATGCTAGCTGGGGTAAAGGTAGGAATTTCACACTTAAAAACAAATGTTCTTGTCATGTATGTAACCAAACAATTTGGGCACATATACAATCATATTTCATTGTAGTCTGGAAGATTCTAAAAAATTTTGTGGTGTTTAAGAATTACAGGGTATGTTAGTGATGAAAACACACAGGGAACTAAAACCCATTTACTTGTGTTGTTTTAACACGAGTTCCTCTTACTGATTTAAGGAATGGCAGTAGTTTGGGAATGAACCTGCAGAATAGCATAGTTTATCATTTTAATTACTGTCTTGTCTTCCAGATGTCCCATGCAGCCACTAGTGCCTTTTGTCGTTCTATTAAGCTGCAGTGTGAGCTTTACCCCTCTAGAGAAGTAGCTATCTGTTTGGACCCTTACTGTGGACTTGGGTTTGTCCTCTGGTGCCTCTGCAGGTGAGATGTCTCTTCAGACTTTTAAAATCTCATTTCCATTGTACCATAAAAAAAAAGAGCAAGCTGACTTGAGTAATGGAAAGATGGTGGAGAACAATTAATACCTTTGTAACTAACACAGGCAATTGAAATTGCCAGAAGATATGTAGAGAATACATTTCATTCTACTCAGATGTGGTTTCAGATATTTAGAGTTTCTCACTTGCCCTCCTTCCCTCTGCTTATGAGTCATCTATTGATAGGCTCTTGTTAGATTTATTTACTGAGAGATAGTACTCCAATGGAATTTCATTGAGAAGGTGCTGTCATCTTGTCTTTTTATTTTGTAAGCACAAGTTTTCCTTGGAGCATTTTAGGACGTCTCCATTTGGGACCTATTTAATTTTGAATTTTAAAGGTACATAAAGATGCATTTGATAATAGAGAGATTTTTGATTGGCAATAATAAAGCTGGCTGAAAAGTAGCAAAATATTTTCACAAAAAATGTTGAAATTTTATTAGCAGTAGTTAGTGGGGTGTTTATAACTTAGTTAACAGTTTTGTGGATTTCTGTACTCTAGGGATGGTGTAATGTGGCAGTAAAAGCATTCTCAATAACTTTTAGCTTTACTTTAAGACATGTAGGTAGATGTAAATGAAAAACTTTATAGAAGAAAATTGAAAACATGGTACAGGGAAGATCTATGAAAAAGTAGCTGGAATCATTCTTTAGTAAGAAATGATAGAGCCTAGAATTATTATGTTTTGACACATTTCACTGAAAGTGCAGTGTTACTGTTTTAAAACCGTGCTGAAATTAAGGTAATTTAAGGCATTACAAATGATATAGTCTTACATAAATGTTTTTATTGAAATTATAATTAAAAGTGAACATCCTATTGGAATCAACACTTTGTTTAGATGCTTGGAGCAGTAAAAAATAAATAAATAAAAGTTAACGGTACAGGGACTTGTCTTGCACCAGATAATTATGATTTATGAGATGAATAAACCATGTGCTTGTTAGACTTCAAGCACGTTATCTTAGCATAAGATCCACTTACAGCCGCAGAGATAGTTCTCTTATTAACCTTTTGGGAAAAAACAGCAATTGGAAAATATTTTTAAAAAATGATTTGTTCTGATTTAAGAGTGTTGCAATTACTATATTATAATCTGGAACTGATACACTGGGAATCATTATAGTACTGTAACATTAACTGTTCTGGTATAAAGCAACAGAAGGCATTTATCGGAGCTTGGACAATGAAAAATCAATGAGTCACTTTCGCATTCAGGTTTTTAGAGTGGCAGCATTTTGGTTTCAACAAACCTTGTTTGTTTAAAAACAAAGTGTAGAAACAATTTTTGTTGAGTCTTGCCTTTAACAAGTTTGTTTTTACAAAATGCAAATCTTGGGCTAAATGTAAGCTGAAACAGTTCCTTTAGTTCAGGCCACTGCCATTCCCAAATAGGACATGTCTTTGCTTGGAGCTGTGAGTGTGATTCCCAACTCAAGGAGAGACGCTCACACTTGCTGTCCTCAAGCTAGCATTCAAAAAAAGAGTGTAACCGCAAAAGCTACACTCCCAAGTTACATACCTGTCCAAGTCCTAGCACGTACTCGAGGCAGCTAGATCATCCTGCAGCTTGCGCTGCCATGGCTGCACTCTTAAGGTCCATACCTTAAAATTTTATCCTAGCCTAGTCTTTTTGTGTGTGTGGTTTTTCTTTTCTTTCTTTTACGGGATCCAGTGTATTTGTTGGTTTAAACGATAATTGCTCTGATCTCTTATTTCAAGGTCTACAAAGGGGCTAGAGCTGAAGAAAAATCCCTTTGCAGGAAATTTTGATATTTCAACATCTTGTTTTCATCCCCAATTGGTACAGAACTTCAAATTATTTTAACTTTTTTGCTAAACAAAAAGTTCATAAAAAATGTAGCCTTGGAATTGTTGAAACGTTTTGTTTGCCTACTTTCTGTTGAAACTAAATATTTTGACATTCCGACATCAAAACGTTGAATATTGAGTCACCTCAACATTAATCTGTGTCCATGTCAACCATCACAGTTCCTCATGGGAGTTGTAGTTCATGTGTGCCTTGTGCCCTTATTCTCCCTGTCCAGACTGCATCTCCCAGGATATACCATAGTGGCTCAAGCAGTGGGGAGACTGCAGTACAAAATAGGGAGATACAATTGGACCATGGGGCCAGGATAAGGGGGACAGATGAAAATTACAACTTCCATGAGACACCATGTCAGCTCAAACAGACGCAGATTAACGTTGACCTGATCAAAAAGGAAATACTTCCCAGTGCTGTTAACTCTCAGGAGTATTGTGATTTTTGGCCTGTGTTGGAGCCAGTCTTTCAATACATGAGTAGCTCCAACCCTCATTTAAGTTTCAGTCTTGCCCAGAGAAAACCCCCCTCTAATTGGCTGTCTTCCCCACTGGCCTGCCTTTTTAGGGAAGAGCAACCAATCAGATGCTCCTCCCTGCCTGCCCTTCTGGTCCTGAGAGAATTTGGATTCAGGACTGTGGGGAAAGGAGCAGCTAATACCATTTTCACAAGGGGGAAGGTTACAGAAAGTGGAAAGAGCCCAGCAGCTCAGGGCAGCTGTGCTTCCTCCTTCCCTTTCATCTTGTGACAAATGGGTCAGTCTGTTCCTCTCTCCATCACTGCAACACTAGGCTTGGGAAGGAGAAAAGGATCCTGCCTCAGCTGCCACTCCACACCTGGAAGGGAGGTGAAGACATCCTACAGCTCCAGAAAGAGCAGAGGTGCACAGAAGACAGAACAAGGAGTAATGGTCTCAAGTTGCAGTGGGGAGGTCTAGGTTGGATATTAGGAAAAACTTTTTCACTAGGAGGGTGGTGAAGCACTGGAATGGGTTATCTAGGGAGGTGGTGGAATCTCCTTCCTTAGAGGTTTTTAAGGTCAGGCTTGACAAAGCCCTGGCTGGGATGATTTAGTGATTGGTCCTGCTTTGAGCAGGGGGTTGGACTAGATGACCTCCTGAGGTCCCTTCCAACCCTGATATTCTATGATTCTAGGAGCTGGGACACATGTGAGGACAGGAATTATGTATGGCTGGCTGTGCACAGTTGATGTGGGGCCGAAGGGGCTGCTTAATTAACTGAAAGGTTGGGGGAGAGGCCGATTTGGGGCTGAAGACAGAACACAGAAATAATTATTAGAGTGTAGTTTGGGGAGAAGCTGGAAGCTCTGCGTAATTAGGACAGCATTTTATATAAAGCTCTGTAATTTGATCTCAGTTGGATCGTCCACTGAGAGCCAAAATCAGCTTACCCTACAAATTTGGGACTTGACATGCACACAGTGGGCAGGGGGACTTCAAAAATGAAAAAGAAGAAGTGCAGTATAACCTCTCTCTACTCTTAAAAAATCTCATGATTTTCGGGGTCTGAGCTTTTGGGATTTGCCATACTGACTTTGCTTCAGTTTCCCTGATGGGCCATTGAACAGCGTCAGCAAAATTGATGTTTTCCTGCAGAAAACATTGATTTTTCTTTTGGAAACCACATTTTCTGTCAAACATTTTGATCCAAAAATTCATAATCAGCTCTAATAGATTATGTCTATGTTATATGTAGACAGCTGACCTGAGAAACCAGTGTGGTTCATTTTGCTGCGCAGACTTGACTTCCATCTCATACTAGTTGTTAGGAGTGAATGTTATTTTTAGGATGCTCTGTAGAAGCATTGCACAGCTCTTTAATCATGCAGTTGAGCTCCTTAAGCATGCAGTTTACTCTTTGTAACTTACGTGTCAAAAGGTGATTGTTACTTTTAACATGCCACACTTTGCCTCTGGGGGATATCTGAATGTAAAATTAAATATACAGATTGTGCAGTCTATTGTTGTTGCCATTAACTACACTATCACTTGCTATTCTAACATAGAGATTCGTGGTCAGCTCCTACTGTCTTTATTTTTTAAGGTTAAGGGTCTGCAAATGGTAGCAATTCATATTGGATACAGAGCAGGCAGAGAAAATGGGCTCCTTTATGCAGTCTCTGAAATAAGAAACGCAACTTAACATTTTGAATTCAGTCACTTCAGCTATGCATATTTAATTCCTCCATTAACTAGGCCGAAAGAGGTATTCATTCTACAAACAACCAAAAACTAACCTCTTTTCCCCATCGTAGGTTCTTAGAAGTTATGCTGCCCTGCTTCGCTATGACGCCCCAGAATGCAATATTCTGTGACGTCAAAGCTATTAAGGAAAGCCCACTGGAGCCAGCCCATTGGTAAGTCTGGAGTATATTGCATGGTTTTGCAAAGTTTGTTTTATTTTATGTCCTAAAGAGTATAAAATAATAACAAAAAGAAACCTTGCAAAGCAGAGCAATACATTCTTAAAAATGGGATTTACCAGCTTCTCTATAAACTGGCTGCATACTCCAGCAGGGTTTCCTTGGGATCTTTGTCACAGAACGATGCATCCTAGGCATGGCAGCAGTCATCAGGCCTATGTGAGTTCTCTAAACCAAAAGCTCTTCTTTTTCCAAAAGCTCTTCTTTTTAGCTGTTTGTGCTTACTTTTTCATGGGGGAATTCATGATGTGGTTTATTGATTTATTTATTTCATATTTTCCTTTGCAATTCTTGCCTTCCATTCTGAGAAGCTGACCCTACTATTTTGATTTGCATTGCATTTTTAAATCTCTAAGTTATAATAGTTTTTTTAAAAAGCAAACACTTTTCTCCAAATATAAAATCAAAACTAAATCCAATTAAACTACTTTCTGAACTTAAGATATCCCTGTCCTAATGTGTAGACCACCATTTATTGGAGTAGAGCCTACTACACTCCATATTAAGAAGGGTTTAATTTAAAACAGAAACAGAGGATAAAGCAGATATGAAATTTTTCCTGAATTTTGTGTTAGCCAAACTAAGCAAAGCCCTCTAGTAATTCTGCTTTAATTATCAAAATACGGAAGTGTGTGTGTGTGTGTGTGTGTGTGTGTGTTGATAAACCAAAATGATTTAATAGTTAATTTTCTAAAACTGAGACTCTGCTAGTTCAGGTCAGTAACAATGTTTTAATCCAGTTCTGCAGTGCTAGAGATGCACTTCATTGCCATTTGGGTACAGGAATGGATTTAAATTGCAAATCAGGACCATAAGAGTTGTATTTTTCCAGTTCACTAAGACCACATTCAGCGAATACAGCAGAGATGGGCAAACTACGGCGGGACCCTCCTGCCCGGCCTCTGAACTCCTGGCCTGGGAGGCTAGCCCCTGCCCCCACCCTTGCTGTTCCCCCTCCCCCGGGGCCTCAGCTCACTGCACCACTGTTGCAATGCTCTGGGTGGCGGGGCTGCGAGCTCTTGCCTGACCCCGGTGCTCTGTGCTGCGTGGTGGCATGGCTGGCTCCCGGTGCTCCAGGGAGCAGGGGGGGTTGGATAGAGGGCAGGTGAGTTTGGCGTGGTGGTCAGGGGGCGGGGGTGTGGATAGGGGGCGGGGCAGTCAGAGGGTGGGGAACAGGGGTGTTGAATGGGGGCAGATGTCCCGGGGAGCAGTCAGGAAAGGGGGGGGGTTGGATGGGGCGGCAGGGAGCAGTCAGGGGCAGGGGTTACGGGAGAGGTCAGGGGACAGGGAAAAGGGGTGGTTGGATGGGGCAGCAGTCCTGGGGAGGCCGTCAAGGGACGGGGGATTGGATGGGGCAGGAGTCCCCGGGGGGGGGGGATGTCAGGGGGCAAGAAGCAGGGGGGGTCGGATAGGGGACGGGGGACGGGCCATGCCTAACCGGCCCTCTATACAATTTTGGAAACCCAATGTGGCCCTCAGGCCAAAAAGTTTGCCTGCCCCTGGAATACAATGTGTGCCGTGGAGTTGTGATATGAATGTTTGTTCTGGAAGTGCAATGAGAGCTGTTTTCTTCTTGCGCACTTCCTGTCAGCCCTGAATGGGCAACTGGAGTAATTGATCAAGTAACTTCTACAGCAAAAGTGAGATCCTGCAAAGTTTCCTCTTAAACAAATGGATGTAGCTGTGGAGGAAGTGAACAAGAAACAATAGCTTCAAGGGGTGGAATTGCAACTTTCCAAACTGCAGCAGGAGAGGGACTATTTTCATCTACTACATTTTGTGGCCTAACTTGAAGATAAGCATTGGGGTGAAATTCTTACACCAGCCCCAGCCCCTTTATGGCGCATAAAAGGGCTGCAGCATCATAAAGGAGCCCTAAAAGTCCCAGATCAGGAGATAAGGTTGCCAACTTTGTAATATTTAAAAAACACTTCTTCCCCTCGAGGACCTGTCCCTGCCCTGCCTCCTCCTCCCAGGACCCACTCCCCAGTCGCTCCTCTTCCCCCCCTGCCCTGGTTGCTCACTGCTATTCCCCTCTCCCCCCCGCCTGGGTCTGAAGGGACTCGCTGCAGAACCGCTGCTGGGAGCTGCAGCTGCCTGATGCAGGTAGGAGGTGGCCCCGGCTGAGTAATAGCTGGCGCGGGTGATGACTCGGTGCCTCCCCCGCCTGCAGTAACAGGTCTTTCCGTGTCTGGTCAGTAGATCTGACCGGACACTGTCAGGTCCCCTTTTCGACTGGACTTTCCAGTCAAAAACTGAGCACCTGGCCACCCTATCAAGAGAGGAGGAGAATTCTCCTGGCAATTCTCCTGGCATAACTAAGGAAGACAGCCACAGGCTCAGAGAAGGCCAGTGAAGAATTCCCTTTGTGCAGGGCAGCTCTCTCCTCTCTCTGTCTGTCTGTTACACACAAGATAAAGACTGGCCAAAACTTTTGAACTAGAGTGCGTGAAAGCAGGCAATGAAGTAAGTGGGGGGTAGGGGTGGCACCGTTTTCAGTGGTGCTGAACACCCTCAACTCTTTGAGTGCTTGTCCATACATATTCCACTCTTGGTGCACATGCGCTTGGGGTTGGAGTCTGTTGTCCAGAAGTGTTCTTTGCCCTGAGTGCCTTTGTGCTCCCATACCAAGGGCAAAAGGGGCAGAGCAAACCCATCTACCGCTCCAGTCCTTCTCACCTGCAAGACGCAGTTCCTTGGTGTCCATGTCTTGACATATCCTGTTTTCTTATCTGTTGTTGCGAATTGTGTACAGATTAGTGTTAGACAGTAAAGAGTTGCCTGTTGGCAATTTTTTTGATAGTTCTTAATGGTTTCGGGAAGTTTTTACCTTCCATATTATGTCTTTTTTCCTCACTCGGATCTATTTCCCAACACCACAGCTTAGTGGTGTCCCATCACAAGTCACCCAGCTTCAAGTATTGCCCCACCTGCAAGGCAGCAATTTTGATTAATGATGGGCTCACCAAATGCTTTGTTTTGTCTTGGGAAAGCTCATATACTCAGGAAATGTTCGGTGTATAAGTCCTTAAAGGCATGGGAGACATGTTAGATTGTTTGATTGCTCTATGTGTCTAGCTTCTGATCTGGAAAGGGCAGACCCCACTGGAAAAGTTCCATTGCAGTCCAGAAGTATCTCTGTGAATTCTGGATCCAGTAGCTTCTGGGTTCCATCTTTGACAGTCATTTCAGTTTCAGACTCTGGTAGGACTGTTAAAATTAAATCCACAAAAGATCAACACTCCTCTGGGAAAGCCAGGGACAGATCCATTAAGAGGTCCAACTCACCTCAACACTACCATTTTAAGAAGACCCCTTGTCACAAATCAGGTACCCTGGGAGCTCTGAGGGAGCACAGTACCAAGGCTTTGGTACTATCCTGGGATGCCAAACTACTAGCGGTTATTTCAGCACCAGCTCTTATGCTACCAGCCTTATTGGCACTGGTTTCCTTGATGCTTCTCACTTCAGCACAGAGTTTGTCAGTACTAGGCATGTTGACACCGTCAACCTCGATGCTCTCTGCTCTCACATGGAATTTATATCTTACCCCCTCTTGGTACTGGGAAAGTTTGTGGTACTGAAGGATTTTCAAGTTTCAGAGGAGCTAGAATCTCCTCTGGTCTCCAAAGGGCTAAACATGCCTTCCAGCACTAGTGCTCTCCCCCCTTATCAGCATTGAGTGACTCCTGGAGCTGACTGCCTCTAAACTTACCCTTTGTGAGAACCTTTCCGATTTTCATCTTTTATTGTATTCTGTTGTGACATGTCAAAGCTGAAAGATGCACAAATCACAGATTAAGATGTGTGAGGAAGAACTGTAAAATTGGTGGGGAAATCTGCCTGTCTGATAGTCACAGGGCACACAGGAGAGAACGGTCAATATAGGAAACACTTCTGAGGAAGAAGTTGTCAGTGATGATACTGCAACAATTAGTGCTGCACCTTTGGTATAAGTTTCTGTTTTAGGGACATTTCCAAGTGTCTTCATCTCAGTATAGCTGGGGAGCCAATATACAATATTGTATATATAATAAATAGAGCTATGGCATTTCATTTTTAAAAGTTCATAACATTTTATGGAGAAAATTTTAAAGGCATAATTTACTTTTAATTTGGGGCCTGATTCTGGCCTTTTGAAAATGATGGCAAAACTCCTGTTTATTTCCATGGGAGTGGGGTCAGTTCCTTGGTGAGTAGAAGGTATTGTATTTTCTGGTCAACTAATGTTTAAATGGTAATAACCAACCATAAACCTTTATCAGCCGGTGCGTATTTCACATGCTACTAACCCAGGTAGCTGTGTGCTCTTCCATGCATTTCTAGCAGTAAGGGCCACCTGTATTTTGTAGGTTTTAGTAATTTAGGACTAGGTTCTGCCTACATTTCCACTGACTTCACTTGTATTATATGGGCGCAACAAAGGGCAGAATTTAGCCCTTAACATAAAGCTGTGACAACTGTGCAATGTTAGTGAGATGTAAACATGTTGTGCCTAATACTTGATGATAAAGTTTACACTTAAGTGAGAATACCCTTTTTAGTTTGCGATCATCTCATCTACAGAATTCTAGTCTGTGTTAACAAATCTTATATTTTTGCAGCGTTTATTCAGGACACCAGTCTATTCTGATTCCTCCCTCAGAATTGGAGACCAATCCTGCTCTATGGCTTCTAGCTGTGAGTCAGTACAAAGTGAGAGACACTTTTTGTTCCTATTCAGTCATGGAGCTTTGTACCAAGGGACTCGGTTCACAAACAGAATCACTGAAGGTGAGGAATTCCATTTTTCTTCATAGTGTGACATTTCATTTGTATAGCGGTTAGGAATGTTCTCTGCTCAATAAGCGTGTGTTAAATCCATCCATTGAGGAGAGGATAATCAGAGGGTAAGGAAATCTTCAATACAGCCAGTATAATTCCTTGCCAAAGGCTATATATTAGCTTTTGCCACCTGCTGCTCCCTAGCCCTTTTCCAGATTGTGAGGTTCTCAGATAAGTTTATTCCTTAAGGCTTTCCAAATCTTTAAGATTTGTGTTTATTGTACAGCCCAAATGTGTCACCAGTTGCTAGGGTTGTAAAAGTCAGAACTGTGTGTATTAGCCAACTTGCATATTGTATGTATAACTTACTCTAATAAATATGTTAAATATTTGTTTGGTTTTGACACATTAGAGCATTCAGAAATGCTCTAATTTTTTTCAACTTGGGGTCTGGGATATACTGATGCTTTTGTTATGAACCTGATAAATGTTTTGCTATGCATTCTGTAGCCAGTTCTCTAATTAACTGTAACTGCTTTTAAAAGATCTATTTTTTTCTCTTCAGTTGCAAAAGGGTTTAACTTATCAGATGTCAGTAACTGCCTTCGTTTACTGACAGCTATATATCTTTTTTCAGAATTAACGTAATTTAGGAAAGTGTAAATGTGAAGCAGAGGAGCTTGGAGCCAGACAGTGTTTTTATGCTTAAATACTTTCTTCCTTCCATCTCCAATTTTTTTTTCCCCATTAGACCTTATCCTTATCCTATAGATGCATCTTATAGTGATTCAGGCTTACAGCTTGCCTAGAACAGTTCCCACCTTTTAGTAGAAACCCAAGCCCAAATGGATTGACAAATAGGTGCCCCTACCATGTTGTCTTCCAAATGTGTTCTGACACACTTGCTGTTGTCGTGCCTTCTTTCTGTTCACTTTCTCCCTTTCCCCCCTTTTGTCTGTTTTCTGGGTTTTTTCTTGTTTCTCTTTACATTATTTTTTTTAAAGTTTGTTCTTTCACATATTTTTTGTTGACTCTTCTTCCCTGCTGCTCCCCTTTGTCCAACATCTGGAAGCTGAAATCTCACTCTCATGCTGATGGGAGAGCTGCCATTGGTACGACCCATGGCTAAGCTGAGTGCCATGAGAGCAGAGAAAGAAGCTCAGGAGGGTGGGCTGGTGCCTGAGTCAACAGCCCTGTATGTTAAGGCCACTACGGGAACTGGGAGGTAGAAGATAGGTGGCTTTCAAGGAGCAACCTGCTGTGTGTGATATTGGCAGACCCAGTAACCTCTTTGGATTGTGTCTTCATGTATCTAGGGAACACATTGATTCATTCCTCTGTCCTATTTTCCTCACTCCAACTATTCTAGCACCCGTTGCCCCACCCTAGATTGGGAAATGCTGCACTATATAAAGTCTAAGTAGTATCAACCACTACAACAGAGATTTATTTTGGTTGATTTGTTTACATTGCTCTTAAATTTCTTCCAATTTCAATAAATTATAACAAATGCAGAAATTTGTATATGGAAAACTTGTAACATTTCTAATATCAGTGTTTTTATAGCCTCTCACATGCAACTAGCTATGAAATGTCAGACCTTCCTTTAATGATTCAGAATTCCCATTATTCTGTTGAAACCCTGTTAGGTAGAGCTCAGAGTGTGTACACTGTCTCCCCTCCCTTGTGTCTTTAATAATTCTCCAGTCAGTTTTTTCCTAGGACAGTTAACTCTTCCAGTTCACTGGTCATTGCAGTCCTGAGCTGTTACTTGATACTAGCATATTTTTCCTCTAGAACTTTTTTGTGATCCATTTCCTTCTAAATGCTAGGGAAGAAATTCCAAGCAAGTAGATCTGTTCTATATAAGCCATAAATGTGTCAGTTGGTCATCCAGCTGGAATCAGAGTATTATAATCCTATATTCTTGTGTTCATGTTTTGTTTCACAATTGTTTAACACATGTTTTGATGCACAGTTTCAAAATTAATTAACTGTAGCTTTCACTACATTATAACTTCTTCCTAGGGAAGGGGACTGGACCTCTCACGTGTACGGACATGTGTCGTCGTGGCAGAAGAACGGCCCCGAATAGCTCTCACTCAGTCATTTTCAAAATTATTTAAAGACCTGGGTCTCCATCCACGGGCTGTTAGCACATCGTTTGGCTGTAGAGTTAACCTGGCTATATGTTTGCAGGTAAGACTTTCCATGCCTTAAATTTGTACAACTGCTAGTACTGAGAAAATGGTTATCAATGAGCAATTTTCTTGTCAAGCATGGGAGGTTTCATCATGTTTCATGTTGGTCGATTGCTTAGTTGTTCTTTAAGCATATTGAGCAAATCCATCTGTTACTTAATGTTCTCCTTTCATATGCAAGTAATACACTTCTGCATTTGTCAATGAACACTGTTCATCCTTCACAATACATTCATAGCATTTATTCTGCCCCAGATGTGCTGTAATTCAGTAAAGTGTATCAGAATGATACAACTTGTACTCTCAATACTCTAAAACAAAACTAGTTGGAATTTATTCATATAGTGCATATTCCTGCTTCCAAGTGCTTTCTTTATGTACTTTAAAACAAAGTAGCTTCCTGCTTTGTGTAGAATAGTTACTTACTTTAATCAGATAAATAATTTCTGCATACAATATATAGGTCGCACAGTGAGAAACTAATCTTTCCGACTCAGCTGTCACCATATGAGGCGTTTGTGTATTTCCAATTTGACCCATTCATCAGATGAGTCTCCAGGGAGAACCTTGGATTTATCTTGCATTCTCTGCTTCAGGCATTCAGCTTTGTTGATTAATAGATTTAAAGGACAGAAAGGAACACTGTCATCATCTAGTCTGACTTCCTTTATAACACAGATCTTAGATCTTCACCTGTTGATTCCTGTATCCAGCCCAATAACTTGTGCTTTAGTACAACCACATCTTTTTAGACAGACATCCAATTTTGATTTAAAGAGTCCAAGTAATGGAGAATTTACCATACTCCTTAATAACATGTTCTAGTATTTAATTATCCTTAGTGTTATGGCACAATTTTTCTATTTTATTTTTTATTTCCAGTTTGAATTTGTCTAGCTTTAAATTCAGCGATTGGATCGTGTTATGCTTTTGTATGCTAGCCTTCTACTATCAGATATTTTCCACTTTAGGTATTTAAATTTACCAAGCCACCTCCTAACCCTTCTCTTTGATGAGCTAAATAGATGGAGCTCCTTAAGTCTCCTGCTGTAAGGCATGTTTTCTAGTCCACCTCTCATGCTTATGGCTCTTCCTTGAACACTTTCCATTTTTCAATATTCCTTCCAAGTCTGGATAACAGAGCTGGACACCAGCAGCATCTCTCCAGTGCCATATATAGAGTAATATAACCTTCTACTCCACTAGTTCAAGGATCACTTTAGGCCTATTGGGAGTTGGCTATTGGCCATGTCCACTAAGTCTTTTTCAGGGTTACTGTTTGCAGCCTTCAGTCCCCCCCGTCTGTAAGTATAACCCACATGCATCCAGCAAAGGCTATTGTACCTTTTTAGCTCTTGTACCTACCACTGCTCCATGTTGGGGATCTCTTCATGGATAGTAGCAAAACCCTTGCTCAAATATGGAAGCCAAAGACACATCTGAGCAGAAGTACTGCGAATAATGCACTTGCCTCCCTCTTCTGCTACTCATTATTTTTATAGCACTTTGTTTTACAAGCAAGGCCATCCAAAAACACTTCACAAGTATAGGTGATCAGCCCATCACAGACCACTGCTTCTGTGCCTTATCCCCAACTTTGCCATATATTCTGTTGCGGGGAACTGAATAATCAAGGCTTTCATCAGACCTTGGTCTAAAATGACCTCACTACTGCAACATGTCAACAGAAAATGAATACAGGAGTTGAGCCACTTCTCTACCTCTCATGTAACCTAATATCCCTTCAGCCCAGAGTTAAATTAGATGGTGATTTTAATGATCACTATTGAATATATGGCAAAGCTATCGTCAGCTGAGTAAGATGAAAAGTCATTCTTTGTTCTGGAGGTAGCCCTCTTCTAATTCAGCATTCTCTAATTACTGTCATAAATAGTCTCCCGGCATGTAAAAGTTCAAGCAAATCTCTTGCACTCCTAAAAGCAATACACTGTACCTGAATCCTTTTAGAATGAATGTCCCTTCTGCTTAATACATGTAAAATCTTGGACTCAAACAGTAGTTGTGTTTAGAAACGTTCGTGTTAATGTTGTGAACTCAGACATCTGCATGACTTATTTCACTTAATAAATATTGACTTAAGTTTCTAGACTTTGGGATCTTTCCTGTTGAAGGAGTTCTGTACCCTTGCGGAGAAATTGTTTCTTGCTCTCTCGCAAATACCTGTAACTGTAAGGGAGATAGAAAAACCTAATGAAACAAGTAATCAAAATTTTCATTTAAAAAACAACAACAACTTCATCCTGGGAAACTCGCATCAAAGAAATCCTCAGCCTGCTTTCTTTTGGAGAGCTGCCAGTTAGTTCCATTTAACAAATAGGGCTTAGTTTACCCCCTCGCCATGAATACATCCAAACTTTAAAAGCTGCATGTCAGGGACTATATAGGTACTATAGATACCTACTATGCAGGTAGATCCAGAACACTTCCTTTCCCATAAAAAGTAACCTAGGAATTCCCTAGTCAAGAAAACAAAGGAGAATCAGATGAACTAGCCACTTAATAACAACAGTCTGTTGGTTATGCTTCCTACATCGCTTTCGACTTTGAAATGGCTGCAGGATTTCCTTTTGTGTGGGAGGAGGTGGGGGTGGGAGACATAGCTCAGGAAAATTATAGCATTGCTGTCATGGCAGACTGCTTTAAGTGTCCACTAAAATTTCTCAAGTACATGAGGTTAGTGGCCCTTCAGTCCCTGAAGCTCCATCCCTGAGACTGTCTTTCAAAGCTTTGCTTGAGTTCACTCTGTGCTCTGATGCATATGAGAACAGACCATGAAGGGCATTGTAGAAAACAAGGACAAGCTTCCCTTTGTAAGCTGGGAGGCTTCACTTGCCACTAATGGAGACCTTCCTTTCAGGCTTGCACCAGTCCCCAGGGAGTTTGACATCATGCTGTTGGTGGCTGCCTCACTTGGTATACAAGGCACTTCAGTAAGACCATACTGGCACTAAAAGCAGCAAATGAGTTGGGAGGACACTGACCAGTTCTATAGTTTAGGCCTTCAGTCAAACTCAAAAATATCATTGAACCTAATGTGTATGGAAGCCCAGATTAACCCAGAGAAATGGTAGGCATATCCCATCACTTGAGAACCAGATCAATACTGAATTTTATTTGGGGTACTTCTTTAACTTGAACATGTATGTATGTTGGCTTCCTGACCGAAACTCAGCCCTTGGGAGTTCTGTGAATGCACAAAATTATAGAACAGTTCTTGAGATGGGATCACCCCTCAAGTGAATATTTGTTAATGATTTTGACTGCAGATTTAAGCTGTGTCAGCACAAAATAAGAGGCAAGCCCAGCCCATTAACATCCAGGAGAGAACTGATGTGGCTACTCAGGTTGGCAGAGATCTTTGGGTGTGCTTGAATAGTTTAACAGCAGGCACCTCAATCCATAGGAGGAATTAAAAGTATGTACATGATTTTTTTTTTAAATAGCTTTGAGTAGAAAACTGCTTAGTCGCTGTTTTGAAGTAGTCTACGCTTGTAACATTGCTCTGTAAATCACTCTTAGGGGCAGAATGGCTCTTAAAGCATTTAAGCAAGGAAGATGTCAAGTGTGTTTTGAAGTAATAGTGGAGCCGTTATTTATAAAAGTAACTGCAATATATGGCTTTTCAATAGAAAATGTAATAATGCCAAAATCCTCTGGAATATTTGGCAGGGTTGCTTCCTTTAAAGCGGCTGGTACTGTCGACCATCAAAGACTGGATTCTGGGAAAGGTGGACTACTGTTCTGATTCAGTATAGCAGTTCCTATGACTTGTAGTGTGCAGGTGTCTTGACTGAAGAGAGTATTCTGTTTCTGGATGGCAGGTTGAAGAGCAGGATGGGTCTTAATCCTTTCTCAGCAAGGTTCTTTAAATTATCATCTCTTCAGCATATTCAGGAAGTGGTCCTTGTTTGCTGGGGTCTTAATGCTGTGCTTCAGAAAAATGCTTTTGTACGTTTCTGAGCCAGTGGGATCTGTCTTTGTTTTTATTCTTACAATTGGTGTAATCCTCCCTCCTACCTTGTCTTCATTATATGAAAGAAGATGGAGGAATTATTGACATCTATCAATATATAGTCATTGAAACCTTACTTTCCATAAGGCTGGTCATCAGACCCATTTGAGGTCCCTCCTAAAATTTGCACCTAGGTGTTATCTTTATCAAAAGGTGTTAATGCTCACCATTTGCCACTTCTCCGGAGAGAGGCCTATCCTGATTGTCTTCAGAGTGAGTTACCTTTTTATTTGACTTGGATTCAATCTCTTATTCCTCTTTTACTTTAATTCCATCAATAGAAGATCCTATAGATTGATTATTCCAAAGGGTCATTAGAGGGTCTTGAGGGGCTGAGCATATCCTATGTTTATGTTCAGATAGGGAATGCACAGAGTGTGTGCTTTTGCTAGAAGTCACTGAGTGAATAACACACATATTCTGGAAGCAGTCTTCAGCAACAGGGCAATGCTGTTCTGTAAATAGTTCTACGTTGTTCATCTAGTTATCTTGGAATTGCTAGTTTCTTTAATTTTTCCTCTTTCAGACTAGTGACAAATGAAGGACACAAATATTTTACCTAAAAAGTGCTCTGATTTTTTGAACAAGCTCCTTCTATTTTTTCCTTTAAAGTGAGGCGGTATGTAAAGAAGAAATAACGAATTTTGGAGCATGTTTATCAATCTTATTTTATGAATATATACTTGGAAAAGGCAGGCATCCTAATAATCCCCTTGATACAAAACAGTTTTATACTAGTAAACTAATGGTAATCTTAGTATTCCACCATATGGAATATTATGGGACTAATACACTGACGCTGAATATATTCCTTCTGGCTAATTTTAGACAGAATTACCGTATGTCACTAAGGTGTTGAGGCACCTAAAGATACAGATAGGTATTTTTGAAAATTGTAGGCACCTAAATGCCTTTACAAATCTAGCACCTTATTACTAAAAGTCAGATAGGTATTTGGTAAAGGTATTTCTGAGATAAGTAGATTGGATATAGCATATTTTACTTCTCATGTACAATTTCCTTAGTATTCTCTAAAGAAATAGAAAAGTAGGGATGAGCTATTACCAAGGCAGAGATGCTCCTCCAGAATTTTTAGCTTTGTAGGCTAGCTTTCATTTAAATACTTGGAATTTATTTATTAAGTTTTTAGTGGGGGGAGAAGGAGTGGCACAAAAAGGCATTGAAGTTCAAATTACAACTCCCATGCTTAATTATCCTGAGATAAAATCTTTTTTCCAGAGAATCACTTTGTTATTAACCTCCACTGGAGAAGAAAATGCCTTCAGCCACATTTGTTCCTTTGAAAGAAAATGATCAAGTACATTTTTGTTGCACTATAATTAGAAAAGTTACTCGACTCTTCATTTAGTTTTTTTTAGTTGAGGAAAACTGTATATTGATGCTTCACTCCAGTTAACACCTACATATTAATTGCTTTGACTGAGAATTCTATTAGTAAAATATTTTAGGAGACAATGCTTGTTTGTATCTTTTGCCTTAGTAAAAGATCACACTTTTGAGGATCTCCTACACCAGGAATAATGTGGGGTTGCTTTTAGAGAACTAGAACCACTCTGATAGAGAACTATTCATTTTTATGTATATTTCTTCAAATGATAGTAAATTCTTGACATGTATGATTTTGTACTTGCATATGTAGTACAAATCCTTCAGATAGTGTTGCCAAATCTCGAGATTTTCTGGTGAGTCATGAGATAGAGTGACTTTCTTAAATCTTCATCGGCTGCAATTATGTTAGGCTACGTCTATATTAGTGAGCCTATATCAGTATAGGAGGTTTTCTGTTGGGGTAGAAACACATGACAACACATCCCCAAATGACATTAGCCCTCGTCCATTGACAAAGCTGCATCTACACTGGAAGATTTGTTTGCATAGCTATTTGGTCAGATGTGTGGTATTGTCATACCCCTAACCAACATAGCTATGGCGGTATAACTTTTCAACATAAACCAAGACTTACTTGAGATTCTCAGATATTCATGAAAAAGTAAATTTTTAAGTCTCATGGTTCCAGAGCAGCCTGAAAATGTGAACCCTAAAGGCGCCCACACCAGAAGGCAAATTAAAAGAACCCAACTCTTATCTTTTGAAAATCTCATGATTTTTTTGTTGCCTAATTCATGACTTTTAAACACTTGTGGTTGGCAATATTGTACATACACAATTGTCCCTGACTTCAATAGAAGTTAGGCTCATACGTCTCAGAGGGAAAGATTTATCCCTACATGAGTGTTTTTTTTCTTCTTCTAAACATCAGACACAAGAAAGGATATGCTTGCTGGCTTTGTATGACCACTATAAAGAAGAATCTATAAAATATATCTTGTTGTTTCTAATCAAGAGTTAAAGTTTCACTCTAAGTGAATTTGTATACACAGGGTTAATGTTTCAGCCAGATCTCAACCCACCCTCTAATTCAATCGGCACAGTGGGTGGGTAGCAAAGTCATCTAACTACCAGATTTACATGTGTCCACAGAATTAGAGGACAGTGTTGAAAATTAAATGTTGTCCATTGAGCTCATATGAGGTCAGTTAAGGGTATTTTTAGAAGTCAACTCTGAAATTGGAGTGTTACATTTTTGCATTGGTATATACGTTTGGTCATGGACTTACTGCGCTTAAGCTGGTCTCATGCTTAGTTGCAGTTTTATAGTATATGGTGAAACTTGCACATTATTATCTATATGGCTATTCTCAGGCAGCAATGTAATATACAAACATGTCCTATTTAAAATTCCTCCCTCTTTCCCTTCATTCAAAATATACCAATTTTTAGCTGTTGCTATGGCAATTTCCTATAGGCTAAGGAGTTGACAGTCTAGTTCTGTGGGTGCTAATATTTTTATTAAAGCGGTGCACCTGGAATTGTCTAACTTCACCGATCACAGGCCAAGTCCCATGCTGCCCTTCGGAGTTTAGGTTTTCCACATGCCAGCACAGTGAGTGGTTGCTACATCACCAGAGTGTCTGAAACAACAGGCTTAGTAACAGAGGAATAATCATCACTGTATTTTTTATTGTTACTTCACTGTAATGTTGAATCTTGATGTTGAACTATTTGCTTTTTATTAGTATTTACTTTTACTGCTTCACACCCTGCATTCCAGGGTTTGTGGACAAAGAATGAAGGAGTTTTGTAGTACTGAGTTACATAATTAGTTTTGAACATGTAGAAATCAGACTATACAAGAAGACTTGATTTTATTCTACCCTATGAGCAGGTTAATCTGTGTGAAAAATGTGTAAGTATCCTTTTTTCCTCCATTGCCAACTAATTTTGCCAAAAACAAAACAAAACCCAGAGATACTTACTGCTTTTAGGGGGAAAAAGTAATCACTAACAGCCTTTATTTGTTAGAGTAATGGCAAACTTGGAGCCCCTGTTTCAGTGTATGTGCATTTAAAATAGCGAGTCTATAATATTTACTTACCCTTACAAATGAAAGATAGGGTGCTTAACCTAAATTGTCTACTAACATTGTCTGCAGTGTCCTAAAATCACTTAAGTCTGTTTGTCTAAGGTTAACAGTCTGTTGCTGTCTCTTCTGTTGCTCTACTAAAATATCGACACCTCATTTTTTTACTTTTTTTTTTAAACCTTTAATGGTAAAATAGTTAATTTGTAAGATTCCTGTATTTGACATTGTTTTTCTTTTTATTTTACTCCCCGCTTTTTGCATTTCCTCTCTTTTTTTTCCCCTCCCACCCTTCATTCCCATATGTCGTTATTATTTTTGTCTTGTGTTACTTTCTTTCCTTCTCTCCCTCATCCCTGCTATTCCTGCTGCTATAGCCTCACAGGCTGGGGAAGCTGGCCGAGCAGGTAGGGGATTTTCACGTTCCCTAAATACCCACCTATCAGCTTCCAACAGTGGGACAGACTAGAAATTGAGTCTGGAGATTTGAGGATTATCAGATTCTTTCTGTGTGATTATGAACAAGTCCAGTACAGTTCTGTCTGGATGCAGGATTCATGAAAAGTTAGCTGGCTATAGTTATTATTTCATTCACACTGAAAATAACTATTGCCATGATGGTTGTCTTTAATTTTCTAACTAACCTGTTTCCATTATTTTACAAATTGGTTACATTCTATTTTTTTATTTTTATTTTTTTAAATTAAGGGTAACAGGTTTTTTAGGGTTTTTTTCCCACATTCATCTATACTTGAACGAAGCTCTCCACTCAGCACTAGTCTGTTACACTGCTGAGTTTATCAGTAGATGGAAAATCACATCTTTAATGGCTAGCTAGGATGTTGTATCTTGTATTTTGTATTATTACAAGCTAAAGAGGCTAACGTGCATGTGCAGCGCTGTTTCTCTTTGACTATCTTGGTGGTGGGTTACTGATCAGTGTCTGTATTGTAAATATTAATTGTTAGTAATGTCTTTTCTCCTTTTGGTATGGAAATTGTTTACCTGTAGAACATCATCACAGTTTTCAGTGCTGAACAAATTGTGGAACTACCAGTAAGCATTGCAGTAGAAACTTAAAATAGCAAATTGGTTTTAATTCTCTTGGCTCTAATATGTCCATTTCTAAGAATTACATTGTATTGTATATCTTAAAGTGGCTAGAGGACAGACATTGTGGTTTGATGGTCTGTAATATTCCTTGAAAACCTAAGTAACTGATACAGAAGGTCCTGTAACTATTATTTGGTGTTCAAAACAATAAGCTGCTTAGAACAGAATTTCCAAAATTCCATTGTTCCAAAACAAAGTTGTGCAGTTGTTCTAGCTTTCTACCTGGCTGTGGAGTGGAGTATGTAGCAAAGAAAAGATCACTAGAAATAGGAAATTCAGATTATACAGGTGATGAGTTTAAGCACTTGGATAAGGGAAAAATCATTGCAGAGTATAAAACCACTGTAAAAACAGTCTGCTGTTACCAGAGTAACTGAATATTATGACACCAAATGGGTAGTAAAAATATAAAGTGGAAAGCTGATAAGGAACAGAATAATTGCTTATAGATCTTCAATCCATATCAGTTCATGTCATGTGTGCTACCTTTTAATATCTTTAGCTTTAAATATATGCTCTGTTGCATGTGTGGAAGATTCTTAGCAAATCATGTTTCACATTCCTGACCACGTGCTTTTACCATTAAACTGTGTCTCCGCAGCAATTTCAGCATTCCTTTATATGACAAAACATTGAATATATTTTTGTATGTATCAATGTGCTGAATAGTCAACCTTTTAGAAGCAAAAAAGCTTATGTTGACATTTAATTAGTACAATTATTTGAAGTTCTCACAAGCCGCAAGGCAACAGTTATCCTAGGGTAGGTATATTTGGAGGTTATTATATTATGATTGTTATAATAGTATAATTATTATATAATATATACGACTTTATAATCTAGTTTTAGTTTGGTTTTATTAGCACCTTAAATAAATGTTATTTGATTAGCCTAACTGATAAACAATTTTTTCCATTTCTAAACCATAAAATTACTGTTACAGTTATTCCAATTAGAATATGTTGTATTTCATATAATTATAAATTCATATAAACTAAATTCTAACTAGAATATGTTACATTTCACAGGGAACATCCGGACCAGATCCGACCACTGTGTATGTTGATATGAGGGCACTGAGACATGACAGGTATGAGAACCCCATTTTTCTTGGTTTCACAATATGCAGATTGGACAGATTTGCAAGTGCATAGCAGGAACAGTTTTACAATACAGTTGTCAAACCGTGAAAGTGGTACTAACCCTCAGATTCTTACTGATTTCCACCAGCCACCTAAAATAGAAATGACTAAATTAACAAAATGCTGGTATAATTGCAGGCTTCCGAGATATTGTCGACAGCATGTTGACACACTTAATGCTGTATACTTCTCTACTTCTTTCATTTTGTTCAAGGTCATGCTGGTAATCTAACTCTTTCTAATAGGGTGCTGCTTTTTTTGTTTTGTTTCACTCCCATCAGGCTTGATTCACTTTACACCAGGCCATTTTAACCGAGCTGAGGGTTGCTAGCTAGTTGGATAACAATTTATTGTATGAATTTTAATGCTTTTACTCAGATCAATACTATGAGATGTACCTTTATACTAGTATTACTGCATCCATATGAAGGATTATCCCATTTTAATTATATCTGTTTCTAAACCAATACAGTTAAAGAAGGACAAAAACTGCATGTAAACCTGGCCTAAATCTTTTGCTCAGTTTCTCTTGACTGCTAGCAGTGGTTCCCTCCTTTACCAGGCTAACTCTTACTAGTCTATCTGGTTGTATGCCTCTCTATGCTGGAGTCTATAGCCCAGCTCTGCCACTGACTTGCTATCTAACCCTAAGCAAGTCACTTAACCACTTTGTCTTCATTTCCTTAGCTGTAAAATGAAGATAACAGTTAGCTATTTCACACGAGTGTTCTGAGAAATAGTTAATGTTTGTAAAGCACTTTGAATGTATAAATCACTTATTGCACTGGTACAAACCTCTTTCCTGGAGGAGGTATAAGAGTGCTATGTCGTCCTATCTTCTTCACGGTGCTACTTTAGTCAAAACATTAATTTCAGCTGGCAGTTTCAAATCAGGTTAAATTACTGATTAGGCAATTTATAGTGGCTTCCTTCTACAGTAACTTTTAACTAAGTCTTCTCTGTGTCTCCTAAGCAATTTTTTACTTTTGTTTCAAAAGATTTTCACTTACTGTTGAGATTTAGCAGCTGTACCTCACTCCTAGGAAACATAAAAGCTTTGCTGGCAGAGGTGGTTGGAAAATCATTTGAAATATTATGTTGGGGGAGAACAGGAGGACTTTTTATTGTGCAAACTTTTTTTTTTCATTTTTCCAACTTGAAATCAATTTTTTTTTTTTTTTTTGGAGGAAAGCAAATTCTTTTTGTTGAAAATCTAATTTCCCATCAAAAGTTGAAATAGAAAATTTTGGACCAGCTTTATTCACCAATTCTGCTTATATTCTTAGGGAAAAAAATGTATTTGGGAACAAACCCAAGTAGCCTGTTCTTTCTTCGAGGTAGTAGAGAGCTCTCTCCCTAGGGCTGGGTAAGAACACCATCCGTCTTTCACATATACTCTCTGAGAATACTCTGAGGTTGCAGTCCTCAATAACCTAATGAGTCACAAAATGATTAT